>NC_060119.1:1229371279-1230008779 GCF_021461395.2 Schistocerca americana
CTTCTCTGCTCCTATCCGTCCCCCCCCCCGGTCCCTCTCCTCCAGAGCCTCCCAATGCTGCACCTGGCATCCTTGTCTTCCCACCACCTAGTCCCTGCCACTCTATATTCATGAAGATGCAAAGCTAGTTCTTTTTGCTGGTGATACAAGTATAGTAATCACACCCAACAAGCAAGAATCAGCTGAGGAAATTGTAAATAATGTCTTCAGAAAATTATTGAGTCGTCTCTGCAAATGGACTCTCACTAAATTTTGAGAAAACACAACTTATACAATTCTGTACAGTAAATGGCATAACACCATTGATAAATAGAGAATGTGAACAGAAGTCTGTTGTTTAGACAGAATACTCAAAATTTCTGGGTGTGTGCATTGATAAGAAATTGAAGAAACACCATCGATGATCTGCTGAAACGATTAGGTTCAGCTACTTATGCTATTAGGGTTATTGCAAATTTTGGTGTAAACATATCAGTAAATTAGCCTACTATGCCTATTTTCATTCACTGCTTTAATATGGCATCATATTTCGGGGCAATTTGTCATTAAGAGAGAAAATATTCATTGCACAAAAACGTGTAATCAGAATAATAGCTGGAGCCCACCCAAGATCACCTTGCAGACATTTATTTAAGGAACTTGGAATATTCACAATACCTTGACAATACATATATTCACTTATGAAACTTGTCATTAATAACCCATCCCAGTTCAAAAACAACAGCGAAGTGCATGGCTACAGCACTAGAAGAAAGGATGATCTTCACTATTCTGCATTAAATCTCACTTTGGCGCAGAAAGGGATGAATTATGCTGCCGCAAAAATCTTTGGATGTTTGCCAAATAGCATTAAAAGTCTGACAAATAGCCAATTAAAAGCAAATTAAAAGAATTCCCGAATGACAACTCCTTCTACTCAATATATGAATTCTTAGATATGAAGTAGTTACGGAAAAAAAAAATGGTTCCTTAATTATTTTGTGTAAAGAAAACTTACAGCATGTTAAAGTGACACGTTCTGAAACATTACGAAATGTCGTATTCATGATCTATGGAACAAGGATTAATGTATGTATGTATGTGACATGCAAAGGATCCTAACTCAGCATAGTACCCTACACAATACTGTTTTAATATTTGCAGTATATATTTACACGATTAATCATGCTTAGCAACTATGCAGTTCCCTTTGCCCTATTAACGTGTGCCACTTTCGTCAGTTGCTGGTGGTGATCTGACCATTTTTGCGAAGTACTACATATGGCAAGTGCATTTTTTAACATACATTGCTAGTTATGTGCAACTAACAATTGGGCAAGAAGGACAGGTGCTCAGTACCTGCTTTGTGCTGCTCCCTGATGAATTTCTTCCTCACTGAAGAGAACAATGCTCATTTCTGTTAGGTACTATCAGGCTGTATATTAAAATGTGGACATTGCTTCTGTCTGTTTCTTCATCACATGTTTATTTTCTTCATTTGATGTATATGTCCACAAACAGCACCAATTAAGCTTCTACTGTAATACAAACATCAGTCAACTTTTTTCCAGACAAAACTTTGTGTTCGCAGTCCAGCTGCTCATACTATTACCCCTTCCAGGTCTTTGCTCCATAACAAAGTGACTCAGTTGTTGCCAATTATGGGGATATGGAAATTTTATTACAAAGATTAGTATGTGCAGTTGATAAAAGGAAATCGATCGAATGACTACCCTAACATTAACCCAGATAGTCCTGAATTATTTGTTTTTCAAAATTGATTTATATGTTATCTACATTCATTCACAAGGTTGTAAGGAAGAAAGTAAAAACAATTTTGAGTATTTATTTTTAATTGGTATTTCCAAAAATGGGCGTCCTTCCAGAAGGACATCAGGACAATAAGGGAACATGTTTTTAAAGTATATGACATTGCACAATTAACTTGTTTTGGTTTTTATACTTTCAAAAAGACATAAATAAATTTGAATTATGGGCTAAAACAAGTAATAAATACAAAATACAAAGAAAATAACCTATACCCATATTTTATGCACCAGTATGATAAGACAAAAAGCAACAAACATGAAGTGGTTCGTTACATTTTACGCACATAGTAGTAGTTTTTTGTGGCAACTTCGACATTTTCAGCTGCTTCTTCTTTTTTGTTATCTCGTCCGTTGGTAATTCAGCAACATAATGTTCTCTACCATCAAATCTAGAATCTAGTTTTGCCCTCTTACTAGGACGTCCTCTGCTGGTAGTGACTCTTTTGTAACTTTCAAGAATTGCAGTGACAATTCGACGATGAAATGTCAGATGATCTATGGGTTCTTCCTTGTGCTTGTAAAGATCCCAGGCATTTTTGCTCTGCAATGTCTATAAAAATGTGCAATAATCGAGAAATACCACTTTTTCCCTCTTATAGAACATCAATATAGGGATACATTTGGTCAGCTCGATCTATGCCTCCCATATGAGTAGTGTAGGATTGTAATAAGTTAGGTTGAAGCTCGCTAATCCTTTTCTTTTGTTCCCTGGAAAATCTTGTTACAGAGTGTAGTGGTTGCACTCTGTCAAAGTTGGTGGCTACAGTAACAATATTGTTGTTATTCCAACATACAATGGAAATACCGGATGCTGAGTCAGAACCAATTTCATATGATACTCTATTTTCTTTTATCATTTTATCGACGGATGATAGAGTACAATTCTTAACTCTGTTTCCTCTTATTGTTCCTGTTGCTTCCACGCCCCTCTCTTTTAGGTCATGTAGCGCAGGCAGTATTGAGCTGACTTGCTGGTTAATTATCTACACTTGGATTTTCTTCAGCACTCGAATTTTCGTTTGTTACCTCAACAGTTTGAATTTAGAGGAGGTGTAATGTTACATTCACACCAGTATTAGGTATTACCTCATCTTTTGATTCTAACATGTCCAAAAGTTCCATAAGTGTACATTGTATTCTGTGAATACAAAGTGACAACATATTACCCTGACGTCCTTCTGGAAGGACGGTTGTAACATTATTGAATTACAACTCACGAAAACTTTCTATCGTAATATGAACCCATAAATACACTCCTGGAAAATTGAAATAAGAACACCGTGAATTCATTGTCCCAGGAAGGGGAAACTTTATTTTCACATTCCTGGGGTCAGATACATCACATGATCACACTGACAGAACCACAGGCACATAGACACAGGCAACAGAGCATGCACAATGTCGGTACTAGTACAGTGTATATCCACCTTTCGCAGCAATGCAGGCTGCTATTCTCCCATGGAGACGATCGTAGAGATGCTGGATGTAGTCCTGTGGAAAGGCTTGCCATGCCATTTCCACCTGGCGCCTCAGTTGGACCAGCGTTCGTGCTGGACGTGCAGACCGCTTGAGACGACGCTTCATCCAGTCCCAAACATGCTCAATGGGGGACAGATCCGGAGATCTTGCTGGCCAGGGTAGTTGACTTACACCTTCTAGAGCACGTTGGGTGGCACGGGATACATGCGGACGTGCATTGTCCTGTTGGAACAGCAAGTTCCTTGCCGGTCTAGGAATGGTAGAACGATGGGTTCGATGACGGTTTGGATGTACCGTGCACTATTCAGTGTGCCCTCGACGATCACCAGTGGTGTACGGCCAGTGTAGGAGATCGCTCCCCACACCATGATGCCGTGTGTTGGCCTGTGTGCCTCGGTCGTATGCAGTCCTGATTGTGGCGCTCACCTGCACTGCGCCAAACACGCGTACGACCATCATTGGCACCAAGGCAGAAGCGACTCTCTTCGCTGAAGACGACACGTCTCCATTCGTCCCTCCATTCACGCCCTGTCGCGACACCACTGGAGGCGGGCTGCACGATGTTGGGGCGTGAGCGGAAGAACGGCCTAACGGTGTGCGGGACCGTAGCCCAGCTTCATGGAGACGGTTGCGAATGGTCCTCGCCGATACCCCAGGAGCAACAGTGTCCCTAATTTGCTGAGAAGTGGCGGTGCGGTCCCCTACGGCACTGCGTAGGATCCTACGGTCTTGGCGTGCATCCGTGCTTCGCTGCGGTCCGGTCCCAGGTCGACGGGCACGTGCACCTTCCGCCGACCACTGGCGACAACATCGATGTACTGTGGAGACCTCACGCCCCACGTGTTGAGCAATTCGGCGTACGTCCACCTGGCCTCCCGCATGCCCACTATACGCCCTCGCTCAAAGTCCGTCAACTGCACATACGGTTCACGTCCACGCTGTCGCGGCATGCTAACCGGTGTTAAAGACTGCGATGGAGCTCTGTATGCCACGGCAAACTGGCTGACACCGACGGCGGCGGTGCACAAATGCTGCGCAGCTAGCGCCATTCGACGGCCAACACCGCGGTTCCTGGTGTGTCCGCTGTGCCGTGCGTGTGATCATTGCTTGTACAGCCCTCTCGCAGTGTCGGAGCAAGTATGGTGGGTCTGACACACCGGTGTCAATGTGTTCTTTTTTCCATTTCCAGGAGTGCAATATAGGTTAACTCTTTAAGATGTTATATGACAAGTTTCAGAATTATTGACGCAGTATGAAAGAAAATATACATACCATCGATGACAAGGTCAGTCAGTTCGTTCATGGTAAAATTGGCCCTATTTTCAAGACACAATTTCTCACTCACTATGACCGACAGCATCAAATTGACTGTCGCAGAGCGCAACTGACACTGCCTACTTCATATAACAATGTATCACAGTCCGTTGCAACAATGCGCTATTCGCAAAAATAAATAATTTCAACTGTGAGTTACGTCGTCCTTCCAGAAGGACGTCAGGGTTATCTGGGTTAAAAAGACTTTGCTTTGTTGTCAACTTGTGTGACATTAATGGGAAGTTCAAACAATTGTAGGCATACAGATGCTTTGAAAATAGAGAAGGAAGTTTTAATGGTGAGCTGCAACAATTCTTCTGCAGATGTAAACAAATTGGACCATGGTAGTTGGTACATTGACAGTGGTGCAAGATGACATGTAACTAGAGACCTGAAAATATTGCATCTGTGTTTGGCGAAATTTGCATCTTTTAGTGCGAATATGCATTCATTTATGTCACACAAATTTAAGAAGTTGTCACATTATGTGCCTGAAGACAAAGCCATAGTGTGTTTAAATTGACTGTTAAAAAGAGCAATGAACTGAGATATTCTTATTGTAATGGATATGATATGAAAGACACTTGATGGAATGCTATTTTGAGGGTTTTACGTGACATAAAAAATAAAATTTTTCTTTCATATGAAACAGCTGAGTGAGGCAAAGTTAGCACCACCACACACCATCTGAATTCTTCCCCCAGACACCAGTTTCTCTGAAGTTCACAGGTGCGACTAGCGCTACAAAATCCTTGGTTCTTTGTTTCTCGCCATCCCCATCCCACCTCTTTTACATACAGACCCCTTAGCTTTTCACTCTTATTAACTTGTGCACAATGTTTTAGCGGTGGTCTCTGTCATGCATATTAGCCTGTCTTCCACCTTTCAGCTCCAGGTTTTCAAATCTCATTTGGTGAAGTCACCCAACAGGTCTCATTCCATCTGGTAAGTCTCCCCTGACTCGAGGTTCCGGGTGACTTATCTGAACTCTAACCCTTTACCTAAACCTCTCAGCCCTTTTCCGTCACCCCTCTTCCTTCCCCTTCAGCCTTTCTGCCAGAAGGTAGAGCCACTGGCTCCGAAAGCTTGCATACTTAAAACCCTTTTTATATTTCTGTTCTCCTTCCACCACTTTGGAGTAGATTTTTCATGTATTGAATTATGTTATATGTCAAAAATTGATTATTTTCTTTGTTAGGTTGTACATTAAAGATTAGAAAAAGTGTAAGAATTCTTAAAAAAAATGTGAGGTGAGTTCTTGAGCAAATTCACATGTAATTGTCTTTTCTGTGGAAACGCCGAAGTGCTCGATGGAATTTGTATTCAGTCAGGTAACCCTTGAAATGCTCGGTGCACAGCAGTGAAATTTATAATCTTGCTTGTTGGAAATATTCAGCTGTTGCAATTTAAATTATGCTCGTAGGATTCTGCTTAACGACACCCTCAGGAGGGGGGGGGGGGGGGGGGGGGAATTTCTTGTACGTATATTGTGAGTATATTTAATTTAAAGCATTAACTCTTCCTGTTTGTGTGTGCATGCCCTATTTAACAGTGATGTTCTGCTGGCCCACTTCATCACGTGTTCTATGTCCTGAATTTCTACTGTCATTGGCTGGCGAGATTGCAATCTCAGTCTCAGTGCTTCAGAAGCTGTGATTGGTAGAATTCATATTTCTAGCTCCATAATGCAAAAATACGCATGTTGTTGCACAACAAAAATCTTTCCAAAAAACATTGTTTTTTGATGGGTTTCATTTTCTAAAGTGCCAGGAATTTCTACGCCAATTTATAAAATCTTTAACATTCAAAGGACTGATAAGTTCTACAGCTCCTTTGGAAAGTATATTGTCACGTCACACGGGAAGAATGTACTTTCACACAGTGTGTAGTGTATTTTTACCTGGGAGAAAGTGTATTTTACCAGGAAGACTTTGAAAAATCGGGGCTGCCATAAAGTATCAGTATTAATTAGTTTTTAATGGAAGTATCTTAGTATTGTTTCAAAGGATGTCTTATGTCCACCACTAGTACTATAAATATCTTAATTGATTTTTAATGTTTAAGTGTCTGCCAATGATTACACATGATTGGGGGACACATGTACTACCAAGCTGAGATTTGCTCTGACATTTTCAGTTATAATTGGAGTTAGTCTGATAATAGACAGAAGGACCAAATTCTAAGTTTATGCGCACCTATGGTACTGAGTTTTGCCCCAACAATTTCGCTTGCAGCTTGTAGTTATATCTTGCTAGAAATAAGTTTCTTCTCTACTGCAACAAATAATAGCTTATCTTATTAATATACGAGGTACGACAATAAAGTGATGAGACTGATTTTCTTTGCAAGATGTGGAAACCCTGCAAGCTTGCGTAGGCGCAATATCTTTGACCTTGGTCTATAAGCTGCTTCTAGTCCAAGCGGCACATCGATGCAACTGCTCAATCGTGAGTTGTGCTGTAATAAGTTAACACGTGCTTGTGTCTCTTGTCACAGAAATGGAACTGCATAATGTTACACAACGGTATGCCATTTCGTTTTGCGTTAAATTGGGTGAAAACGCGACGACAACTTACGGTAAGCTTCAGAAGGCTTTTGGAGAGGAGGTTATGTCAAGAGCTCAAGTTTTTCAATGGCATAAAATGTTTAGTGAAGGCAGAATGAATGTTGAAGATGAGACCACAGTGGATGACCATCAACCTCATGGACGGATGTCAACTTGGTCAGGGTGCGTGAACTCGTACAATCTGATCGAAGATTATCCATGAAAGTGATTGCAGGAGGACTGAACATCAATCAAGAAATATGATAACTGAGGATCTTGGTATGAGAAAGATTTGTGCAAAAATGGTCCCCAAAAAATCTCACACCACAACAGCGAGAAACATGGAAAAATGTGGCAGCCGATCAGTTAGAGCAAAATCCCCCCCGCCAGTACGGTCCAGAGACAAAAGGCCAAAGCTCACAATGGGATCACCCAGACCAAAAAAAAGCTCGCATGTCAAAGTCAAAAGTGAAATGCATATGCTTGTGTGCTTCTTTGATTCCAAGGGAATTGTTCATAAAGATTGGGTGCCTCCTGGACAAACACTTAACCAATATTGCTACAAAGAAATTTTAGAAAGACTTCGTAAAAGAGTTCTTTGTGTCCGTGCCAACATTGCTGATAATTGGATGCTGCATCACGATAATGTGCCATCCCATACTGCTCTGTCAGTACAGCAATTTTTAACCTCAAAACAAATTTCAGTACTACCACAGCCACCTTATTCACCAGATATCGCTCCGTGTGACTTTTTTCTATTTGCAAGAGTCAAAACGGTGGTCAAGGGACACCATTTTCAAACAAATCAAGGTGTCCAAAAAGCCATGACGAGGGTCTTGGAGGATATTACAGAAGATGAATTCCAGAAATGTTACCATAAATGTTACAATCAATGGCAGAAGCACTGGAAAAAGTGTGTGCCATCAGAAGAGAAATACTTTGAAGGAGACAACACTAAACTTGAATAAAATGGTAAGCACCCCTCTCCCCCCCCCCCCCCCCCCCCCCCAAAAAATCAGTCTCATTACTTGATTGTCGCACCTCGTACACTTAGATTTGCCCTAAAAACCTCACTGCAATCAGTTTTGTTTTTACCCAACTTTCTTTAACATTTATTAAGTGAGCTCTGTTTCATTTTAGGAGTACTTCAGACTCCATCGTTTTGTTAAGAACGCTTCAGCAATTGACCATTAGGATTTTCATCTTTTCACCTATAGGCATATCTGTATTCCTTTGGGTCTTATACTAACACTTCGGGGTCTCCTGCCACTATTATTATGTGAACTGAAAAGACAGTCATTTAAGCTAAAAAAAACTAATGTACATTTGGTTCAGAACCAGGGGGCCTTAGTCAGTTGTGGGGACAATGCTGTAGGTTATGAGCTTTCTCGAAATTCTCTGAGGAAGCTGGTCAACTCAGTCTTCTTGGTAGTCACTGGAATGATCCAAGTAAGATCATGGAGCTCTGATGAAAGGCAGACAGAGAGCAGAAAATTTAAATTCGGCATTTAAAAATGTATTCAAGCATTTAGATACTACTGTATTAATGGTTGACTGCTGCACACACAAATGAGTATAATATAAATATTAACAATGTGCAGTATTGGAAAAACAATTAATGCTACTTCAAGCAGTCAAGGGACAAGGCCCAGACATAATTTCAGCTAGATTTTATGTCAAATATGCCACAAAATCGGCTCCTTTCCTAGCTCGTATTTATTGAGAATCCCTAGCACAACTAAAAGTCCTAAATTACTGGTAAAGAGCACAGGTCAGTTCTGATGCCTGGAATTATGGACCATTATCGCTAACATCCTTCTGTTCCAAGATCCTAGACCACATTTTAAGCTCAAAAATTATGATGTTCTTGGAGGAAAACAAGCACTGTAATGGAACCAGCAGAGATTAAGAAAAAAAGAGTCATGTGAAACCCAGCTTGGTTTATTTACATACATCTTGCAAACAATAGATGAACTACTAACCAAGATACGATTATACAGTGTATCTCTGTAAATATGACATCAGCTTTAGGTATATTAATAGTACCTCTAATGTTTTCAGTATATATAAAAGATTTATCTAGCAGGATCAACACATTCTAATCTTGTTCACTGGTGCTGAAGTTGTGCATAGGAAGGTATTGTCATTGGACAGTTGTAAGGAATTGCAGAAAGATTTGGCAAATATTTCCAGTTGGTGTAATGAATGGCAGCTCTGTTTAAGTGCGCATAATTCTAAGATAATTTCCATAGAAAAGAAAGAGAACCTGGTAGTATCTCATTACAAGACCAGTGCTGAACATTATGAGCATGTCACATGATATAAGAATGTCGGGGTATAGCTAAGAAACAATATGACCTGTGGCAAGGTGCCTCAGATCGCGCGGCTTTCCATCTCAAGGAAATGTATTATATTTGAACTGAGAATGTGTTAAAGAATTCTTCTACAAACCAGTTTAAGAACGTTGGTATGTAATTTTGTGGGCAATTCTGTACCCTTCATATATGCTGGAGGCACCTGCGCTTTTTTTAAGTTGCTTGGGACTTTGCGGTGGGGGAAGAGATTCACGATAAATACAAGCTCTTTAAGGGGTCAATGCCGTGTAGTACTCCTTGTAAAACCAAATTGGGAGTGCGTCTGAAACTGGCAACTTATTTGTTTTCTACTCTTTCAGTTGCTTCTATATGCCAGGGATGCCTATTGCTATGTCCTCCATGCTGGAGTCTGTGTTATGATCAAACAATGGTTTGTTTATAGGATTCTCCTGCATGAATGATTTTCATAGATGCTGAAATTTAATATTTAGGCTTTCCTTAAGCTATCTTTTACTGCCACACCAAACTGGTCAATGAGTGACTGGTAGAACCTTTAGAACCACTTACCGATTTTGCATAGGACCAGAATTAAAAAGAAGTGTTCGTAATTAAGTAGGTATGAAGCTAACAATAAAAGACAAACAGTAGCTGTTTGATATAACTGATGAAGTTGCAGTGTTTTTCTTTTCTTCTCCCAAAGTAGCATTTTTCTTTCAAATATAATAGCATAATTTAACCTGCTGTAAGCTTATATAACACTAAGCAATAGTGATGGTTTATTGTTAATACAGTGTAAAGATTATTTCTTTGATCTGATTGCCTTTTGTGAGTGTATACTGTGGCTCATTCCATACCTGTAAAGGTTCTCCTTGATGGAATCTTGCAACACAATGGCTAAATGAATGAATTTAATGAAACCCATGAGTGCTTTCCTTCACATTTCTAAAGAAATGTTGATTTCTTTTGCAATGAGTTTCCATCAGCTATCTGTGGTGGTTGATTTTTTTTCTGTGTGCTTATTGTGACATTATGTAAACACTGATACAGGCTCTTGGCTAAGAACTAAAGATAAAGCTTAGCAGTAATAGTCTGACATGACTTTCACTCTTGTAGGTTCGCCCTTGGCACAATGGGATGTCAAGCCAAACATCTACGGCAAAAAAGAGGCCATGCACCACAGACTCTACTATCAGCAATGGGCCTGCACCAGCTAAACAATGCAAGCGCTCCCTACATGGGAAAGTGAATGGTTTTTAAGTCTTTTAATGACGATTTACATGTACAATTATTGTAACTGCTGAACTTCATCAGCTTCATCGTTTTATTCTGTACTGAGTCATTTTAAGTCACTGTGTACAAAACATAGATTATTTAGAACTGTTTATATTAAAGTAAATGTGTAGTTTTAACTCATCTTGTTGTACTGCTGTCACTGAGGAGAAAAAAGATAAAACATTCTTTGCATGGATACGAACATCCATATTGTTAGTTTTAGCTTCTAGTGCAATGATAAGTTTTATTATATCATATCTATTTTATTGTAAATAAATAGTTTTACACAAGAAACCACAGCGTCAGATGTGATCAGTAAGACTGGAGATTTGGAAAGGTAAGAAGGTATTTTGTTAATTAGATAAACAAGATTTTAATATGCTGTGTTTTATAAGATTTTTCACCCCCTCGTTATTGATATACTGTGTAATTTATATCTTTGAGAATTCAGCCAGGTTGACACTTTCATGGTTATGGTCAATATTTTCATTCAGTCAGTTGCTTCTGGTGAAGACAGTGTAGGTGATTGGCAAAAGTTTGAGATTTTACTTAGAATTACTCAACAAGAAAAGCAAGACTGTTTTATACATTAATAGTGTGTGTTGAAACAATAATTAGGCCTCACCATATCAAGATTGTTTCACAAAAAATAAATGTCACGAATTTTTATTTCTTGTTTGAGAAATTTCAACCTAATATTTTCCTCCATTAAAGAAAAATCAGTGCCATTTGTAGAAAGTAAAAAAAGATTCATACGTATTTTACTTCATTTGTCACTGTTTCACGACTTCAAAACAAAGGATATATGTAGCAGACTTTATATCTGAAACCTTTTATGCGTATTTTGGAATTAAACTTGGTGTCTAGAACAAAAGTGGCACCGCATAAAGTGTGATGAACATATGTTGATAACCCCAGTAAGTGGACTTAAGGACAAGGGAAAAGCCTTAGTTGTGGAGTTATAATGTTGGGGAGTATAGCAAGATCATTGTTTGCTTGATATGACAGGCTTTAACAAAAAGATAAAACATTCCACTGAGTTCCTTGTGGTTGGTTATAAGATGTCTACCATACAATGAATATGTTTCTATCTTCATTTTGCAAACATTTTCAGCATTCAATTTCAGTGAGGAATCATAATACCCACAGCTCTTGACAGTGTTGACTATGACATCATACTGCTTGATGAAGACATTCTGTACCAGTCATTCAGTCAAGGTGAATTGCCTAAAACGTCTTCAGAATAACTGGAAGTGAGTGAGTTCCATGTTCCATGGATCATTTTTGCACTATAAATCGTAAAGATATAGAATGAGATATTTTACATTCATATTGCAAATTAATTTCTAAGTGTGCTTACTTGCTGAACATTTTTAAGGCTCGTCTTCTTCTTCTTCTTCTTCTTTAAAAGATATGCAGGTGTGAGTTAATGATTCCTACCCACCACCTTTTACACATTACAATAATCGAAATTCTCGTGCGGAATAGGGGGAGCTGTCAAGGAAAAACTTTTTCAGTTTGGTTTCAAATTTTATTTTGCTTTCTGGCAGACATTTTACGTCACTTTGTATAAGTGATCAAAAGTTTTAGTTGCAGCATTGTGCAGCCTTCTTTGTGCTAAGACAACCTTAATGTGGAGTAATGAATGCCATTTTTTCCTTCTGGTATTGTAATTACATACATCATTGTTCCTTTCGAATGGTAGCAGATTATTTACAAGAAACCTCATGAGAGAATAAATGTGATTTGAAGCAGTAGTCAGAATACCCAACTCCTAAAGCAGATGTGTACAAGATGATTGTGGATGAGCTCCACATATTATTCTTACGGCATGACTTTCTTTCTTAAGGATGAGTTACCCCTGAACATTATTCCACATGGCATTATTGAATGAAAATATGCAAAATGTCAGCTTACTGGTTTCTCTCTCCCCAAGACTTCCAATGTGCCCTTTCCAGTTTAAATTCTCATCAATGGACAGCAGAATTCTAAAGTTTCCACCGTTTTTCCTCACCATGTGTTACAATTATTATTGTTTTAGTATCCCCAGATGTGCAGAAGTGACTGTTTTGTGTCATTTTAAAAGTAAAGGTGAGACCATTTGCTGAAAACTAGTTGTTGGATGACCCTTTGAGTGTCACCTGTGGAGAGTGAAATGAGGTGTCAGGACAATAGTAGATTTCGAAGGAAACAACAAGTTTACCGTTATCAATCACTGTTTATTTATCTCCACAATGTGTTTCAAAGGTTTAAACCTCCATCATCAGGTGGACTTAGATTTGTTAGTATGACACGTGTGTTGTGTTACAATTTTTGGAGGAACTTGTAGTGCTGTCTAATGGAGAAACAAAAAACACTATTTCAGATTTTTTTTAAGTACCTCCAGGGGTGACAGGTTCCTTTCGCTGTCATAACACATATTCTGTTTCAATTATTTTATTTTTTCTGTCAGGTCCCCCCCCCCCCCCTCCCCCCCCTCCCCCCCCCCCCTCCCCCCCCCCCCCTCCCCCCCCCAGAAAAAAGAAAAACCAACATATTCTGAAATAGTGTTTTGTTTCTCCACTAGACAGTGTCACAAGTACCCAAAACAATCATGACAAAACATACACACATGTCATACTAACAAATGTAAATTCACTGATGATGTAGGTTTAAACTTTTGAAATGTATTGTGGAGACAAATACAGTGACTGGTAACAGTAAACTTGTTGTTTCATTTGATGTCAGCAACAGTAACGTTAAAGCCTAACCTAAAATGTTCGCCATTAAAGACAGCAGATTTGTTTAATTAACTTCTTTGTTTTGGCCCTCATCTGTAGTACATCAGAAACAGCTTGGTGGAGGTGTCCAATTGCCTCTTGTGCGAAACAATAGATATCTTTGATTGTTGACAGTGCGACCATGATGACAGCACTTCAGCATAGCTGACAATATTGCAAGGTAGCCCGTGACCTCCCTGCAGTGAGTAGGCAACAGTTGCAGTCATGGCAGGGCAACCTGTCCCGTCCCATGGTCAAACAGCGGACCCTGTACTGCATTCCAGGATGCAACTCGATGTGTTACAGGGCTGTGATGTAGGCTGTGAAACTGAGACAAGAATATTGTAGTACATGAAAGGCTGAGTGCTTATACACTCCAGATTATGTTGTTCAGGGCTTAAGCCATTTACGCTAAACACTTACTTGGTGGCAAGTGAGGAAAGGGTTCCGTCCTTCCACTAGTGTATTGCAGTGTCAGCTGTTGCTATATTGCACCCATCTGGCTCTGCTTTCCAACACCTGTCGGCCATGTTTTGCTTCACAATGCATAAAAATCTTACCTGCCTGTGGCTGGCTATGTTGCAACTCACATCCTCTCCAGTGTACTTTTTGTCCAAACATGGTCGATACACTAAATAGTCAATGATACTTTGTAACAACTTTGTTTACCATCTCTTCTGTTTCTGTATGCATGCTCGAATTGCCTACAATACTAGTGTTGTCTGCAAAAAGAAGTAATTCTGCTCATTGTATATTACATGGAAGTTAGTTTACTTATGAAGAACAATAGTAGACCTAAGAATGAACCTTCAGGAACCCGATACGTTATTTCTCCCCAGTGAGAATTATGTGCCTGGACTGTAATGGTTGAATTACTAAGTACAACCATCTGCATTCCTTTGGTTAGATTTGACATTATCCATTGGTTGGCTATACCATCAACCTCAAAAACCCTTTTTCGACTAAATGAGAGGATTATGGCAGCACCAGATATAACCATCGTGTTTTCACAAAATGAGAAGAGTGTGGCTTAATATTTTGAGGTGAACAGCTTGTATACTGCATCAACATCAAAGGGCTCATTGAGGCTATGGAATGGGGTTGTTCATTGACAGTTCAAGGAGTGGTGTGTAACATTGGATAATTGCAACAAATTATCATCCATTCCTAATTACCACTCAGTGAAAATGAAGGAAACCTACTAAATAATGAGAATAATTCTCTGTAAGATAATGGATACTGATCACTGCTGGACTGTTTGTGATGAAGTAAAGGTAATACCGATAATGCTGGATCTGCAAAGAGGGTACATGAAACATCTTTGTGCCTGTGGAACATGCATGCAAGGAAAGAACTCTGGATAAGCAGAGAATGGTCTGTCACAAGGATGGGTCCAGGGGAACCAGACACCCCCATCAATAACGTAAATGAAATTACACACAACCAAGTTGCCGTGTAGTGAAATTGAAAGATATTTTGATTTTCAATCATATGACAAAAAATGGATAAGCACTATCAAATCAGCAAGGCCAATGATAGATTTAAAACTATCTATACATACATAGCTCTATCAGCTCTCACCCATCCCTATTTTACCCAAGACCAATTGTTGCCTTTGCTTGAGCTCAGTTGCTGTTTCTTTAATCATTTCAGTTCCTACTTGCTGTTGAATTTAATGTTAGTGCTATAGTTTATTGTTTCTGTGCCATTGTGATAGTTTCTAACTGTGGATAAGCTTGTAACTAGAAAGAAGAGGAAAACTGATGTTGATTAGTCTGCTGCATTATGGTAATTAAAAAATTTGCATGCACTGCTATAATAGGCTAATTATGTATCTATAGCAGTTTAATGTTAGCTCTGGAGTTGTTTTTTGGAGGCTAGTAGAACTTTGGGGCTGCAATATTTCAGTATTTCGTGAGGCAGCGAAGTGGTAAATATTAAAACAAATATCATTAAATTATAATCAGTGTGCAAAAATACACTTGTATTTGGCTGTGTCAACCAAAATTCGCATCGATCAATGAAAATATCATGCAAATAGCGATGGTAGCATTTCTTTAAAAAATTTTGCTCAATATTCTATCATTAGTTGCTAAAATGGCAAAATATTGCCCAAGCTGGTCACCTGGCAGTACTCAGTTATGAAAACCAGTTCCGATACTGAAAGACATAGAGAGATTTGTGGAGAGCGGATGGGGTATGTGATGACAGGACATGCTATAGTTCACTGGTTTCTAAAAGATTTTTTCAGTGGTCTGCTTGAATTCGTCCAATCTGACAGAGTCTTCCGTTCTTACCTGTGCCTCTCATCCAAAATTTATTTATGCTCTTGTAGTACTGTAATAACTAAAGCCAACAATTCCATGCACAATGAAATCATTAAATCTGCATGCATTCATGCGCTATGAAAAGAGTAAACATGCACAATTAAAGGAAAAACATGCAGTGTCAGAATTCAGTCTTTTATTGTGATGTGTTTTATTTTATTTTAAGCAATGTACAGCAACCAGTTTTCCCAAATTTTCCATCGACTTTGGGTTGCTCTGTGTGTTGAGCCACTGAGCTTGCAATCTCTGGATTTGGGAGGTGAGATGGTTTGAATCCATCCACTGGCAACCTTGAAAATGATTTTCAGTTTAGACAAATGTCAAGGCCTCTCACTACAGGCTACACCAATTCCTTGGAGAACAAACTTATTACAAAATGAATGAATTCCTAGAGTAATAAGGCATCCTTTTGAGGAAACATAGAGAAAAGAAAATTTTACTAATGTCAAGAAGACAGAATTGTTTATTCTAACATAAATTATAGTGATAAAATGTAAATTTATTTGTGTCATTGGTTAAAATGTGTACTACCATTTATTCCACGCTATTAAGTATTCACTTGAAATTACTTACGTGATGAAGATAAAAATTTTATATTGTAATTTAAATCATCATGAAAATTGTAAATTTCCATTATTTACATAGGTTGGAACTTAAATAATGGCAACTATTTATTCACAACCGATACAAACTGGAACAGTTCTGAAATGAATGCTACAAAGTGGTTCCTTCATCTTCAGAAACAAATCAAAGTCACAAGGACTTAAGTCTGGGGAGTGTGGTGGATGGTACAGTACTTCCCAGTCCCATCGACCAAACAGAGCAGCCACAGCTTGTGCTGTATGCGCCCGCGCATTGTCATGCAAAATGATGGGTGGGTTGCGCAGAGTGTCGCTGCCTCTTTCCGAAGCTGGTCGTTTTTGGAGCATCACCTGCGACCAGCTTTGCAAAACAAGCTGCAATTCTAACTATTGTCTGTCCCATAATTATCCTTGGCTCTGGAGATGACTCAAGGTTCTCAGCCAGCAATAAAGGGCAGATCAGCATTGTCGTTGGCTACATTCTTCACAATACACACAGCTATAACATTGTAAGACTTAGTGAAAAATTATTACCTTGTAGTGGCATTATCCAGTGAGATTTCTTTCATACTGTATGACTAACGTGAATATTAACTGGCAATAGTTAAAACTGGAGGACCATGATTTGTATGAGGTTTACTCCTCTAGGGAAGCTTGCTTCACTACACCTCTAGAGCCCTCCCTGCCCTATGTTGTGGGACACACTTTGTCTGGCTCCTCTGTCAAGATCAATCCGGCTTGGGTGACCCTGCCAGTAGCTATGCTACCACTGGCATAGCTCTCGACTTCAACGAAGCATACAAATCCTCCCGCCCAGCACTGAAGGTGCCTACTATAAGGCGGTGTTCCCGGAGAGGGGAGGTCCTCCAGGTTGGGGGTTGGGCATGGGACTGATAACCGCATACTGTAAACAAAAGAATATTACTAAAATTCAACAGAAGCCTCGGAAACTGGATGGAAAGCATGTACCACGACCCCACAAAAGGAAACGGATAATTGATCTGACAGTAGCATCATGGAATGTGAGGACAATGCTTCAGGTGGAAAATTAAAAGAAACAGCTAATGAAATTTTAAAATTCAAATATGATATCATAGGGCTACAGGAAATAAGATGGCAAGGAAATGGGCAGTTAGATAAACCTGAGTACTCATTGGTATATTGTGGACCAGAAAAAAGAAGAGGCCAACTTGGAACAGGATTTATAATAACTAGGGAAGTTAGGAAAAGCCTTCCAGAATTTGAACCCATAATAAATAAAAGGTTGCGCAGACTCGGACTAAGAGGGAAATTTAGGAATATATCAATAGTTAATGCACATGCATCAACAGAGGAAAAAGGGGATATAATTAAAGAACAGTTCTACGAAGACTTGGAAAAAGTATGCTGCGCAGTACCTAAATATGACCCGATGCTAGTAATAGGAGATTTTATTGCAAAAATAGGGAGGAATGAACATCCATATGGAGTGTCAGGAAAATGTTCACTACATGAAGAAAACAATGAGAACGGAGACTTACTATGCCAATTCGCAGCAAGGAATAATATTATTATTAAAAGTACCCACTTTCCACACAAAAGGATCCATCTGGGTACTTCGAAGTCTGCAGCCAATGGAGTAGTCAATCAGATTGACCATATTTTAGTGATTGCATGCCACTCAATGTCAGTTACGGTTGGATGTATGGAGCTGCAGAGGACCAAACTGTGATTCAGACCACTTTGTGGTAAAATCAGTCTTGAGAGAGAAAATGTCACTAACAAATGGCAACAGAATAGGAAAGGTGGTGAAATGGAATACAGACAAACAGAACATCCGTGATGAGGTAAAAAATTACCAGATTAGATTAGTTTTTCATTCCACCATAGATCCATGCTGAGGAGATCCTCGTAGATGTGGAACATGTCAACCTTTTTTTTTTCTTTTTTTTTTTTTTTTTAAGCTGAAATAACAATACTAATAGTATGAATATCTACAATACATCATTTGTTTCTATTATAAAATTCGTCTATGGAGTAGGAGTTGGCCACTAGTAAGTCTTTCAGGCTCCTTTTAAATTGATCTTTATTTGTAACTAAATTTTTTGTGTTTGCTGGCAAATTACTGAAGATGAGTGTTCCTGAGTAGTGGACCCCTTTTTGAACTAAAGTAAGTGCTTTTAAGTCCTTGTGCAGATCATTTTTGTTCCTGGTATTGTATGTATGAACTGAGCTGTTTGTTGGAAAAACAGATATATTATTTAGGACAAATTTCATTACGGAGTAAATATACTGAGAGGCAGTGGTTAGTATACCCAGTTCTTTGAAGAGGTTTCTACATGACGTCCATGAATTTACTCCACATATAATACGTATTACACGCTTTTGGACTCTGAAAACTTTTGTTTGACTTGAAGAGTTACCCCAAAATATTATACCATATGTCATTATGGAATGAAAGTAGGCAAAGTATGCAAGCTTTTTCATTTTTATGTCGCCTATGTCTGCTAACACTCGAATTGCAAATACAGATTTGTTAAGGCGTTTCTGCAGTTCTGTGGTGTGCTCCTCCCAATTGAATTTATTATCAAGTTGTAATCTCAGAAATTTAAGACTGTCAACCTCTTCTATCTGCTCTTCTTCATACTTTATGCATATGCTGGGTGGAAACCTCTTACAAGTTCTCAATTGCATGTAGTGAGTCTTTTCAAAGTTTAATGTCAATGAGTTGGCTTTAAACCATTTATTAATATCCATGAAAATATCATTAGCAGATCTTTCTAGAACTACACTCGACATACTATTTATTGCAATACTTGTGTCATCTGCAAACAAAACGAACTCTGCTTCTAGCAGTGTAACTGATGAGAGATCATTAATGTACACAAGAAAAAGCAATGGCCAAGTAACAGTAAGCAGAAAGTTGAGCAATGAAGAGACCGCAGTAGGAGTAGATGAAAGGAGGAACAGGATTGAAAAAGCCATTAAGGATGCTGCAGAGGAAATAATAGGCATAAGAAGGAATAGAAGAACCCAGGAACGGTTTGATGAAAATTGCAGGTCAGCAATAGAGGAAAAGAACAGGACAAGAACAAAAGTGCTACAGAGAGAAACCAGAAACAATATAGAGAATTAAGGAGAAGAGCTAACAGACTGTGCAAGAGAAAGAAAAGAGAGTGGAATAAGAAGAAATTTCAAGAACTAGAAGAATTAAAGGAACAGAGTTAAATAAGCAAGTTCTATCATGCCACAGGCAAAATGAAGAATAGATTCCAACCAAAAACAATGGCCTGTTCCAGTAAAGATGGGAAAATGATAATTGAGGAAGAACAGATAATGGGAAGATGGGCAGAGTATTTCAAAGATACACTAAGCACCAACCTAGAAGATGAAGAGACAGCTGCACAGGAGGAAAGAGTGGAGCTGGAAGTAGACAGTGAGGCAAGAAAGCCAACACTACAAGAGGTCTCCCAGGCTGTGCACAAGTCAAAAAACAATCGAGCCCCTGGGGAAGACAGCATAATTGCTGAATTAATAAAAACTGGTGGTGAGGCTGTAATAAAGGAACTGCACACATTAATATCAGATACATGGGAAACAGAAACTATGCTAGATAATTGGAAAATTGGAATAATAATCCCCATTTATGAGAAAGGGGACAGAACAGCATGTGAAAACTGTAGAGGTATAACACTTTTAAGCACAGCTTATAAGATATTCACAAGTATATTAAACTAAAGGATACAGAAGTGTGCAGAAAGCATACTAGGGGAATATCAGTGTGGCTTTCAACCAGACACAGGAACAGCTGATCAAATATTTGTGATAAGACAAATGATGGAAAAGTTTAATGAATATGATATAAATCTGCATTTCTATTCATCGACTTCAAACAAGCCTTTGACAGCATAAATTGGCAAGAACTGTACAGAGTACTGAAAGAAGTTGGTATAGGTGCTAAACTAATAAGACTAATCAGAATGGCAATGACAGAGACAAGAGCAAAAGTAAAGACCCTTATCAGAACAAGTGAAAGCTTTGACTTTAATAAAGGTGTGAAGCAAGGAACCCCCAAAAACCTAAACATCAATGTGAAATGCTTCAAAGGAGTGTCCTCTTTTAACTATTTGGGAGCCCTAATAACAAATGATAACAGTATTGTAAAGGCTATAAGAGAAAGAATAAAAGCAGGAAACAGAGATTACTTTGCAAATATGCAACTTTTCAAAAATAGCCTCATTACAAGAAAAACTAAACTGCTAATATGTAATTACCTAGTCCACCCAGTTATCACATACGGGTCAGAGGTATGGACGTTGACAGAACACGATAAAAATGCACTAAGAACCATTGAGCGGAAAATACTACGCAAAATCTACCGGCCAATAAGGGAGGAAGAAGGCTGTAGAATACGCTACACTGCCTAATTGCAAGAGTTAATACAAGGCAGGAACATAGTAAAATTTGTGAAATCACAGCAAATACAATGGCTAGGACACTTGGAGAGAATGGCAGATGATAGAATTCCAAAGAAAATGATGAAAGGTGTGATCCTTTCAGTTAGGCAAAAAGGGAGACCTAGAAGAAGATGGATTGATGAGGTAATAATGGGTATCACCAGTATGGGAGTCTGGGGGTGGAAAAGAGCAGCAAATAACCGAGAAGTGTGGAGGAAGATTGTTGAAGAAGCCAAGGCTCACCAAGGGCTGTAGTGCTACTGAAGAAGAAGAGAAGAATAGCTAAAACTTGGTTGTCATTGCCCTCAGACATTATTAACAAGCAGGGTCCCTTTGCTTTCCACGCAGCCATCGAGTGTCATAAAAATATGACAGTTGATTAACTATTTACAGCTAGTTTTGTTTGTTTGCTAATGACCAGTTTCAGTCTAAATTTTCTGCCTCAGTAACTGTTAATTCTTGTATAGCATAACAAAGACTTAACTAATTAGCACTTTTGAGTTTAACTTCATTCACGTAAAGTAATGTAAATTTCACTGGCTAAACTAATAACTAAAGTTACACCACAAATTAAGAGTGCACAATTTCATTTATTCTGTATTTAATTTAGTGAGTCACTTCTGCTGGCTTGGTGTGTATTTTGTCGTTGTTATATTAAAAGTAAAATCATCTGCTCATTTACTTAAAGTAAATTCAATTCAGTCTTTCAATAATTAAAAGTAAATTGCTTGTCTTTTTCCAAATTTTGCATTACACTGTGCTGAGGTTTAGTTAGATTTATTTAGCCAGAAACTTAATTTAACTTTTCTTTCTAAATTTAGTATTTCAGAACGAGCAACTGCAAACTCAGTGATTTCTGATTCATTTATTTTCTCGTGAACTGTTGTGTTGTGGATATAGTGCCGTATACCGATCCTGCCTTGGAGGCGGTTAAGTGGGAGATGTATCTCAGAGCTGGATAGTGACAGATGGTGACGCGAGATTGGACGCGCATGTAGTTTATGTATAGCCAATAGAGGACAGTATTGGATAGGGGACTGTGATTTAGTTTCGATTGTGCCCACTAGAGTGCAGTAAAGTAATAGAATGTTTTTCATAAACTGTTCTAGTATTTTCATAAAGTGTTGTTATGTCTTTTGTGTATGTAATGTTATAAATGTGTTTTAGCAGTATGAATGACGCGTGAGTGTGATTTAAGGTTAATATGAAGATAATTGTTTAACGAGTTATGTAGTGGGATTTAGTGTGGCAAAATTTCGTAGAAGTATGGTTGTGGACAAAGGGGATTTTTGTAGAATAGATTTGTAAAGTAAGTTTATGGTAAAGGGAAAGTTAATTCAGGCATAAATAACAATAGTAAATAACTTTATGCATAAACAAAACTTCAGCATATTAGATAATTACGTCAGTAAAAAGTGCAGTCGTTAGGTACTATTTTGTGATTGGTTATTGATGAAAAGCGCAGACTGATGCGGGAGAATGTATTTTTGCTATTGGCTGTTGAGTAAACTGACCAATGGTAAAGCAATATAATTCGCGCGCCTTTCTCTGCTGGTAGAGAAGGCTTAGAGTATTCTAGAGAGGAGTCGGAGCCTAGCCATGAAACAGTTCGGTAGTAGTAGTTCCGATGGAAATGATAAGTTGCCGGTTCTAGCAGTGCTTCATGCATAAAAAGTGTTGTAAAGTGACGGCATTATTATTCCAATGGGTACGTAGAAATTTCAGAATTTTTAAGTGAATTTTGTGATGAGAAAAGACAAATTCTGCGTGGTGTATTGAGCAGGTCGGTGGCTAAAAACTGTGACTGCATTAGGTACCGACGGGCTTAATATTTGTCGAGCATTCTCAAACAAAAACAATCTGTATTTTTGTAGCTATTACGTTTTCAGGAAATGCAACACCATAAACTTGCTAAGGTGAGTGAAACGGATTGTGAGTGACTGTGTTAAGACTAGCATGGGCTTGGCAGTGATACTTGTTCACCTAAGTTTCAGAATATATTAATTAAGGACAAAATTTCCAACCTTTCATTTCATGTGAAAACTTTCTCTCGAAATGTAGATTAGTGACTTTAATTGCAGCCTGGTTCACGTCAAAGTACAGTAGGTTTCGCTCGGCTTCCTTACTGATGATCTGCTGAGACAATGTTCACAGGTAGATGCAGGTTCGTCGTAAAGGGACGGAAGGAACCGCGCCGCCGCACCATGCCAGTGATTATTTGTTTAAATTTCTTTGGCATTATGTTTCTTAAGATTCTGGGGATTCATTGCCTTAGTTGGCTGGTGAGTGGTCAATTATCCCTTTTTGTAGCTAATCAGTAATTTTTTGTATTATCAATATTTTTTGTATTAAAAATATTTTGTGGTACCCTTTTCCCCTTTGTGTGCTTCGTGAAGGATTGCTCTAAATTTTCACCCATTTGAAAATTATCATCAGTGTTTAGATTAGGTTTAGAATAGATTCTTCCTTCAAAAGGGTCTGTTGTACACTTTCCTCCTACCAACTGGTATTATTTTCCTCTGGTAGCGATAGCCTTACTCATTGTAAAATTTCATTATCCGTATGGGATCACGGTCAATTATATCGCCATCCAGAGGGCCGATTAGGAAGGGGGAGGTTAACATCTCTTTCTACAGGAGTTCAGTCTCAAAATTTTGTGTGTAAAGGGAGAACAAAGTGCCACTGCAGATGCCCTTTCATGACCATCAAAAGATCTAAATAAATTCATTGAGTTAGCAGAACAAATCACTGTTTTTTGTATTCTGCTTATGCACGACAGCACTTGCTGATCTTAATACATGAAAATGTGTCAAAATATGAAACAGTTGCAAGAGGAAGGCACATGCTTGAAGAGTGTAAAGCAAAAACACCAAGGAAATGACACTATGGAATTGGGTAAGCAATATAATATACACGAAGGACTACAGTTCCATCGCTGCACATTGGAGTCATCCTGGTGGTACATATGTTTACCTGATGCCTGTATTAATGATTTTATTAAGGATAACCATCACGCTTGGGGACACACTGGAGTGTTAAAGGCAGTGTCAAAATTGTGTCATACTGCACTACACAGCCGTCATTTCACCGCTTCACCCAGTCTTTTAATTTCTTTTTATTTCTCTCCTTTCCTCTACTTCTTCCCCCCCTCCCCCCCCCCCCACCCCCTCCCTTCCACACCTTCTGTCCTGCCCTCCATCTAAACTGCAGCACTTCAGTCTTCCGCCACTCCCATCGTACTATCCCTCCCCCCTCCCCACCCCAGCCTCCTCCTTACTCTCACCCAGTTGCCACTCCCATCATGTACTGATGCTGCTGCCCGCAGTGTGGTTTCAATTGTCTGAGACTGCAGACGTGTGTGCAAGTTGCATGTTTGTATCATACCGTTATTTTCCAAATGCCTGATGCCGAGTACAACAAGTTTTAAGAACATGTGTCATGTGTGAAAAGGTAAAAACACTCAAATCAATCTTGTCTGATGGAACTACATCCAGTCATTCCTAACAAGCCATTAGAACTGGTTTCCCTGGATGCTGCTGGCTCATTGCGACAATTTTATAACACCACAAATTTCAAAACAGTAAATGGAAAAATGTTTTGAAAGAATGACAAATAAGGTGTATTTTGGTTTCATGTTTTCACACAGAGGCAAGTTCAGTAGAAAGAGTGTTTAAAAAATTCAATAGGTTTCTTAGAACATAAGCTCCTCACAAACAGACTAAATGAATAGAGTATTTAGCTTCATTTCAACAATTTGTCAAGAACCTTCTCCACACTTCCACTGGTTTCCAGAAAACTGAAATGATGAGTGGGTCAAATCAATACCACAAATGCCTCACGATGAGGTATCATTGGAATAAAAGGTTAGGGAAGCATTGATAACTCTTAGTGAAAAAGTAGAAAAGAGGAAGTAAATGTATGACAAGAGATTAGGACGTACATTCATATTTCAGGTCGAAGAAGGAGTACTTCTAAGCACACACCCCAAGTCAGACAAACAGAACTAATTGAACCACACGTGACAACTGTTATATTCAGGGCCATAACTTATAACTGACATACCAGACACCAAATGTTATCTTTTGGGACACCCAATTCAGGAAAGGAGCAAGGACTACATCCGCACAAGGATATTAAAAAGTTTTCACACTGAAACCGACAGGTTATAAGACATAGCATTCAAATGACAAATACAACAATCGAGGGAAGGGAATAGACACTGATAAAACTGTACAGACATAAATATTAATTTTAAATTTAGATTTAAGAAAATGGACTGAGAAGGGAAATGTGAACTATTATGTATAAAAATCTGAACTGCAGTATACTGCAAGTTAATCAAACCTACACACTAATATGTATAAATAGCAACTCCTGTGCCTCAAAACACTATACCTAAATGAAGGGTTAACATGGAGTGGTATCAGTAACGATTGTGGGATATGACAGAAATGCAGTGAGTTGTGAAAGTGATCCTTCCAACATGAGAGTTAATACGTGAATTCACTGGGATGAGTTGTATCAGGATATGTTTAATCTTAGTACTTGTGGCCTGTGTAAGACACGAGAATAACATTTCACGTTTAGTGTGAAATAATGCATTTTAAACTACTCTGCAAATGTGCTCAGGTATGAATGGTATGCTGGCTAACCTATTTTAATTATTCTGCCTAGTGGTAAATTTTAAAGGAATGTTGCAGGTGCACAACCCTATTAGTAGAGGAGGGGATGTTTAACAGAATGTATAAATACGGTGGTAGGAAACATAACGACCCCACTGAGATGAAGTATAATTGTGTGTGAGTTTGTTAGAAGGTGAACAATATGTGGATTAGCAAGACTTGTATGAATGCTCATTGCTGTGGATATAAAAGTAACAAAAACTATACTGTAATTGAGCTGAAAGTGTAAACTCTGCGTGTTCAGATTTTACAGTGAGTGGAAGAATTACTGAAGAATTGAGCTACACATTAACTGATAATGTATGTTTTTACCAATTTGTGCCAAAGCAAACTGGAATATTTTTACTTCCCCTCTTGCTTTGACATCTGCCTCCTTAAAAGTCATTTTTTCTCTTTTAACTAATTACCATTAACATACGTGAATATAATCTGCATTTTCATGAAAGAGAAACGTTGACCCTCAGTTTCAGAGAATATAACACCAGATCTAATTTTGTGCATAGTTTTAGGTATGCAATTGATTTTCTAATTTATTTCAACTATTCCCAGTTAGTATCTTTCATCATAGGGCGAAATCAGTAATTGTTTCATATCTTAAATTCTATTTTTGATGTATAAATATAACTTCTGTTCTAATTGTAAACGTTTGGAAGACGAAATGCTAGTATTGCTAAAGCATTTATTTGGCTCTATTCTATTAACAAAACCAGCCCTTCATTAATTCCAAAGTAATTAACAGTTTTGTCAAAAGTATTGCTTGCATAACTATATTTGTTAATTTCATGATTTAAACAAATAATTCGACCTAACCCTTGTAGAAGAAGAAACTGTTAAAAAGAACCAGTTTTTTATGTATTCAGTTAATTTAATGAGTTTTAATTGTAATTTCTGTGAATTTAACTTTAAACAATGAGTAGTTTCAGCACTTGTAACTGTGATAATATATATGGGCCCGATTTTTTTGTCATGAGTTAGTCAGTCCATGGCCGAGTTTCAGACAAGAAACCTGTGTTGGTTAGATCAACAGCAACACTTCAACTTAACTGTGGAATAAGTGTTAAACAAATAATTTGTGTTTAAAAACAAGTACAGTGTCTGCTTCATACATACCTATCTATTCTTCAAGAACTGTGAACTTTGTGGTTAGGTTTTCTTCACTACACTTAGTCTGCACCACCTTCCCTGGCATTTCTGGTGAGATCTGGTGCGACGACAGTAGGGCACGTTACGCCCTTCATCCCAACCACACTCCGTTGAGCCGTCTTCAACGCATTGCATAATTTAGCCCACCCTGGTGTTCGTGCATCCACCCGCCTCGTAGCAGAGCGCTTTGTGTGGAGAAATATCAACAAAGACTGCCAGTAATGGGCACGCTCCTGCGTCGCGTGCCAATGCTGCAAAGTACACAAGCACACTTCACCCCCCCCCCCCCCCCCCAGCACCTTTTCGATCCCTCCTGGGCGTTTCCAGCATATTCATATTGACATTGTCGGCCCTCTCTCCCCCTCTAAAGGCTTTCGTTATGTTCTCTCATCTATCTACCGAACAACTCGCTGGGTCGAGGCTGTCCCCCTCCCCAATATTACAGCAGAAACTGTTGCTCAAGCTTTCGTCGAGTAATGGGTATCGCGTTTCGGATGTCCAGCTATCATCACAACTGACCAGGGTGGACAATTTGAGTCGGCCCTGTTCAACGGGATTTGTAACATTTGTGGCATCTGGCGCATCCATACCACAGCATATCACCCGCAAAGTAACGGGCTAGTCGAGTGCTGGCACCTCATTTTCAAGGCGGCTCTTTGATGCCACGACTCTCTATGGACGGAGGCCCTTCCCCTTGTGCTACTTGGCATTCGTGCGATCTATAAGAAAACCTCAAAGGCACAATAGCCGAGTTTGTATACAGCCAGAACATTGTTCTCCCTGCCGAACTTGTGAGCCCTTCCTCTTCTCTCCCTCAGTCTGACTTACCTTCCTTCGTGGACCGTGTAAGACGCCACTTCATCAACCTCCACCCGCCAGCTATCCCCACCCTAAGGATCACGTCCCGAAATCTCTGGACAATTGCAAGTACATCAGGCTCCGAGATGACACTGTCTGTGCTCCCCTCCAACCTCCATTTACTGGCCCATACCGAGTTCTCTAGCGCTCAGCCAACACCTATGAACACCAGATGAAAGATTCAGCTGTTACAGTCTCTCTCAACAGACTTAAGCCTGCTCATGTTGATCCCCCTTCGAACCACGACCACGCCACTCACTGTCGTCGCCCACGACACTCCGACCACTCCCTCCATGTTCGACTTACGCACTTGATCGAGTGACTTCCAGCTCCAATCGTCAAGCTCTCCTCCGACCTCGCCCTCTATGTCCGACTCACACACTCCGTCGAGTGACTTCCAGTTCCAATCGTCGAGCTCTCCTCCAACCTCGCCCTCTACTCTGGTCTCACGCACTCCGTCGAGTGACCACATACTCCCCAAGTCGAGCTTACCTATGATCACGCCCTCGCCGCTGGGCCCTTCACCAGTCCCTTCGAGCTCTCCACCATCGCCTGCCTCGCCTTGTCAAGGTTTCTCATGCCCCCCCCCCCCCCCACCCCCCAATCTTGAACGTGCCCTCACTCCCCCCGGACATAATCCACGGCATCTCAATAATACTGCACTATTATACACTGTTCGTCGTGTGTTTCTCTTCATGCAGTGCTCATGACACAACCTCCACCATTCCCTGCCACCTGGTGAAATGTGTTCCCCTCCTACCCAACATTGACCTGGACATGCTTCGTGTGTTCGCCACACCTACCGGAGACATTGTCGTCGTCGCTCCGTTCCACCCATAAGCCGCCGGCCTACCTGTCGCCGCACGACCAGTACGCCCAGTATGACACCCAGCTCGCTTCAACGACTTCCAGGTTCGGTGGCCGAACCTTCCATCACATCTACCCACACAGCTCCCCGACAACGCTGTCAAGCTGACCGTGGTCTGGCTCACTCGGACCACCCTTGCCGATGCCTTAGGAATCACCCCTCCCCCCTCAGCCTCTCAAGAGTACTCCGTACTGTGGGGGGGGGGGGGGGGGGGGGTTATGTGGTGCCGGTGACGTCGACACCAGCGTCGATATGCATTCATCTTTGGACTCTGAGCATCGTCTTTGGACTCTGAGCGTCGTCTGGGCTGTTCCGCCATGTTCAGTTCATTGTGAGCCTTGCATGTGTTTAGGTGAATAAATGAACTACTGCTAAATGGGTGTTGTTTGGTGTAACCAACCCGAACTTCCACCTCAAATTTAACTGTTAAAAAATTAAAGAATACTATTTGGAAATTATTTTACTCTAATTTCAGTTTATTAGCTTTTAATGTTCTTAGCAGATATTTATTGACAAGAGGCTTATAGAGCATGTAGTTTTCATGTTACCAATTTTATAACCGAAGATGCTAAGAAAAACGTTGTGAATGATTCATACTTCAAGAAATTGAAAACTTTTCTGTCTAAAATAAAGCACATTTTAAAATTTCTTTTATGTTTTTAAGAATGAAAACAACTGATAACAGTAATGTTTAAGATTTTTTCTCTTAACTCTCAAGGGAAAGGCCCCTGGATCTTCATTCTTTTCCAGGAAACCAGCACCACCCTCAAAATTCCATTAAACTCCCAATGTACCATGAATGGACAATATTCAATAAAAAAACATATGGGAGAGGATAAACTGAGATTACTATTTGAATTAAAGTAGTGATTGTGAAAGAACTGGAGTTATGTGATGACAATAGAGGGGATAATATCCAGTGTCAAATAGAGGGCAATATAGCAGACCACATGACCAGAACAGAATGAATTCTGGGAAGGTGAATTCCATACTTGGATTATAGTTGAAAAAAGAACACAAGAGAGCAGCCTTCAACATTGCAGAGTACTCACTGCCACATTACAACAGCACTGCTAGACGATAAAAAGTAAGTGTCGCATGAAGCAACATATTGCTTTACCTAGCATTGCTACTGTATAGCATTTATTCAAAATTATCATATCTTTTCTCAGGGCACGGAAAACTGTTTAATGATCAGGAGTGAATGGAGTTAAAACCATATTTCACTTTTATATTCAAGCTGAGGTGGTGATTGTTCAGCTACTACAATGGTGAGCTGTTTGGAGATTTAAATAATGGACAAGAGAGAGGCAGAGTAATACAAGAGGATGAATTTAACTTAGGATTTTTAGACAGTAGTGAAACTAAAATGGAGGATAGTGTAATGTATGATAGCATGCCTTGTTCAGAATTGCTTGTAGGTCAACAAAAGTAGGAGACTAATACTAGTGAATCAAGTGCGTTTAAGGTGTACAATGTATTAATGAAAAAGGAACTACAATGATAAAATGTTCAGGAAGAATTTAAACTGTTAATGAAATGACATGTAACCAAACATGAGGAGTTCAGAATCAACAATCCGAAAAAAAATCAAATATTGGAAAGAGTATACTGAGAGCAATCTAATACAGTCACAGCTATTAGGGAGGAGATCAGAGCAAATGTGGAAACATCAAGAGTAGAAAACATGGGAGTGGAATGTGAGATGCAAGCACTGCATTGCAGTATAACCACAACTGAGGATACTGTAACAGAAACAGGTGAAAAGTGTGATGAGTTGTATGCACAAGTTGAAAACTTGAGGAAAGAAAGCACACAAAAAACATAAAAATTGAAGAAATGGTACAGGAGTATCTCAAAAGGGAGTCAAAGGTAGGACTGCATCGAGTACACAGTGGAACTATCACAGTTGGTTTTAATGATTCATGGCTAAGTGGAATTGATTAATTCTACCCAAAAGGCCTTATCCACCATGAGGAATTTTTAGCTAATTTTATAGGAAGTTGGATGGAAGAGCAGGAAATCAGTTTTGTGTCTAGGCAGATAATGGAGTACGCAATAGAATGACATATGCAAATAGCAACAAAAGTGGAAACATGCAGACTTCGAGGAACCATTCTTAGAGTAATATCGGTCAGAGAAAAAACAGGTGAAAATAAAACTGAGTCTAACAGGTGGTCCGAAGTATAGAAGAAAAAAACAACATTTAAAGGGTTTCATTGATGAGGAATTGAGAAGAACCTGTCTCTCAATCACTCAGTTTTAGCTTCTGCTTTACTGAAAAGATTACTGCGAGACATGTAATCCAGGTTAGAAGGGATGGTCATAGAATCTATGGAGACAACACAGAAGTTTTTTTTCTTTAAATAGACTGATCAAATTGAATAGGAAATGTGCACCCAATGGAGCATGAAGCAAGTGAACAACAATTAGTATGGAAGTCAGCAGGAAGCAGAATTCAACATCAGCAGCAAGACTATAATTAGTGTTGTGATGACTTATCTGGGCATGACCAGCAGACTTGGCAGGAAGGTTGGAGGTTGATCTGTGGGAGGAGACCAAACAGTGAGGTCATCGGTCTCATCGGATTAGGGAGGCATGGTGAAGGAAGTCGACCATGCCCTGTCAAAGGAACCATCCCAGCATTTGCTCAAAGAGATTTAGGGAAATCATGGAAAACCTAAATCAGGATGGCTGAATGCGAGATTGAACTTTCCATCCTCCCAAATGAGAGTCCAGTGTGCTAACCACTGCGCCACCTTGCTCGGTATTCGACAGGAAAGCAGCTGCTATGAACGAGGTGTTGAGGCATGGTATGGTACTTTTGGGAATGGCAGAGGGCGCAGAGGTACATATAGCTGAGATGCAGATGCTTACCAGAAGCACAAAGAACAAATGGAAGGAGGAGCCCATGTCCAGAATTGAAAAACTAAGTGAATTGTAGAAGAGACCTGATCTGGAATTGGAAAATCAGGGTCAGCTCAATTACTAGTAATATGTACTGACAAGATACAAGAAGAGAAAGTGGGATTGGTATCAGAGAATAAGATGCACAAGAAGGAGCAAAGGTCACCAAAAATAACATTAAAATATATTTAAAAAATGGAACAGCAAGCCCTTTTAGATTCAAGTAATGTTTCTTCTGTTTTGAAAAATCTGCATGAGAAGAGTAGAAGCAAGTTAGCATTTCCCTTAAATGGATACAAATTTGTAGGGACAATTGGAGTTATAAGCAAACCTGTAAAATGCCAAGTGTTCTTGGATGTGGTAATAGAAGGTCAAATACCTACCATGGAGGCTTTAGTAGTACCTATCTTATGTGTGGAGAGAAGACTGGTTGACAGGATGTCAAGTAGAGTTTAATTCTGCAGAAAATGTCAAAGATTCAGCAGGGTGAGAGAGCAAACAGTTATATATACACAGAAGAGGACTACAAGAGATATCGAGGCATTTAGAAGGATATCCTGTGCTACAATAGAAGAAGGCTACAGGAAGCAGACACAAATGGATTACTTAAAATACTGAAGCTTGGAACAGGAGCAGCCCAAAAAAGAACAACACATAATGAAAGAAAACAAAATCACCCAAAAATTGAAGAATTGAAGGTACATGTAGCACAATGAAGAATAAATTAGCCACTCTACTAACGCAGTGTAAGAAAGTATATTCCAGGAAGCAGGGCTTAATCAAAGCACCACCATAAAAAAATAAAAATAACTGTGCATTTACTATAATTTGCAAAACAGCATCAGATACCACACCTCAAGAAGTCTGCAGTAAGAGAAGAGTACAACACAGTTGGAGTTGGGGGAAACCAAAAGCTCTTAACGGAAAAGAGCTTGTCAGAAACATCAACAAACACTACACAAAGGAAGCAAGTGAACTGGCAGAAGACGGGGTGACACTGACACATCCTTACATACATAGAAAAATTCCACACACACTTCTTTTTGGCCTGCATCAACCAGCATTGATAGAGCAAAAAGATTTTGGATGTGTGGAGATATAAGGTTAGTAGGGACACACACTCCAGCCCCAGAGTGAACTTAGGATTTGTGCCCAAACTGTCAGTTAAAACACAGGAATTGCCACATACCCATCATTATGAATTGTTTTGACTCGCATGTGAGGAGATAACTGCAACTACATGCTCAAATATCAGCACTCTGCATGCGAGGGGCAGCTCAACTTGTCCCCACCACTACTGCTACAGACGGGGCCACCAGGCACAATTCCATGATTTGGCACATGTTTGAGATCTTGCCACAACCACTGTCAATAGTGACCACAAGAAGGGGTCCTTCAGTTGCACCGACCTTACCATGATGGACCACAAATGGAGTTCAGCACAGCCTCAAATGGAAGTGTTCATGTGTATGAATGCAAGTGGAAAAAAAAAGAAGAAAAAAAACTCCATGTTACATGCTTTCTTTTTGGCAATTTATGTACCACTTTCTTCCATTTCATAGATTTGAACCAAAGATGTAAGGTGACTGATAATATGGATTTTGTGCAACAGAATCATTTAGTGATTGATGCCTCACGTCCAGCTGTGTCATTCAGTAGTTAATCTTATTATATGTTTACGTCTAATAGTTATATGAAAAATCAGGGACAATGAATCACGAGAGTAAAATGAGTTCAGAAAAATATGTACATACATATATGTTCGAGGGTTCGTTTTAATATTAATGAGTTGTCTACAACCATACTAAGGTGGAACAATAGCGAAGTACATTAGTTTGTGGAACCGGTTATGTGATTCTAACTTTATTATGTGCAAGTTTTTACCTATTCTTGTTTTTGTTGCTTTCCACACCTTTTGTCAACTTTGGAAAAGAAGTCGGCACAGCAATGCAAGTTTTCCTTGCCTTACTGTGATATATTTGTCCTACTCTAATCTTTGGGTAGTAGAGTCTAACAGGGGCCATAGTGCTGAGTAGTGGTTGCTTGCATGCCTAGAAAAGTGATACGTTTATGGGAATGATAGAACAAGGCTGCATGATGAGTGGATTGAATACTGGACAGAATAGCAGAAAGAATAAGTGTATGTAGGTGATAACGTGTTTTGAGCATTTGGTGCATGGTTCTTGGCACTAGTGGTCATATAATTAGCTACTTTTTTTTTAAATATGAGAATGAGTACCATTAATGTATTAGAAAAGAATGTGTACATGTGTATTTAATTTGTAAAAAATGAGCAAGTTTCAGTTTACTAAACAGCATTTTGATATAACATTATACCTTTATAACAGGTAACCAGCAGGGTCCAGATTTATTATTCATACATTTCACTTTGGAGACCTCATATTCAAGCCACCATCACATTACTTGCATTCAGCTTTTGCAGGCAGTGTTGTCAGTGGCAAGAAGATGATAAAATGTGACAGAAAATCATCATACTTTTGTTAACAAAATTGATACTGACATATGTATGCAATACATATTTATCTTTCTAATTGCTTACAAAGTGAAACACTAATGACACACAATATTCTCAATCACTCCAGTATTTTCCTACACTAAATTACTAGGGACTGCATATTGTTTTCTTAGTTATGTAAGGCTGATAAGCAAACATCTTGCAGAAACCTCATTGGGACCATCAAAATTCTCACATTTATGTACTAACAAATTTAATCCGTAATTATATTTGTAGTTAAAGTTATGAGTGAATTTGGGATGAACTGTGTAATTCATAAACACAATACTAGAAGTAAAGATACTTTCCAATTGGCTAGAGTTAAGAATGTAATTTAATATTTTACCGCAAAAGTCTTTTAACAGTTTGCTGGCAGACATCAGGAGATTACACATTCCCAAATCTTTAAAACTAAATTAAAAATACATTTTAGCAACTCTGACATTTTATCAAAAGATTTAGATTTGGGAAGTAAATTACTGTTAACATTAATGTTCACATTATACAGAGTTTTACTAATGTATAGACAGCTGACAGTGTTCTGTGTAAAGTTACCCAAGTGCGCAGTTGGAAGTATTAGATAAGAACAGAAATGAGCAGTGTAAGAGGGAAAGCACTGGCTCTTTATAAAGTAGCTATTTTTTTTACTAATAGTAATCTGGACATAATTCCCATCATTATAAACAGGAGCAGATTAGCATTAGTTGCAATTGGTTATTAGTATAATTTCCATAAGTAGCCTGCAGTGAGTGTGTCTATGAATTAATAATGCATATTTCCACATCCCTAAAGGTTCTTTTCTATGATTTATCAAATGTGACTGATGAGTTAATGTCACTGATAATCTCACAAAAAACTGTCAGATATTAAATTTTCTGGCAGAAGATGCTGTACCAAATTATCTTCATAGATCTACTGTACGAAACAATGTAACTCTGACACACATTTATCTCACTTGGTTGTGGCTTTTCTATTGTCTGTCAACCAAAACCAATCTTCTTAGTAGCCTAATCAAGCCAAGGGTGCCAGGTGTTGTTGAATTGAGCAGGATCAGATGATATATCAACAGGACAGTTTGTTTGTGGGACTAGTCTTGACCTAAATTTATTGAGCTCCAGAATGAGTGATGTAACTATTGTTGGGTTGCTGCTAGCAATGTCCTCCACTTCACATGGGTCTTCCTGCAATAACATTAAGACCTAATTAGGAATAATATACATTAAATATTACATGAATTGAAAATATTTAAGTTATGTTTAACTAAATATCTTATCACTGTAGAAACAACACATTTTATTTTTTGAAGAAGAGTCACTGAGTTGAGAACTATTTTTATTTGAAACTTTATCCTTTGATATTAAAAGCAGTGAAACAAATTTCAGTGGCACACCAATGAATCTCAGATAGCATTAGGATCCAGTTATGTAGACAGCACACAAAAGACCTTTTTTTCTGTTTTACAGTCCAATGTTTGAGACATGCAGTATCTGCTGAAACTGGTCCTATAATATAACACACAAATAAGTATAGGAACATTTAGACAAAATCGTACAAATAGACAAAGTATACTCCAAAGCTTCTTTTGTTGGACATTTATTTTGCGAAATCCAGTATTACTGCCCATTCCTGAGAGGTAAAGGGGCATAACCCCGGGTTCTGAAATTTCAACTGAAGACCCTGTTTTTTGCACTGAGAACTGCTTTCTTTGTGGAAGAAGAATGGCAATCGTGCTCTAGCAAATGGCAGATTTAAATAGGTTTGAATGGACATACAACTTGGTAGCACCCATTTGTTAATAAAGAAAACAGCATACTAAATGATAGCAGTCAGATAGCAGAAGTATTTAATAATCACTTCTTTGAAATAGCTCATAAAATTGGCAAGGATAAAGGAATAGAATATATGCTGCTTACATACAGTCGAATAAAAATTACTACAGGCTCTGCCAAAAAACTCTCAGAGCTGACAATATCTCAAGTACAGCATCAAAATGCTGTTCTTCACATTTATACAGTGTATTCAGTCACATATGCAACACAACAAAATCACAGGGAATATTTTCAGATTCACTGAAATATGCTATTGTCAGGATCCTTTACAAGAGTGTTGTAATACAGATATTAATAATTACTGATCAGTCATTAGTTACCTCCTCCTTGACACTACTGGGGAAAAATTTTTTATGTAAGAACCAAGCAAAAATCATTCCCTTCGTTGATGATGTAGGTATTATAGTAAGTCTTAGGAGTAACTTCAACACTTTTGAATATAAATAATATTTTCTTGAAAATTAGTAACTGATTCTCTGCAAATGGACTGTCAACAAATTTAGATAGAACACAATACATGGAATTCAGTACTGCACAAGGTCTGACCACACAATTAGGAGTAATGTATGAGGATATTTCAATGACTTAAATGGAGTATTTTAAATTCTTCAAAAGTGAAGTAATTATGGGTGAGGATGTAGTTGGTAAGTGTGATAAGGAACGAGGTTTTTGGAAGATCTTCGGGTGGGTGATGGGAGAGGTAGTGCTCAAGGGCAGAGAGACCGTGGGTATGTGGGATGTTTGTGTAAAGGGATGTAGCATCTATGGTGACAAGAAAGGTTTCAGGTGGGAGAGGAGTAGGAATGGATTTGAGGCGTTCTAGGAAGTGGTTTGTGTCTTTGATGTAGGATGGGAGTCTGTGGGTGATAGGTTGCAGGTGTTGGTCTACCAGAGCTGAGATACGTTGTGTTGGGGCTTTGAAGCCTGCTACAATGGGACGGCCAGGATGGTTCTCTTTGTACTGAGCTGAGGTAAGTACTGGCCAGCCCCTCTACCTCTTTGTTAGTATTTGTTTCACATCTTTATACGAGATTTTCCATTAATCATTTAGATCACCTATATGGTCCACATCCATCATTGTTTTGTCCCTTTTGTTAGCTCTCACTTACAACTGCCATCTAAACACTTTCTCTTCTTCTGTGTTTTATATGTACATAAATAAATATTTTCGTCACCAACTGTGCTAGTTTCATTTTCCTCCTATTATCTTGTTCTTTTATAGTCCACTTCTCTTTATTTATTTATTGATTTATTTATTTAACATAACATAGTTTTAACGTTCGTTATTCGCTGTTTTCCAGCCAACAATCTCTTCCACACCTACCAGTATCATCCATTTCCGTCGATTTCGTGTTGCTGGCGTTATTTTTGTGCCAATGGCTATCTTTCTCTGCCACTGGAAATTTTTTTTGGGACATTTCTGCGCCACCCGCGAAATTTTTTGCAGCAACGGCACGCGCGATCTTTTTTCGCCACTCGCTATCTCTGTTTTTAAGCAACGTGTGTCCTTTTCCCCTGATCTGGACACACTTGCTTGGTCTGGTCAACTTTTTCCGTATTTTTCTTATTTAGTGGTCTTCCTTTAGTATTGAACATTACCAATACAATTTCTTTCTTTCTTTCTCATCATTCCCTCCGTGTTTTATTCCTTCTTATGATTACTATTTTAACTTTAGTTATTTAATTTCCCTACCCACCAGTTACCCACTATGTACCCTAATCCTATACCACATTATTTACATTCATTAGGGAAACATGCATTCACCGTAGTCAAACTGCAATCCCACATACTTTTCCTCCGGTCTTGCTTAACCTTTGGAATTACCCCTAAAAGACTTACCTTAAAAGTTCCCGTCTCTGGGTGCAATTCCTCCTTCCACCAGTCTCTCCTGGACTTCCAGAACCTTCAATCCTTAGCCCTTACCCAACTTGTCCTGAATCTCTACACTACTTCGTGTAACCATCACTCCCAACAGCTTCTATCTCTCTTCAAAGTCCTCCACCTCTCAAACCCTTGCTTGGAGAACACACTCAGGAACATCGTCCTAGAAGCCAGCTGTAAACTTGATTTCCATGCCACACACCACCTGAAAAAACTATCCACAGTGCTAGTGCAACACCTAAGAAGTGGGGTCCCTCTCCCTATCCCTCACAAACACCAACCACAACAGAACCTTCAACAAACCCCCCTCATAGCCAACAAACCTAGCCTAGCCACCCTACTCAATCTCCCAATCCCAGCACATACCCCACACAGACCAAATCTCAACTATAACCACAGTCAAATGCCACATATCACCAGTCCCAATTCAGTTCTAAACCTCTCATCCAGATCCCTCTCTCCTCCAGAGACATCTGTTCTATCAAAAGGCTTAACCTTTAGCCCCACGCCAAAATTCAACCGCACTGACCTGGTTCAAGATCTCCTCTCATTCACCCGGAACCTCAACTGGAAATATCACTTCACTACACAAACACAGTCCCAAAATACTAGACCCAGTGTTGAACCCTGTCTAGAACAGTTCCGACTGCCTTCTCAAAGGGATCCTCCTCCCCTCCCCCAAAACCATCCCTTGCAGGAATTCCTCACATCCAGTATTGCCTCCCAGTCCTTCTTGAAGAACATCTCGACAACCCCCAACATCACCCCAGCTGAATCCTGTGCCATTAAGGAGCTGAAAACAGACTGCTCTATTGTCATAAAGGCTCCACAACTGTGGTACTTGACCGTGTGGAGTATGTGGCAGAAGGACTGCGTCAACTCTCCGACACCTCAACCTACAAAGCTGTTACCCAGGATCCCATTTCCTCCATCCAGACTGAGCTGCACAAAATCCTAAAAATCCAAGGTCCCTCACAAGGCCTGACAACGGCTTCCATAGACCTACTCACTCCACCTGAGCCACGTACCCCTACTTTCTACCTATTACCCAAAATCCACATAGAGAACCATCCTGGTCGTCCCACTGTAGCAGGCTTCAAAGCCCCAACACAACGTATCTCAGATCTGGTAGACAAACACCTCCAACCTATCACCCGCAGACTCCCATCCTACATCAAAGACACAAACCACTTCCTAGAACGCCTCAAATCCATTCCCACTCCTCTCCCACCTGAAACCTTTCTTTTCACCATAGATGCTACATCCCTTTACACAAACATCCCACATACCCATGGTCTCTCTGCCCTTGAGCACTACCTCTCCCAACACCCACCCGAAGATCTTCCAAGAACCTCGTTCCTTATCACACTTACCAACTTCATCCTCACCCATAATTACTTCACTTTTGAAGGCCAGACCTACAAACAAATCAGGGGAACGGCCATGGGAACCAGGATGGCTCCGTCCTATGCCAACCTCTTCATGGGCCGCATGGAGGAGGCTTTCCTGAAGACCCAACAGCTGCTTCCCCTGGCCTGGTATGGGTTCATAGATGACATCTTTGTGGTCTGGACTCATGGTGAAGAAACACTCCTTAATTTCCTCCATAACCTCAACTCCTTTTCGAATCTGAATTTCACCTGGTCCTTCTCCAAACCCCAAGCCAGCTTCCTGAATGTTGACCTTCATCTTGTTGAAGCTCACATCCACACCTCTGTCCATATCAAAACAACAGTACCTCCACTTTGATAGCTGCCATCCATTCCACATCAAATGCTCCCTTCCCTACAGCCTAGGTATTCATGGCAAACGTATCTGCTCCAGTGATGAATCCCTCAACAATTACACCAATAACCTGACCAGTGTTTTCCTCTCCCGCAACTATCCTGCAGACCATGTCCACAAACAGATCTCCCGAGCAATACATTCCTCCCCGGCCAGCAACAATGTTCCTGCCCCCAGACCACACAGAAGCATCCCCCTTGTCACCCAATATTATCCTGGCCTCGAATACATCAACAAATTACTCTGCCAGGAATATGACTTTCTCAAGTCAACCCCTGAAATGAGATCATCCCTTGACAAAATTCTCCCCACAACACCCAGAGTTGCCTTTCGTCGCCCCCCTAACCTCTGTAACATCCTTGTTAAACCCTACAATATTCCCATACTACCTTCTCTACCCAGCGGTTCCTACCCCTGTAACCGACCCCGCTGCAAAACCTGCCCCATGTATCCCCCCACAACCACCTACTCCAGCCCCGCTACTGGTAAAACATACACAATTCAAGGCAGGGCCACATGTGAAACTACACATGTCATTTATCAGCTGACATGCCTGCATTGCACAGCCTTTTACATCGGTATGACAACAACTAAACTGGCTGAGCACATGAACAGACACAGACGAACTGTCCGCCAAGGAGATGTCCAATACCCAGTAGCAGAGCATGCCCCCCAGCATAATTCTAGGGACCTAGGAACCTGCTACACCGTATGTGCCATTTGGCTTCTCCCACCCAACACCAGTACCTCGGAACTGCGGAGATGGGAACTTGCACTCCAACACATCCTTTCATCCCGCCATCCCCCCGGATTGAACCTACGTTAAACAACCTCAATCCCATTTACTCTTCAGTCTTCTCCTGTTTCCCTTTCCTCTTTAGCCATTCACGCATCTTTTCATCCTCCATAGTTGTGTTTGTCTTTATACTATACACCTCTTTACTTCTGTATGCATCCTCTTTGGTTTGAAGCTGGCACAGTACTTACAGTAGAATATCTTTGGCTTCCCTCTGACAACCATGCCTCCATCCTTGCTACCCTCCCTGTTTTCCTTTCCCTGTTGCTTCATAACCTGGGTTGTGAGTAACTGAATCCACTTTCCCTTCTTCCCTTTTTTTCCCCCTCTCTCCTCCCTGATGAAGGAACAAAGTTCCGAAAGCTAGGAATGTAAATTTTTGGTTCTGTTTTTTGTGTATCTATCGGCTGTACTGAGCTGAGGTAAGTACTGGCCAGCCTCTCTATCTCTTTGTTAGTATTTGTTTCAGATAAAAGATGCTCTTTTATGAAGTTAGTTATCAACAGTCAGTCATAGCTGACAATAGTAACATTCATAAATGTGATAACTTGTGCAACTCACACAGCCAGTCTGATATTTATTTTGAATTTTTTATTTTAATGTTATATGGTAACATTCAAGTACAGTTCATTGTGGTCTACATAGCAAGCAAGATCATCACTTCACCAAAGGTTGTTTGTTCCTGTGGAATGTGGTCTGCTGCTAGCCTTCCCACTAGGTACCCATTGGGGTTAGCTAATATGTAGCTAGAGGAAACCATGTGAATAACTATTGGCCACTGCTGTAGAGAATTGGCTCCAAACCACAAGTTCTCTAGTCCCAGCTTCCAGCTAGCAATGATGTGGTTCCTTTCTTATACCTACTTTTAGACTTTATTCTGACATAAAAGTAATTTCACCCAATGGCCTGTGAAAACTGAGAGCCTCTGAGACTGACCTGAGTGTGCCCTTCTGTATTCTGTACATTGAATACATTGGTTTTATTAATGTTTAACCAACACATTCATTTACAAATTCCTTCACATTGTAATGTTGGTGTTACACTGTTGCTATTTAGTAAAGAAAATGAAACAGTTATTTAATTCAAATTGCAATCTAATAAAGCTTCATGTGTAATTTTGTTTTACATGTATAATTTTTTGTAACTTCTAACCACAGTACATACATGTATTGAAGTAAAAAATTTGAATTTAGATTATTTATATAATTTTATACTTGATTATTAGTCAAAATACATTTCGAAAATATTCCTTTTTTTTTTGTATGTAATTAATTAATTTGGAATTTTTTTGGTGTTAGAATTACATTTGCATCCATCACTATTTTTACTATTGAAACACCTGTAAAATAAAAAAAAAGAATGTGCACTAGGAACGAGTAGAGAAATGCTCCTATCAGAGAAAAAAAAAGTGAATATGTTCCTGTATAAAAGTCTCTGACTGAAAAGTTGTGTAACAGCTGCCTCATTCCATCTCCCTCACCATCTTTAAAAATTCGCCCAAAAATTTTGACATGGAAGGATATTCACACTCTTTTTAATATGCAATTCACTTTCACTCCCACAAGCTCCCCCAATGGTAACTTTCTCACACTCACTAGTCTATTGCTGTAAGTCGCTCACACTCATCCACTCCCACTTGTCTACTCTTACTCACTCTTTCAGCCCAACTCATTGTCATTGTCTCTATATGTCTCTCAAACTGTCACATCTCCTGTCTCACAGCTACAGTCTGTCCTACTACTACTACTACTACTACTACTACTGTCTCCACTCACTGCCACTGTCTCTCTCTTGCTCTTTCTTTCTGCACTTATCTGGTTCATTCCTTCCCACTGGTAAGTCTCTTCTCACTGTCACTACCCATCTCTTCCTCGCTGTCAGTGTCACAGACCCATATTATCACTGGCTCTCATCCAATCCTACTTCCTCCTTCCCTTTATTTCTCTCCAAATGCCAGTGTCTCCTTCACTCTTTTCCTATTACTCTTGTCACTGTCAACTATGTTCCACTGCCACTGTCTCCCTATCTTTCTCTCACACTGCCATTGTCTCCTTCACTCTTTCTATACCACAGCCACTATTTACTATTTTTTCCATCTTTTTACCAATGTCACTGCCTCCATCTCTCTCAGCATAAAAAAGGATGAATATGTTCACATTCCAATATTTTTTAGAAAATTTTAAAGGTGCTGAAGAAGGCAGAATTATGCAGGTGTTGCCTCATTTTTCAGTCAGAGTCTTGTAAAGGATAGAACAGAACCGTACAGGTTAGCTACAGAGCTGAAACTGAGCACTTTCCCCCATATATTTAATAACAAATTTTCCCAGTGCACTTTTTGCTTAAGAGACTAGGCTCACACTGAGGAAGAATGTGGTTAAAATCCCTGTCCAGCCATCCATATTTTAATTTTCTGTGGTTTCCCAAAAACCAACTAAGCACAATGCTGTGATGGTTCCCTTGAGGAGGACAGTCAATTTCCTTCCCCTTCCACCTCATACCTAGAATGGAGATCTGCCTGTAATCTCCTCATCATTGATGGGACTTAAAGACCTATCCGCCAACCATAATGCAACTTTGTGGCAACATACACAGACAGAAAACTAAAGTATTACAATATGAACACTTACCAAACTGATAACCCAGTATTTTCATGCTTATGGATTATGTTGATTAACCCTCACGCAAGGTTATTTTCAGCTTTAAAAAATTCCAGTCCTACAGATAGAGAATGGTGCGAGTACTTTATACGTACTGGTGTGTCTAACATTACTGGATGTTTTCTGGTGGAGATTGCAACACAGCATGCCCAGATGAGATGTGCAGGTAGCTTATCACCATCTTTCAGACTCTGAACATTGGGTAGTGGGACATGGAAGCATCATATTGATAGGACCCTTGTATATTTGGCTGCAGTGCAATGACTGCATAATGAGTGGGGATGAGATGGACTCAGGACAAAAGTATGCTAGGACAAATAAGCTCAGGCACTTCCAAATGGACTACACCAAAAGAAGATCACAGGATTGTTCAACTGGATCTGACAAAAAGACAGATGGCAACATTTGAAATCTGGCCAGAAGTTACAGGCAGAGTGTAATCACAAACCGCCTGGCACACACAACTGGAAGCTAGGTTGAGACCTTGTCATTTACCACTGAGACCATCTCAGAGACATGACACACAGCCAGAATCAACTGGCATACTGAGTGACATTCTGTGATGTTCAGTGACAAGTCTTGCATCACTCACTACCTCAAAATCTAAGAGGCAGGAGGGGGGACTGCTGCAATATGAAATTCTTCCCTCCTTAGAACATGTCCTACCCACCGATCCCTTGTAGTGAAGGTGTGCCACAAATTTCTCTTCTTCCTGATTCTATTCAATACCTCCTCGTTAGTTATGTGATCTACCCATCTAATCTTCAGCATTCTTCTGTAACACCATATTTCAAAAACTTCTATTCTCTTCTTATCTAAACTATTTATCATCCACGTTTCACTTCCATACATGACCACACCCCATACAAATACTTTCAGAAATGACTTCCTGACACTTAAATCTATACTTAATGTTAACAAATTTCTCTTCTTCAGAAACGCGTTCCTTTCCATTGCCAGGCTACATTTTATATCCTCTCTATTTCGACCATCATCAGTTATTTTGCTCCCCAAATGGCAAAACTCATTTACTACTTTAAGCATCTAATTTCCTAATCTAATACGCTCAGCATCACCTGATTTAATTCGACTACATTCTATTATCCTCGTTTTCCTTTTGATGATGTTCATCTTATATCCTTCTTTCAAGACACTGTCGATTCCGTTCAGCTGCTCTTCCAGGTCCTTTGCAATCTCTGACAGAATTACAATGTCAGTCTTCGGCGAACCTCAAAGTTTTTATTTCTTCTCCACAGATTTTAATTCCTACTCCAAATTTTTCTTTTGTTTCCTTTACTGCTCGCTCAATATACAGATTGAATAACATCGGGGATAGGCTACAAGCCTTTCTCACTCCCTTCCCAACCCCTCCTTCCCATTCATGCCCCGCAGCTCTTATAACTGCCATCTGGTTTCTGTACAAGTTTTAAATAGCCTTTCGCTCCATGTATTTTACCCCTGCCACCTTCAGAATTTGAAAAAGAGTATTCCAGTCAACATTGTCAAAAGCTTTCTCTAAGTCTACAAATGCTAGAAACATAGGTTTGCTTTTCTTTAATCTATCTTCGGAGATAAGTCGTTGGGTCAGTATTGCCTCACGTGTTCCAGTATTTTTACAGAATCCAAGCTGATCTTCCCTGAGGTCGGCTTCTACCAGTTTTTCCATTCATCTGTAAAGAATCACGTAAGTATTTTGCAGCCATGGCTTATTAAACTGATAGTTCGGTAATTTTCACATCAGCCAATGCCTGCTTTCTTTGGGACTGGAATTGTATTATGTACTTATTATTCATGATACATAACTATTCTCTTTTACTAGGGAGGTATCTATGGTCATTTCTTTCTGCCAACACTTCAACACTTGACAAAAATGTGACACTGCATTATCATCAAATAAATTTGTAGAGCGCACAGTCGTTGCTTTATTGGGGAGATTATTTTCAATGTACGATGCAACCGATTCCCATACTTTCAGCATTTCTGTTGTTGCTGCAGAAGACCGCTGCTTTGCTATTACCTCCTCCGCCTCCTTCTCCTCCTCCTTCTCTTACTCTGAACTCCTCTTCATACCTTCCTGCTGTGAAACACACTGCAGCTCCATAAGCTCTTCAGTGGTCTTATTTTGGCTGTGATCTTCCACAAGCCCATCAAAATTATTGTTATCCACTTCTAGTCAGTCTCATGCTCTTGGCCACAAACACAATCTTATTGACTACAGGCTCCACAGTTGACTCAACTGCCTCAGAGTCACATTCAACAATGCACTCTTGCCAAAGCTTTTTCCAATCAGAAGTGAGAGTTCTCTTGGTAGCCCCCTCCATGGCTTTTGGATCATCTTGACACAGGCATAATGTTGAAGTGATTATTTCCAAAATTCTCAGAGAGTTAGATTGGTAGCTTCAGTAAACTCAAAGCAATGCTCGAAGAGTGCTTTAATGCAGAGCTTCTTAAAGTTGGAAATCATCTGCTGGTCCATAAGCTGGAGTAACGAGGTGGTGGTGTGAGCCAGAAATTGGATCTTGATGAAGCAAAATTCTTGAAGGACAGTCAGATTTTTTCACAAAAGGACCAAACACTTCATTAATCCAATCACAAAAAAGGTCATGTGTCATCCAAGCTTTGTTGTTGGACCTCCACATCACATTTTACCTGCTCTTCTGGGCTTTACCCTTCGGGAAGGCTCATGGAGTTTCTGAATGGTAAACAAGCAGTTGTTTATTTTTCAAATCACTGTTTGCATTTGCACAGAATACCAGTGTAAGACGGTCTTTCATTGGACTGTGACCAGGCAATGCATTCGCCTCTGCTGTTATAAGGTATGCTTCAGCATCTTTTTCCACAATAGACCTGTTTTGTCAGAGTTAAAAATCTGTTGCAGAAGATAACCCTCAGAATCTATGAGCATCTTGAAGTTGCTCATGGGTTCTCCGCCAGTTGTTCTCTTAAACTTTTCTAACCACCGACAGCTTCCCTCAAGCACTTCTTCAGCCGCTGATGATCTTAGCATCCTCTTAATGAGGTCGGCAAAAATCATTCTCACCTTCTGACAAATGATGTTCTCGTTAATAGTGTCACCTTGCAATTGATTTTCATTTATACATATAAGGAGCAACTTTCAGATAATCCAGAATATGAAACGGTTTTTAGATCCTCTTGTCACTCTGTTTGAAGCATCTATACCCTCTACTTTGTCTTTGTTCTTGAAGATAGTGCAAACAGCTGATGTAGACTGACTGTATTTGTGTGCTAAATTAGCAACGCTCACACCAGGTAAATGGTTTTCAATGATTTTACATTTCATTTCTAAGGTAATTTTCTTTCTCTTATGGTCATCTTCTTGTGGCTTTATCTTTGGGGACATTTCTATGAAGGTTATTAAAATTTGCACAGAGAGAAATATTGTGTGAACACAAGTTTAGAAAAATGTGTGATCACTAGCTGCACTAAGACGGTAGCAGAAAGAGCGCTAAACCCATGCGAGGGAGAGAGTGCACTCAGTATAATGTCACTCGATGCTCTGTCCCTACCACCCGTCCTAAACATCTGAGTGTCCCAGTCTATATCTGGTAAATTGAAACCTCCACCTAAGATTATAACATGCTGAGAAAATTTATGTGAAGTGTATTCCAAATTTTCTCTCAGTTGTTCTGCCACTAATGCTGCTGAGTCGGGAGGTCGGTAAAAGGAGCCAATTATTAACCTAGCTCGGTTGTTGAGTGTAACCTCCACCCATAATAATTCACAGGAACTATCCACTTCTACTTCACTACAGGATAAACTACTACTAACAGCGACGAACACTCCACCACCAGTTGCATGCAATCTATCCTTTCTAAACACCGTCTGTACCTTTGTAAAAATTTCTGCAGAATTTATCTCTGGCTTCAGCCAGCTTTCTGTACCTATAACGATTTCAGCTTCGGTGCTTTCTATCAGCGCTTGAAGTTCCGGTACTTTACCAATGCAGCTTCGACAGTTTACAATTTCAGTACCGATTGCTGCTTGGTCCCTGCATGTCCTGACTTTGCCCCGCACCCGTTGAGGCTGTTGCCCTTTCTGTACTTGCCCAAGGCCATCTAACCTAAAAATCCGCCCAGCCCACGCCACACAACCCCTGCTACCCGTGTAGCAGCTTGTTGCGTGTAGTGGACTCCTGACCTATCCAGCGAAACCCGAAACCCCACCACCCTATGGCGCAAGTCGAGGAATCTGCAGCCCACATGGTCGCAGAACCGTCTCAGCCTCTGATTCAGACCCTCCACTCGGCTCTGTACCAAAGGTCCGCAGTCAGTCCTGTCGACAATGCTGCAGATGGTGAGCTCTGCTTTCATCCCGCTAGCGAGACTGGCAGTCTTCACCAAATCAGATAGCCGCCGGAAGCCAGAGAGGATTTCTTCCGATCCATAGCGACACACATCATTGGTGTCGACATGAGCGACCACCTGCAGATGGGTGCACCCTGTACCCTTCATGGCATCCGGAAGGACCCTTTCCACATCTGGAATGACTCCCCCCGGTATGCACACGGAGTGCACATTGGTTTTCTTCCCCTCTCTTGCTGCCATTTCCCTAAGGGGCCCCATTACGCACCTGACGTTGGAGCTCCCAACTACCAGTAAGCCCACCCTCTGCAACCGCCCGGATCCTGCAGACTGAGGGGCAACCTCTGGAACAGGACAAGCAGCCATGTCAGGCCGAAGATCAGTATCAGCCTGAGACAGAGCCTAAAACCGGTTCGTCAGACAAACTGGAGAGGCCTTCCGTTCAGCCCTCCGGAATGTCTTTCGCCCCCTGCCACACCTTCAGACAACCTCCCACTCTACCACAGGTGAGGGATCAGCCTCAATGTGGGCAGTATCCCGGGCAACCACAGTCGTAGTCCGATCGGGGGATGCGTGGGACGAGCTGGCCGTCCCCGACAAACCCCCATCCGGACCCCCACAGTGATGCCCATTGGCAACAGCCTCAAGCTGTGTGACTGAAGCCAACACTGCCTGAAGCTGGGAGCGAAGGGATGCCAACTCAGCCTGCATCCGAACACAGCAGTTGCAGTCCCTATCCATGCTAAAAACTGTTGTGCAAAGAACGCCTAAACTAATCTACAGAGAGCGCAAACGAATCGACACAAAATTTAAACGGTTATTAAAATACAAGATTGCCTAGTAAATGCACTAATGCTGCTACATGCGCACTGCTGACACACTGATCGGCGGCGGAAGGAGACTACGCGATTTTACACTATTCGGGTACTAAAACGTGATGCTACAACTCTCAAATACTATAATACGCCCGAAATTTATGAATTAGACAATGCAAGTACCAAAAACACGCAAAGAGATTAAGAATTAAACTATGTAACAAATGAGTGAGCTAGGAGTATACGACTTGCTGCTGCAGCTGCTTATCCAACGGCGGCAGGGAGAGAGAACAGACTCGTGGAGATAACATCTTGGACCTACTGATAACAAACATACCCGAACTTTTCGACTCTGTATGTGCAGAACAGGGAATCAGTGATCATAAGGCCATTGCAGCATCCCTGAATATGGAAGTTAATAGGAATATAAAAAAAGGGAGGAAGGTTTATCTGTTTAGCAAGAGTAATAGAAGGCAGATTTCAGACTACCTAACAGATCAAAGCAAAAATTTCTGTTCCGACACTGACAATGTTGAGTGTTTATGGAAAAAGTTCAAGGCAATCGTAAAATGCGTTTTAGACAGGTACGTGCCGAGTAAAACTGTGAGGGACGGGAAAAACCCACCGTGGTACAACAACAAAGTTAGGAAACTACTGCGAAAGCAAAGAGAGCTTCACTCCAAGTTTAAACGCAGCCAAAACCTCTCAGACAAACAGAAGCTAAATGATGTCAAAGTTAGCGTAAGGAGGGCTATGCGTGAAGCGTTCAGTGAATTCGAAAGTAAAATTCTATGTACCGACTTGACAGAAAATCCTAGGAAGTTTTGGTCTTACGTCAAATCAGTAAGTGGCTCGAAACAGCATATCCAGACACTCCGGGATGATGAAGGCATTGAAACAGAGGATGACACGCGTAAAGCTGAAATACTAAACACCTTTTGCCAAAGCTGTTTCACAGAGGAAGACCGCACTGCAGTTCCTTCTCTAAATCCTCGCACAAACGAAAAAATGGCTGACATCGAAATAAGTGTCCAAGGAATAGAAAAGCAACTGGAATCACTCAACAGAGGGAAGTCCGCTGGACCTGACGGGATACCAATTCGATTCCACACAGAGTACACGAAAGAACTTTCCCCCCTTCTAACAGCCGTGTACCGCAAGTCTCTAGAGGAATGGAAGGTTCCAAATGATTGGAAAAGAGCACAGGTAGTCCCAGTCTTCAAGAAGGGTCGCCGAGCAGATGTGCAAAACTATAGACCTATATCTCTGACGTTGATCTGTTGTAGAATTTTAGAACATGTTTTTTGCTCGAGTATCATGTCGTTTTTGGAAACCCAGAATCTACTGTGTAGGAATCAACATGGATTCCGGAAACAGCGATCGTGTGAGACCCAACTCGCTTTATTTGTTCATGAGACCCAGAAAATATTAGATACAGGCTCCCAGGTAGATGCTATTTTTCTTGACTTCTGGAAGGCGTTCGATACAGTTCCGCACTGTCGCCTGATAAACAAAATAAGAGCCTACGGAATATCAGACCAGCTGTGTGGCTGGATTGAAGAGTTTTTATCAAACAGAACACAGCATGTTGTTATCAATGGAGAGACGTCTACAGACGTTAAAGTAACCTCTGGCGTGCCACAGGGGAGTGTTATGGGACCATTGCTTTTCACAATATATATAAATGACCTAGTAGATAGTGTCGGAAGTTCCATGCGGCTTTTCGCAGATGATGCTGTAGTATACAGAGAAGTTGCAGCATTGGAAAATTGTAGCGAAATGCAGGAAGATCTGCAGCGGATAGGCACTTGGTGCAGAGAGTGGCAACTGACCCTTAACATAGACAAATGTAATGTATTGCGAATACATAGAATGAAGTATCCTTTATTGTATGATTATATGATAGCGGAACAAACACTGGTAGCAGTTACTTCTGTAAAATATCTGGGAGTATGCGTGCGGAACGATTTGAAGTGGAATGATCATATAAAATTAATTGTTGGTAAGGCGGATACCAGGTTGAGATTCATTGGGAGAGTCCTTAGAAAATGTAGTCCATCAACAAAGGAGGTGGCTTACAAAACACTCGTTCGACCTATACATGAGTATTGCTCATCAGTGTGGGATCCGTACCAGATTGGGTTGACGGTGGAGATAGAGAAGATCCAAAGAAGAGCGGCGCGTTTCGTCACAGGGTTATTTGGTATCCGTGATAGCGTTACGGAGATGTTTAACAAACACAAGTGGCAGACTCTGCAAGAGAGGTGCTCTGCATCGTGGTGTAGCTTGCTCGTCAGGTTTCGAGAGGGTGCGTTTCTGGATGAGGTATCGAATATATTGCTTCCCCCTACTTATACCTCCCGAGGAGATCATGAATGTAAAATTAGAGAGATTAGAGCGCGCACGGAGGCTTTCAGACAGTCGTTCTTCTCGCGAACCATACGCGACTGGAACAGGAAAGGGAGGTAATGACAGTGACACCGTTGGGTGGCTTGCGGAGTATAAATGTAGATGTAGATGCAGATGCAATACGTACTACAGACACTGCTCATATGCCACCGCAAACAACGACAGGTGTTCATATTGTTAAATGTTTCCCCTGCCACACGTGAATGGCTGGTGACATCACACTAAATCATCATCATTTGCTGTGTGAAACATAACTCATTAAGTGAATCATTTTCTTTACCCTTTTTTTTTTTTTTTTTTTTTGCTCATAATGCAAACTGCCCTTTATAGGAGATGCTCATTAAGTGAGGTTCCATGGTGTTGGTGGGAAGAACCCAGATGATACAGGCTGTGAAGCAGTCATTGAAATGAAGAATGTTGTGTTGTGTGGCATGCTCAGCAGTGGGATGGTCCAGCTGTTTCTTGGCTACGGTTTGTTGGTAGCCACTCATGTGGACAAGACAGGTTGTTGGTTGTCACTACATAGAATGCAGCACAGTGGTTGCAGGTTAGCTTGTAATCACAAGACTGTTTTCACAGGTAGCCCGCCTTTGATAGGATAGCTGATGCTCTTGGCTGGACTAGAGTAGGCGGTGGTGGGGGTATATATGGGGCAGGTCTTGCATCTAGGTCTATTGCAGGGATATGAGCCAGGAGGCAAGGAAATGTGAGCAGGGACTGTGTAGGGATGGACGAGGATTTTGTGAAGGTTCAGTGGGCATGGGGGAAAAGGTGTTGAGGTTCTGGAAGAATGTGGATAGGGTGTCGTCACCCTTGATCCAGATCACGGAGATGTCATCAATGAATCTGAAAGAGATGAGTAGTTTGGGATTCTGGGTGTTTAAGAAGAATTTCTCTAAATGGCCCATGAATAGGTTGACATTGCATGGTGCCATTAGGGTGCCTATAGCTGTACTCCACGTTTGTTTGTAGGTAATGCCTTCAAAGGAGAAGATAATTGTGGATGAGGATGTAGTTGGTCATGGTGACTACGAAGGAGGTTGTACGTTTGGAATCCATTAGCCATTGGGAAAGGTAGTGTTCAATATGGTAAGCCCATGGACATTAGGGATGGTACTGTAAAGGAAGGTGGCATCAATAGTGATGAACAGGGCACCATGTGGTGGGTGTGTGAATACCCAAGAGACCAAACTACTGGGGTGATTGATCCCTAGACTTACACACTACTTAAACTAACTTATGCTAAGAACACCACACACACTCATGCCCGAGGGAGGACTCGAACCTCTGTCAGGAGAGGCCACGCTTTCCATGACATGACACCTCAAACCGTGCCACTCCGCACAGTTCACAATTTGGTACAGGAACAGGAACTGTGGAGGGTCAGTGTAGGAAATGGTTGGTATCTTTTGTATAGGAGGGTAGGTTGTGGGTAATGGGCTGAATGTGTTGGTGTATGAGAGCAGAGAATCTCTCGGGGGAGGGGGAGGGGGGGGGGGAGGGCATAGTAGCCAGCCACAATGGGTTGTCCTGGGTGGTTGGGCTTAGGGACTTTAGGAAGCATGTAGAAGGTAGGAATGTGGGGAGTGGTAGGGGTGAAGAGAAAGATGGGCTACAGGGAGAGGTTCTGGGATGGGACGAAGGATTTTGAGGAGAGACTGAGGATCCTGCCGGATCTCTGCATTTGGGTCACTGTGGCAGAGTTTATAGGTGGATGAATCTGACAGCTGGCAGAGTGGTTCTGCCAGGTAATCCTTGCTATTCAAAACAATAGTGGTGGAATGTTTGTCATCAGATAGGATTATAAGGATGGGATCAGTTTTTAGATGGTAGATTGTAGTTCCTTCTTTGGATGTAAGGTATTTTGCATGTTGAGGGATTTGAGGAATGATGTTGGGACAAAGTTTGAAGTTAAGAAAGTCTAGAAAATTAACAGGACCAGAGGTTGTGGTCAGGTTTGTGTGAATTGCATTTGTGTGTGTGTGTATTTTGTTTATTTCTGATGAAGGCCTTGTTAGCTGAAAGCTCACTTCCTGACAGTCGTTCTGTCATGCCTATCTGTGACTCAGAATCTCTGCTAAGTAGTGAATTGAAACTATCCTTTTCATAATATAGTTACATTCCATCCTGGATTTTTCACTGTTTTACAAATAAGATCAAATATCTTATAGTTAAAAGTACAATTTCTCCTTCCCTGTTCTGTCAAAAGTTTCCGTGAAGAAATGGTAGATCTAGTAAACTGGAATAGTTTGTGCCTTATCCATGGCTATATTATGCAGAAAAGGAGGACAGTGTTCTATGTTATGACTGCATTAGATCAATCCATGCAGTGAACAATAGAAGACCAGTTTTACTTAAAGGTCTCTGTAATTGAAAAAATTCCAGATGAGAAGAATCTTTTTCATTGACAGTCCATTCAGTTATTCAGCAACATGAACATAGCACACCTGTCATCTCCCAAGTCATGCAACAACTTATGGCCATCCAGAGAAATCTAGAATTGCTTTACTAGTAACTATAAGTTAAGTCAGATTTCTGTGTCAAACATAAAACCCAGTGAGGGTTCATGAAATGTCCACTGGAATATTCATGATAATTCTTAATGAAAGGAAAACAGTGTTCAGACCTGAAGATCTTGCTTAGGTGCCATGACATTGAGTTGGCCCCAGTGATACAAAATGAAATTCTCAAAATTATGGCTCACATGATCCAGCAATACAGTGTGCAGCAAATGAAAAATTCTCCATTTTACAGAATTATGACATGTTCAACAATGGACATGGATACCCTGGAGCAGTTCATTCATCATGTATGTTGTGTCATCCACTCTTTGTGTATGTTGTGTCAACTCTAAGATGGTCAAAATAAAAGAACTTTTTCTATATTTGTACTATTTACCAGACTCCACAGCAGAAACAACTGTAACTACTGTTACAGACATCTTTCTAAGACTCTCACTGGGAATGGAGTTTCTACACACCTACTGTGTTCATGATGCAACTAATACATCTGGACAGATCAAGGGTGTGAAGGGAATTCTTCTTGAAGACCAGCCAAAGAGCTGTTATAGACACTGCAATATTCATTCCACAACAGGAAGTTTCAAGAAGCTGTGATCCATTGTGCAATGTCCTGGTAAGTGTGAAACACATCTCAAATATAATTCTAAGATCCACAAAAAGGAAAAATATGTCTGCAGATATTATGCTATCATATGGTGTCAAGGAGATGATACCAAATCTGAAAGTTCAATGGCTGATACCACTGCATCTGATCAGGTTGCCTGTAAGGGTTAAATCTTTGAAATGTTCTATTAAAAACTGTGACTAGATCCAGAAATCAGTGAGTGGAGTATTGAGCACACAGAGTTCAAATAAAAATGTTGGTTTATGTGATGTAGTTCAAAAGGTTTGAGAGTATTTTTAAATTCAGTGACTACTGAATTGTTTGGATAACGTGAAGAACTGGACAGATCTTTATAGAAAGCAAATTTTAGTGCAGTCAGAAAGAAACATCATGTAGATGTTCTAAAAGCAGCTCTTGTGACCCTTAGATCAGTGGAAGCAGATGATAGAGAAAGCCAAAGATTATTCTGAGAATCTAAAACTTAAATACTCAAAAGATTATTCTGAGAACCTAAAACTTAAATACTCGAATATCTCATAGCTAAGAGAAGATACCTGAGACACATTCTTGAAGAACTGACTCATGAATGTAGATTAAAAAAATTTGAAATTCTTGATCTCTTTCTGTATAATATTTATCAAAGTTTTAACCAAGAGAATCTAAAATGACTATCCCATCTTGAAAAGATAATTTTTATATCCTCCCAAACAAATCCTCCATCTACACGATGTTTGGAAGAGTTGCTTAAAATACATACAGAATACTTTAACCTGGACAGGCTTTATGCACAGCTCAAAATGATGCCAAACTTTATGACTGGTACATATATCACCATGTAATGTATCCTCTGCTTGAAGACAGTTTACTGTTTAACATGGTAGGGTTAAAAACTGTTTCAAGAAGTTTGTCACGTCATAAATCTGATTATGACATTTCTAGTACTTACAACATCCTGTGAGAGGTCATTCATCACTTTTTGGCAAATTAAAACTTGCCTCAGACCTACAGTCACACAGCAGGGACTCACTCATCTACTCCTCCTTCATGTTCATCAAGACAGAGCTGGGAAAATTAATCTTATGGATGTCTTAAAGAATTTGTTTCCCAAACTGTTAAAGGAGAGTGGTGTTTGGAAATTGTATGTACAATTTTTGGAGTGTAAAAATAAGCAAAATAAATGTCTTCTCCTTTTGCAACAAAACTATGTATTTTCTACACTCCATTAAGAAGCAATGCGCAGTGTTTGTCAAATAGTAACAACAACAACAACAAACACAAACACACACACACACACACACACACACACACACACACACACACACACACACACACACACAAACAAAATAGCTGGTACAGCACAACTACTACCAGATCTAGATAAAACTTAGAAATGTGTAATAATAACATAATACTCACAAAAATATTGAAGAGACAGTAGTTACTAGAACATAATGGTGTTCCTGTAAGATTTTTAGGCAAAAAAGACATTTCTTTTTGGCAGTTAATAGTTGCCTGGGAGCGTACTGTAAATGCTTGGGCCTTCGTTGTCGGTCCAGATATTCCAGCTGATGCTAAAGCATGTGCAGCAGATCCTGATAAGGCATTTGCAATAGAGTCCGCTCCATTGGGCTGTTGACTTGTTTGTTCCGAGTGACTGTCATATTGACCATTATGAAACGATCCACGTGTAAGCTTCCAGCGGCCATGAATAATTGCTTCAAGTCCTAAAATTTCATCTATGTTGAGCAGCATCCCAACACGTGGTGGGGGCCCTTTGGGAATGTGTGTACTATTGCTAGCTCCTAGCCATGGCCAAAGATTCACCCCATCCACTGGCCCCAAATCTGACAAATTGCCTCCTGTCAAAGAAATGTTATTTTTTGTGAGAAAGAATGGCAGTCATACACTTACAGTAAGAACAAAAATATTTGTTAGTAACACTAAAAAGTCTAAATGAAAAATCTGTTCCAATACATACCTGCAGCACTGTAAAGTGTTGGCAACCAGTCTGTAATGTGAACAAAGATGTCACTAACTCTGCCCGCTTGTCTTAGTTTAGAAGTCCACAGAGCTGCAACAGTTCTTACGCCACCCTCAAACAGAGTGAATTTTGTCTGAAAATGTGTCAATAATTTTATTATTTACAATGAAATAACAATAATTGTAAAAACAATCTTTGCAAAACTAAATCAAAATAGTCATAGAAAAAACACCAGTAAAGTAACCATTCTTTACCACCTAGAATAAACTGTTTTTTGTTTTGGATAATACAGAATGACAGGAAGAGGAAGTTACGTGGTGGATGCATTTGTTGCTTAGAACCAATACATTTTTTACAGAGAAACACATTAGTTAGTTAGAAGAAACAAATGATATTGCAGATACAGATTCCCCTTGCCAGCCTGCAAATTCAGGCAGCTAGTGGTCATCTGAATGTTCGTGTTATTTTCAGAAGAACTGAATACTATGCAGTAAGTTAACTGGGAACTGAGAGGATAGCTGTAAGATTCAGAGAGAGCTCACATCGGAGCTATCCAAGTTTGTGATATTGGAAGATGGGAGTACATCAAGCATAACCTACACCTTAATCAGAATGGGACAGATAGATTAGCAGATTTGAGGGCTGAGAGAGTAGATATGCATAAGTGGGGTAGGACACAGTTGCATGACAGAATTCCCATAATTACCAATGTCAGAGGGGCACCTTGTTTAGACTACCCTCCCCATCCAAAAATGTAGAAATGGGAGAAGTTAAAATAACTGAATTTCCAAATACTACAGAAATAGAGAAATTTCAAAAGGTGTATTTTCAGACAGACTAAAGTATGCCATTGTCAGACCCCTCTTTAAGGTAGGTAATAGGACAGATATTAATAACTATCAAACTGTTAGCCATAGCTTCATTCTCAAAAATTTTGGTAAAGATCATGTATTTAAGAAAGGCTGAGGATACATAAAAATATATGATCCTTAGTCAGCCACAATTTGTATTTCAGAAAGGCGTCTCCAGTGAACATGCCATTCCTCATTTTAGTTACAAGTATTAAAATATCTGATTGACAGTATTTCATCTATTGCGACTTTTTGTGATCTATCTAAGGTAACTGACTGTACAAATCATAACATTCTTTTGGAGAAGCCTAAAGTTTTTTATGGTTTTTAAGGTATACTGAGTAAGTGGTTTATTTCATATTTAACTAATAGGAAGCAAAAGGTCTTGTTAGGATAACTTGTGGAACTCTCATCATGAATCTAATTCTGAATGGCGACATATTACTACTGTCATTCCACAGTGTTCAATTCTAGAACCTTTTCTGTTCTTGCTACATGTGAATGATGTTTAACTGATAAAGCAGAAACTGTGCCCTTTGCTGATGATGCAAGCATCATAGTCAAATACAACTGAGCTGCAACAACAGAATGAGCAATAACCAAAATATTTTAAGTGTTATTGATTGGTAAATGGCTATCACTTTAATAAAAACATAGAATTCAGTTCTGAACAGATCAAAACAAAGGGGAAGGAAATATGTAAAATTGATTGATCAAAATTGTGGGATGTGCATACTGATCAGAACTGAAAATTACGTATTACAGATCTTCTCAAATGCTTCAGTAACTTTGCTCTACATGTAATTGCTGATTTTGGTGATAAAAGCATCAGAAAATTAACTTATTTTGCATACTTTTATTCACTGATGTCATATGCATTTTTTTATACACACAATCAAGTATTCATTGCACATAAATCTTTGAACTTCATGTAAGAACAGTTTAAAAAATAGGCATACTAACAACAGTGGACATTCGTTACACACCCTTTTCCAGCATCCCATCAAACTCTGCTTTTGTGACCACGAATCAGTCTGGCACTAACCTTCTCAGCTGCTGCAAGTCTGTCTGCTCAAGCATGCTCCTAATATAATTTACCGTGTTATGTGGCATCCCTTATATGTGTAACATGGTACCACCACTATCCTTCCACAACACCAAACTGTGTGTTTAGCCCATGGTATTTATAGTGTTTCAGCCTAGGAAACCTGGGACCTTCTCCATCCTTCCTGGTCTGAGTCGTGCTAAGACTGATCTCAGTCCTTTTTTGACTAGGAACGTCTGCTCCTAATATACGCACAAATCACCACCTACACCTCTTACAAAAACCTAGATCAACCTCCACTTCATGATTTCCATATGGCAATACTGGTAAACTAATTGCTGCTGTGAGGCATATTGGTGAGGTTGCAGCTGCATCTCTGTATTCACCAAATGGTGATTTGCTGACATCTGACCCAGAGCAGATGAGGTAGTAATGATCTGATTTCACGTCCTTTACTTATAACTGCTGTAAAGGTTTTGGTAAGCTCGTTAGATGACTCACCCTGTTGCATCCCTCACTGTACTAGCCTCTCTGTATAAGGCGCTCTTGCTGCACTACTATCAACTGCTGATGCCATTTGGGTACATACATGATGACATACAACTCTCAGTTCTTTCACCGATGCCATGTCTGGGCATTGTTCAGCCATTTCCTAATAGCGTTACCACCTGCTTTTGCAATGTGTCATATCTGTTCTTTAAGGCAATGTATCCCCTTATTGACGTCCAATTGTTGCCCTTTTTGGATAGCGGCAATCTCTTGTGTAACGATTTCCTTGGTAACCATTTTTACACTTGCTGTGTGTGCACTATTATAATGTTGCATAAACTTTGTCTGCTATTGCAGTCCCTGGATAGACATCATATTTTTCACCCATTTCCACTGCTGACTTTACCGCCTTCAGCAGGTGTCCATCCAGGTATGCCACAGCATCACATCTGGTGATTCTGTTTCTTCTACAATGTCTTGTGAGTGCCATTAATATTCAGAGCATGTACTGTCTCCTATTTTCTCATTATTCAGCACTTACTTTATTTGATGGTTTGCATACTCCACTGATCAACATCCTCTTTAAATTTGTATGTTGCTGATCTTGAGGAAAATGTAGTATTACAGCTGCACCTATAGCCACCCTAGCTTTTAGTCTTCTTCGCTCACTAAAATCGTGCTGTAGTGGGAAAAAAGTAATGAATGCACATCATGTCTACTTTTATTCTTGTCGTAGATAGGGAGTCACTTTCTTGGGAAACTCTAAACAGCTAATAGTACTTTTAAACTACAAAAAAGGGGTGCAAGCCTAGAGACTCTTGTACACCTCTGTTTAAGAAATCTGGCATTCCTCCATTGCCATGTGTATACATTGTGGAAACCCTTTTATTCTTTAAAATGAATGTATTAGGTAAGGACAGTAGACTGCAAAAAGACTGTGCTATACATGATCACTTTACCAGACAAAACAGAAACTTACATATAACCCAAGTCAGCATAGCTCTGTGCCGAAAAGATACTTTTCGCATGGGAGTTAAGCTTTATAACAAACTTGCTGAAAACATAAAAGCTATTACTGAGGTCAATACCTTTGGAAAATCTCTAAAGTCATATTTAAGGCATCACTACTTTTTACTCCACTGAAAAATATTTAAATTTAGGATGTGTGTTATATAAATACTTATGCATGAAGTGTACTATTGTAACCTTAAATAAGTACGCGAAGGTATGACTTTGAGCTGTATACTTATAACTTGACCTGTCCAATGTCTTATGCATAAGCTGCTTTGTAGATAACAGAAGCAATAAATACAATACAATTACAATTACAATACAATAGTCCATTCACTGCCACTGCAAATTGTGTGTGCTCATTGGTCATCTCGGTTTGTGCAAATGCTAGTTCAAGCATTGTGAAGCGAAGTTCTGGTTTTTCAGGTAAGAACTGCTGCATTCGTACCTTCATCTGTGGTTTTCTGACAACTATAATTCTGCTGTTGGTTGCTGTAGATGGACTCATCAGTGAATGCCCTGTTCCTTTATAGCCAATTGGAGTTCTTTTTTCCACCTCTGTAAATCATCCTGTAGGTCCACTAGCTGCCTCTAGTCTGAAACCAACTCACCTCTTGTGCTGAAGATAGTGTCCAACTTTGCATCCCTGCCTGTGTATTTTCATATTATTTTGGGATCGATCACTACTTTGAAGTACTCCTGTGTATTCACTACAAAATTAAATAGACCAAAGGCTATCAAAATGCTACATCAAAAAATTTTTATTTTCTTATTGATGCAATACCATGAACTGCTAAAAGAAAGAGTAATAACCTTTGAAGGAGTAAACAAACTGTCACTAGTCTGTTCCAAAGAAGACACAAAAATACACTATGTGCAATTTATTCCTCTCACGAGCTAAATATTAAAGAGAGAGTGAGAGACAAACTATTGTGGATTTTGTGACAGATGTGGTGTTTGTGATAGAAACTCTGCAGACAAATCTTGTTTAGTTATGCTCAACAATGCAGCAACCTCTATAACATCTTACATTTGAATTATCTTTCTACTAGGTTTAATGAACAGCTAGATCAAGTAGTGGCACAGTGTAGGTTGGTGTAGCCACATGGTCAGGAACAGTTATATATGACTTAGTGGTAAGCTATCCCTTTCCTTAATTCTAATACCTTCAAACTGATACAGTCAAAAGGGGGGGGGGGTTAGGATTACATACTCTGAGGAGCATTTACTAAGCTGACATTTGGCATACAGTGAAGACAACTACTATGAGAATAAGTTAATGAATACCACACTCGAGGTGAAGGTGAGGAGGGGAGCTAGCTTTACATTTCCGGGTGTTCCTCTCAGAGTTTCAAGCATTCCTATTAATCTTTAATCTTGTCCATGCATTTAAATAAATGACATAATTCTTCTTCATAGTTTCATTCCATTTTTTCTGTCATTCTAGCCTGATAAGGATCCCAGATATACACTCCTGGAAATGGAAAAAAGAACACATTGACACCGGTGTGTCAGACCCACAATACTTGCTCCGGACACTGCGAGAGGGCTGTACAAGCAATGATCACACGCACGGCACAGCGGACACACCAGGAACCGCGGTGTTGGCCGTCGAATGGCGCTAGCTGCGCAGCATTTGTGCACTGCCGCCGTCAGTGTCAGCCAGTTTGCCGTGGCATACGGAGCTCCATCGCAGTCTTTAACACTGGTAGCATGCCGCGACAGCGTGGACGTGAACCGTATGTGCAGTTGACGGACTTTGAGCGAGGGCGTATAGTGGGCATGCGGGAGGCCGGGTGGACGTACCGCCGAATTGCTCAACACGTGGGGCGTGAGGTCTCCACAGTACATCGATGTTGTCGCCAGTGGTCGGCGGAAGGTGCATGTGCCCGTCGACCTGGGACAAGACCGCAGCGACGCACGGATGCATGCCAAGACCGTAGGATCCTACGCAGTGCCGTAGGGGACCGCACCGCCACTTCCCAGCAACTTAGGGACACTGTTGCTCCTGGGGTATCGGCGAGGACCATTCGCAACCGTCTCCATGAAGCTGGGCTACGGTCCCGCACACCGTTAGGCCGTCTTCCGCTCACGCCCCAACATCGTGCAGCCCGCCTCCAGTGGTGTCGCGACAGGCGTGAATGGAGGGACGAATGGAGACGTGTCGTCTTCAGCGATGAGAGTCGCTTCTGCCTTGGTTCCAATGATGGTCGTATGCGTGTTTGGCGCCGTGCAGGTGAGCGCCACAATCAGGACTGCATACGACCGAGGCACACAGGGCCAACACCCGGCATCATGGTGTGGGGAGCGATCTCCTACACTGGCCGTACACCACTGGTGATCGTCGAGGGGACACTGAATAGTGCACGGTACATCCAAACCGTCATTGAACCCATCGTTCTACCATTCCTAGACCGGCAAGGGAACTTGCTGTTCCAACAGGACAATGCACGTCCGCATGTATCCCGTGCCACCCAACGTGCTCTAGAAGGTGTAAGTCAACTACCCTGGCCAGCAAGATCTCCGGATCTGTCCCCCATTGAGCATGTTTGGGACTGGATGAAGCGTCGTCTCACGCGGTCTACACGTCCAGCACGAACGCTGGTCCAACTGAGGCGCCAGGTGGAAATGGCATGGCAAGCCGTTCCACAGGACTACATCCAGCATCTCTACGATCGTCTCCATGGGAGAATAGCAGCCTGCATTGCTGCGAAAGGTGGATATACACTGTACTAGTGCCGACATTGTGCATGCTCTGTTGCCTGTGTCTATGTGCCTGTGGTTCTGTCAGTGTGATCATGTGATGTATCTGACCGCAGGAATGTGTCAATAAAGTTTCCCCTTCCTGGGACAATGAATTCACGGTGTTCTTATTTCAATTTCCAGGAGTGTATATAATCCTCAGGATGGCTCCAATAATAGTCTCTTCTTTCCCAGGTAAACTTACACCACGCCAAATTAACTACAAAAACCAGTAACAGCCTCCATCCCCCCATCACCAATTCTTTACAGAATCAAACACCCATGTAGAAACAGTTTAAGGAATCTACTTACTTTAAATGAGTTAATGTGTTAAATATGAAAGGTTAAGTATGTAAAACATTTATGGTTGAAAGCACAGAACCTACGTTATCTTTATTTTATTAATTTCAGATTACTCACCCACAAACTGGTAAAAAATCAAAAACAAAACAAAATTTCTGAATAGATTTAGCAGTAAAGAAGTAATAAATTAAAACATCATACTTTATGCTAAAGTTTTACAGCCTGAATAGCAAAAATGTAGTAAGCAATAAACTTTTTTCCTTTCATCATTTTGTGAAGGGTGTCCAGCAAGCAATCGTCATGAGTGCCCAAGGGAAGTGTGACAGGACTGCTGCTGTTCTCTATATACACAAACAATTTGGTGGACATGGTGGGCAACAATCTGTGCTTGTTTGCTGATGATGTGGCGGCAGATGATAAGGTGTTGAAGTTGAGTCACTATAGGAAGATACACGACGATTTAGACAAAATGTCTAATTGGTGGCGCGATGAATGTTCTCTCCTGGGACTCTGAGGCCAAGATTGAGTTTATAATAAACCCTGTGAGTGTGGAAGCAATTATATAGGTCAGACGATTCGTACCGTTTCCGACCGCTGTGCAGAACACCAACACCATATTAAAAATAGGCAATTGGAGAAATCGGCAATTGCGGAGCACAGTCTCACGAACAAACATAAAATATTGTTCAATGAAACTAAAATTCTGTCCCATGCCTCCACGTACTGGGATTTTGTTATTAAGGAGGCTGTGGAAATAAGGATGAGCCATAAGAACTTTAACCGCGATAGCGGATACCATCTGAGCTCTGCGTGGAAACGAGCGTTTGATGCAGAGAAGCAGCAGAGACGTTCCTTCCAAGGTTTACATTCAAACGGAAGCGGTGGCACCACCGGTGCACAGAGTGACACCGTCTGAGACAGCAGCTTGTAATCACTGACCAATCATAAGCCGACCAATTAGAAGCCGTATTCAGGCTATATAGAGGCCACCATAGCACCAGTGGAGACAGTCAGCTCCTGACAATGACAATGGAGATAATTGTCGAAAGCTCGAGATTTTATCTAGAACTGACGCGGCAAGAATACCGAGAATGTTTTGTACATAACTGCCAAATGATTCTACCACCACCATCATGCACTGTGTATAAGGACCACAAAGATAAGATACAATAAATTAGGTCTCCTACAGAGGCATATAGACAGTCATTTTTGCCTTGCTCTTTTTGCAAGTGGAACAGGAAAGGAAATGACTAGTAGTGGTTCAGGGTACCCTCAACCATGAACCATATGGTGGCTTGCAGAGCACCTATGTAGATGTGGATGTAGAAATAGATGTAGCTCCATGGCATAAAGATTTTAGCTGAAGTCTGTGTGGTGGAATCAGCAAGAACTATCTATTTAATAATGATACTGATTGTTGCACTATCTTGGTGGCACTAATATACCAATAACCACGAGCAAATTATTTGTCATGTACACCAGGTATGAGTGGGATGGGAAGTTGTAACAATTATCAAAATGCAAATTTTGATCCTTTATGTGTAACACACAATTAAGTGGCTCTTTGTAGATGGGATCAAAGAGGACAGTTCACAACAAGCAGACTGAGTAATAAACAAGATCTTTGTTGCAAGGAATGAAGCAGTTAAAAGTTGGTATGGGATCAGAAATTCACAATAATTCTTGGAGTGAACCATACTGGACTCTTTATTACTATCGAGAATATAAACTGGTCATAACTTTTTGATGATTAGATGAATATCAACATAAAGTAAAATGAGAAAAAACTTTTAATTTGCAGAGATATTGCACTGAACAAAAAAGTAATGTTAGAAATAATTTAAGGAGTATATGTAACAACTCACCAAATAGTAGAGATGCTAAATTGTTGTCAAACACATAAATGAGACGGAGAACATTGCTAACTTTTGGATGAATGCCTTCTTCAGACATATGAAGAAAAAAAAAAACACACACACACACACACACACACCACATAAGAAATGTATGGCTGCATTGTCCCTGGAAGCCACATTGTGCCGGCAGTTGAGTTGCTGTGCCACACAATGCAGTCAACTGTAACTATGTAGCCATACCAGTGTAAGTGCGTGCGTGCATGTGCATGTTCTGAGTCTTGTTCATGTGCCTGTCAGTAACTCAGTACCACAGTTCAGCAAGTTGTAATCTTTATACCTCAAATTATTTATATTCCTAAAGAAATTTCCATTACCAAAGTAACAACAGGAAGTAACCAAGGCCTGTTCACGTGATTTCATTTTTAAAAAATGACATTGGAGAGGCAGACAGAGATACAAATGTAGATCTTCCGTAATATGCTTAAAGTGACTTAACCACTATGTTGTCTCTTGTAACATTGTGCATAGGACACCAAGGTGTCTGTATATGTGTGGATGGATATGTGTGTGTGTGTGTGTGTGTGTGTGTGTGTGTGTGTGTGTGTGTGTGTGTGTGTGTGTGTGCGCGCGCGAGTGTATACCCGTCCTTTTTTCCCCCTAAGGTAAGTCTTTCTGCTCCCGGGATTAGAATGACTCCTTACCCTCTCCCTTAAAACCCACATCCTTTCGTCTTTCCCTCTCCTTCCCTCTTTCCTGATGAGGCAACAGTTTGTTGCGAAACCTTGAATTTTGTGTGTATGTTTGTGTTTGTTTGTGTGTCTGTCGACCTGCCAGCACTTTCATTTGGTAAGTCACTACATCTTTGTTTTTAGATATATTTTTCCTACGTGGAATGTTTCCCTCTATTATATATATATATATATATATATATATATATATATATATATAAAACAAAAGTGCTGGCAGGTCGATAGACACACAAACATACATACAAAATTCAAGCTTTCACAAAAAAACAGTTGCTTCATCAGGAAAGAGGGAAGGAGAGGGAAAGACGAAAGGATGTGGGTTTTAAGGAAGAGGGTAAGGAGTCATTCCAATCCCGGGAGCGGAAAGACTTACCTTAGGGGGAAAGAAGGACAGGTATACACTCGCGCACACACACACACACACATATCCATCCGCACATACGCAGACACAAGCAGACATTTGTAAAGGCAAAGAGTTTGGGCAGAGATGTCAGTCGAGGCGGAAGTAAAGAGGCAAAGATGTTGTTGAAAGACAGGTGAGGTACGAGTGGCGGCAACTTGAAATTAGCGGAGGTTGAGGCCTGGCGGATAATGAGAAGAGAGGATATACTGAAGGGCAAGTTCCCATCTCCAGAGTTCTGACAGGTTGGTGTTAGTGGGAAGTATCCAGGTAACCCGGACGGTGTAACACTGTGCCAAGATGTGCTGGCCGTGCACCAAGGCATGTTTAGCCTCAGGGTGATCCTCATTACCAACAAACACTGTCTGCCTGTGTCCATTCATGTGAATGGACAGTTTGTTGCTGGTCATTCCCACATAGAAAGCTTCACAGTGTAGGCAGGTCAGTTGGTAAATCACATGGGTGCTTTCACACGTGGCTCTGCCTTTGATCGTGTATACCTTCCGGGTTACAGGACTGGAGTAGGTGGTGGTGGGAGGGTGCATGGGACAGGTTTTACACCGGAGGCGGTTACAAGGGTAGGAGCCAGAGGGTAGGGAAGGTGGTTTGGGGATTTCATAGGGATGAACTAAGAGGTTACGAAGGTTAGGTGGACGGCGGAAAGACACTCTTGGTGGAGTGGGGAGGATTTCATGAAGGATGGATCTCATTTCAGGGCAGGATTTGAGGAAGTCGTATCCCTGCTGGAGAGCCACATTCAGAGTCTGATCCAGTCCCGGAAAGTGTCCTGTCACAAGTGGGGCACTTTTGGGGTTCTTCTGTGGGAGGTTCTGGATTTGAAGGGATGAGGAAGTGGCTCTGGTTATTCGCTTCTGTACCAGGTCGGGAGGGTAGTTGCGGGATGCGAAAGCTGTTTTCAGGTTGTTGGTGTAATGGTTCAGGGATTCCGGACTGGAGCAGATTCGTTTTCCACGAAGACCTAGGCTGTAGGGAAGGGACCGTTTGATGTGGAATGGGTGGCAGCTGTCATAATGGAGGTACTGTTGCTTGTTGGTGGGTTTGATGTGGACGGAAGTGTGAAGCTGGCCATTGGATAGATGGAGGTTAACGTCAAGGAAAGTGGCATGGGATTTAGAGTAGGACCAGGTAAATCTGATGGAACCAAAGGAGTTGAGGTTGGAGAGGAAATTTTGGAGTTGTTCTTCACTGTGAGTCCAGACCATGAAGATGTCATCAATAAATCTGTACCAAACTTTGGGTTTGCAGACCTGGGTAACCAAGAAGGCTTCCTCTAAGCGACCCATGAATAGGTTGGCATACGAGGGGGCCATCCTGGTACCCATGGCTGTTCCCTTTAATTGTTGGTATGTCTGGCCTTCGAAAGTGAAGAAGTTGTGGGTCAGGATGAAGCTGGCTAAGGTAATGAGGAAAGAGGTTTTAGGTAGGGTGGCAGGTGATCGGCATGAAAGGAAGTGCTCCATCGCAGCGAGGCCCTGGACATGCGGAATATTTGTGTATAAGGAAGTGGCATCAATGGTTACAAGGATGGTTTCCGGGGGTAACAGACTGGGTAAGGATTCCAGGTGTTCGAGAATGTTGTTGGTGTCTTTGATGAAGGATGGGAGACTGCATGCAATGGGTTGAAGGTGTTGATCTATGTAGGCAGAGATAAGTTCTGTGGGGGCTTGGTAAGCAGCTACAATGGGGCGGCCGGGATGATTGGGTTTGTGAATTTCAGGAAGAATGTAGAAGGTAGGGGTGCGGGGTGTCGGTGGGGTCAGGAGGTTGATGGAATCAGGTGAAAGGTTTTGCAGGGGGCCTAAGGTTCTGAGGATTCCTTGAAGCTCCGCCTGGACATGGGGAATGGGATTACCTTGGCAAACTTTGTATGTGGTGTTGTCTGAAAGCTGACGCAGTCCCTCAGCCACATACTCCCGACGATCAAGTACCACAGTCGTGGAACCCTTGTCCGCCGGAAGAATGACGATGGAACGGTCAGCCTTCAGATCACGGATAGCTTGGGCTTCAGCAGTGGTGTTGTTGGGAGTAGGATTAAGGTTTTTTATGAAGGATTGAGAGGCAAGGCTGGAAGTCAGAAATTCCTGGAAGGTTTGGAGGGGGTGATTTTGAGGAAGAGGAGGTGGGTCTCGCTGTGATGGAGGAGGGAACTGTTCCAGGCATGGTTCAATTTGAATAGTGTCTTGGGGAGTTGGATCATTAGGAGTAGGATTAGGATCATTTTTCTTCATGCCAAAGTGATATTTCCAGCAGAGAGTACGAGTGTAGGACAGTAAATCTTTGACAAGGGCTGTTTGGTTGAATCTGGGAGTGGGGCTGAAGGTGAGGCCTTTGGATAGGACAGAGGTTTTGGATTGGGAGAGAGGTTTGGAGGAAAGGTTAACTACTGAATTAAGGTGTTGTAGTTCCAGATTGTGTTGATTGGAATTTTGAGGTTTTGGAGGGAGTGGAGCTGGAAGTGGGAGATTGAGTAGATGGGAGACACTGGGTTTGTGTGCAATGAGAGGAGGTTGAGGTTTGCTGGAAAGGTTGTGAAGGGTGAGTGAGTTTCCTTTCCGGAGGTGGGAAACCATGAGATTGGATAGTTTTTTAAGGTGGAGGGTGGCATGCTGTTCTAATTTGTGGTTGGCCTGTGGGAGGATGCTCTGAACAGCCGGTGTGGATGTGGGAGAGGAAAGTTTGAGGATTTTTATTAAGGAGTTGATGTGTCGGTGAAGGATTAGGTGGGTGAGGGCAATGGATTGTTCAGTTTGGAACTGGTATAGGGACTGATGGAAAGAAGGGTTACAGCCAGAGATGGGAACTTTAAGTGTGTGGCCTTTGGGGGTAATGCCAAATGTCAGACAAGCCTGAGAAAATAAAATATGGGAGTGTAATCTGGCTAGGGCGAAGGCATGTTTGCGGAGGGAATGTAAATAAAACTTGATGGGGTCGTTGTGGGGGTGTTGTGAGGGTGACATGGTATTAGAAGGTGGAAAGTGTAACATGTGGCAGAAATGAAAATGATTCCTGATGTCCAGGCGGAGCTTCAAGGAATCCTCAGAACCTTAGGCCCCCTACAAAACCTTTCACCCGACTCCATCAACCTCCTGACCCCACCGACACCCCGCACCCCTACCTTCTACATTCTTCCTAAAATTCACAAACCCAATCATCCCGGCCGCCCCATTGTAGCTGGTTACCAAGCCCCCACAGAACATATCTCTGCCTACGTAGATCAACACCTTCGACCCATTACATGCAGTCTCCCATCCTTCATCAAAGACACCAACCACTTTCTCGAACACCTGGAATCCTTACCCAGTCTGTTACCCCCGGAAACCATCCTTGTAACCATTGATGCCACTTCCTTATACACAAATATTCCACATGTCCAGGGACTCACTGCGATGGAGCATTTCCTTTCATGCCGATCACCTGCCACCCTACCTAAAACCTCTTTCCTCATTACCTTAGCCAGCTTCATCCTGACCCACAACTTCTTCACTTTTGAAGGCCAGACATACCAAAAATTAAAGGGAACAGCCATGGGTACCAGGATGGCCCCCTCATATGCCAACCTATTCATGGGTTGCTTAGAGGAAGCCTTCTTGGTTACCCAGGTCTGCAAACCCAAAGTTTGGTACAGATTTATTGATGACATCTTCATGATCTGGACTCACAGTGAAGAACAACTCCAGAATTTCCTCTCCAACCTCAACTGCTTTGGTTCCATCAGATTTACCTGGTCCTACTCTAAATCCCATGCCACTTTCCTTGACGTTGACCTCCATCTATCCAATGGCCAGCTTCACACTTCCGTCCACATCAAACCCACCAACAAGCAACAGTACCTCCATTATGACAGCTGCCACCCATTCCACATCAAACGGTCCCTTCCCTACAGCCTAGGTCTTCGTGGCAAGTGAATCTGCTCCAGTCCGGAATCCCTGAACCATTACACCAACAACCTGAAAACAGCTTTCGCATCCCGCAACTACCCTCCCGACCTGGTACAGAAGCGAATAACCAGAGCCACTTCCTCATCCCCTCAAACACAGAACCTCCCACAGAAGAACCCCAAAAGTGCCCCACTTGTGACAGGATACTTTCCGGGACTGGATCAGACTCTGAATGTGGCTCTCCAGCAGGGATACGACTTCCTCAAATCCTGCCCTGAAATGAGATCCATCCTTCATGAAATCCTCCCCACTCCACCAAGAGTGTCTTTCCGCCGTCCACCTAACCTTCGTAACCTCTTAGTTCATCCCTATGAAATCCCCAAACCACCTTCCCTACCCTCTGGCTCCTACCCTTGTAACCGCCCCCGGTGTAAAACCTGTCCCGTGCACCCTCCCACCACCACCTACTCCAGTCCTGTAACCCGGAAGGTGTACACGATCAAAGGCAGAGCCACGTGTGAAAGCACCCATGTGATTTACCAACTGACCTGCCTACACTGTGAAGCTTTCTATGTGGGAATGACCAGCAACAAACTGTCCATTCACATGAATGGACACAGGCAGACAGTGTTTGTTGGTAATGAGGATCACCCTGTGGCTAAACATGCCTTGGTGCATGGCCAGCACATCTTGGCACAGTGCTACACCGTCCGGGTTATCTGGATACTTCCCACTAACACCAACCTGTCAGAACTTCGGAGATGGGAACTTGCCCTTCAGTATATCCTCCCTTCTCGTTATCCGCCAGGCCTCAACCTCCGCTAATTTCAAGTTGCCGCCACTCATACCTCACCTGTCTTTCAACAACATCTTTGCCTCTTTACTTCCGCCTCGACTGACATCTCTGCCCAAACTCTTTGCCTTTACAAATGTCTGCTTGTGTCTGTGTATGTGCGGATGGATATGTGTGTGTATGCGAGTGTATACCTGTCCTTTTTTCCCCCTAAGGTAAGTCTTTCCGCTTCCGGGATTGGAATGACTCCTTACCCTCTCCCTTAAAACCCACATCCTTTCGTCTTTCCCCTCTCCTTCCCTCTTTCCTGATGAAGCAACTGTTTTTTTGTGAAAGCTTGAATTTTGTATGTATGTTTGTGTGTCTATCGACCTGCCAGCGCTTTTGTTTGGTAAGTCTCATCATCTTTGTTTTTAGATATGTTTTTCCCACGTGGAATGTTTCCCTCTATTATATATATCTTACACTATGGAGGGACACTGACTCAAAATAGGGAATAGTATAAAAAGAAGACAAAAGTGTCACGTTTATCCTGATGTTAGCTGAAAGAGATAGAGTGAGTGAGCGCGTGCGCGTGTGTGTGTGTGTATGTGTGTGTGTGTGTGTGTGTGTGTGTGTGTGTGTGTGAGAGAGAGAGAGAGAGAGAGAGAGAGAGATTTTGCCCTCAATTAGATCTGATTAATCTATCAATGATGTTGCAATGAATCCCTGATGCACTAATGTATCCATGAAGCACTGCCATAAATTTTCAGCCTTCCACAGTTCAGGTACAAATATACTCTGCACCTTATTCTGAAATTTGATACATAGGAGCTTTCAAATGCTCCCACAAACAGAGGCCTATTAGTTTAGGTCAGGAGGTTATGAAAGCCAGGAAATTAATCCATCACTTCCTATCGATATGTCATGTAAGCTATTGTTTAGAGGATGTAGGCATTAATACTGCAATGAAGAGGAACTCCATTGTGTAAAAAGTGCATGTTTCATTACATTGGTAAGAGGGTTATCTTCTAGCTCCTGATACAACCTGTTTCTGCATGAGCAATCTATGGTGAAGACTTGAAGAAAACAAATTTTGACAGAAATTAAATTTTACTGTTCCCATGTTCATATACCATGTGATGAATGTATTCTATAAGGTTCATACAACTTGTTTTTTTTTATACACATTGTATACAAAAAAGCATTTACATTTTGGAAGTTAAATTAGATTTAAAAAGATTATATACTTGTTTTGTGAATTAGTTGACTTTCAATTGTGTCTTCGCTTTGCATTAATCTGGCACTTGTAAAGTAATTATGGGTGAAAATAATTATTTAGCGAACAAACTGAAACAGTTACAAGAAATTCAGGATGAAATTATCTATATGAGGATAAAACTCAGCTCCCCAAATAGTGCAAACAAGTCACCCACCCCTCCCCCATACATACACACAAACACATTAAAAGAACCTTTATCATCAATGGGACTTGATTATATAGCAGCATGTGGAGAGGATGAATGTCAATAAAGTGATATTGCGTGCAATGAAATGTATAATACACAATTTTTACAGCCTCTCTATGAAATACAATTTCTAAGTACTAGACCAATATCATCAACATAGTATTTCATTCTCTGACAATTAGATTTATGATCTGATCTCCTTAAACAATGTGTTTAGTTCTGCAGTTAGAAAACTCTTATGAGTTAAGACAAAATTGTTTTGGTACCTTTGACAGTGAAATACATGTACCAGTACAGTTGTTGCTAAGAGTATGGGGTACGAAACTCTCAGAGGTGGTGGTATGGACAAAAAAAAAAAAAAAAAAATGCATTTTAGAGCCCATCTTTACTTGTTTTGTTCTGGCCCACACCTCTGAAAGTCGCTTACCCTATAATGTTAGCAACAATAGTACCGATATATGTAGTCCACTGTCAGAGGTATCAGGGTCCTTACCTCAAATTGATACATTTACTTATCTCCAACATCACTGAAAGTCTGTAACATCATCATGAAATCATCTTTGGCATGTATCCGCAGGAAGGTAAGTTACGTAGCCTGCCACAGCACTGGCAAGCTACAGATGCAATGATGTCAGTAGGTGTTAAGGGCCAGCACCATATTCAAAACTGGCATAATCAAATCTCTGCTTGAAATTCAAGAACATTTCATTGAGTTATGCTGCCACAAAATAAACAGAGGACCCTAAATAATTGTAGCTGACAGCCAAACGACTCTTTTAATGTTCAAAGCTATCCTGGTTTAAAGGCCACAGTGCTTTACCAGGCATGGCACTGGTTCAAGGTGGTTGGTCTTTGCCTTCTTCTGACCTTTGGATCCATCTATCCAGTCAGTTATAGAATCCTAAAACGTTACGTGGTTCTCTGATAATAGTGAAACTTCTCATTTTTCGCATAAATATACCATTGCCCATTGGTGAAAGAAGCAAAAAGTGATATAAAAAATCCTAGGTCCAACTGAGGATAAAGTCTTGAAACTATGTACCTGCAGTCTGCCATTTACTTTCTGAGCCACCAAACCACATACAAATTTGTTTGGCTGTGAACATCCTTAAACCACAGCCTTAAAAAGTCTCTACTATGCTGTTTTAATATCTCATGCTATTTTGAATGTAATTTTGTAGACCATGTGCAACAAAATGAAAAAGGAAAGAAAGACTGTGTAATGTGCAACAAAAGAAAGTTGCACTCCCCAGCTCTTAAAGATAAAAACATACAAAAGCTAATTTAAATAGTCACTTACCCCTCTTAGTGGCCAGTTTGATGCTTTATTGTAGTGTATACCATGAGGTTGTCCACCATTATCAGATATGAACACAATCACTGTATTATTGAGCATATTGCATTGTTGCAGAGCTTTTATTACTTCACCAACAGACACATCAAGGTGCCAAAGCATTTCTGTCATGGATATAAGTTTCATTAATGTAAGATATGACATCTGATCTCATAAGTCAGTATAACTAATAATATCATATTATTAGAGCTGGACCAAAAGAAATCTATTTTAAAATTAAGGCAAAAAGTTTTTCAGATGGATGTGCTATCAGAGGTGCTGAGAATATGTTAATTAAGACATGAACAAGCATTATTGTATTCAAGAAAGGAGGCAGCTGTACTATGGACATAACAGGCATATCTTTTTACTTAATCCTGATCTCTTATTCAATTAGGAAAACAAAAGTGAATATGCTAAGTCAAAATAAATATAAACATTTTATTTTTATTTTGTTATACAAAGTAATGATCATTCACAATTATGATTCAACTACAAGAACTTTTTTTTTAGATTCTGGTAGCATGTACTTCATATGTCTCTCTAACTTTAACTTTCCCTTTCCTTTGATATTTCCTTACAACTTTTTCTTTCCTCTGCATCTATCTTATGTTTATGATCATTAAACTGCTTGTTGTGGCAACTCACAACACAACACCTTCATTATTGTTACTTTTCTACTGCCACTATGACAGCTTTTATAGTTCCACTGATCAATGCTTAACTGAAACTCTTATGCCTTTTCATATTTGTAGTCTGTATTTGTTTATCTTTTTGTTAATATTACAATAATAGTAATTCCAGGGTGAAAACAACATAAAAATATTGAGAACAGGCAACTACTCACGTATGAACAAAATTAAAATAACACTGAGGTGACCATACAAATATTAGAGAAGCATTATCTTTCCAACTGTGTAGGGAGATGGTGGATTACTGTAGCTCCATAGAATGCTGTTTGATGTAGCTTATTTCATGGGAGTATTAGATTAATGATATTGTGCAGAAACTGGCTGCTTATACCATAAGAATAGTAGCATTGACAGTAGATCTTGATAGCTTGTTTACTTCACTTATTTGCACTTTATTGTGCTACAAGAAATCATATTTTGTGAATACTATATGGTGCCATCTAATCAACTCAGTGAAGGCCTGTTGAATAAATTTTACAGATCTCTCTTGTGGAATTATAAACTCATTCAAAAGGAACTGCAACATTCACTCAGTCAATATGGAAAAAAAAAAACACTTGACAAGGAGGCAGAATGGCAGGCCAAAACTTATCTTCTGAAGGTGAAATTGTGAGTAGTGCCACAAATATTAATGTACAAAAGACTGTTTTAGCTTGTGGCTATTAATTCAATCCTCAGATGGCTGGTTAGGAAAGGTCAGAATGGAGGTGCACTCATCCTGGGGTCTGAGCAACCTGCCCCTCCTTCCTAAATCAATTGGAAGACTAAGTCTATGGTTCCAGCTACTAGTTTACATATATGCTTTGAGCATCAATTGCTCATGAGCATGTGGGACCAAAGTTACTCTGAAATACTACTTTACAGCAGAATGAGAGAAGCCTGGCAGAGAGTTTATAAGAGAATTCTCAAAGATCTATCTCAACTCAGAACATTGTACATGGGTTCACTTACTTTAACATCCATTTATCAATTGGTTTCACTTGTCTGTTTTTGATGTGGTTAAAGAGTGGTCCTTCTTCCCTGTCATCACTTGCCTCTTCCTTAGTTTCATTGGCTATTTACAAAAAGCTTTCCAGTACAAAAACTTCATGTTCATTGTCTACCATTGAATGTTGCTTTCTCTTTTCGAGAAACACTATTGAGAAAATTTAGAGAATCGGCCTTTGAATCTGACTGTTGAACAATTCTACTGCCACCAACATACATTGTGCATAAGGACCACAAAATTAAGATACGAGAAATTAGGGCTCATACTGAGGCATATAGACAGTTGTTTTTCCCTTGCTCTATTTGCGAGTGGCATATGAAAGGAAATGATAAGTAGTGGTACAGGGTACCCTATGACACCCACTGTACAGTGGCTTTTGGGGTATCTGTGTAGATGTAGAAAATTATAATTTCATATTTTTATCAAATTCTTAGAGTTTATATATTTATTGTTTTTTATGGCTGAAAATTTTTGTTCTCAGCATAATATTTAGCCACAGTGATAACTTGATAAGAAACATGAAACATATCACATCTATTTCTATACTAGCATTCGTCTTTTTTAATTTCAGATGCTTCTCTGGGCTGTAGCCTTCCCCCCTCCCCTACCCCTCTTGTACCACACCCACACATACACATTTTTTTTCTTTCTCTCCCTCTCTTTTTGTCATAGTGTGATATTACTGTAATTAACTGGAATGAGTACCTCATTAAAAGTCAGCAGCCAGCCTCTGAAGAAGAGAGAAAGTTGCACAAGTATTCCTTTTGTATGCTCTTACTTCACATATTCATGCAACATAGTCACATTCAATAAAGCTGTATTTAAACAACAATGGATAAAGTGAGTCATTCACATCTGCATATCTTGAAATGCATCAATCACAAAATGTTTCATAAAACTAAACTGTACAATGGTCATATATTTCATTGGCCAGACAACTTGGTACCTGCATATATTCTCCTTTCTCGGTCAGTAATATGAGAGAACCTTTCATCAGCAGCTGCTTGATCAGGAACTTCTAGTGGACTGTGTGGAGCTAAGTGGCCAATATAGAGAAGTAATGGACTTGAGGCATTGTGACGCTGAATAATGGACACTGCTTCTCTGGTAAACAATTCTGTGGCATATGTTCCTTTTGTGTCCCATGCTGCTGAAAGGCCACGATGCATATCTAGTCCATGTATTGGTTGATGGTTTGGTACCTAATACAATAACAGAACACATGGAATAAGTGGTATCATAATTATGTTGGATGTAAAAGCAGCAATGTGAGTAATTAATTGAGGAACAGGAAATTGAAATGCTTGCAGAAAGCACTGAAGTAAAAATCATTAAAGGAACTGAAAGCTGGCTAAAGTTGGAGATAAATTCAACTGAAGTTTTAACCAATGATCTAACAGTGTTTAGAAAGGATAGGTTAAAACCAGTTGGAGGTGGCATGTTTGTTATTGTCAGAAGTAATTTATTTTATAGTTAAATTGAAGTAGATATTTGCTGTAAATAAGTGTGGTTGGAGATTGTAATGTAACAATATGGGCCATCTCCAAACAAAATCTATGACACCTGAGTGATCCAGAATAACCAGTACTAATGTGTGATTGTACACACAAAGTTAATAAATGTAATGACTATATATTGTAATGGTGTTGTGAGATCATTTCTAGTTTATTTGTATATCTTCAACATAATTACGATTATTTGTATTTGAAATGTCATGAAACATAGTCTTTATCCAAAATAACAGTAAATGAATGTAAACAAATACTGAAACACACATTTATGAAAGTCATAGAGTAAAACCTATTTGTTGTTACCATCCAGTTTAATGAAAAGACTTAAGAAAATTCAGCAATAAAATCCATTCTGTAACTAGAGTTATTTAGTTTTTAAATTATGTATTATTGTAAAATTACATGTTCTGTGTTTTGGCCACATCAACAATATTCTTTCGAACTATTTATCAGAGATGCTGAGCCGCAATAGGCACAAAAAGATTCACACAATCATAGCTTTCGGCCATTAAGGCTAGTAGACACACATACACACACGCTCACATACACTCACGGAAGCGCAACTTGCACACACATCTGCAATCTCAGAAAGCTGAAACTACACTCCAGGAAAGATAAGAAGAAGGATGAACACTGAGTATAGCGCCGCAAAAGAAAGTAGTTACAAAGGAAAACAGCATAGGGTTAGGATCGAAGAAAAGCCATCAGGCAAAAATCAAACAATGGAAAATCCAGGATGGAATGTAACAATACGAGAGAAGGGAAGTTGCTATTCACCATATAGCAGAGATGCTGAGCTGCAATAGGCACAATAAAAAGATTCACACAATCATAGCTTTTGGCCATTAAGGCCTTTGTCAGCAGTAGACACACATAGACACACGCACATACACACTCATTCAAGCGCAACTTGCACACGCATCTGCAGTCTCAGAGAGTTGAAACTACAGCTGCTGCATGAGTTCCCAATCCTAACGAGGCCTCCAGGTGTGCCACAGCCAGTTTTGCATGATATGGTCCACCACATAAAAACTATGGACGGGCCACCTGTGTCTTGCTGGCTAAGATGATTGCCATTGCTAAAACAGAATTCGACACGATATTACGAGAAGGTATCATCCAACCCTCAAGTAGTACATGGTCATCTGCACTGCATTTAGTACCCAAAAACGGAAGGGCCTGTCGTCCTTGTGGCGATTACAGAGCGCTTAACTCATGGACCATGCCTGATCACTACCCAGTGGCACTACTGAAAGACTATAGCCACGCACTGCATGGAGCCACTGTATTCAGTGTTATAGACTGCGCAAAAGCATATACCTAGATTCCCGTGGCAATAGAGGACATTCCAAAGACTGCTATTATTACGCCATTTGGGTTGTATGAAAGAAAGTTTATTACCTTTGGCCTGCGTAATGCTGCTCAAACCTGGCAGAGGTTCATCGATTCTGTCATGCGTGGGTTGAACTTTAGTTTTGCCTATCTGGATGATGTGTTAGTGTATTCATCATCCAAGGAGCAACATTGTCAGCACCTGAGAGAAGTTTTTGAGCGTTTCGAGAAATATGGCGTGGTGTTAAACACAGCTAGATGTGTGTTTGGCCAACATCAAGTCGATTTCCTGGGTCATCGAATATCTTCATCAGGCTCATTAACACTCACTGAGAAGGTTGAAACCATATTGCAATTACCCAAGCCATCTAAAATAAAAGAGCTTCACAGATACTTAGGAATGCTCAATTTTTACTGCTGTCATTTACCACGCACTGCCAAACAACAGGTGCTGTTGAACTCAGCACTGGCTGGTCCCAAGGTTAAGAGCACTGCTCCTTTGCAGTGGACCGAGGAGATGAATGCGGCTTTTGAAGTAACCAAAAAAAGCCTAGCACAAGCAGCACTGCTTGCGCACCCCAAGCTTGAAGCTCCAGTGGCATTAGTGGTGGATGCCAGTCAGTTAGCCATTGGTGCAACCATCCAACAATTGGTGGATGATGCCTGGCAGCTGCTGGCTTATTTCTCGCACAAGCTGTCACCTGCACAACAAAGATGGAGCACATATGATCAGGAACTTTTAGCCATATATCAAGGAATCAAGTACTTTTGACCACAGGTTGAGGCACAAGAGTTTGTGATATACGCCGACCACAAGCCTTTAACATATGCCTTCAAGAAAAACAGCAACCAATTGGAATTTATTAGCCAGTTTAGTATGAACATCAACCATATATCAGGCATCATTAATGTGGCTGCAGACTGCCTTTCTAGAGTGGCCAGTGATTCACAGACTGTGGATATGATGGTGCTTGCCAGTGCGCAACAAGAAGGCTCCAAGCTACACACCATATTGCATGACAACACTGCAGCACTGAAGTTACAGCAAGTTGACATTCCTGGTGAGAACATGAAATTGTACTGTGAAGTGTCACATGGCAGATCATGCCCTTTTGTTCCTGTTGCATTTCGCAGACCTGTGTTACAAGAGTCCTTACATAATCTTTGCCACTCAGGAGTCCAGTTGACATTCAAGCTAGTGTCTCAAAAGTTCATGTGGCCAGGGATAGAAAGAGACAGCCGCAAATGGACAAGAACTTGCCAGCTTTGCAAAATCACTCGCCACATTCATCCCCCAATAAGAGAGTTCCTGGCCATGTCTTCACGATTTGCCCATGTTCATCTTGATGTGGTAGGACCACTTCCTCCACCAGATGGTCAGCGATACATATTCACAATGATTGACAGATATACGCGATGCCTAAAGTGGTACCTACAGACAACATCTCCACGAAAACACTTAGCCACCGCTTTCACATCAACCTAACAGGCAAGATTCGGCTGCCCGCTTCATATCACCACTGACAGAGGCCAACACTTCGAGTCAGATTTGTTCACACAGTTGGCGAAGTTCTGTGGCTACGTCCATCACAAAACGACCAGTTATCATCCGGCCAACAATGGCATGCTTGAACGTTGGCATCAAACGCTGAAGACTGTGCTAATGTGCCGTGGGACATCTTGGACATCTGCACTACCCATAGTCCTGCTGGGTCTACTAGCCACATACAAACCGGATATAGAGTCCTCGGCAGCTGAACTGGTTTATGGCAAGACTCTGTGTCTACCATGGGAGGTTGTTGACATAGGCCTACTGTCAGAAATGGACAACCAACCAGAATTCCTTCGCAAGTTATGGGAACATGTAAGCCAAATTAAACCTGCAGAGGCCTCCAGGCATCGTTGTCCAAAAACTTTAGTGCATAACAACGTCAAAAGCTGTTCACACATTATGTTACTTACAGACTGCATCAAGCCACCACTGCAGCCACTGTATACTGGACCCCATCACGTCCTGCGCAGAGACACACACATGATGGTCATCATAGTAAATGGCAAACAGGCCACCATGTCTATTAGCAGAGTGAAGCCAGCTTACATTTTCAAGGAAGCATCACCCACCTTATGGTCAAGAGCTCAACGCCGACAGACGCAACACCTTGACTTCCAGCACCACTGCCACAACAGGTTGATGCAGAACCTACATGGAGCACCCGCTCCGGACGACATGTCCAATTCACGGCCAGGTCAAGAGAAGATGCACCATGCTCCACTTTCACCAAGGGGGCTCCTGTAGCGACTGCTACTCACGTCGACTGCTGTGTCCGCACACAGTAGTTCCGTTCACACCATCTGTCGCGAATTCAGTGACTGCACGCCTACAAATGAATGGCGTAAACTACCAAGTTTGAATCCGCCACTTAGAGCACTAAATAATGTTGTTGCCTACTCCTTGGAGTTATAACTTTTGTTTTTATGTTTATTTTGTTCCTTGGTTACTGTTTTTGTTGTTTACAAGTTACCTATAGCAACTGTGCTTCTTTTTCTGTAGTACCAAGTAGTAAATCGTTCAAGTATGTTCTCAGTGCGTGTTTGAATATTTATTAAGTATAGGTAGCTCTGCACGACGGAAATATACCCATCAATATTCCGACCTAGACTTTTCATTATTAAAGTGGCCTTAAGGTGTAATCAGAATAGCAACTTTATGAACCTTACTCAGTGACTGCTTAACCAGAACTTTATACATTTCTTTCATGGTGCATTACTGTAACATTGTTCACAGTGCCCATTTAAACACTAACAGAGTAATATAAAGCTATTAAATACTCATAAACAACTTAAAAGACAGGAATGACAGGTAATACATATAAACACTGGCAATGAAGTTATTCTGTTTATTATTTATATATTTTCAGTGTTGGCTGTTGTATAAGACCACAAGAGCACGTGAACACCCTGACTTTTGACATCTTGCGTATTTATTGGTTATTTTTCTTTGAACACTGTTAAATGTAATGTAGATGCAGTAATATAAAGTACATGTTCTAAATCTACTTCACTGTGCTACATTGCTTCTCCTGTGACTTCATGAATCTTGGCATAGGATTGCGAGCAAAACTTCAGTTGTGCTCATTTTAAGGAGCTTCTGTGCATGTGGAACTGGCGTAGCATAACTGTCTTATGGGGCAAATACATACTGATTTGATAAACAATATACATGTTTCATGTCATGCAGAGCTATCCCTTCTCACTCAATAACAAGTTTACCTCAGTGCCACCAGGTGCTAGCACACTGCAGCAGACTTTTATCCCCATTCGCTTGGCATAAATAGTGCTAGAAGGTAGCATGCTCCTCAGATACGTCAATTCACTCACTATATGGTAAAATTAGATTGAATTGCAGTATATGTTATACTGACAGAAAACCTATTTTGTGAGATTCTGAAAGATTTACAGCAGTACACTACGTTTTGGATTTTATCATATGGTACTCCATTTGAGACACTGAGAACCACAAAACACATCATCATCAATTATTGCAAGACTGTGCCATTTAGTCATGCTTCTGACAACTGTTGATCTTGTGGTGGGTCAGAGTTATCTGTGCTGCAGGCCCACATTGTGTATATGAACATTCACGAAAAGCTGTCTCACAGGTTTCCCTGATATTCACTTAAATGAGGGATTGACAGTGGTGTGCTTTTGACCCTTATGGTTCTCAGTGCCTCATTTATATTTCAGTCAATTGCCTGTGTTGGTAGATAGTTCTACTTGAATTTAATCATTTCCACAAATGGTGGTTTGTGTTTGGAGTTGGTTGTTTACTATGCATGAATTAGCTTCCGTGTGCAGTGTCAACATGAATGCTGTTGAATCTGTATTAGGCACTAACGGAAAAGAAAATTACCAGGAAAAGTTAGCCACAAAGAAGCTAGGGCATTCCAGACCAGGTCTGTTGATGGAGAAAGTGACAAAATCAAATAAGCATGACTACAAACGAACATTTAACAAAAAATTGTATGATAAGTGTAAGTTGTTGTGTGGGTGCAATAAAAGAATGTCTGATTTTCAGCCTGGAAGTTTATTTGTTAACTACTACATGTGTTGGGGATCTTGCACATTTGTCCAAAAAAATATAAAAAAACCCAAAAATTCCCACTTACACAAAAATGACAAATGGAGAGTTATAAAAGTTTAAATGTTATTTTGTTCTATCCCTAAACTGTACTTAATTATGTACCAAACAACAAAGTTCTACAAAAACAATCCTTTCGTTTTTTGGACAAGTTATGCATATTATTATTATCTTTCCTTTCTCAAACGTTATGTCTGGTTAAAAATTGAAAGTGACATGGACCTTGATCGAGCGTGACTTCCTTTTAACTGTACGGTATATTTTACATTGCATTTAGGAACTTTCGGGTTATTGAACACGTATCAATAATTACAGATTTCTGTAGTTGTATATATATGTTTGGATGTAGCTGTATTGTGTTGATGTATGGTGGATATTGTGTGGTATAACTCGTGTAGTTGATAGTACAATTGGTATAATGTCAACTTTATCCTGAAGCCACATGTCCTTGACTTGCTCAGCCAGTTGGATGTATTTTTCAATTTTTTCTCCTGTTTTCTTCTGTATATTTGCTGTATTGGGTATGGATATTTCGATTAGTTGTGTTAATTTCTTCTTTTTCTTGGTAACTTTGATGTCAGGTTTGATATGTGGTGTTGTTTTATCTGTTATAATGGTTCTGTTCCAGTATAATTTGTATTCATCGTTCTCCAGTACATTTTGTGGTGCATACTTGTATGTGGGAACATGTTGTTTTATTAGTTTATGTTGTATGGCAAGTTGTAGATGTATTATTTTTGCTACATTGTCATGTCTTCTAGTGTATTCTGTATTTGCTCGTATTGTACATCCGCTTGTGATGTGATCTACTGTTTCTATTTATTGTTTGCAAAGTATGCATTTATCTGTTGTGGTATTGGGATCTTTAGTAATATACTTGCTGTAAGATCTGGTATTTATTGTTTGATCCCGTATTGCAATCATGAATCCTTCCGTCTCACTATATATATTGCCTTTTCTTAGCCATGTGTTGGATGCGTCTTGATTGATGTGTGGCTGTGTTAGATGATAAGGGTGCTTGCCATGTAGTGTTTTCTTTTTCCAATTTACTTTCTTCGTATCTGTTGCTGTTATGTGATCTAAAGGGTTGTAGAAGTGGTTATGAAATTGCAATGGTGTAGCCAATGTATTTATATGAGTGATTGCCTTGTGTATTTTGCTAGTTTCTGCTCGTTCTATAAAGTATTTTCTTAAATTGTCTACCTGTCCATAATGTAGGTTTTTTATGTCGATAAATCCCCTTCCTCCTTACTTTCTGCTTAATGTGAATCTTTCTGTTGCTGAATGTATGTGATGTACCTTATATTTGTGGCATTGTGATCGTGTATTGAGTGCTTCTAGGTCTGTGTTACTCCATTTCACTTCTCCAAATGAGTAGGTCAATATTGGTATAGCATAGGTATTTATAGCTTTTGTCTTGTTTCTTGCTGTCAATTCTGTTTTCAGTATTTTTGTTAGTCTTTGTCTATATTTTTCTTTTAGTTCTTCTTTAATAGTTGTATTATCTATTCCTATTTTTTGTCTGCATCCTAGATATTTATAGGCATCTGTTTTTTTCATCGCTTCTATGCAGTCACTGTGGTTATCAAATGTGTAATCTTCTTGTTTAGTGTGTTTTCCCTTGACTATGCTATTTTTCTTACATTTGTCTGTTCCAAAAGCCATATTTATATCACTGCTGAATACTTCTGTTATCTTTAGTAATTGGTTGAGTTGTTGATTTGTTGCTGCCAGTAGTTTTAGGTCATCCATGTATAGCAAATGTGTGATTTTGTGTTGGTATCTTCCAGTAATATTATATCCGTAATTTGTATTATTTAGCATGTTGGATAGTGAGTTCAGAGCAAAGCAGAACCAGAAAGGACTTAATGAGTCTCCTTGGTATATTCCATGCTTAATCTGTATTGGCTGTGATGTGATATTATTTGAATTTGTTTGGATATTAAGTGTGGTTTTCCAATTTTTCATAACTATGTTTAGGAACTGTATCAATTTAGGATCTACTTTGTATATTTCCAATATTTGTAGTAACCATGAGTGGGGTACACTATCAAAAGCTTTCTGGTAATCAATGTATGCGTAGTGTAGCGACCTTTGTTTAGTTTTAGCTTGATATGTCACCTCTGCATCTATTATCAGTTACTCTTTACATCCTCGTGCTCCTTTGCAGCAGCCTTTTTGTTCTTCATTTATAATTTTGTTCTGTGTTCTATGTGTCATTAATTTCTGTGTAATGACTGAAGTTAATATTTTGTATATTGAAACTTCCTGGCAGATTAAAACTGTGTGCCGGACCGAGACTCGAACTCGGGACCTTTGCCTTTCGCGGTAGAGTGAAAATTTCATTCTAGACACATCACCCACGCTGTGGCTAAGCCATGTCTCCGCAATATCCTTTCTTTCAGGAGTACTAGTTCTGCAAGGATCGCAGGAGAGCTTCTGTAAAGTTTGGAAGGTAGGAGACGAGGTACTGGCAGAAGTAAAGCTATGAGGACGGGTCGTGAGTCGTGCTTGGTTAGCTCAGTCGGTAGAGCACTTGCCCGCGAAAGGCAAAGGTCCCGAGTTCGAGTCTTGGTCCGGCACACAGTTTTAATCTGCCAGGAAATTTCTTATCAGCGCACACTCCGCTGTAGAGTGAAAATTTCATTCTACTTTGTATATTGTTGGTAGGCATGTTAAGGGGCGATATTTTGCTGGGTTTGCTGTGTCTGCTTGATCTTTAGGTTTCAGGTAAGTTATTCCTTGTGTAAGTGTATCGGGAACTGTGTATGGGTCTGCAATGTAGCTGTTAAATAATCTAGTTAGATGTGAATGTGTTGAGGTGAACTTCTTTAGCCAGAAATTTGCTGTTTTATCTTTTCCAGAGGCTTTCCAATTGTGTGTAGAATTAATTGCTCAGGTGACTTCATGTTGCAAAATTATCACTTCAGGCATTTGTGATATCATGTTGTATATGTCTGTTTCTGCTTGTATCCACCGTGCATGTCTGTTATGTTGTACCGGGTTTGACCATATGTTGCTCCAGAAGTGTTCCATGTCTGTTATGTTTGGTGGATTGTCTATCTTAATGTGTGTGTTATCTATTGTCTGGTAAAATCTCTTTTCGTTTGGCCAATGCTTGTAAATTTTGCTTCTTTTCATCTAATTGCTATATCGCTTCTTGTTGTGAGATTTTACCTAACTTTTTTTGTTTTTTGTCTGATATTTCATTTCTTATAAATTGTATTAACTGTCCAATGTCTTTTCTCAGTTTTTCTAATCTGATCCGTAGCCTGTGTTGCCATGCTGGTTTTGTGGGTTTCTTCTGTGTGTTGGTTGGTTCTGATCTCTGCGTAGTGTGTATATTTAGTGTAGTGAGTGCTCCTATATAAACCAGTAGTTGTAACTCTTCCATAGTCGTATTTTCATTTATTTTGTTGTGTATGATTGTGTTGATAGTTGTTATTGTTGTTTCGACTTGTGGATTATTTGGTGGCCTATTCAAGAATGGTCTAATGTCTGTATTTGTGTCTTTTTATTCTATATATGTCAGCTGAAATTTTTCTTCTATATCTAACATGTGTGCCACTTCGTGTTCTATTTGTGCTTGTTCTGGTGGCTGTCTTAAGATTTTGTTTTCCTCTGATTGTTTAACTGATGCGTGTTGTTCTTTGTTTGTTTACTCTGGGATGTTTGAGTCCATTACTGTATTTTCTTCTTCTGATTGCACATTTTTTTGCTCCAGTATTTGTTGTTTGATGTTTTCTAATTCTGACTGGGGTATCCTGTTATTTTTCATTATTACACGGATCTGATCAGCTAGTCGTTGTTCTGTTAAAAATTTTAATTCTGGCTATCTGGTAATAAATATTGTGTATTGCTATTATTATTACTCTTATTATTATTACAGTTATTTTTATGATTGGTAGTGGCTGTATTTGTATAAATATGTTGATAAGCATAATTTTTATACAACAGATGCTACTAATTTCACACCCTCACCTTGTATCTGAAGCTAAAAATTTGTGAACACCCAAAATGTACACTCATGAGAGACCACTTTTTGTTTTATATATTCGTAATTAATATTAAGTTCTGTTTTCATATGTGCAGTTTTCTCCTTGTGTTCCAGCAAAACTTTTAATGATTTTCTATAAATTCAAATTTTATCTTTGAAACACTTTAATACCAACTACAAAATATTGATAATAAAAGCATACATTTGGATATACAAAAATTATGATTACTCAACAGTAACACTGGGTTCTTGAAAAGTTTACATTCTAGAATCTAAATGACTGTGCAACAATAATATTGAATAATAATATTTACTGAACTATAATTTTTTTTTAAAAAGATGATGTTCTTTACACAGCAGAAAAAGGTGTCTCCCAAATGAGGTAGATCAATCCTAAAACAAATGACAGTTAGTGGTATTAGATTTTTATGTTCACATGGTTTTCATGTGTCTTCAGTTATGAATATTCCCTTGAAGAAAATATTTTAACAAAAAATATTTATACTATTAGTTTCAGCTACATGTAAATTATATCCTGGACAATAATATTTAAAAAGTTACAGCTTAATAAAGAATTTTGATATTTTATGAATGTACGGTATATGCATTGTAACAATTCACTACAAATGGAACTATGATCGAAATTAAAATCCAACCAAAGAAATATAAACCAAAGAGTAACCAAAGAAATGCTCTACCCCAAGGGAGTGTTTTACCACCAGTGCTCTTCAACATTTACACAAATGATCAGCCAACATCTAAGCCATGCAGAAATTTCATACATATTGACAACCTTGCTTTGACAGTACTGACAGAAAATTTTGAAGAAGAGAAAAAGTGTTGACAAGAGCTCTGGGAACATTTTCTGATTACTGTCACAAGAACCACCTGAAGCCAGACTGACACAGAACACAGGTCTGTACTTTCCACTTACAAAACAGATAGGCAGGAAGAAAACTGAAAATGATTTGAGAAGGCTTTGAGCTTGGGCATTGCTATACAAGCAGATGTCTAGGAGTTATCTTAGACAGTTCACTCACTTACGGGCAGCACTGCCATTATACCAGACATAAGGTGTCTGCCTGAACAATGTCACCTAGAAACTTGTTGGTAGCAATCAGGTTGCCCAACCTGAGGCAGTTACTTCTGCTATGGCATCTTTTTCTCGGCTGATGATACTGTTAGGCGTCGTACAACTGTGCCCACACAAAATAAGTAGACACAAACCTTCATGAAACTGCAGGGCTAATTACTGGATAAATTGTACTACATGGCAAGCATTGCTCCTCTTGACATATGCCTGACTGTACCCACAAATGTCAAAAAGAAGAAAATTGGGAAAAATTAATAACACCCACTGCATGGACATATGCTACCAAGAGCTTTTCACAGTCAGCATCTGCCCTTACCAGGATTCTGGACTGCACAGAGATCACTGAATAGGTTGCAAATGAGCGTTGGAAAATCAAAGGACACCATAACGAAATAGGGCACTTCTCCACATTCACTGTACAGCCAATAAAACACCTACATCATGTTTATGTTGGCTTGACATCTGCAGCAATGAGGAGGTGTTTAAAGGCATCTTCACTGAGGATATAACCTAAGTGGCTGCTGACTGAAAGACAATGCATTTGGAAAAAATAGACTTTCTATTTGCTAATGATTCTTTGTTTCCAAGAGCTCTAGTGTGTTATTGCAACAATGTACGCTTTATGCGAGTTCCTGAACTAACTGCTCAAAATAATTTTCATAGAATGCATTTAGTACAATTTCAGATATTGTTTTATGCCTAACACTGACCATGAACATGTATTTTTGCCAACATACTGAGGGTAAATTGAAGTCATCTCCAACTATAATTGTATGAGTTGGGTACCTGTTCAAAATGTGACTCAAATTTTCTTTGAACCCTTCAGCGATATTTCATCTAAGTGGGGGAATCATTAAAAGGAACCAGTATTAATTTATTCCAGTTGTCAAATATAACAACTTTAACAGGTCACAAAAATTATACTCAGCTTCGATGTTGAAGGTCTGTGAGTATCTGTTTGCTGTTGCTCTTCTCCACCTGCAACAAAGTCTTGGATTTGCCACGTTGTCAGGCAACCTTTGTCATAGTTAATCAAGTTCTACTGAATGATAGAACTAAAATATGTAAATCTATTGTATAACACCTTTATTGCTTCATAAGGTTACTAATCCTCACAAAATATGTAATAGAACTGTCAAGGTTTGTATAGATTCAACAGTCAGAACATAGATGTTTACATTGTTTAACACAGCAATCTTGATGATTTCAATTAAAAGTTGTACAGTTTTAGAGAGAATTTAGACCAATAAATAGCATTCCTCATCTGCAACCTGTATAACCTTGATGCTGTATGTTCTGGCATCACGATGGTACCCAGTGGTTGTAAGTCCAGTAACATTGACTATTACATGGGAATTCGCTACATCCAGTAGGAGCAGATAGTGAGCTAATAAATTGGCACCGATTTTTGCTTCGGCCATGTCTGCTACAGTAAAGTGCCATGTGAACTGATGGCGGAGTCGCAAATTCAATTCTTCACACCGCGTGCCATACGCTGAAATTGCTGAATTATTTGTGGCAGACAAGCTAAATGCAGTGGGTGGCCTGCAACAGTGCAGTGACACTCTGGGCAGGATACTAAGGTCAGACCCTGTGTCTATTAAATACTTCCGGCCTGTTACCCTGTCAGTAATGAATAGGCACTGGGATGTAGTTAAGCAGTTGGTGGCACCTACGTCCGACCGCCGTTTGCACTTGGGTAGGCATGGTGGCTAGTGCACTTTTTAGCCTGCTCACCAAATCTTCTGTGGTACCTACAAGTGGTCGGACCAGCATCTGGTACAGAGTGAGTCGAGGAATGGCTCCTAGACTGTTTGCAGCTATGTCCTCTGTAGCGAGTAGGACCTCCTTGTGACAACAGTGTGCCAATCTGTCGCTCAATGCATCGACTTTGGCAGACAGAGCACTATAATCTCCACATGGAATGAGAAGGGCCATGGACGCGACACTACCAGACATTGTCACAGTAGTAACCTATTGGTCCGGAGCGATGGCAACTTGAATGCAGTTGGCCAGTTCCACAACAGCATCCAGGGACATCTCTGTCTGCAATGCGATGATCGCCTTTACCTGTGGTGGCAGACGGCTACTCCATAGCATACGTGCAAGGTTGTGGGGCACTGTTCAGATGTCCACCTTCCGCAAAGGTGACACAGGTACTGAGATTGTTTTCTTTCACCTATATCTTCCCTGACTCAGCACTTGTCTGATACAGTATTCCTGCAATGCTGCATCTCTAAGAATAAGCTCAGTCTTTAATCTTTCATACGCACTCTCCGTCGATGGTGCCATGATTATATCTTGAACTTTGGAAGCGTAGTGTTGCTCGTGCTGATTCACTATGAATGCAAACTTAGTCGCATCAGCTGTAATTCCGGCACAGTAAAAGCCGGTCTCGACCTGAGCAAAACATAGAACTGGATTGTGTGTCCAAAGTGGTGGGAGGCTAACAGCCAGTCTCGATACTGCAGGTGATTCCATTTTGTAATCAATTTTGTCGCAGGACCGGTTTACTCAGAGCGGATAATGTCGGGGTCACCACTGACAGGTATATTTTCATAGTGGAGAGCTACCCGTACTTAATACATATTAAAACACACACTGAGAATATACTTGAATGGTTTATTGCTTGGTATTACAGAAAAAGAAGCACAGTTGCTATAGGTAGCTTGTAAACAACAAAAACAGTAACCAAGGAACAGAATAAACATAAAAGCAAAAGTTGTAACTCCAAGAAGTAGCCAACAACATTATTCAGCACCCCAAGTGGTGGATTGAAACTTGGTGGTTTATGCCATTCATTTGTTGCCGTGCAGTCATTGAATTTGCGACACAACTGTATCTATAGATGGCTTGAACCGAAGTAATGTGTGCGGACACAGCAGTCGACGTGAGTAGCGGGCCCTACAATATTATGAAAAGGATAACTGTTACTCACCATAAAGTTGACACGTTGAGATGCAGAGAGGTACAACAAAAAGACTGTTACACATTTAGCTTTTGGCCAAAGTCTACTTTAGAAAAGAAAACATGCACACATTCTCACAAGGAAGCACACCTCACACACACATGAACACTATCTCCAGCCAGAAGGCAACATTTACATGGAATGAAAGCAGCAGTCTGGACTGGGGGGGGGGGGGGGGAGGATGGAGAGGGATAGTAGGATACAGATGATGAGGGGAGAGAAAAGTGCTGTCTGGTGGAACATGTAGGGAGTAGATGGTAGCACAACAAAGTTGCAGGCACAATGCAAGGAGGTTGGGGGCTGAAAGGGGGGGGGGGGGGGGGGTGGAAGGAGGAACAATATAGAGCAGAAAAGGAGAGGAGCAGAGAAGGGGAAAAGACTGGTTAGTGTAGTGGCAGAGAAAGGCAAACAATGTGTGTGTGGGGATGTGAATTGGAAGGATGTGATAGGACAGTGGAAGCAGAAACTGTGGTGGAGAGTGTGAGGAAAGGAGGTTATCATAGGCTGAGACCAGACTACTTTTGGGACTGGAAAATATGTTGTAATGAATAACTCTCATCTTTGCAGTTCTTAAAAACTGATGGTGGAGGGGAGGATCCAGATGGTCAGGACTGTGAAGCAGTCATTGAAATCAAGCACATCATCTTCAGCTGCATGTTGTGCCACAGGGTGGTCCACTTCGCTTTTGCCCACAGTTTGGTGGTGGCCATTCATCCTGGTGGACAGTTGGTTGGTAGTGATAGCAATATAAAACACTCTGCAATGACTGCAGCAGAGTAAGTATACAATGTGAATGCACCCCCAATGCTCCCACGACCCCAAAGAACCAGCTACAAAGGAGTACCCCCTTTTAGACCAGAAGAAACCAACTACATTCTTCGTCAGAGCTTTGATTATCTATCAATATGCCTTGAAATAAGGAACATCCTTATCAAGATCCTCCCCATCTCTCCTAAAGTGGTGTTCCATCATCCACACAACCTTCATAACATTATAGTCCATTCCTATGCCACTTCTAACTCCAAGCCCTTGCCACAGGAATCATAACTCCATGGAAGACTTGCCCAATCCATCCACCCAGCACTTCCTATTCCTTTCCTGTCACAGGCCTATCCTATCCTATCAGAGGTCGGGCCACCTGTCAAAGCAGCCATGTCATATTCCAGCTATGCTGAAATTGTTGCACAGATTTTTATATTTATATGACCACCAACCAGCTGTCCGCCAGGATGAATGTCTACTACCAAAACATGGGCAGGACCATAATGGACCACCCTGTGGCACAATATGCAGCTGAACATAACATGCTTGATTTAAATGGCTGCTTCACAAACCAGGCCATCTGGACCCTCCCCTCCACCACCAGTTTTTCTGAACTGTGTAGATGAGAGTCACCCTTACAACACATTCTCCACTTCCAAAATTATCCCGGCCTCAACCTACAGTGATCTATTGTCCCCAAACCTTCCACGAAACAGTTTCTGCCCTCTCTGTCATATCACCTACTCCTGATTCACATACCCTCACTCTCATTGAGCACAGCTTTGTGCAAATGTACCCACAGACCTTTTCTGCTTCTCTGTTTTTCTTCTCCACCCCCCCCCCCCACCCCCCTCCTCCCAATCCCACTGCCTCTCAATGCTGCACCTGGCAGTGTGGATCTGCCACCACCATCTAGTCCCTGTGCGCTCCACTAGACAACACTCTTCTCTCCTCCTACCCGTACCCTGCTATCCCTCCCCTTTTCCTGCCCTACTCCAGATTGCTGCTTTTGTTCAATGTAATTGTTGCCTTATGGCCAGAGCAACCAGAGGTAGCAGTCATGTGTGCATGAGGTGTGCACCTTGCTTGTGTGGATGCATGTGTGTTGTCTTTTCTGAAGAAGGCTTTTGCCAAAAGCTAAATGTTTAGCAGCCTTTTTGTTGTGCCTGCCTGGAAGTCACCATGTCATCTTTACAGTGAGTATCGGCCTTTGTTTCTCATTATTTTGTTCACAGAGCCACTTACATATTTAATATATACTTTTGACATCTTTGTACATTGTACATGGTCGGTTATGCCTTAAATTGCTGAACTCCCAGTGTAAAACTGATATGGTCATGTTTCAGCAGTGAAAAATACGTTATGATTTTACCAAATGACATTTACAGAGAAAAATTTGCTATAGATTGAAAAAGTTATCTGTCTTAATAAGTAATTGATTTTGTACCTCTTGTTCTATGGAATGGTTATGATACCCAATGTATCCATACCAGTAACCAAAATGTGAGTCAAATCCTCGGTATGTGGGAGTGAAATTTGATTTATGGCTGCCAATATGCCACTTCCCAATGGCATGTGTTGCGTAACCAATTCTTTTGAAATGCTCAGGAAGAAGTTGTACAGATAGTGGTACACCACGTGATTCACCTGCTCGTAGTGGATAACCTTGCATTCCTAAAAATGAAGAAAAGTTGCAATGTGCTCTTATTAGTAAGTAAATGAGTTACACAGCCATTATTAAGAATGCAGCTTTTACATGCCAGAACTGTCATGAATTCCCTTGATATACTTTAAAATGTAGGATGACTAACTTCTTACATTAATTATTAATAATAAATTTATAGTTCTTAAAAGCTTCAAAATTAAAATTGTGTCAACACACTATTTTTAAATTATTTAATGATATATTTATATAATAGAGGGAAACATTCCACGTGGGAAAAATATATCTAAAAACAAAGATGATGTAACTTACCAGACGAAAGCGTTGGTATGTTGATAGAGACACTAACAACCACAAACACACACACAAAATTCAAGCTTTCGCAACCCACGGTTGCTTCAACAGGAAAGAGGGAAGGAGAGGGAAAGATGAAAGGATGTGGGTTTTAAGGGAGAGTGAAGGAGTCATTCCAATCCCAGGAGCGGAAAGAGTTACCTTAGGAGGAGAAAGGGACAGGTATACACTCGCGCGCGCACACACACATATCCATTCGCACATATACAGACACAAGCAGACATATGTAAAGGCAAGGGACCAAACTCTTTGCCTTTAAATATGTCTGCTTGTGTCTGTATATGTGCAGATGGATATGTGTGTGTGTGTGTGTGTGTGTGTGTGTGTGTGTGTGTGTGTGTGTGTGTGTGTGTGTGTGTGTGTGTGTGCGCGCGCGAGTGTATACCTGTCCCTTTCTCCTCCTAAGGTAACTCTTTCCGCTCCTGGGATTGGAATGACTCCTTACACTCTCCCTTAAAACCCACATCCTTTCATCTTTCCCTCTCCTTCCCTCTTTCCTGATGAAGCAACCGTGGGTTGCAAAAGCTTGAATTTTGTGTGTGTGTTTGTGGTTGTTAGTGTCTCTATCAACATACAGTGCTTTCGTCTGGTACGTTGCATCATCTTTATTTAATTACAGCTGATAAATGAAAATAAACATCAAAGAGAGAGGGCCATGGCCTTCTCTCTCTCTCTCTCTCTCTCTCTCTCTCTCTCTCTCTCTCTCTCCCACTAGTTCTATTTTTTATTTATTTATTCTTTGCCCATGGATCTAGTTGTGTGAATTGTACAATTTTATGCATACGATGAATGTACATTAAATAAAACAGTACATTTCCAGGCAAATATGAGATAATTACTTACTTTCTGTTACAACATAACAGCTAATATTTAATATTCACACATACAGTATATATCGGATGGTTATAATTAGACTTTCCCTATTTAACATGTTGTAACATGGATACTAATTACTGTACGAGTACCGAACTTGGTAGAATTAATGTCCAGAGTATGGGGTGCATACTTTCCATGCATCACAGCACCACTGTCCAGTCCCAACTATGGCCACCAGGTTCCATGATCAGTCATCACGATTCACAGCCTCGCACACCTGTCCAGTCACAGTGCACTTGTTGACTTGTCAACTTGAGCTTGGACAAAAGGAGCAGGGGCATTACTGGTGACGCTCTATTATCAAAACAACAGTAATTCTGAGCTGCACTTCAAGAATATCACTGGCTGAAAGGATTACGGAAGGGTCTTCTCTCTCCACCTGCTATGTGGAGCATGATGAAGTTTGAATCAACTGGAAACTGGGCAATGCTCCAGGAACAGGCTGACAACTGGTTGCACCACAGGTGGTTGATGAAATCATTCTTGCTATGGCAGACAATGCTGCAAGCAATTCCTGATCGTCAGGCAGTGCCGCGTGCTGTGTCATGCTAGTTGAACATCCCATGGTCCACTGTATGGAAGGATTTTCGAACTATTCTCAAATGGTATCCATACAAGATCCATATCATACAGCAGCTTGCACCACATGATGTACGACATCATGCTGACTTTGCCTCCACTTTCTCGCAAGGATTGAAGTTGACGAGGGCTGTCCCTGGCCCATCCTATGGACAGACAAAGCTCATTTTTCTCTGACAGGTGAGGTGAAGACACAGAATTGACAAGTGTGGGGATCTTCACCTCCAGTCACTGTACATGGTGAATGTGTCACCAGAAGGAGTGGCTTCATGGCTACATTCATCATTGGCCCATTCTTTTTTTTAACAGGTTGGTGCCCAAGGACCAAAGATGTGCAGTGTGACTGGTTACTGCGATATGCTTTGCCAGCATGTCATACCTGCCCTACAAGAGAGAGAGAGAGAGAGAGAGAGAGAGAGAGAGAGAGAGACACTGAACTCAGCAGTTTTCATGCAAGATGGGCCCCCATTGCACATCGCTTATGAAGTTCAACTGCTTAACCGAAACACATTAGGAAATCATCGAATTATCAGCCAATCGTTTCCTTGGCCAGCACAATCGCCTTATCTCGCACCCTTTGATATCTGATTTTGGGGCTACCTGAAGGACAGGGTTTACCAGCGCAGCATATCAAGAGAGGTAGCCAACATACTTATAGCCATGCTTTGTTCTGCTGTGCTGACTCTTCTCAACACTGATGGACACCATATTCAGCCCCTTTTGTAGCAGTAATGGTACTGGTATGTAATGGTATGATGTACTATAGTAGCACACTAAAAGTGTTTCAATTAAATTGATTCTGCATTATTTCTCTTCCCCATGTCCTTGACATTAATGCTGCCAAGTTTGGTCCTCGTACGGTAATTACATTTTTTGTCAGTTTATTGCTACCTGACAAGAGAATAAACAACTGGAAAACCCAATTTATTATGACAGTCTCTCCATTTCGTAATATGCTGATAAATACAGACTCAAGGAATATATTACAATATACCGCACGCACAGAGCCGTTCAAGCAATTACTCTTTCTGCACTCCCTACGTGAATGAAATGGGAAGATTTGTCAGATGTAGAAGTAACCTCAGGTGTGCTCCAGGGAAGGGTGTTGGGACCCTTGCTGTTCAAGGTGCAATATTAATTACCTTGTAGAGAATATTAATAGTAACCTAAGACTTTTTGCAGATGATCCAGTTATCTGTAATGAAGTTCTATCAGAAAGAAGTTGCATAAATATTTAGTCAGATCTCGATAAGATTTCAAAGTGGTGCAAAGATTGGCAACCTGCTTTAAATATTCAGAATTGTAAAACTGTGCACGTCACAAAACAAAGAAATGTAGTATCCTATAAGTTTAATATCCATGAAGCACTGTTAGAATTGGCCAACTCATACTAATACATGGGACAAGAAATGGCATGATCACATAGGATCAGTCATGTGTAAAGCATGTGGTAGACTTCAATTTTTAGTAGAATACTGGGGAAATGCAGTCAGTCCACAAAGGACATTGATTACAAATCACTCCTGGGACCAGTTCTGGAATATTGCTTAATTTGTGGGACCCCTACCAAATAGAACCAACAGGGGATATAGAACTTATACAGAGAAGGGCAACACAATTGGTCACAGGTTTGTTTGATCCTTGGGAGAGCGTCATAGAGATACTGAAGGAACTGAACTGGAAGACTCTTGAAGATAGACATAAACTATTCTGAGAAAGTCTGTTAATGAAGTTTCAAGAACTGGCTTTCAATGATGACTCTACGAATATACTACAACGACCTACTTATCGCTCACATAGGGGTTGTGGGGATAAGATTAGAATAATTACTACATCCATAGAAGCATTCAAACAATCATTCTTCCCACACTCTATGAGTGAATGGAACAGGAAGAAACCCTAATAACTGGTACAGAGCATCGTACCTGATGCCATGTACCATGCAGTGTTTTGCAGAACATAGATCTATGTAGATGTAGAATATAATGTACTTAATGATACACAAAGTAATGCATTGCGATCCAGCCCCCGCCCCTCAATGATTGCTCCCTCTTCTAGTGTTATCTTCCAATCTTTGCCCTCATTCACTCTGAAAGAAGAAAATTAGGTTTACAAAGGCTTATTATTTACAGGATGCTGTTATTTCTATCAGGTACAGGATAATTTCCTCTTAACTCATCAGATACAGAGATTTTTATTACAGTTACTCTCATTCATGTATGCTGTATTGGATTTTATTATTTATTATGTAAATTTCATTATTATTTACATAAAATCTTAAATGGTCAGCATCATGACTATGAACAGCTCATGTCACTTCTTTCTGCCACTCACCAGTAGTGATGGGGTAACGCCCAGTGAGTAGTGCAGATCGTGATGGAGTGCAAGATGGCAAAGTATAATGGCGAGTCAAAACAACTCCTTGATATGCCAAAGCATCAATATTTGGTGTCTGTATTTCATCCGATCCATGAAATCCAACATCATTCCAGCCCTGTAAATTATTCAAGGATTCACAATAGTGCTATTTAATATGATTACTATTGCCTTACTATAAGAAGACATATTTTGAATATTGTAGTCTGTCATTAGTAATACTTGGTTTATGTGATAGTAATCTGGGGTGCAAATATTGCCTCAGTTAGCATACAGTTACTTCAAAAACAGAAATGAATTACATAAATGCCTATGTAATAATGCAAGAATATATGAGGGCTGATTAGATACTAAGATTTCAAACTTGTTTTAACACACACAGACACACAAACACGCATGCGCAAATGTTCACTGAGTAAGAGAATAAAGATTTTTATGGCTAACTACCTCACCTTCGTCTGTGGAAAGTCCAGGACATTGTTGTTTTACTCTTTTCTGTGCTACACTTAAGCTGAGTGACGGATAATGTAAGTCATCCCTTCTGGTAGTATTGGATTTATGAATGTTTCTGTTGTTTCTGAATTGCAAATTGACTCTCGATAAAAACTTCTCAAGACAGTAAATGTAATGCGAAACTTCTGAGTTTACCCCTGCTGCTCCTATTTTGTTAGGAGAACAAACAAGGCCTCAGTCACCTTGGACAACATTTGGCTAATCCTATCTGGTTACAATAATCAGATATAAAATTGCTCATTTTGGAAGGACATGTGTAGCAGTTGTGGTTATTGTTCAGAATTGGCTGGTGGTTAAGATACATGTTATGTAATATGTGCAAAGAGATAGAGGGGCTGGCCAGTACTTACCTCAGCTCAGTACAGCCGATAGATACACATAAAACAGAACCGAAAATTTACGTTCCTAGCTTAAGGAACAAATGTTCCTTCATCGGGGAGGAGAGAGGGGAAAGAAAGGGAAGAAGGGAAAGGAGATTCAGTTACTCACAACCCAGGTTATGAAGCAACAGGGAAAGGAAAATAGGGAGGGTAGCAAGGATGGAGGCATGGTTGTCAGAGGGAAGCCAAAGATATTCTACTGTAAGTACTGTGCCAGCTTCAAACCAAAGAGGATGCATACAGAAGTAAAGAGGTATATAGTATAAAGATAAACACAACTATGTAGGATGAAAAGATGCGTGAATGGCTAAAGAGGAAAGGGAAAGAGGAGAAGACTGAAGAGTAAATGGGATTGAGGTTGTTTAACGTAGGTTCAGTCTGGGGGGATGGCGGGATGAAAGGATGTGTTGGAGTGCAAGTTCCCATCTCCGCAGTTCAGAGGGACTGGTGTTGGGTGGGAGAAGCCAAATGGCACATACGGTGTAGCAGGTTCCTAGGTCCCTAGAATTATGCTGGAGGGCATGCACCCCTACTGGGTATTGGGCATCTCCTAGGCGGACAGTTCGTCTGTGTCCGTTCATGCGCTCAGCCAGTTTAGTTGTTGTCATGCCGATGTAAAAGGCTGTGCAGTGCAGGCATGTCAGTTGATAAATGATGTGTAGTTTCACATGTGGCCCTGCCTTGAATTGTGTATGTTTTACCAGTAGCGGGGCTGGAGTAGGTGGTTGTGGGGGGGGGGGGGGGGGATGCTTGGGGCAGGTTTTGCAGCGGGGTCGGTTACAGGGGTAGGAACCGCTGGGTGGAGAAGGTAGTCTGGGAATATTGTAGGGTTTAACAAGGATGTTACGGAGGTTAGGGGGGTGACGAAAGGCAACTCTGAGTGGTGTGGGGAGAATTTTGTCAAGGGATGATCTCATTTCAGGGGTTGACTTGAGAAAGTCATATCCCTGGCGGAGTAATTTGTTGATGTTTTCGAGGCCAGGATAATATTGGGTGACAAGGGGGATGCTTCTGTGTGGTCTGGGGGTAGGAACATTGTTGTTGGATAGGGAGGAATGTATTGCTCCGGAAATCTGTTTGTGGACAAGGTCTGCAGGATAGCTGCGGGAGAGGAAAGCATTGGTCAGGTTATTGGTGTAATTGTTGAGGGATTCGTCACTGGAGCAGATACGTTTGCCACGAATACCTAGGCTGTAGGGAAGGGAGCGTTTGATGTGGAAAGGATGGCAGCTATCAAAGTGAAGGTACTGTTGTTTGTTTGTGGGTTTGATATGGACAGAGGTGTGGATGTGAGCTTCAACAAGATGAAGGTCAACATCCAGGAAGGTGGCTTGGGTTTTGGAGAAGGACCAGGTGAAATTCAGATTCGAAAAGGAGTTGAGGTTATGGAGGAAATTAAGGAGTGTTTCTTCACCATGAGTCTAGACCACAAAGATGTCATCTATGAACCTATACCAGGCCAGGGGAAGCAGCTGTTGGGTCTTCAGGAAAGCCTCCTCCATGCGGCCCATGAAGAGGTTGGCATAGGACGGAGCCATCCTGGTTCCCATGGCCGTTCCCCTGATTTGTTTGTAGGTCTGGCCTTCAAAAGTGAAGTAATTATGGGTGAGGATGAAGTTGGTAAGTGTGATAAGGAACGAGGTTTTTGGAAGATCTTCGGGTGGGCGTTGGGAGAGGTAGTGCTCAACGGCAGAGAGACCATGGGTATGTGGGATGTTTGTGTAAAGGGATGTAGCATCTATGGTGACAAGAAAGGTTTCAGGTGGGAGAGGAGTGGGAATGGATTTGAGGCATTCTAGAAAGTGGTTTGTGCCTTTGATGTAGAATGGGAGTCTGCGGGTGATAGGTTGGAGGTGCTGGTCTACCAGAGCTGAGATATGTTCGGTTGGGGCTTTGAAGCCTGCTACAATGGGACGGCCAGGATGGTTCTCTTTGTGGATTTTGGGTAATAGGTACAAGGTAGGGGTACATGGCTCAGGTGGAGTGAGTATGTCTATGGAAGCCATTGTGAGGCCTTGTGAGGGACCTTGGATTTTTAGGATTTTTTGCAGCTCAGTTTGGATGGAGGGAATGGGATCCTGGGTAACAGCTTTGTAGGTTGAGGTGTCGGAGAGTTGACGCAGTCCTTCTGCCACATACTCCACACGGTCAAGTACCACAGTTGTGGAGCCTTTATCCGCCGGGAGGATGACAATAGAGGGGTCTATTTTCAGCTCCTTAATGGCACGGGATTCAGCTGGGGTGATGTTGGGGGTTGTCGGGATGTTCTTCCAGAAGGACTGGGAGGCAACACTGGATGTGAGGAATTCCTGAAATGTCTGCAAGGGATGGTTTTGGGGGAGGGGAGGAGGATCCCTTTGAGAAGGCAGTTGGAACTGTTCTAGACAGGGTTCAACACTGGGTCTAGTATTTGGGGGCTGTGTTTGGGTAATGAAGTGATATTTCCAGTTGAGGTTCCGGGTGAATGAGAGGAGATCTTTTACCAGGGCAGTGTGGTTGAATTTAGGCGTGGGGCTAAAGGTTAAGCCTTTTGATAGAACAGATGTCTCTGGAGGAGAGAGGGATCTGGATGAGAGGTTTAGGACTGAATTGGGACTGGTGATATGTGGCATTTGACTGTGGTTATAGTTGAGATTTGGTCTGTGTGGGGTATGTGCTGGGATGGGGAGACTGAGTAGGGTGGCTAGGCTAGGTTTGTTGGCTATGAGGGGGTTTGTTGAAGGTTCTGTTGTGGTTGGTGTTTGTGAGGGATAGGGAGAGGGACCCCACTTCTTAGGTGTTGCACTAGCACTGTGGATAGTTTTTTCAGGTGGTGTGTGGCATGGAACTCAAGTTTGCAGCTGGCTTCTAGGATGATGTTCCTGAGTGTGTTCTCCAAGCAAGGGTTTGAGAGGTGGAGGACTTTGAAGAGAGGAGCTGTTGGGAGTGGTGGTTACATGAAGTAGTGTAGAGATTCAGGACAAGTTGGGTAAGGGCTAAGGATTGAAGGTTCTGGAAGTCCAGGAGAGACTGGTGGAAGGAGGAATTGCACCCGGAGATGGGAACTTTTAAGGTAAGCCCTTTAGGGGTAATTCCAAAGGTTAAGCAGGACCGGAGGAAAAGTATGTGGGATTGCAGTTTGGCTATGGTGAATGCATGTTTCCGGAATGAATGTAAATAATGTAGTATAGGATTAGGGTACATAGTGGGTAACTGGTGGGTAGGGAAATTAAATAACTAAAGTTGAAATAGTAATCATAAGAAGGAATAAAACGCGGAGGGAAGGACGAGAAAGAAAGAAATTGTGTTGGTAACGTTCAATACCAAAGGAAGACCACTAAATAAGAAAAATACGGAAAAAATTGACCAGACCAAGCAAGTATGTCCAGATCAGGGGAAAAGAACACACGTTGCTTAAAAACAGAGATAGCGAGTGGCGAAAAAAAGATCGCGCGTGCCGCAAAAAAGATCGCGCGTGCCGTAAAAAAGATCGCGGGTGGCACAGAAATGTCCCAAAAAATTTTCTTGTGGCAGAGAAATATAGCCAATGGCACAAAAATATCGGCAGCAACAAGAAATCGACGGAAATGGATGATACTGGTAGGTGTGGAAGAGATTGTTGGCAGTGATTGTTGGCTGGAAAACAGCGGATAACGAACGTTAAAACTATGGAATGTTGAATAAATAAATCAATAAATAAAAAAGAGAACAGGACTATAAACGGAACAAGATAATAGGAGGAAGATGAAACTAGCACAGTTGGTGACGAAAATATTTATTTATGTAAATATAAAACACTGAAGAAGAGAAAGTGTTAAGATGACAGACGTAAGTGATACCTAACAAAAGAGACAAAACAATGAAGGATGTTGACCATATAGGTGATCTAAATGATTAATGGAAAATCTCAAATGAGATGTGAAACAAATACTAACACAGAGATAGAGGGGCTGGCCAGTACTTACCTCAGCTCAGTACAGCCGATAGATACACATAAAACAGAACCGAAAATTTACGTTCCTAGCTTAAGGAACAAATGTTCCTTCATCGGGGAGGAGAGAGGGGAAAGAAAGGGAAGAAGGGAAAGGAGATTCAGTTACTCACAACCCAGGTTATGAAGCAACAGGGAAAGGAAAATAGGGAGGGTAGCAAGGATGGAGGCATGGTTGTCAGAGGGAAGCCAAAGATATTCTACTGCAAGTACTGTGCCAGCTTCAAACCAAAGAGAATGCATACAGAAGTAAAGAGGTATATAATATAAAGATAAACACAACTATGTAGGATGAAAAGATGCGTGAATGGCTAAAGAGGAAAGGGAAACAGGAGAAGACTGAAGAGTAAATGGGATTGAGGTTGTTTAACGTAGGTTCAGTCTGGGGGGATGGCGGGATGAAAGGATGTGTTGGAGTGCAAGTTCCCATCTCCGCAGTTCAGAGGGACTGGTGTTGGGTGGGAGAAGCCAAATGGCACATACAGTGTAGCAGGTTCCTAGGTCCGTAGAATTACGCTGGATGGCATGCTCCCCTACTGGGTATTGGGCATCTCCTAGGCGGACAGTTCGTCTGTGTCCGTTCATGCGCTCAGCCAGTTTAGTTGTTGTCATGCCGATGTAAAAGGCTGTGCAGTGCAGGCATGTCAGTTGATAAATGACGTGTAGTTTCACATGTGGCCCTGCCTTGAATTGTGTATGTTTTACCAGTAGCGGGAGTGGAGTAGGTGGTTGTGGGGGGGGGGGGGGGATGCTTGGGGCAGGTTTTGCAGCGGGGTCGGTTACAGGGGTAGGAACCGCTGGGTGGAGAAGGTAGTCTGAGACTATTGTAGGGTTTAACAAGGATGTTACGGAGGTTAGGGGGGCGACGAAAGGCAACTCTGAGTGGTGTGGGGAGAATTTTGTCAAGGGATGATCTCATTTCAGGGGTTGATTTGAGAAAGTCATATCCCTGGCGGAGTAATTTGTTGATGTTTTCGAGGCCAGGATAATATTGGGTGACAAGGGGGATGCTTCTGTGTGGTCTGGGGGTAGGAACATTGTTGTTGGATAGGGAGGAATGTATTGCTCGGGAAATCTGTTTGTGGACAAGGTCTGCAGGATAGCTGCGGGAGAGGAAAGCATTGGTCAGGTTATTGGTGTAATTGTTGAGGGATTCGTCACTGGAGCAGATACGTTTGCCGCGAATACCTAGGCTGTAGGGAAGGGAGCGTTTGATGTGGAAAGAATGGCAGCTATCAAAGTGAAGGGACTGTTGTTTGTTTGTGGGTTTGATATGGACAGAGGTGTGGATGTGAGCTTCAACAAGATGAAGGTCAACATCCAGGAAGGTGGCTTGGGTTTTGGAGAAGGACCAGGTGAAATTCAGATTCGAAAAGGAGTTGAGGTTATGGAGGAAATTAAGGAGTGTTTCTTCACCATGAGTCCAGACCACAAAGATGTCATCTATGAACCTATTCCAGGCCAGGGGAAGCAGCTGTTGGGTCTTCAGGAAAGCCTCCTCCATGCGGCCCATGAAGAGGTTGGCATAGGACGGAGCCATCCTGGTTCCCATGGCCGTTCCCCTGATTTGTTTGTAGGCCTAGGAGATGCCCAATACCCAGTAGCAGAGCATGCCCTCCAGCATAATTCTAGGGACCTAGGAACCTGCTACACCGTATGTGCCATTTGGATTTTCCCACCCAACACCAGTCCATCTGAACTGCGGAGATGGGAACTTGCACTCCAACACATCCTTTCATCCCGCCATCCCCCTAGACTGAACCTACGTTAAACAACCTCAATCCCATTTACTCTTCAGTCTTCTCCTGTTTCCCTTTCCTCTTTAGCCATTCACGCATCTTTTCATCCTACATAGTTGTGTTTATCTTTAGACTATATACCTCTTTACTTCTGTATGCATCCTCTTTGGTTTGAAGCTGGCACAGTACTTGCAGTAGAATATCTTTGGCTTCCCTCTCACAACCATGCCTCCATCCTTGCTGCCCTCCCTATTTTCCTTTCCCTGTTGCTTCATAACCTGGATTGTGAGTAACTGAATCTCCTTTCCCTTCTTCCCTTTCTTTCCCCTCTCTCCTCCCCGATGAAGGAAAATTTGTTCCTTAAGCTAGGAACGTAAATTTTCGGTTCTGTTTTATGTGTTTTATGTGTATCTATCGGCTGTACTGAGCTGAGGTAAGTACTGGCCAGCCCCTCTATCTCTTTGTTAGTATTTGTTTCACATCTCATATGAGATTTTCCATTAATCATTTATGTAATATGTGTTCCGTCAAATACCCAGATAATGTTTTAATATTAGCATGAGCGTAGGGAATCTCATCCCAGGATGAATCATATCAGAATTAAATATGTTATTAGACTCTTGTAGTATGATTTCATAATTACAGTTTCAGAACCATCCTCTGCAGAGGCATTAATACTTTCTACACTTCATCCACTAGTAATTAAATGTTATTACTTAGTCAACAAGACATCAATGGAAAAAGGAGAGGTTTTATTATCAGCTAATTGATACAAAGTAAAAATGTGGTTGGCCAGATGCTTTATGCAAATAATTCCCTCTGCAAATCTACTGAAGATATGGAAGGAGGCAAAGGCAATTACAGTGCTTAAACCAAGGAAAGCAGAAGATGATCTAAAGAACTTTAGCACTCTCTTTCTACTGTGTACAACCTATTAATGATTTGAGAGGGTTTTGGCCTCAAGACTAATGCCACTTACTGAAAAGGTGCTGCTGGTGGTACAAGTTGGTTTCAGGAAAAATAGAAGCTGTTGTGAACAATATTGATGCTGACCACATACATAGGAAGATGTGTCCAGTATGCAATGAAGACAGGAGTATTGCTGTTCAATCTATCCACCAGCTAATGACACAGTCTGGAATCAAGGGCTTTTACGAAAACTTGTGAGTCACAACATAAACAAATGCTAAAGATCATGAAATATATATTAATGGAAAGAACTTATAGAGTCTTTCTGAGAGCTAAGGTAGGCACTGTCAGAACATTTCACAATGGCCTACTTCAAGGTTCACAGCTCACCCCCCTACTTTTCAATTTATATAAATGAGATTTACCAAACACGCAGCTACACACATTTGCCTATTCCAATTATTTAGTAGTTGTCACACTATCAAAGTCATTTGAACAGCTACAAACTACCATGAATGTTAATCTACATACTCTTCACGAGTGTTTACCCAATGGCACTTGAAACCAAATACTTCCAAATCTGTTAGTATCACTACGCGTCTCAACAACAAGGAAGCTAACAGGAAGTTGAGCCTTAAACTCAATGGAGAGCCAGTTTAACATAAAAACACCTCTAAATACTTAGGAGTTGAACTTCACCATACACTTTTGTACAAGCACCACATAGAAGAACTGAAATCGAGAAAGTCTATACTAGCCAAACTAGCAAGCAGCTCAAGGAGAAATGATGCAAACACACTGCACACATCGTGTTGGCAGTCATACGTAGCACTGCAGAATACTATGCCCCAGGACAGGCAATGAGTGCCCACACAAAAAAAGTTGATGTGAAGCTCAAGGCATCAACGAGGATCATCAATGCCTCGCTGAAGCCCCACAACTTGGCTACCAGTGCTATCCAAAATCAGACCACCAAACATGAGACAAAAAATGCAATAAAAAAGTGTGGAAGAAGATATAAAACTAATTAGATCTCCCAATTCATTACCATTTACACACAAAGGATTGACTGAAGTCAAAGATGTCACTCCGGAAAACCATCCAAAGATCATAAGACTTTGAGGAAGAAAGGGATTGGCAGGAAAACTAGCAAAGAAACATCCCGCAAAATGGATACCTTATTGCTGACATAACCAGACAAGTTTCTGGTTTTGATTTTCCAAGAAGACTCTGGACCAGATTAGACAGAATATGGACTGGAAATGGTCCCTGTAAAAGCTTAATGACAAAGCAGGATCTTGAAAATGATCCTTTCTGTGAATACAGTGGACTTCAAACTACAGAACTTATTTTCAATTGCTCAATTTATGGTTTCAAAGGAGGAGGAATTAAGGCCATCCACAGTGCCTCCAGAGAAGCCCTCCAGTGGCTAAGTAATCTTCAGTGTGCTGTTTGACTGTAATGTGTACATTGTACATCTTACCTCATTAACAGGCTTTCATTTGGTTTACAAAATGAAGAAGAAAGGGGCTTACAAGTGGCAATGCGCGAGTTGGACCATGATTTCATTGCAGTATTTGTAGATGGCCAATGCAGCAAAAATACAGCAAATGGTGAATGTGTAACATTTCAGTGCAGCTGCTCTTCATTTTGTTTAAAACAATGTTGGAGAGAAGTGATGATTTGTGAACTATAAACTGGGAATAGGTGTGACTTTTAGAAGTAATAGGCCAAGTGCTAAGACTGACAATGAATATTAACAGTGATGATACCACTGGGAGTGTTGGAGATGCCAAAATGAAGGACAACCTGACTATAAATGTTGATTCCAAAAATGAATCAAAAAATACGTCAAGTAACAGCAACTTAAAAAGTGAGAATAATGAACTTGAGGAACTGCTAGCCAGCTCAACAATGGTGCTCTTTCCAGCAGCAGAGAAAGAGGTGGCATAGGTAACATACCACCCCAATTAAACAGTTAAAATCCACTGGGTTACACAAGATCGCATTCAGTGTCCTCGACAAACATATAAAGAACATAAAAACCCCATTAACAATGATAATTAACAAATCTTTCTGTGCTGGCTGCTTTCTTGAATGCCTGAAACAAGCAAAAGTAATACCAGTACTCAAAAATAGTAAGGCAGAAAATGTAGAAAACCACAGACCAATTTCTTTTTTATCTTGCATTTCCAAAGCAATATAAACCATAAAGAAAAATAGACTAATGAAGTATCTACATAAGTATGATCTTCTATGCAATGAATATTGCATGAAGAATTTGGTTCCAGGCCCACAAGAGGTACATAGCCATCTATATCATAGTATACTAAAGTGTATTTGAAGCAGTAGTTGAGGATGAGAATGCAACAGTTTTTTTTTTTTTTTTTTTGTCAAAATCATTTGACACAGTTGACTACACAATGTTACTACATAAATTGGAACTATAAGGATTAAGGGGTAGTGCAAAGAATTGGTTTAAGTAATACTTGGAAAACTGGGTACAAAATGTTGAAGTCTCACATATTCTATTATACTAGTGCTGAAACACTTACCAGATCTGAAACATATTAATAGGGGCATCCCCAGGCAACTGTATTGGGCCCAGTCCTCTCCCTTATATAGACAAATGATTTCCCATAGTGTCAGATAAGGGAAAAAATACTACTTGCTGATGACAGCACAGTAGCCATTACAGACAAAGATTCAACACAGTTAACAGAAAAATCCAATGAAGCTCCAAGAGACTTCCACTACTGGTCATTAAGGAATAGAGTAACTTTAAACATGAAAAAGACAATCTGTATAAACTTCCAACTAAATAAAAAACCTCAATGATCCTACACTGAAAGTAGACAACGATGTGCTAGACTATGTAGCTGGTGACAAATTATTGAGGACGAATGTAGACTGTTGGTTGAAATCGACAGAACATGTGAGAACTTTGGCAGAGAAGCTACCCTCTCAGCTATGAGGGGATGTGCAGAAGGTTAGGAGGTTACAGTAGAAGCGGTGGACAATAGTAGCCCAAGGCAGCAGTAGGAAGTGAGCAGGGTGGAGAATTTTTTGAGGTGGCATTGTCCATGTTCCCCTAGTTCCTGGAGGGCAAGAGTTTCAATGCGTGTTATGGGTTCCAGGATTTTGGAATTGCATAGCAGAATTTTACAAATGGAAAGAAGGTATTGCAAGGAGGCTTGGGCTTGATAGGTATGGTTTGTAGGACTATGTTGGTGAGGGCTAAGGACATAGCTGACAAATCCTGTCTCGCAGATCTGCTATATTTACCCCACCCTCCAAAACTCCCTCCCACCACCACACAGAATCCCGAAACAGGGTAATGAACCTTTCTTCCAAAAGCCTTAGTCCCACAAAAATTTCAGCCCTTTCCAAAGGCATCATCTTTTGCCCCACTCCCAAATTCAATCGTGCAGGACTTGTTAAAGACCTTCTCCCGGTCCCGACAGTGGAAACACTTTTTCGCCACCAACACTACCAAATCGGAATCAAACAAAGACCAGTGTTGAACCCTGCTGACCCATTTGACTCCTCCATCCAACCCTGACCCACCCGCACTGCTCCCAAATCACCTCCTGTTAACTTTCCAGTATTTCTTAACCTCAAACCTTTATTTTATTTATTTATTTACATGTCAAGTTCCGTAGGAACAAATTGAGGAGCAAATCTCCAAGGTCATGGAATGTGTCAGTACATGAAGTTAAAACATAAAAGTAATAACAGATAAAAATAAAATGTTTATGAACCCAAAAAAAGTAAATGCAATCAACAATATAACATAAGAATCAGCTTAATTTTTCGAGAAACTCTTCAAGAGAATAGAAGGAGTGACCCACGAGGAAACTCTTCAGTTTCAATTTGAAAGTATGTGCGTTACTGCTAATATTTTTGAATTCCTGTGGTTGTTGTTGTTGTGGTCTTCAGTCCTGAGACTGGTTTGATGCAGCTCTCCATGCTACTCTATCCTGTGCAAGCTTCTTCATCTCCCAGTACCCACTGCAACCTATATCCTTCTGAATCTGCTTAGTGTATTGATCTCTTGGTCTCCCTCTACGATTTTTACCCTCCACGCTGCCCTCCAATGCTAAATTTGTGATCCCTTGATGCCTCAAAACATGTCCTACCAACCGATCCCTTCTTATAGTCAAGTTGTGCCACAAACTTCTCTTCTCCCCAATCCTATTCAATGCCTCCTCATTAATTACGTGATCTACCCACCTTATCTTCAGCATTCTTCTGTAGCACCACATTTCGAAAGCTTCTATTCTCTTCTTGTCCAAACTGGTTATCGTCCATGTTTCACTTCCATACATGGCTACACTCCATACAAATACTTTCAGAAACGACTTCCTGACACTTAAATCTATACTCGATGTTAACAGATTTCTCTTCTTCAGAAACGATTTCTTTGCCATTGCCAGTCTACATTTTATATCCTCTCTACTTCGACCATCATCAGTTATTTTGCTCCCTAAATAGCAAAACTCCTTTACTACTTTAAGTGTCTCATTTCCTAATTTAATCCCCTCAGCATGACCCGATTTAATTTGACTACATTCCATTATCCTTGTTTTGCTTTTGTTGATGTTCATCTTATATCCTCCTTTCAAGACACTGTCCATTCTGTTCAACTGCTCTTCCAAGTCCTTTGCTGTCTCTGACAGAATTACAATGTCATCGGCGAACCTCAAAGTTTTTACTTCTTCTCCATGAATTTTAATACCTACTCCGAATTTTTCTTTTGTTTCCTTTACTGCTTGCTCAATATACAGATTGAATAACATCGGGGAGAGCTACAACCCTGTCTCACTCCTTTCCCAACCACTGCTTCCCTTTCATGCTCCTCGACTCTTATAACTGCCATCTGGTTTCTGTACAAATTGTAAATAGCCTTTCACTCCCTATATTTTACCCCTGCCACCTTCAGAATTTGAAAGAGAATATTCCAATCAACATTGTCAAAACCTTTCTGTAAGTCTACAAATGCTTGAAATGTAGGTTTGCCTTTCCTTAATCTAGCTTCTAGGGTAAGTCGTAAGGTTAGTATTGCCTCACATGTTCCAACATTTCTACAGAATCCAAACTGATCTTCCCCGAGGTCCGCTTCTACCAGTTTTTCCATTCGTCTGTAAAGAATTCGCGTTAGTATTTTGCAGCTGTGACTTATTAAACTGATAGTTCAGTAATTTTCACATCTGTCAAGACCTGCTTTCTTTGGGATTGGAATTATTATATTCTTCTTGAAGTCTGTGGGTATTTCGCCTGTCTCATACATCTTGCTCACCAGATGGTAGAGTTTTGTCATGACTGGCTCTCCCAAGGCCATCAGTAGTTCTACAGGGATGTTGTCTACTCCCGGGGCCTTGTTTCAACTGAGGTCTTTCAGTGCTCTGTCAAACTCTTCACGCAGTATCTTATCTTCCATTTCATCTTCATCTATATCCTCTTCCATTTCCATAATATTGTCATCAAGTACATCGCCCTTGTATAAACCCTGTATATACTACTTCCACCTTTCCGCCTTCCCTTCTTTGCTTAGAACTGGGTTGCCATCTGAGCTCTTGATATTGACACAAGTGGTTCTCTTCTCTCCAACGGTCTCTTTAATTTTCCTGTAGGCAGTATCTATCTTACCCCTAGTGAGACAAGCCTCTACATCCTTAGCCTCTACATCCTTACATTTGTCCTCTAGCCATCCCTGCTTAGCCCTTTTGCACTTCCTGTCGATCTCGTTTTTGAGACGTTTGTATTCCTTTTTGCCTGCTTCATTTACTGCATTTTTATATTTTCTCCTTTCATCAATTAAATTCAATATTTCTTGTGTTACCGAAGGATTTCTATTAGCCCTCGTCTTTTTACCTACTTGATCCTCTGCTGCCTTCACTACTTCATCCCTCAGAGCTAGCCATTCTTCTTCTATTGTATTTCTTTCCCCCATTCCTGTCAATTGTTCCCCTATGCTCTCCCTGAAACTCTCTACAACCTCTGGTTCTTTCAGTTTATCCAGGTCCCATCTCCTTAAATTCCCACCTTTTTGCAGTTTCTTCAGTTTCAATCTGCAGTTTATAACCAATAGATTGTGGTCAGAATCCACATCTGCCCCTGGAAATGTCTTACAATTTAAAACCTGGTTCCTAAATCTCTGTCTTACCATTATATAATCTATCTGATACCTTTTAGTATCTCCAGGATTCTTCCAGGTATACAACCTTCTTTTATGATTCTTGAACCAAGTGTTAGCTATGATTAAGTTATGCTCTGTGCAAAATTCTACAAGGCGGCTTCCTCTTTCATTTCTTCCCCCCAATCCATATTCACCTACTATGTTTCCTTCTCTCCCTTTTCCTACTGACGAATTCCAGTCACCCATGACTATTAAATTTTCGTCTCCCTTCACTACCTGAAGAATTTCTTTTATCTCGTCATACATTTTATCAATTTCTTCATCATCTGCAGAGCTAGTTGGCATATAAACTTGTACTACTGTATTAGGCATGGGCTTTGTGTCTATCTTGGCCAAAATAATTCGTTCACAATGCTGTTTGTAGTAGCTTACCCGCACTCCTATTTTTTTTATTGATTATTAAACCTACTCCTGCATTACCCCTATTTGATTTTGTATTTATAACCCTGTAATCACCTGACCAAAAGTCTTTTTCCTCCTGCCACCGAACTTCACTAATTCCCACTATATCTAACTTTAACCTATCCATTTCCCTTTTTAAATTTTCTAACCTACCTGCCCGATTAAGGGATCTGACATTCCACACTCTGATCCGTAGAATGCCAGTTTTCTTTCTCCTGATAACGACATCCTCTTGAGTAGTCCCCGCCCGGAGATCCGAATGGGGGACTATTTTACCTCCGGAATATTTTACCCAAGAGGACGCCATCATCATTTAATCATACAGTAAAGCTGCATTCCTGTGGTAGCTTGATAAAAATGGATGCAGCAGTATATTGCACATCCTTCTGCACAAGAGTTACGAAGTCCAATCCAAATGCAGATTGGATTTCTGCCGAGTATTAACTGAGTGAAAGTTACTTATTCTTTGGAATAAGCTGATATTGTTAACAAGAAGTAACTGTAAAGAATATATATTATGTAATTATAAATGTGTGTATGACTAGTTATAAAAACTACACAAAATATGAGAAACCTGTTTCATTGTAAATGTAAATATGTGCTCATGTGTTGTAAACTGATAACATCCATACAATATTTATTGTTCCACGGATGAATAAATAAATAAATAAATAAATAAAAAATAAATAAAAGAAGCCAATGTCAAAACACCCAGACTAGTGAGCAGGAGTCAACAAGAGGTTCGCAGACTTACACCACTTATTGCCCAAACCGCCCGTTTCTGAGCCAAAAATATCCTTTTAGAATGGGAAGAGTTACCCTGAAATATAATACCATATGACATTAGCGAATGAAAATAAGCAAAGTAGACTAAATTTCGTGTTGAACAATCACTTACATCAGATACCGTTTGAATAGTAAAAATGGCAGTATTAAGTCTTTGAATAAGATCCTGAACATGGGCTTTCCATGATAGTTTACGATCTATCTGAACACCTAGAAATTTGAACTGTTCAGTTTCACAAATCACATGCCCATTCTGTGAAATTAAAATGTCGGGTTTTGTTGAATTGTGTGTCAGAAATTGTAAAAACCGAGTCTTACTGTGATTTAGTGTTGGTTTATTTTCTACAGGCCATGAACTTATGTCATGAACTGCACTCTATGAAACCAAGCCAGAGTTGCACACCACATCCTTTACTACCAAGCTAATGTCATCAGCAAACAGAAATATTTTAGAGTTACTATTAATAATCTTGCCTCACCATCATTCCCCAAATCCCTCTACATGCAAACTAATCTTACATCTACAGAAAGAACTGCAATCCACCACCTAGAAACTGATCCTGACCTTATAATCCTACCTGCTGACAAAGGCTCCAACACTGTAGTCTTGAACTACAAGAATTACCTGGCAGAAGGGCTCAGATTCATCCACCAACAAACCCTGCCACAGTGACCCCGTTCCGGAAATCCAGCAGGATCTCCATTCTCTCCTCAAATCCTTAGGCCCATCCCAGAACCTCTCCCCTGAGTCTATCTCTCCACTCCCCCTACCACTCCTACCTTCTACATGCTCCATAAACTCCATAAGCCAGGATGCACCATTGCACCCAGTAATTGTGCCCACACTGAGAGAATTCCTGCTCTCATACACCAACATCTTCAGCCTACTACCCACAACCTACCCTCCTGCATAAAAGATATCAACCACTTGCTGCATTAACTCTCCACAGTTTCTGCCCTGCTCGTCACTATTGATGCCACCTCCTATTACACTAACATCCCCAATGCCATGGCCTTATGGTTATTGAACACTACGTTTCTCAATGTCTGAAGGAATTCAAACCAAAAACCTCCTTCCTAGTCCCTGTGGCGACTATATCCTCACCCACAGTTACTACTTCTTTGAAGGCATTACCTACAAACAAATCCAGAGTACGCCTATGGCCACCCGCATAGCACCATCCTCTGCCAACCTATTCACGGAACATGGAGAGGAATCATTCCTAAACACCCAGAATCCTAAATCCCTCACGTACTTCAGATTCACTGATGACATCTTCACGAACTGGATCAAGGGTGAGGACACCCTATCCACATTCCTCCAGAGCCTCAACACCTTCTCCCCCATTCACTTCACCTGGTCCTATTCAACACAACAAACCACCTTCCTCGATGTTGACCTCCACCTCAAATGATGGCTACATCATTACCTCTGTCCACATCAAACCTACCAACCACCAGCAATACCTCCATTTTAACAGCTGCCACCCGTTCTATAACTAGAATTCTCCTCCGTACAGTCTAGCCACTTGTTGCAGCTGCATCTGCAGTGATGATCTGTCCCTCTCAAAATTTGTCGAAGGCCCACACTGAGGCCTTACAGAATGTAATTAACCCCTCAACCTTGTACAAAAACAGATCTCCCATACCTCATTTTTCCAATCTCCCATACCTTACCTCTCCTGTCACCAACATCTCCCAAAGTCCCATCATCTGGCCACAGAGGAGCATTTTCCTCATGACCCTATACCACCAGGACTGGAATTACTGAATTACATTCTCCACCAGAGTTTTGACTAGCTCTCATTGTGCTCTGAAATGAGAATTGTCCTACTCACTGCCCTACCAACTGCCCCTCCCCCGCCCCAAAGTAGTATTCCGCCACCTACCAAACATACACAATATCTTCGTCCATCCCTACACAACCCCTGCTCCCAAAACCTTGCCTCATGGCTCATACCCCTGTAATAGACCTAGGCGTAGGACCTGTCCCATATATCCTCCTACCACCATCTATTCCAGTCTCGTCACAAACATCACCTATCCCATCTACTTGTGAAACCAGTCATGTGATCTGCAAGCTAACCTGCAACCACTGTGCTGCATTCTACATGGGTATGACAACCAACAAGCTGTCTGTCCACATGAATGGCCACCGACAAACTGATGCCAAAAAACAACTGGACCACCCTGTCATTGAGCATGCCGCCCAATATAACGTTCTTCATTTCAATAACTGCTTTACAGCCTGTGCCATCTGGATCCTTCCCACCAACACCATCTTTTCTGAATTGCACAGGTGGAACTCTCCCTGCAATATATCCTACATTCCCGTAACCCTCCTGGCGACAACCTTTGTCAGTCACTGTCCCTACCCATCTAGCCCCCTCCCTATTCTCATTCCAGCACTACACAGCCCTCTGTTCCACCAATGCACCCACGATCATTTTCCTTCTCTCCTTCCCCGCACTCTGTCTAACCTAGCTGCACCAAGCTGCCCTATTCTCTCTCGACCTTGTCCCTTCACACTTCCCTGGCAGCACTTTACCGTCCCCACCCTTACTCGGCTATCCCTCCCTCTACCCACCTCAACCTCTTCCTTACCCTCACCCAGTTGCCTCTCCCATCATGTGCTGCTGTTCATAGTCTAGCATCAGTGACCAGAGACTGTGGTCATGTGTATGTAAGTTGCATTTGCTTGAGTCTTGCTGTTGTCTGTTTTTGACAATGGCCTGGTTGGCTGAAAGCTTATTTTGTGACAATTTTTTTGTTGTGACTATCTGCGACTCAGCATCTCTGATATATGGTGAGTAGCAAAGATCCTTTACATTCCGTCTTGGATTATTCACTCTTTGATTTAATCATCGTCATCCTGAGCATTTTCCAGCCCCAGGATAGCCTGTTCGGAACATAAGCCTCACAATCTAGTCCTGTTTTCCCATTATTTTTCTGCATTCACTCTGGTCTGGTCCTTGCCTCTTTTTTCAACACACTCCCTTCTATCTTACACCCATCTATTCCTTGGTCTTTTTCTTTGCATCTCCATTTCATATACCTTCTTTAGAATTGTCTTGTTTTCTATTCTCTCTAACTGCCCATACTATCTTAGCCTTGATGTTTCTATCCTGCTCTGCAAAAGATCCTCTTTCACTACTTCTTTTACCCTTTCATTCTCCACCCTAATTCTCCTTGTCACTCCTATCCTATATGTTTATCTCCGTGTAAATAGTCTGGTTCAGGCTGTTCCTGTTAAGTGTCTAGACTGGTTTGGGTAGCTCTAGTGAATTCACTACAGAAAGCATTGCACCATATACTGTTTTTACACGTGGGCAACATGGCAAGTGTTAAAATTAATCACTGTTTTGTGAGACAGGTGCAGTAATCTTGATTTTTTCCATCCAATGTGGTATGAACTTGCCATTGTGGATGGGCTTACCTAACTAACAGTGCCATAACTATTGACTGCCAAACTTGTGCAGTCATCCTCATTGAACAGTATGGATGGCATAATGTGCAAGTCCAACCACAACCATCATACTGCAGTTCATCTGTCATTTGTAGCCAACCCCATTTATGTCTGCTTGTGTCTGTATATGTGCGGATGGATATGTGTGTGTGCGCGAATGTATACCTGTCCTTTCTTCCCCCCAGGATTGGAATGACTCCTTACCCTCTCCCTTAAAATCCACATCCTTACATCCTTTCGTCTTTCCCTCTCCTTCCCTCTTTCCTGATGAAGCAACCGTTGGTTGCGAAAGCTTTAATTTTGTGTGTGTGCTTATATTTGTTTGTGTGTCTATCAACATGCCAACGCTTTTGCTAGGTAAGTTACATCATCATTGTTTTTATATATATTTTTCCCACATGGAATGTTTCCCTCTATTATATTCATATCATTAATTACAACCCCATTTACATTAAGACAAATACAGTGTCATGTTTTTTTTTAATGATGTTTCCCATGTCTTTTCACTAGTTTAAGTTCTGTTAAGTATACAATGTATATATGAGTAATGACTGATTGATCTTTCCTGCCATTTGTAATCATTCTTGGATGACTTAAATGTTTCATTTTTTTTTTTTTTTAATTCCTTCCCTTGGATTTTACATAGGCATGATGAACCCACGGTCAAAAATTTTAAGTGTTTCAAGGACATGTTGCCCGTTTTGGGCATGTAGTGTGACAGTTGGAGTTCTCATTCTGTATTGGCCAGTGGTTAAGATAAAGGTGCTGAAAATATTTTTTTGGTCAAGTGCACAAATAATGTTTAATGTAAGTGTGGGTACATGGATGTCATCCCAGAATGAATCATTTCAGGAAGTAAGGTGTTATCAGAACCTCATGGCATGATTCCATTATCCCAATTCCATAACTGTCATCTACAAAGGCATTATTAAATTGCTAGTTGCATCTTATTCCGTTGTACTTCCTGAACTTCATTCAATGGTACTTAAATTTTATTAATTAGTCAACAAGTCATCATCACTGACAAAAAGCAGAGGCATTATTATCACTTAAGTGAGACAAATAAGGACTCACAGGCTGCTTTCAGTATTCTCAGCTGTTTGAAGAGCCATCTAAAAGGGGTTAAATTACTGAGTAAACATCATGTATAATGTGTTAATATTGGGAACATATTACACATAGCAACATAAATAAATACAAATTCATTATATTATTAAGAATTTGGGGTAAGATAAACAGCTTTCCAGTCCTAAGTACATGAGTGAATGTTCATGAAATGAGGTAATATGTTTAACTATTTTTTTAAAAAAGTCATTTACTATGTAAAAGTTTTATTCAAATATTTTTTTAATTTACACTTGAAATCTTGACTTTTTCACTTCTTTAACTTTATTCAATAGCTTATTTATACAGAAGTGAGATTTGGATGATAAACAGTACAAACAGCAATAGTTTTACAGTGATCAAAGGCTTACACAGGATAGACAAGCACTGAGAAATGCATCAAGCAAGGCTACAAACTGAAGGCCACAACAACAACAGTAACAACAATAATTTACTGAATGTCTGTATCCAATGTGCAAAACATTTCTTTGGCTACGTGAAGTTTGGCATTCAATCACATAAGTGCATTGATTGTTTTCAAAATTATGTTAGTGACCATTTAAGTTCAATGAGATATCTTTATGTAATAGGTATCATTTTGCGATGGGTCCAATATATTAATATACATTGATGTTAAGGTGTTAACATTAAGTCTCCTAAAGTACTGCCAGCATCACTCATTTTCCTTCAGATTATACATTATACAAACTAAGTTTTGTTTGATAGTTCTTGGTTGTTTAGGAATTTCTCATTTTTGTTATGAGAGACAGAAACTAATGTGACTCATTTTTATACACTGACAACAACATTGCTCTCACTCATTAGCAGTATAAGTATTTTTTGCGGTTGTTGCCAGTTTTGTCAATTATTAGAATATTTGTGTCATCAGCAACCAGTGTGGTATGTCCAGAAGGGAGTTGTGTATTTATATCATCAATTGATGATGATAACAATATGGGACCTACAATTGGACCTTGTGGTACAGTGTAACCAACTAGTATTGTCTTAGAAGAGTGTATGGTATGCTGATGAATGTTATCCTTGTTCTTTTCAAATTTCATTTGCTTCCAAACATTGGTTTTTAGTTAGTCAGGAAATACACCAACCCTTGCTCATTGGTTACATATTTATCACTAAGTCTGCATATGGCTGTAATACCTTATTCAGTGCATCATCACACCCAGAGAAATTGGTGCTTGCTGGAATTCAGTGATTTAGCAGCCATGATAGCATTCATGCAGATGCTATCAATATAACAAATGCATGTAGAGCTACATCTGTAGGTACGTTATTTTTGTATTAACAAGCACTTCATGCTGTAGTGTTCTCAGTATCAAACACAGATAGTGCAAGCATTAAATTCTCAGCAAGTATGGGTCTGCACTTTATGTTTTGCATGTGAGGATATTGAAATTGTAATTAAAATTGAAGACCACAGTCCGGGTACTGCACATTGAGTTTGAAAGTCATAGTACAATCCAGAATTACTGCCATATATTTAGGTATTTACAATCATTCACCCTGTCATGTCTCATTTAATAATAATAATAATCATTATTATTTCTAAGTTTCCAACTTCTGTGGTGTCCCTTCAAGTGGGTCTGCCAGAATTAGCCACAATTACAAGTAATTTCATATATTGCACTTCTTTCCAAAGGTGGAGTGCTGTCTTAATGACTGGGAAAAAAGTGCCCAACAGTGCTGTGCCCACAAAATGGTTTTTTTACATTCCTGGATATATGCTTCCTGGCTACATTCAGTGAGACTTTTCCTAAGTATAGAATTGTGCACCATTTATTCCTTTCAATGAGCCTCCTGCCAGGCATTTAACTGAACTGCAGAGTAGTCACGCACATGTAGAGTACTGATTTTTGCAGTAATAAATTATAACAACCTATCTAATCGATGATTTAGAGCATTGTAGAATTAATTTTATTGTTGCCTTACTACAGCACGTAAATAGCATAAGGATGCCCCTCAACTTTTCTACTGTCACAGTCTCATGTAAATTGACATAAAATATGGTGAGGGACACAACATTGTTTACTTGCTAAAATAATAATTCACACTGACATGATTAGCAAGAACTTTTGAAGTGCATTTGTGTTCAGAAACATATTCAGTGTCTTTATCCAAGTCCTAATTATCCACATCATCCTCTGATTTGCACAAATCTTTCCCGAAATGTTATCCCGGCATGAACACCCTAGACATTACTAGTACTGGCAGTCATGTTTTTGGCACTTTTCACTGCTTGCTTGCACACATCCGTGATAAAAGTTGCTATAAGTTAGAATCTGAGATAGGCTGCCATTTCTCTGTTTATTGGACCTACTAATATGAATAAAGTACGTCATTTCCCATGTTTTACATGCGATATTTCGGTTTCTCATCTGCTGTCTCTTCCACTCCTTACAGCCGAGGTCTTCAGTTATAGAGTGAGCCTGAATGTCCGCCAGTGTGTCGCAAGACTAGTATACCCTGTTGTCATAACTTTCATGATCAAGGTGCCAATTGGCATTTCCAGAAGCATACTGTAAGAACCCTCACTCCAGTTCACACCAGAAACACATAGAGGACTGTGTGGATGTTTGATTGGCTTGTCCAGTCCCACGATTTTTCAAAAAATGGTTCAAATGGCTCTGAGCACTATGGGACTTAATTTTTGAGGTCATCAGTCCCCATGATTTTTCACCCATAGAGCATGCCTGGGGTACAATAGGAATATGTAGGCCACCACTCTTCATGAAGTGATACAATGGATATTTCCATAAATGCAGCAATGAATACAAGAGTATATTTGTGCCCATGGAGGGGTGGAGGGAGGGGGGGGGGGGGGCAGGGCACACTTCCTGCTGGTGCTGATGGTGGCCATCAATAGTGGAGTTTTGATTTATGAGAGACATAGGACATAGGATTGGCGAAGGTATTCCAAGTGTTTGGGATGTGGATACAAGAGTTGGAGACCAAACGGATGTGGAATACGAGGTGGAGTGTATGACAGTGGAGGATACGGGGGTGGGGTGGGGTGGGGGGGGGGGGGGGGGTGTTAGTTACGGATCACATGTGGAACATGTCAAAACACACACACACACACACACACACACACACACACACATGTACAGGGTGAACCAGACCACCAATGACACCTAAGTGCAAATAAAGCCATTTGAGTATTTATTATCAAATTATTAATCTGTTCATTCCACCTACTTTGTTATTAATCATAAAAGCCAACAAATATTTTAATATACAGAACAATTTATTTATTAATAGTGTGATAATTACAATTATCTGATATTACATAATAACAGTTTCTGTAATATTATAGTTAAACTAATTCCAGTGAAGGGAGAAAAACAGAAAATTATCTCGTGTGGATAACAGGTCATACAGTCGAGAAAGCCTTAAGAGCATGAGCAATCATTGCAGTTTTTGGAAGTTCCTCAAATATATTTGGTAAGTCATTCATGTGTTTCAAAAACAGAAGGGAACCAAATCTCTGAGTTTGGCTTTTCCTTACTTCTAGCTGATTCATATTTTTCTTTATGAATATGTTCATGTGAATCTTTGTTTCCCTTTATGAGAATGCCTGCATTTCTAAAAAATTGTTTGTCATTGTAGATTGGTGTGTAACTGTCTTTATTTTGAACAGTGTCCTTTAAATAATGTCCTTACATCAAACCACCATCTAGATGGCTGCAGACAAGATGTTTACTACAGACTAACTCTTATGCTCAGCCACAAAAAGTCATGTGTGGAATTTGATGCAAAGGAATGAGACTGATGCAGCAAATTTACAGACATCCGTATTTGTTTGTTCCACTAATGGAAACACTACCACATGTCATTTCACATGAAACTGCACAAGAGTTTCACCATTTTTGCATTCTGACAGAATACAGATGAATGTCAAAAACATGCTCATGTACTGATTTGCCAGAACAAATAGCTCTTTAATAGTTTGAGCAGTCTTGTTCCTTTTTGTCACACTAGATAAATTTCTAGTCCTGCAAAGGAGCTAGGGACACCACCTTTAATAACTGAACACTTCAGTTTCTCCTGATCAATGTTTCATCATCAGTGATATGTTTCTGGTAACACCTTTAGCTTAACAGCCATGATAGCATTCACGCAGATGCTACCAATGTAATAAATGCATGTAGGGCAACATCTGTAGGTACATTATTTTTGTATTAACAAGCCCTTCATGCTGTATTGTTCTCAGTATCAAATACAGATAGTGCAAACATTAAAGTTCTGAGCAAGTGTGGGTCTGCTCTTTATGTTTTGCATGTGCGGATATTGATAATGTAATTAAAATTGAAGACCACTGTCCTGGTACTGCACATTTGGGTCTGAAAGTCATAGTACAATCTAGAATTACTCCCATGTATTAGGTATTTAGTCCGCAGCTCGTGGTCGTGCGGTAGCGTTCTCGCTTCCCACGCCCGGGTTCCCGGGTTCGATTCCCGGCAGGGTCAGGGATTTTCTCTGCCTCGTGATGACTGGGTGTTGTTTGATGTCCTTAGGTTAGTTAGGTTTAAGTAGTTCTAAGTTCTAGGGGACTGATGACCATAGATGTTAAGTCCCATAGTGCTCAGAGCCATTAGACCCATTTAGGTATTTACAATCATTCACCCTGTCACATCTCATTTCATAATAATAATAATTTCATTATTATTATTATTATTGTTATTGTTTTTTTTTGCATGGAGACACCAACTGGTGTCTTTTGCAAACGTCATAGCATTTTTTTACAAGTTTAGTACAGTCATATATACATATGTGATTACATATACATGATACAAATGTACCATTGTATCTAATTAGGCACAATATTGGGTGTTACATTGTACCTATTACAAATATTCAGATTTTATATATATATACAATAATTTATTTTAGTTTAATATTAATATTCACTTAAAGAATATAAACACTTGTCAATCAAGAAATATTTCAGTTTCACTTTGAATAAGTTCCGTTTGTGGCACTTTATAGAGCTCGGTAATCTGTTGTACCATATTTGACCACTAATGCATGGACTATGGTCTGTTGTTTTTAATTTTGTTCTTTGTCTGTAGTAGCAGTCTTTATTTCTTGTCTTATAGGCATGCATATTAGAGCACTTTGTTGCTTTGTTTTGATGTGTCACAAAAAATATAATAAATTTGTAAAGATACAGTGAGTAGACTGTGAGGTATTTATGATGAACAAAGATTTCCCTGCATGAATCTCTATACCCTAATCGATGGATAATTCTGATTGCTCTTTTCTGTAGGGTTAATATTCTGTTCATATGTGTGTCGGCAGCACAACCCCATATCTCTATCCTGTAATTAATCTGTGCAAAAATGGTTCCATAATAAATTGTTTTTAATGTCTGATGTGGGACTTCTTTTGATAACTGGCTGATTAGATGTAATGAACTGCTGATTTTATTGCATAAAAATTTGATATGGTTTACCCATCTTAGATTTTCATCTAAGTGAATACCTAGAAATCTGCAGCCTTCTGTGTCCACTACTTCAATTCCACCTATGTTACTGATAGAGGTTTGGTGTGAGTTTGTAAGTTTAAATGGCAATAACTGAGATTTACTGATATTAACTTTCAAACCTTGATCTTGGAAATAAGTAGTTATTTGACGTAGGGCCTCAGTTGCTACCAACGTTAACTCATCATTTTGTTTACCAAGAAATAACAGTGAGGTATCGTCTGCATAGGTTACCAATTGGGAGTTGAAAGGTTGCTCTATATCATTTATGTACACTAGGAAAAGGAAAGGGCCCAAAATGGAGCCCTGGGGTACACCTTGCGTGACTGTCTCATATTTGGACTGGAAATTAATGATCTGATTATTGATTTTGTAAGTCAGTTTTGTACACTGCTTGCGGTTAAATAAATATGTAGCCAGCAATTGCATGGATGCAGCATTTACATTGTATGACTCAAGTTTACTTAAAAGTAACTCATGGTTTACCGAGTCAAAGGCTTTAATGAGGTCTAGAAATATGCCAGCTGTTTGCATTCCTTGATCAAGGGCACCATACGTTTTGTGAAGAAATTCCGTAATTGCTGTGATAGTACTATGATCCTTTCGGAATCCATGTTGTGTGTCTGTTAGGAACTTATTTTTCAAGAAATAGCCACTAAGTTGTGTCAGCAGCACAACTTCAAATACTTTGCTGAAGACAGGTATTAATGATATGGGCCTGAAATTTGAAACCTCTTCCTTGGATCCTTTTTTATGCACTGGTTTAACTGTGCTCCATTTCAATACATTTGGAAATGTATGTTCTCTAATACTGCAGTTTACCGGGTGGGTGATTATTTTAACTAATTCCTTATTACATTTTTTAATCACGATACTACTCAAACCATCCCATCCAGATGAGTACTTATTCTTTAGGTTATTTATTATCCTGCCTATTTCTTTTTCACTTACTTGTTTGAATTCGAAAGGTGGCTCTTCAAAGGGGCAGAGCTTTACCTCACTACTCACAATTGTGTTATTAACTGGACTAACAGCTACAGATATAAAGTATTTATTGAAAACATTGCAGACTTTATTAGGATCTTTAATTGTGTTTCCTTCATGTCTTATATTTACAATTTCAGTTTCTGGCTTCGGTGTGGCTTTGCAAAAGTGATTTACGATTCTCCATGAGGTCTTGGCTATATTGCCTGACTGAGCTATTTCACTGCTGTATATCTGTTTTCTTAGATTTGAAAGCTCTTTCTTAAAGATTTTCTTGGCTTCATTTTGCTTGGCCTTAAAAACCTGCAGGTTTGTTGACCAGGTTTGTTGACTTGTGTAACACATCCAGGTCCTGGATGTTTTGCCTGAGTTTTATCATATTTGCTGGAAGTATCAGTCTGTTGGTTTTTGCACTTTGGTTATGGGTGAACACTCTTTGTATTTTTTTTAACAGGGCAGCATCTGTCAAAGTGTCTTAGCATAGTACCATAGAATTTGGCCCATTTGTTTTCAGATCCTTCAGTCTGGTAAGCCAGATCCCAGTCCTCTATAGCTAATTTATTTCTTAGGGCAAGGATGTTACCCTCTTTTAGGATTCTTTTATTTGCGGTAACTTTTGTCATTTTTGGGATGCTTGTGTTTACATACTCTACAAGCTGGCATTTGTGGTCAGAATAGTGAAAATCCATATTCCAGCACCTAACACTGTCTTTAATATGTTTACATAGTATAACGTAATCAATTCTGCTAGATGTGGACTTTGTTACCCTGGTATCACTATTTACTACATTTATGAGATTATATGGGTTAAGAGTATCTATTAACCTCATATTACACAAACTGGAAGATTTTGCCTCAATATTCAGATCACCAAGTATAGTTAGGTCACTGGGACAACAACGTCCCACTACTCTACTAAATATGTCTCTGGAGCTAACTACATCAGCCTTTGGTGGATGATAAATCCCAATAACTTTATGTTTTCTCATAACCTCTCTACACTCTTTGGTGTGGACTTCGATGCCTGTCACTTCAATCAAGCCTTCTTTGTTGTACTGGTCTAGATAGTTTAATTTCTTGTACTCAAGATTCTCACTAATGTAAACTGCCACACCACCACCCTTATGTTGCTGTCTACAATAACTATTTGCTAAGGAGTAGCCCTCTAGTTTACAGTAAATAATTTCATCAGATTTTAATCCATGCTCAGTTAGCACTACTATATGAGGTGACTGTTCATTTACAAAAAACCTGTAATATATTAAGCTTATTTCTAAGGTACTGTATGTTTAGGTGCATGAGCCTTAGTGGTATTTTTAACTGGTCACTCTGATTATCTTCCTTTAAAATGCACTGAGTTGGTTCACTAACAGTTGGCTTTAAATGTAGTAGTTCCCCTTCCTGTAATATACTTAGCACTTCACTTGCTCCCTTTGCTTCTGGTACTATGCAGTGATTTTTTTCAGTTTGTGTCATTAAACCTGGATCATATCTATGTCCAGTGTTTATATTCCTCTCACTATTGTCACACTGGTATTTAAGATGGACAGTTTTACTTACATCTATTTCCATGTTCTCTTTCTGCTTACTCGGTACCATAAAAAATCCTCACTTAGTGTAGCAGGTCTCCTAGTCCTCAGGCATCTGTCTTGATTGGAAGCTGCTTCTGCTGTTGATCCCCCAGGCCTCAGGTACCTCTTCTGTGTGGTTGCTGTTGCTGGTGGCTCCTGTGCTCCCCGACTTGGTGACTGCCCTTCTTTGTTAGCTGCTGCGGCTAATGACCTTTGTAAAATTTCCTCACATGCATTTTCATTGCCTTGAGGTAGCATTATGGGGTCTGCTGTTCTGGATGCTGTTGCTGATGATGACAGCTCTGCTGATGATTGTGGTGATTCTGCTGCTATTGGTTTATCTGACGCTGCTGCTGAGAATATCTGAGCCTTTGCTGCTGCTACTGGTGTTTGTTGTAGCTCTACTGCAGATAATGATGGTTCCACTGTTACAGACAACTCTTGTTTTGCGGAATTGGGATTGGAGACACTTCCATTACAGATGACTCATTAATAAATTTAAGTATTTCGGCACTAATAATCTTTTTCCCTTTTACGTTCATGTGGAGACCATGTCTTGTGAAGCGCTCTCTGTGAACACTGTTGACAGCAAGAACGAATGTCATCAGAGCTGAACACCTACTATTCCCGGGTCCAGCACATACATTTAAGTCCTGCTTTGTGTACCTATTTTTAAAATCTAATTCACTAACTTGTGTTTGTGTATAATTAGGGTCATGGTAGGTACTGGGTGTTTACACGGTTTCTATTGAAAACAAACAGCTTGAGCCAAATGCAATCATAACCATGTCATACTCAAATGTGTAATATTAAATGTTATCCAGTGTCAGTCGATAACTGGCATAAATTTTCAGTAATGCTGCTAGGTAGGCTGTAATTCTGAGTTCTCTCTGTGTCGCTGTCTCCCTTGTAGAGTAATTTTGTAGTGAATGATGAAATAGTTTTGAGATTTCACAACTGTGGTTACACTGGCTACTAGTCAGTGCCCATTATGTGCTTAGTATTTCTGCATACTGATACTGAATTGATATGTTTACTGTTTGACATGGCAGGATGTGAGGTCAGATTGTAAAGATTTTGTTTTCTTAGGGTAATAACTGCCCTCTGCTGCCTCTTACTGGGTATGCCCTTAGCAAGATCTGATTGTCATTTATACAAATGAATAAAGATTAGTTAATGAGAAAGACCTGTAAGATGAAAGGTCTTGGCTAACCACAAAAAATACAAACAGGAAATTTTTCCTTTTGTAATGCTGACAGAATGTCATTAGTAAAATAACCTTTGGCTGCTCCTATAGGCAAGACATTGCTAAAGTCAAGGTAGAATGCCATCAAAAGCTTAGTGTTGTAAAAACATGAAGCTTGTCTGAGGAACAGCATCCATTCATACCATGCACAGAGATAGATGATAATTAACCACTGTTGAAGTACACTTTGACTTTTATTGGCCAACTATTAGTGTATGAGGCTATAATAAATTACAATTGGTATCAGAGGCAATGATAATGTCAATCACCACAATTCTAGCTCTTAGGCAATCTCCATGTCGAACATGTACAGATCGTTAGCCTATGCCAACACTTCAAACCTCTACCCTCCATCAACGCTAATTTCTCACATATAACATCCATCACTGCAGGCTGTTCACCTCCAATTGCCCAACAGTACTTCCATCACTGCTGGCAACTAACGGGGCGGCCTCACGGCTTTTCCACAGCCCTTCGAGCTAGTGCCATTCAAATTGGAGGCACAGTTTTTCTTCAGAATGTGCATTTTATTCTCAATCTACAGAATGTCATTGTATTAGAGAATCACTTTTTGAGCTAATATACAAGAAAGTAATAAATTTCCAATTTTTAGTATATAATGTAACTGGATAGATAAAAATCTACTATCTCTCTCCGCTCTTCTCTGTCATGCTTATTACCCTCTCTTTCACCACTAAGCTCTTAAGTTTTCAAATCTCATCTGGTGCACTCCCCAAGAATCAATCTTTCCTTCTCATCCCATCTGGTAAGTCTCTCCTGAACCAGGGTCCTGGGTAACTTTACCAAACTCTCCCCATTTCTTATTCTCACCAGTCGTTTTTCTTCAACCATCTTTCTTCCCCTACAACCCTTTTGCCAGAAGAAGGAGCCAGTGGCTCTGAAACCTTGCAAATTTCTTTAACCTTTATAGGTGTGTGTTCTCCTGCCACCACTTGGTGAGTAGATTTTTCATCTATCCAGGTACATTAGAAGTACCTCTGAGTACCAATACTGAACTTACCACATCATCTGCTACAATTATAACTATGTTTGGTTGTTCTGGGGTTCCACTTATGAAATTCCAAAGAACAGTAAAACATAGAAGTCTTCCTGACACCCACCTGTAAACCAAACCAATGAAAAATATCCTGCCATTTAATGAAATGCAAGACATAATTTTACATCAGTTATTTGATTACTGTTTATAGGGGACACATTTAAATACACATGCAAGAAAGAACAGTCCAATATGCAACTTCTGTCAAATTAAGTTACGCAGAATCTTTTTTATCTACATGCAGAATGATCGTAATGAGTTCCTAAATCTAGATATTCAGATAACTTGAAATGGTAGATATTTCCAGTTTCTTACTCTCCCCTAGCATAAAGCAAGAAATTTGAATCCCTACTGATTCAAAAGGAAATTAAAAACATGCCTCATTAACCACTCTTTCCACGAATTATCTGAGTTTCTAGACTCAGAGATTGAAAAGTTCTGTTAGCAGCGTGGCAAGGACTAGTGTCTGTCAGAAAAATGTATGAGAAGTAGTACTGCAATGTAAATAAGACTCAGTATTTAGAGCTGTAAAAATATTTTATTCAAAAATACCATTGTAATTAAGTAAATATTAAGTTACTAGCAGTAGATAAACAGCAACAATATAGTAAAACTGGGAAGGCAGCAGCTTCTTTCAAAACAGAAGATTTCTTATTAATTTACTTAATTAAATTTAGATGACAAAAATATGACCAGCACTGTGGGGTACAGTCATAAGTTTATTTACTGTTCATACAGTATACAGATTAAGACTTTATGATGTCTTTGTCTCATGTTAACATATGCCTTGACTCATTCCACATACGTAAAGGTTCTCCTTCTTTATGAAATCAATGAAACACAATTAATTAATTAATTACTTAAACTTTCAGTACCCATGGCCATTTGTTCCTTAGAACAAAATAATGTTAGTACTGCACTTGAAGATTGACTTACAAGATGAAAGTGTCACATAAGAGTTCTCATTTGTTAACATCATATGACACATGGCTGCATACAAATATCTCTTACAAGATGCTATGGATACTTGCATGGATTTGCCAGTAGCATTAAATCTGTGAACAATATCCATCCAATCCCAGGATATTGAAATGTCGTCACTAGGTTATTTAGGGCAAATAATATTAAAAGAGAGAGCTTCAGAGCAAGTACAGTTGTAGTTGAAACAGCAACTAGCAAAATATGCATTGAAACTGCAAATTGGACCAAACTGTAGCAACACTAAAATTTTATGGACAATCCTGCGAGAATATGTGGTGAAGCATTGCAACAGCCATTGATAGATGGCAAGTATAGGGTTTAGTTATTTTGGTTGTTAAGAGCATCAGTAGAAGTGGAGCATTGGCATAACAGGTGTGCTGCTACCTTGAGTAAGTAGCTATCATTTTGTTAACAGTTTCACTGGCATTCCAGCAGTTCTCCAGGACATGGTGGCTGCACCAGCGTAGGACACCACAAATAGCAGCCAGCAGCCTGGGTCCCGTTGCGGTACTAGCTTCCTGCACTAAGTCCACCTTCTGGACTTAGTGCCACAGTGCAGCGGGCCATCCCAGGCTCACTCCATCAGCAAGCCAGACTCCTGTGCATGGCAGCTGTCTTCTGCCTTTGCAATATGTCTGTGTCTGCACCACTTGTCAACAGCCACTGGGACACAGTCATTCACTGCAGAGCTGGCTACTGCAGCAAGCTTGACAATCACCTCTGTGTGCTATTGGCAGAAGGTGTCTTCAGTGCAGCTCACACTATGAGGTCACATGTCACAGGCTGAACATAGGCATCATTAAAGTGGAGTACACCCAGCTAGATGGAAGCTGGTTGTCAGCTTGCCCCACACCTGGTTCTCTTCATGTTGAGTGGGGGCATGGTCACTATCCCACATCAGTGGAGAACATATGTATGAGTAAAATAAAGTGGTGATTTTGACAGTTGAGTCTCTCTGGGCCCTCACCAGCCTGCTATCCCATCTCAACCCTCCACTGGCTACAACACTGCATTACTGCTACATCTCCTCGTCCACTGTCAGCTATAGTTGGCATCAGAAATAGTGGTGTCATCTTCAGTGGGCAGCACATGATTTGTCATCCATGCAGCATGGTTTCTGGACTGGGACCTGCAGTTTCAACACTATGAGGTCAATGAGAGAACTGCTGGTTATTTTTGGTGTATGTGACAGGCATGGGATCTAGGTAGCAATTTCACCATAACTTAAAGGTTACTTTGTTTAGGCCAGAGAACTAGCTGATCTTTCTGAATTTGAGGGTGACTACAGACACAGTACTTGGAGCATGTTTAATGTTTGCAGCATAATCTGCTTGAGCATACTGCTCTGTGTTGTAAAGAAACTTAATAATTTTTTCTTATTGATAAAAGTACAGGTAATTATTTGACCCTCATGCCACTCACTCATTTGAAAAGCATTTAACACTAAAAGATGATTTACACTCTTTGTTTGTTAGTTTTAGTAATAGTTACCTTCCATTGTTCTCATGTTCTGGTGTAAGATGTATAAACGAAGTGTTCCATAATTTTAAGTGATATTGTGCTAAATAATGAAAGCAACTTCTGAAACAATATGATTTTCCTATTTATGATACCATGAATTCCAGCTCCTGTAACTCTGGAAGATTATTATTATTATTTTTATTTTTTATGGAGAATTTAGATGGGGGCTAAAATCTTCACAGTGACACTGCTCAACAATAGTGGTATGTGAATGTGTTCATCTCTTTCCTTTCATGGCTGCGAATGTCAACTTCAATATTTAGATCATATTTGCTGCAACATTCAGAACCTGCAATCTTTCTTTTCATTTAATTATGAAGTCTGATTATTTTCTTTCTCAGGTGAATGAATGGATTTTAACCACAATTCTTTTTACCCAGGCCATGGGGAATGACAGTACTTAGAACATACATGCCTCTATCCAAATCGTATGTTCGCTTACAACTCAGTGTGTACCCACTTAACTATACTTGTGACCCATTTCCCTTACAGTATTAATTCTTATTTTGAACCACTCACTTGTGAATGTATGTGCCCTCTTATTTTGTGTAGTCAGTTGGGCGTATTCCTTAGTAAAGCTACTTTTAATATTCAGTGGCTTCTCTTCCACAACTGACCTTTGGATCTGCCACAACTGCACTTCAAACGAAATATTTATTACATGACTTTTATACTAACTCTAATTTCAAATTTATGACTCCAGCTGACTAAGCTTCTAACAATTTAACAGGGCAGTTACAGTGTGCAGAGTCAGTGTCTGTAATCTGTTTTACGTGCCACTGTTATGGTAATGTTACAAGGCAAATGCCTGGAGTCTAAATGGTTAATGATAAGGATTTATGGTTAATGATAAGGCATAAAGTGTAATCTGTTGGTAATTTTCAGTCTGTGATTTTGTGTATTTCTACTGTGTGTGAATGAGGGGTAAAAGTGTCACAGTGGCAGAACCAGAGACGCAAATGTACTGCCTCTGGATCCGAAATTCCCTCATTGATGATAAATTGATGAAAAGTGAGCACAATTGTCAGCAGAGAACATGAGTTGTGAGGGAAAATTGCCGTGGATGAGCAAGTAACATTTTTCTGGTCACCATACCATGAGGTGGACCCAACTGCCACTAGCCTAATTATTCCCTTTTTTGGAAGTTCATCTGAGGATGTAGTATTGTTTGGGGAGGTACTGATGACATCAGTAGGTATGAGTGGTTGGTCTGACAGTCAGCTGTTACAGGTGGCAGAATTACATCTAGTGTGACAGGCAAAAACCATTGTTAAGATCTACAGAGGCACTGAGGAATATGGAGACATTTGGGCAGTTGAAGAATGGTCTTCTGCAGAGGTATAAGAAGCAGAGCGGTGCAAGGTACTTTTGAGAGTGAAACACTCCCTTATTAACCCACCATTATTAACTAGTGGATTATAGCCTAACAGTTTAGAATAGTTTGACCATGTGCAACTGATAAAGGCTGATTGGTTAACATTTACACGGGAGCTGTTTCATATCAAATTCAACAAAACTAATTAGGATGTCAGGTTGGAATAATTGCAACATACTTTGTTGTTAAGGTTCTATATACGTTGTCTAAACAGCACAAATGAGGCAGCTACCCCCTTTGTCTGACAAAATAATAATGGTTAACTCTTAATAGGTCACTTATTGATGTTGTTACATGCCAAAATTCTTCATGTAGCAGTGAATGCACAATCCTCACTGCACTCCATATCATGGGTGCCTGGTGTGGTTGTCGCGTAATCATGGGGCACAAAGTAACACTTAAACACATCAACAAGTCACTCAATTAATGCCATTTACATATCTGCTGGAGGTCAGGTCCATGGCAGCGTGTGACACAGAGCTGCTAAACAATTGTAAACCTGGTCAGCCATCCCGCCATAATCTGCCCTGCTCGTTTAGCAGTCAACACTTGCTTGGAGTCTCAACAATGACTACTTGATGCCTTTGTAGTCTGGTCCCTTCAACCCCCACAAACCAACCAACTAATTGGCACACCCAGCACTTGACTATCGATAGTACCTACTGCGACCTGCGTGAAGCAAAGATTGTATTATATTGTATTTTTTATTGGTCCTCGTGTCTACATAGCATTTTATGCATAAGACATTGGACAAGTCAAGTTAAAAATATACAGGCTGAAAGTCATTTCAAGGCATACATATTTAAGGTTACAATAATACACTTTACACATAAGTATTTATATAACACATTTCATAAATTTAAATATTCTTCAATGGAGTAAAAGCAGTGATGCTGTAAATATGACTTTAGAGATTTTCCAAATGTATTGACCTCAGTGATAGCTTTTAAGTTTTCAGGAAGTTTGTTATAAAGCTTAACTCCCATGTGAAAAGTACCTTTTTGGCACAGTCCTTGCTCATTTGAGTCATTTGTAAGTTTCCGTTTTGTCTGGTAAAGTGATTGTGTATATCACAGTTTTTTTGCAGTCTCCAGTCCTTGTGTATTACATTTAATTTAAAGAACAAAAGGGTTTCCATAATGTATACACATGGTAATGGAGGAATACCAGATTTCTTAAACAAGGGTTTACAAGAGTCTCTAGGCTTGCACCCAAACAAGACTCTAATGGCCCTTTTTTGTAGTTTAAAAGTGCTATTAGCTGTTTTAGAGTTTTCCCAGAAGGTGGCCCCATATCTAAGATGAGAATGAAAGTATGCATGATATGCATTCAATACTGTTTTCTCACTACAGCATGATTTTAATGAACAAAGAAGGTAACATATTTTGCACAGTTCTGCATTGAGATATTCAAATGCCTATTCCATCTGATGTTACTCTGCAGCCAAAGTCCTAAGAATTTGGTTTCAGCATTGTTACCAACTGGTTTGTCATTGATAGAGATTGATGGGATAAACATGTCCTTGTTAGGAACATTGTGGAATTTTAGAGCAATGGTTTTCTTACTGTTTATTACAAGCTGATTACTCTGTGCCCAGCTGCTAAGTTGTTTCGTGACCATGTTTACTGTCTGCTGTAACTGTTCATCGTTGTCACCTTTTAGTAGAATCGTGGTGTCATCTGCAAATATGATTGTTTTGTGTGCATCAACATTTAAGCTTAGATCATTTATGTACAGAAGAAACAGAAGGGGTCCCATTACTGATCCTTGGGGTACACCACATTTAATTTGTTTATAGTCAGATAAGTGATTAGATACAGTTTTTAGTTCAATATTTGTGTGCTTGATGCTCACTACCTGCTTACGATTAGTCAGGAAGGAACTGATCCACTTGTTGGACAGACCTCGAATACCATATATTTCAAGCTTTGATAACAGAATTTTATGGTCCACCATGTCAAAAGCTTTTGACAAGTCAATAAATACTACCATTGTTTCCTGTTTTTTGTCCATCAGGCTTAGGATAGAATTGATGCACTCAAGATGTATTGTTCTTCCCTAAAGGATTTCTTTGAAACCAGAGGTGGAAAAGAATACTTACAGAGCTCACAGTGGTAGAAAGAGAATAAACATATAAATAAAAGTAAATTCAAATTTACAAATTGAATGGTAAATCCTCTGAGTCCAGTCGTACACTGCCTCTACAAAACAGATTACATCTTAATTACAAACTATCCTAATGACACAACTCAAAATTGTAATTTGTTGAAACAATACTATCACATATAGATTATAACAAAACTCCTATCTACCACAGGTGATGAACTATACAACGCTGCATATCTATAAAATCGTATCGCAACAAAACTATTTTCATTTCAGTTCATCTCTGTGAGGTTTGCTGTCCAGAACACAACCAGAATCCTACTGTATTAATGCCACATATCACAGTAAATAACTACCTCTAATTAGACTAATACCTATTTAACATAATACATCAGTGATCAAAAACATAGTACATTAAAAAAATAGTACTTAATACAAATGCAGATAAATGACAATAATTTGCTCTATACTCAATAACGTATACATGACTCTACTGTCAGTGTGGTCATTATAAGATCAACCGCTAAAGAAATGTTTTCCTAATTGTGTTTCGTGCTTTTGAGCATCTATTATGAACACAGTTCACAGAGTGTTTCATATCTAGATCACATTAACATGTGCTACAATTTTGAGCATCTATTATTAACACAGTTCATAGAGTGTTCCATATCTATATCACATTAACACGCACTACAACATTTTAAACACTAATACTTATCACACTATGAAGGATAACTATGTCTCAGTTCTTATATTCAATTCATCCCTTAAATATGGTTAAGTCTTTTCCCATCACGAAAACCCATAATTCTGAATAGATACAAATATAGTAACAAAAGACAACAGCTGACACTTAAACACCAGTTCTCATGATTTTTACTCTTTTTTCTTTTTTTAAAAAAAAAAAAAAACCATCCATATATGTTTATGCCTGGTTAGGCCCCACTTCATCGTCCTGATTACTTCTGTCCTCTGAGGTGTCCCAATCTTCTTGCAGATAGTATCTCTTTATATTTTCAACATGTTCCTTGTCATGCACTCGACTGGTTTGAGCATATTCCACCTCTACAGTATTGGGCTGTTCGATCTTGATAATTCTATGTAGTCCCTTGAATAGGTTATAGTTTTCACCAATTTATCATGTCTTTACTGCCTCCTTTTCACCCTCTCCCTCATGTTCATTTCTACTAGTTCAAGTTTCCTCTACCAAGTCAGGTTATCTCCTTGCGGGTATTCCACCAACCTACAAAAAACACTCCAAGTTCCTGATTAAGTTAAGATCTCGCATGGTGCAAATCCTGTTGATCATGTGGTAGGTGGTTCCAAATATGCTCAAATTCTTCTAGGTATCCTTCCAAGTACCTTGATTCTTGTGACAATAGGTACGACACAAACGTTTTAACTCCCACCACCTGACGGCCAGGTTCGAGGCCAGTCTGTATCTACAGATGGAAATCTGTTCAATTTGATGCCTATTCAACATTTCCCTCCACTCTTTGGATCAGAACTGGGATTCATTATCACTTAGGATTTGTTTTGGTTGACATACATTGCTGAAGTAATCTTTTTCCAGTTTATTAGTGATGGCCTTGCTGGTCGCTGTCTTTAATGTATAAAACTTCACAACTTTAGATACTAATTCTTCTGCAACTAGAATTTAGATGTAATTTCCTTTTGCTGCAGGCAAAGGACTGAACATGTCCACTGCCATGATGTCTCTAATTGATTCTGGTATGAGCCGATGCAGGTAACCTTTATGTTGAACAGTGGTAGTTTTAGTTTTCTGACATGTATCACAAGTACTCAGCAACTTGCGTATACACCTTCCCATGTTGTTGAAGACGCAGTCCAATTTCAGTTTCTCAAGGCAGTTCTTAGGTCCATAATTGGAACTGCTGTAATGTGTGTCCCAGATTAACTCGTCTATTGTACACTCTGGTGTACATAATCTCTCTTCATCCTCTCTTCTTCACTTCCCTGGTGGATATAATAGTATGTCCTAATCTTTTCTTCACCAGCACATCTATACTTAGTCTTGATTAATTTCAGTTTTTCGTCCTGGTTCTGCTCTCTACATATGTTTCTCAAGAACCTCTTCACAACATCTACATGCTGTTCTCCCTTCATTATACCTATCCAAACTTGTCCTCCTTCTGGTCCACTCATTCCCCAAGAATCGAGTGGCAGCCTTGATAACACATCAGATATGGTATGTGATTTACCAGGCTTGTACATCACTTTGAAGTCATAATCTTGCAACGCCAATGCCCATCTTATCAAGTGGCTGTATCTCCGTTTACTTGTGGTTAAGAATGTTACAGCTTTGTGGTCCATGACCACCTTCACATGTTGTCCAGGTAGTGTAGTGTTTCCTTTCCTCGGGGTTCTGCCGTGAAAAATATAAAATAGAAAATCTGATTGGGTTTTGAATTTTGATGGAATAAGTTACAGATAAGCCGGACTTCGTATTATTGATTGAGATTGTGCTGTAATTTGACCGTGCATGGCAGACCGGGTCGGCAACACTACAAAAAGCGACTGTACAGAAATAGCATCAGAAACTAGTTTAAATCTACCTTATAATCTTGTTAGAAATGCAGTACTAATTACAATATAGTCTTCATGGCTGTCCTCCTAATTCTCTTGTAAGAAGACCCGTCTTTCACTTTTCTCCGTCTGTTGAAAAATTCTTCAAGTTGTCACTGTCAGGATCAATTTACAAATTTGGCGATAACCATTTCGAATCACTTTTATAATAACTTCGTTTTGTAATATAGTTTTAATTTCCACTTAAAAGCATATTTAACACAGCACCGAAAAATACATGTCTTTCATATGAAGACAAGAGAGAGAGAGTGTGTAATCGATTAGTTGTTTAAAAAAAACACCTACACAAAAGTAAAAAGAAGAACAAAATTATTTATAAAAATCGGTCACTGGTGCAGCGCTCTTCTGCATGCGCGATCGTAAATTATATCTTTGTATTGGCGGAGGCACGGTAGTCAAAGTACCATTACAGTAGATAACAATGAAATCGCTTAAAACACCACACGATAGCCAGTGCCTCTCTCTCTGTAACGCTATATCTTCTTTCCCATGCATTCAAGCTTCTGCTACCAAAGGCTATAGTCTATATCACCTCCCCTACTTCCTTTTTTCTCGATTTGGTATAAAAGTATGCCTAGTCCATAATTTGAGCTATCCATTCCCAAATAAAGGTCTCTAGAGAAATCAGGATGGCATAATATATCTGCATTACACAATGCTTCTTTAATCCTTTCAAATACTTCTTGACTTTCATCATTCCAGGGCCACATCATTTTGGCTTTAGTAAGTGTTCTCAGTTTTGGGGCAGTGAAAACAGGTTCCTTCAGGACTTTTTGATAGAACTTGCAGACACCGAAGAATGTTGACAGTTGCCTTTTGTTACGAGGAACTGGAAATTGTCTAATTGTCTCGAGCTTACTTGGGGCAGGGTAAATACCCTCTTCAGTAATTATGGAGCCCAAGAAATTTATCGGATTTACCAAATTCTGACTTATCCAAGTCTGCTGTCACCCCAGCTTTCTCAAACGCCTACAAGACTCCCTCAAGTGTCTCTAAATGTTCTTCCCATGCCTCACTTGCAGTTAACATATCAGCCACATAAACAGTAACCTTCTTAAATAATTCTTCACCCAAAATCTTGTCCCACACTCTAATGAATTCTAAGACCAACATGTTAAGCTCAAATGGCAATACTCTAAAATGATAACTTCTGCCAGCATACGTGAAGGTAGTATACTGATGTGACTCAGGGGCCAGAAGTATTTACCAGTACCCAGCAGTCAGGTCAATGTTACTTAATATCTTTGCACCCCAGAACCTTTAAATTAATTCTTCTATCATTTCTGGCTTGTCTCGCTCTGGTTAAATGATTTTATTTACAGTACATGCATCCAAAACTATTCTCACCTTCCCATCTTTCTTGTCTACCACAAATAATGGACTATTATATTGGCTCTTGGTTCTCTCAATAACCCCAAGGTCAACCATTCTTCTACCACTTACCTTTTAGCCTGAGGGATGGAGTATTGTTTAACACTGAAAGGCTTGTGTTCTTTAATTTTCAATTTACATTCTATCCCTTTCATGATTCCTGGCTGCTGAGAGGAGACATTGCTGTACTTATGTAAGAGCTCTGCTAACTTTTTCTGAATCTCTTCATCCAAATGTGTCATATCTTCTAGTCTCTTGCCCATAGCATCTTCACTAGGTTGATCCGCTTGTGCTAATCTCTTGTAGAATATCAATACTTTATCATCCGGTTGTTCTTCTGTAGGTCCCTTCTCGTAACACAAATTTGCCTGTTAGAGCTCTTCTTCCTCTTCTGACTTCTTACTTTCTACCAAGGTCAACTCTCTCCTTTCTCCCTCGTGTCCTTTTACACTCACTGTGCCTTCATGGAAATTCAAGATTGCTTCTACTTCGTTCAGCCAGTTAATTCCCAAAATAACTGCCATGTTAAGACCTGGTACCACCATGTTGCTTCGTATGCTTCTCTCTCTACTTCAAGTCCAATCAATGCTTGTTCCTTAATGGGCTTACTTTTGGCACCCACATCATTTACGACTCTGACACCATTTACAGGAAAACTAAGTAAGCTGGTATCAGTAATCAGTATCTCTTCATATAGCTTCACTCCCGGTATCAACTAGAGCATCAACATCTAATCCACACATCTTGAGGAAGGAGGGAGAATGATGCCACTCCTTGTCCTCAGGTTGCTGTACACTAAAGCTGAGGGTAAAAATGAACACCAGCCCCAGGGAGAACCTACCAATAGACCTTACTACACCACCCAGCCAACTGAACACTGCAAATGATTCTCCTAACAAACTTTATGGGAACTGACACATGCATCGTTTCCATGGCAATTTTTGGTTGCAGATGATTGGGAACTGATCTTAGGCACGAATCTGCACTTTCTCCCCAGCTTTGATGCAATGAATCCTCATGCAAACCAGCAGCAGAGAATCTCTACCCAGAATCACCAGTTGTTCAACAGTTTATACACAGCCACCTTCAGAAAATCCCTCTGCATGTCCCACATGTACAAGACAGCTAACATCATGGCATCAGCAGTGCGGTCAATTTTCTAAGCAGTGTGCGTGCACCCTCTCTCTCTCTCTCTCTCTCTCTCTCTCTCTGTGTGTGTGTGTGTGTGTGTGTGTGTGTGTGTGTGTGTGTGCGCGCGCGTGTGCATGTGTGTGTGTGTGTGTGTGTGCGTGTTTGTGCATGTGTGTCAATCCTCTGCCTCTCTGAACGCACTTATGACATTTGAAATGAGAAGTATTCAATTCTAAACCGTACATAAAAGCATTGAAGCAGCCATGGTTACTTCAAGATCGGCTGTTGGGTTCCTAACTGGCACAGCTCAGACACAACACTTGTCTCTGGGCATGCAAACAGAGCCTGGTATCACTGCACCCATTAAACATTCACCTTCACAGCCCAGTATTCCTCTGCCACAGCTTGGCAATCTCAACACAGACCAGCAATTCTGCTACAGCTGTCCCACCGACCTCCACCCTGCAAAGCAGCCACAGTCGATCACGCACACCCATGCAAAGTGAAGATGAATCTGCTACCATCTGTCCCAGCACTCCACATACCCAGGATGGCGGGGATGGGTGCTCTGTGAGGCTCTCAGTGTCAAATAATAGTGTGAGATAATAAGTCTCTTCACTTTCAGTGTGCTGTATGCTGTTGTATTGTGTACGGGAATCTCGTTTTAGCTCCATATTAAGCAACAAAAAGTGTGGGAATTCCTCTAATCTACTCTCTGCATTTCATTACAAGTATTCTGAACAGGAATTCCCACATTTCCAAGGAAGTAACCAAGTACTACATGAAACTGATCCAAGTAACACAAAAATGGCTTTCTTCATAAACCTCTGAACAATACCAGAAATATCAGTCCACAAGTGAAAAGGGAAAAGAATCACACAGAAGGTGCAACATAAGCGATACATAGAGTGGTACAAACTAAAAGAAAACAGTGAGAATGAGACAGTACTGCTCCACACATATAAAGATGTGAGTCACCAGAAGATGGTGCGATGGAGACTGTGCAGTGTTTGCACTTCGTACATGTGGCCTCTAGTGGGTGGGTCATGCTGGTAGGGTCGGCAGTTGATTTAAGTACACGTGTGTTGACACTACACTCAGTGCACTAACACTCACACCCACCAGTAGCAGGTTACAGCACATCTCTCACTCATGCAAAGAGGCCACCCAAGTGACAGAGGAGATGATGGTGGCCTGATGAGAGACACATCCATCAGATCTGGGGCAGTGGCAGCTGGTGCCAATAGTGGAGGCAGGCACTGGGGTATGTGGCTGGAATGTTCGGAGACAAGGGGATGCCTGAGGGTGGTGGGTCTGCAAGGCGCCTGACGACAGCTCCAGAAGGGAGGTGGCATCACCATGTCTGTGTCATCATCAGCAGGCAGGTCCCAATGTGGAGGAGATGGGGCTGGATCCAATGGCGTTGATGGCTGAGGCTATGATGGCAAGGAGGCTGGTGGAGGTGGCCCGACCAGAACAGCAGGTTGTGGCCATTGCCTCGAGGCCAGAGATGAACCAGCACCCGGAGCAGGCAGACAATTGGACGGGGCACTTCCACAGCAGGCAATGGTGGGCTTGACACAGAGGATGGTGGGACAGGCTGCATTGACAGGGGCCACATCCACAAACCTGTAGCTTCCAGCAGTGAGTGAGGGGGGGGGGGGGGGGGACAACTGATCAAAGTGGCTCACCACCAGCCCGTTGGCGGTACAGATCTCACAAAGACAGCATCTATGGTGGTGGACAACAGTAGCTGGTACCCAAGTGGACTGGCAAGCAAAACCTCATTCCCACACCAATGGTCCCAGCATGAAGCAGCTAGACAAACCTGACTGCAGCAGATGTGGCGCATTCTGCAGAAGGTGGCAGAGCATATGTGGCTGACAGCTGTAAAGAAACTCAACTGGGATCCATTACCCAATAGGCACGAAGCGATAGGTGCTCAAAAAATGGAGAAGAGCATTGTCCAGTGAAGAATCTGTGGTGTCACTGCCAGACACCACACTTGCTAGGTGGTAGCCTTTAAATCGGCCGCGGTCCGTTAGTATACGTCGGACCCGCGTGTCACCACTATCAGTGATTGCAGACCGAGCGCCGCCACACGGTAGGTTTAGAGACACTTCCTAGCACTCGCCCCAGTTGTACAGCTGACTTTGCTAGCGATGGTTCACTGACAAATTACGCTCTCATTTGCCGAGACGATAGTTAGCATAGCCTTCAGCTACGTCATTTGCTACGCCCTAGCAAGGCGCCATTATCATTTGCTATTTGTGTTGTGATGCATGTACCGTCAGACCGATGTTCACCAATTATGGATTAAAGTTAAGTATTCCAACAGCTATGACCTTTTTTGCTAAAGTCTAACTTCCTTAAATGTTCCAGACCTCACGCCAGCCTGCATGAGCTTAACGCATGCCTTTCGGCTACCAATCATAGTGGCTTGGCTGTCTTGCCAAGTCACAACAGAATCCACAACAAACTTTTTTATTTGGGACTTGATGTATGCATTAGTTGCTTCACCTCGCCAATTCATTGAGGGTGAAATGGTGGAGTCAAAACATGACAAATGCCATGATGTGAACAAAACAATTCAATATTGTGAGAAACGAACTGGGGTCCATTATCAGAAACTAAGGTACAAGGCAACCCGTCAATAGAAAAAAAAAACCTCAAAAGCATATGAATTGTGACCTCAACCAACATAGACACACACCAGAGCATGTAAGGAAACTGGGAAAATGCATCCACACCCAAGAGCCAATATGAATTCGGGAAGGAAACCGCAAAGTCTACATTGAATGCATTCCTATGGCTGGCGTGGAGTGGGCCAGGGGAACAGAGACGTCCTGGAAAAATGGACAATTTCGCCATCAATCCCTGGTCAAAAGGCATGTCTTCTAGCTAACAGTTTAGTGCACCAAAACTCTCCAATAGCCCTGACAGAGAAGGCCTAGAATCTCGTGCCATGCTGCAGCAGAAATGACTACTCTGCAAGGAGAGAGGTCTTCCGTGGACACCATTAAAAACAGAGAGGCAACACTGTAAGGAAAAATAGTTGCTCATGGTGTCTGAATTCCGACCCGGTGGTTTATCTGGCCAGCCCTATTGAACAAAATGAAAAACCTGGTGGAGAATGGCAGTCGCTATGAGTGAGCTCATAATTTGGAAACCTTCAACCGCAGCCTGTGTCTCAGTATCAAGTTGGAAGTAAAGTAATTTTTCACAATGAAAGTCAGAAGCAGGACCCATAGGAAGTGGGACAAGATGTCTGCATTGCCATATTTGAACGTATGTCGAAAATGGATTTCGTAATTGTAGCGACACAAAAACAGAGCCCTGCATTATAGGCAGTTGCTGCCTTGTCAGGCAACGAAGTGTCATGGTTAAACAAGGAAACCAAGGGTTTATGGTCAGTTATAAGGTGAAACTTGGAGGCATACAAAAAACATGAAATTTCTGGAGAGCATAGACTATGGCAAAGAGACTCTTTTTCTACCTGTGAGTAACGCAGCTAGTTCAGAGTGAGGCATTTAGAGATGACAGCAACAAGTCCTTCAGAGCTGTTGGCATACCAGTGCACTAGGACCATACTGTGGAGGTGTCAGTCGCCAAAACTATATGCTGCTCCAGAGAGAACGTAGTCAAACAAGGAGCCAAGAGTAGTTGAATTTCAACTACACAAAACTAGGCTCCAGTAAAAAAATATGTCCTTGCATAACAAGGCCTGTAACATGTGGACCAATGTGGCCATCCCCAGGAGGAATTTATGGTAGTTTTCTATCATCCCTAGGAAGGCCTAAAACTCCTTGTTGGACGAGGGATGATGCACAGACGTAACAGCGGAGATGTGGTCTGGCAGAGGGCGAACCCTATCCCACAAGACATCAAACCCCAAATAAACAATATAAGATTGAAAATAAACCGACATTTCGCAAAGGTATGCCGTAAAACTGTGGACTGTAAGACAGGAAAGAAAGTGTGCACATTTTTCAAGTGATTGGCCGTGAAGAAACCTGTGACAACAATATCATCCAGATAATTAATACAACCCGAGACAGGACAACCCGAGACAGGCATAGTCAGTTTCTCTAAAATCTTTGTAAAGTAGCAGGGCTGCTAGCCATATCAAAAGGAAGATGCAAATATTTATAGAGACCAAAAGCAGTATTCAAAACCAGAACTTGCCGAGACTCTTCATTCTCAGGAGCCTGCTGGTAGGCTTCAGACAAATCGATTTTAGAAAAATGCTGGCCACCTGATGTTTTTGCCAACAGTTCCTCCTAGCATGGGAGCTCGAAATCTAGCGCGGACGTCAATGCAAGATGCCTATAACAGTTTCCACAATGAAACGTTGTCTTGAAACCTTGCAGAAAATCCAAAGAGGTTCTGGTCGTATGTGAAGTATGTTAGCGGCAAGAAACAATCAATGCCTTCTCTGCGCGATAGCAATTAAGATACTATCGAAGACAGTGCTGCTGAAGCAGAGTTACTAAACACAGTCTTCCGAAATGCCTTCACAAAAGAAGTTGAAGTAAATATCCCAGAATTCGAGTCAAGAATAGTTGCCAACATGAGTAACGTAGCAGTAAATATCCTTGGAGTAGTCAAGCAACTCAAATCACTTAATAAAAGCAAGTCTTCTGGTCCAGACTGTATACCAATTAGGTTCCTTTCGGAGTATGCTGATGTATTAGCTCCATACTTAACAATCATATACAACCGTTAGCTCGACGAAAGATCCGTACCCAAAGACTGGAAAGTTGCACAGGTCACACCAATATTCAAGAAAGGTAGTATGAGTAATCCACTAAATTACAGGCCCATATCGTTAACATTGATATGTAGCAGGATTTTGGAACATATGTTATGAATTACCTCGAAGAAAACTGTCTATTGACACACATTCAACACGGGTTTAGAAAACATCGTTTCTGTGAAACACAACTAGCTCTTTATTCATATGAAGTGTTGAGTGCTATTGACAAGGGATTTCAGATCGATTCCGTATTTCTGGAAGGCTTTTGACACTGTACCACACAAGCGGCTCGTAGTGAAATTGCGTGCTTATGGAATATCGTCTCAGTTATGTGACTGGAGTTGTGATTTCCTGTCAGAGAGGTCACAGTTCATAGTAACTGACTGAAAGTCATCATGTAAAACAGAAGTGATTTCTGGCGTTCCCCAAGGTAGTGTTATAGGCCCTTTGCTGTTCCTTATCTATTTAAACGATTTGGGAGACAATCTGAGCAGCCGCCTTTGGTTGTTTGCAGATGAAGCTGTCGTTTATCGACTAATAAAGTCATCAGAAGATCAAAACAAACTGCAAAACGATTTAGAAAAAATAACTGAATGGTGTGAAAAGTGGTAGTTGACCCTAAATAACGAAAAGTGTGAGGTCATCCACATGAGTGCTAAAAGGAACTCATTAAACTTCAGTTACATAATAAATCAGTCTAATCTACAAGCTGTAAGTTCAACTAAATACCTAGGTATTACAATTATGAACAACTTAAATTGGAAGGAGCACATAGAAAATGTTGTGGGGAAGGCTAATCAAAGAATGCGTTTTATTGGCAGGACACTTAGAAAATGTAACAGACCTACTAAGGAGACTGCCTACACTACGCTTGTCCGTCCTCTTTTAGAATACTGCTGCGCGTTGTGGGATCCTTACCAGATAGGACTGACGGAGTATATCGAAAAAGTTCAAAGAAAGGCAGCACGTTTTGTATTATCGCGAACTATGGGAGAGAGTGTCACAGAAATGATACAGGATTTGGGCTGGAAATCGTTAGAAGAAAGACGTTTTTCGTTGTGATGGAATCTTCTCACGAAATTCCAATCAACAACTTTCTCCTCCGAATGCGAAAATATTTTGTTGACACCGACCTACATAGGGAGGAACGATCACCACAAAAAAATAAGGGAAATAAGAGCTCGTACGGAAAGATATAGGTGTTCATTCTTTCCGCACGCTATACGAGATTGGAATAGTAGAGAATTGTGAAGGTGGTTCGATGAACCCTCTGCCAGGCACTTACATGTGATTTGCAGAGTATCCATATAGATATAGATGTAGATGTAGATGTATCCACAATCAACTGCACTTTGATAGTAGTACTGAAGTTGCCACAGAGGTAAAGTTTCCTCAATAGCTTCTGAACTACACCCAGCAGAGACGAGCATTCACCAGCCATAACAGGCTGAATTACCCCTAGATATTCAAGTCTGTCCAACTCTGTTTTCACTTGATCTTTCTGGGAGACAGGAACAGGATGACCACGACAAAACAAGGCCGAGCTGTGGATTTCAAAGAAATTTGAGCAGAAAAATTCATAGCACATCCTATACCTTCAAAAACAAGTCCAAATGCTCCTCACACAGTGTCCAGCGGGGAATACAGTTCCTGATCACACACAAGTTGAACTGTGTCAGTGAGAGAAAATCCAAATGGCTGAAATGCAGTCATCCCAAAAAAGTTCTCAACGTCAGCATCATGAACCGACAAAAAAGTAATGGGACGAACAACTAACTTGTAGGAGTCAGATACCATAAATTGTCCCTGCAGCGCAATGTTATGTTTGTAATAACTGACCAGCTTCTGCATGACCGGAGTCAACAATGGTGACCATATACTCACAGAAGTTTGAGAACTCAGTAACATACCTGCAGCACCTGCGTCGTCCTGTAGCACTTGAGGGAAAACACTTAACTCAATAAACAATTTGGGAGAAGTAACAAGCACTAGAGCCACACAGTTCACATCCATGTCCATATCCTGAGCAACCTTCAGCGAACTACACATTTAGGTGATGTGGCCTTTCTTCTGGCGAGCTTTACCAGCATGCCAGTGCTTAGAGCACGCTGAATGTTCGTGCTGGACAAAACAGAAAGGACAAGACAGAAACAGACAACACTGACACTGGAACTCTGGCAGTCACAGCCGCTTGGGCCAGCCTTGGTCTGCTCAGCACTGGATCTGCTTGTTTACTGCTGCCACTGCCAGTTCCTCATGCAAGCTGTCTGTCGTCAGAGTGGGTACATCTTGTGACACTACTGCCACATTGCCTCATGCTTCAGTTTGGTCATCTGCTGCCCGAGAAACTTCAAAAGAGTATGCTATTTGCAAAACTTCTGCCAACAGGGAGTTTGCACAGAATGAAGGCTTTTGGTGCACTTCCTTGTTCGGAGCTAAACAAATAATTGTTTAATGTGCCATAGAGTCTGAATAAGAATCATTATGGGCATTAGTAACGAACTGGCACTTACAGCTAAGGTTGTGAAGTTCAGTTGTCTGGGCACTGTCTGAATGGTCTGCTTTCTTGCGGCGTCAGTAGAATTCAAATAGCGCCGCTATGGCATGCATTCATTTGTAATGGTAGTTGGACAATAAACTACACATGTGATTAAAAGTAAGAACTGCTGGTTCTTCTAAAAGGGCAATCTGACACTTCCATTTCATCTTCATCTACATCCTCTTCAATTTCCATAACATTGTCCTCAAGTACATCGCCCTTGTATACACCCTCTATATACCCCTTCCACCTTTCTGCTTTCCCTTCTTAGAACTGGATTTCCATCTGAGCTCTTAATATTCATACAAATGGTTCTCTTTTCTCCAAAGGTCTTTTTAATTTTCCTGTAGGCAGTATCTATCTTACCCCTAGTGAGATAAGCCTCTACATCCATACATTTATCCTGTCGATCTAATTTTTGAGATGTTTGTATTCCTTTTTCCCTGCTTCATTTACTACATTTTTATATTTTCTCCTTTCATCAATTAAATTCAATATTTCTTCTGTTACCCAAGGATTTCTACTAGCCCTTGTCTTTTTACCTACTTGCTCCTCTGCTGCCTTCACTACTTCATCCCTCAAAGCTACCCATTCTTCTTCTACTGTATTTCTTTCCCCCATTCCTGCCATTTGTTCCCTTACGCTCTCCCTGAAACTCTGTACAACCTCTGGTTTAGTCAGTTTATCCAGGTCCCATCTCCTTAAATTCCCACCTTTTTGCAGTTTCTTCAGTTTTAATCTACAGTTCATAACCAACAGATTGTAGTCAGAGTCCACATCTGCCCCTGGAAATGTCTTACAATTTAAAACCTGGTTCCTAAATCTGTGTCTTACCATTATATAATCTATCTGAAATCTGTCAGTATCTCCAGGCTTCTTCCACGTATGCAAACTTCTTTCATGATTCTTGAACCAAGTGTTAGCTATGATTAAGTTGTGCTCTGTGCAAAATTCTACCAGGCTGCTTCCTCTTTCATTTTTTACCCCCAATCTATATTCACCTACTACGTTTCCTTCTCTCCCTTTTCCTACTACCGAATTCCAGTCACCCATGACTATTACATTTTCGTCTCCCTTCACTATCTGAATAATTTCTTTTATTTTGTCATACATTTCTTCAATTTCTTCGTCATCTGCAGAGCTAGTTGGCATATAAACTTGTACTACTGTAGTAGGCATGGGCTTCGTGGCCACAATAATGCGTTCACTATGCTGTTTGTAGTAGCTTACCCACATTCCTATTTTTTTATTCATTATTAAACCTACTCCTGCATTAGCCTTATTTGACTTTGTGTTTATAACCCTGTATTCACCTGACCAAAAGTCTTGATCCTCCTGGCACCGAACTTCACTAATTCCCACTATATCTAACTTTAACCTACCCATTTCCCTTTTTAAATTTTCTAACCTACCTGCCCGATTAAGGGATCTGACATTCCACACTCCGATCCGTAGAATGCCAGTTTTCTTTCTCCTGATAATGACGTACTCTTGAGTAATCCCCGCCCGGAGATCCGAATGGGGGACTATTTTACCTCCGGAATATTTTACCCAAGAGGATGCCATCATCATTAACCATACAGTAAAGCTGCATGCCCTTGGGAGAATTTACTGCTGTAGTTTCCCCTTGCTTTCAACCGTTCGCAGTACCAGCACAGCAAGGCTGTTTTGGTTAGAATTACAAGGCCAGATCAGTCAATCATCCAGACTGTTGCCCCTGCAACTACTGAAAAGGCTGCTGCCTCTCTTCAGGAACCACACATTTGTCTGGCCTCTCAACAGATACCCCTCCATTGTGGTTACACCTACGGTACGGTTATCTGTATCGCTGAGGCACGCAAGCCTCCCAGCAGTCACGGACAAAGCAAGCTTTTCAGTAACATTTTGTAGCAAGGTGCCCATAATGACCAAACCTGATGAAACCGCACTGCACACTCGGAAACTGTTCCAAACTCGTAACCAGTTGTGTAGGGTGCTAGGTTTAGAGGTGAATAGTGTTGAACAGTTTCGGATATTTTAATGTAGTTGTTTATGGGATTTCGGGAAGTTGGATGGATGTATCGACAGACTGCAGTACATGTTGGGCACAATTGTTGATGATGAACAGTGATCTGTGGAACTCATCACAAATATAGAACAGATTCTAGACGTCCACGTAAGGCAGACGCATATCAAGATCAACACACTCTGCCAGCATTGGTGGCCAATTGAATATCATCCAGTGACGAAATAAGAGCATGTGTTGTACCTCTTGTGTCGTCAGGGACAACTGGGAACCATTTGCTTGCATCAGTATTAAGATCATGTGTGCTTCTGGCCAGGATACCGCCGACAACATAACACAGCCAAGCACAGCTACTGTGATGTTCCTGAGTTGTCTTCAGTGATGAGACTAGGTTGTGTCTGTATGTGAGTATTGGGTGTTCACGCATATGGCGTAGACCTGGTGAGCTGCGTATTCCAGAGTGCAGTCGCTCACAGTACACAAGTTCCATCCCTGGCTTCAAGGTGTGGGAGGCCGTATGTTACAACTCGCCCTCACATTTGGTGTTTCTGCAAGGTAAAGTAACCAGTGCTCACTACATTGCACAGGCTGTTTTTCCCTTGTTCCTGCCAGCTGTACAGGAAGGGAATGTGCTTTTTCAGCAGTACAATGCACATCCAGACATGGCTGCTGGCACACAATGTGCTCTTTGCGATGTACAACAACTGCTCAGACAAGCAAGATCACCTATTCTCTCGGCAATTGAACACGTAGGGCATATAATGAAGCGAGAACTTATTTGTTCTCCAGCGCCTGCAATAACCATTACAGAATTGCAACAAAAGTCATAAGGTGCTTGGGACAATCTATTGCAGGATGCTATTAAGCACTCTTATGATCATTTTCAGGTGAGAATATATGCCTACTTTGCCACCACAGGGGATGGGGAGTACACTGCGTGTTGACCAAACCTTCTGGACACTCCTTACTAATATGTGTGTTTCATTTGGCCTGAGTTTGTTATCATACAATGTCATATAATCATACAATGACATACAATGATGAGCTGCCTGTCACCTCATTTTCAATAAAATGACCTTGTCCTTGTTCTTGAGGGTGTCGCATTTTTTTACTGGCAGTGTACATACTTAAATATGTAGATCAGAAACTTAAAATATGAATCTGCTCTGAGAACAGGAACCATCAGGTAGTATAAAGATATAATAAAAAATATAATAAGGAACAAACCTTCTCTGATTGCTAGTATAATATCAGTTTCATAATCTATTGTTATTGATATTATTAGTACATATTTGCATGCCTTTATTGAACTGAACTTTATTTATTTTTGTTTTCCACAGATCCTTGATGCGAGTGTATCAGAGGGATGTAGAACAAGTCAGATTATTTCAGTAACAACCATACCTAAATGCTCAAGAGGCTTACTAAATTGTATATAAACAGATACATGAAGTTCAAGTGCTGAAACAACAACTCAGTTTATAGAGTAGTAATGATTACACAAACAAATTATAAGTCTCACATTGTAATACAGATAAAAAGCATAATATCATCAACTGATATGCCAGTCCTACACAGTCAGTTCTTACAGGAATGCTTCAAATTAAACACATTGTACTAATTGTTACATGTTGTCAAAAAATTCCTGTAAAGAGTAGAAAGAACTATCCAAAAGGTAGAGTTTCAGCTGGTTTTTGAATTTATTCATATCCCCAATGGCTTATTTAACATGAAATGGAAGATTATTGTATATTTGTATGCTCGAGTAATGTACTCCTTTCTGTACCATGCTAAGATTTTTTTAATATCTTTGTGAAGATCACATTTACTTCTTGTTTGTTTGTAGACTGTATGATTATTGTTCACAAAGCACATTACTGAGAAAATGTGCTGTGAGTGCATGGTGAGGATCCCAAGCTGTTTGAGTAAGTTTCTGCAAGAGCATCTGGATTGCATTCTAGCCAAAATTCTGATGACTCTTTTCTGTGCAATAAAGAATTCGTTTGCGCATGACTGGTTACCACAAAATATGATGCCATATGTCATCAGTGAATGGAAATATCCTAGATATGCAACTTTAATTGTTTCCAAGTCACAAACAGATGCAATTAAGCGAATGGCAAATGCTGCTGAATTCAGTCTTTTACATAGGTCATTGATGTGAACTAACCAGTTTAGATTGTTGTTTATGTTTAATCCCAGGAATTTAGAAGACTCAACTCTCGATATTTCTTTGTCACCACATTTTATTTCAATATTTTTTTCCGTTTTTAGTTTGCTGTTTAAAGTTGAATGAAATGAGTCTTGTTAATATTGAATGACAGACCATCTGAAATGAACCAATCTAGAGCTTCTTTGAATACAGTAGCCACAATGTTCTCCAGACAGCAGTTGGGTGTTTTGTCAATCATAATGGTTGTGACATCAGCTAACAGGGTGAAGCGTTCTTTTTGTGTAATACAGCATGGCAGATCATTGATAAAGATGAGGAAAAGTGAGGGACCAAGAATCAAGCCCTGTGGCACTTCATATTTTACTGTGCCTGAGTCAGAGCAGGCAGGTGTCACTGCAGAATTGTTCAGTACTACCTTCTGCCTTCTGTCATCTAGATATGACTTGAGCCACATCCTTACTTTACCATTTAATCCATAGTGCTCAGCCTTCGTAGGTAGAATTTTGATATCTACACAGTCGAATGCTTTAGACAGATCACAGAAGATTTCAACTGGTGACATTTTATTGTTTATGAATTCGAGGAGTTGGTTGACAAATGGGAAAAATGACATGTTTAGTTGATGTACACTTTTGGAATCCAAACTGATTTTTATTAAGGATTTTATTTTTATTAAGATGATCCATGATTCACTTGAACATTAATTTCTGTAGTATTTTAGAGAGACTTGCAACAATGAAACTGACCGGTAGTTGGAAACATCAGCTTCATCACCTTTTTTTTTTTGAACAATGATTTCATGATTGCATATTTGAGTATATTAGAGACAGTACCTTGATTTATGGACTCAAATATGTGACAGAGAACTTCAGGAATAAAACTGCAGCAGTGTTTCAGTACTATAGTAGCTATGTTATCTACACCAGTGGAATTTTTATTTTTCATTTGCCTTATTACCTTCTCAATCTCTTCAGTTGTGATGTAGGGTACACGCATCTGACTAATTTTGTTCTGCACTGCAGCAGGTCGCGATTGACAGTTTGACGAGCAGTACAGTAAAAGAACAGTTCGAAGATGACGATTAATTGATAACTGATTCAGCATGACAAAGCACTCTGTCATCAAGCAGCATCTGGGAGGCAATATTTTGTGGACAATAACGTTCCTGAAACGGACTGATCTGACCAGAGTCGTGAACTCCACCCAATAGAACACCTTTGGGATGAAGTAGAGCGTCGACTTCGCTTGAGAGCCCATACCCCACTACTTTCTCTGGTTTGGACTGTGGAGGAAGAACGGGCTACCTTTCCTCCACAGGCTCAGACACCTCATTGAAAGCGTCACCAACAGAGCTCATTCCATCACACAGTTGAAAGGCGCTGGTGTTTGGAGCCGGATCAGCGGACGGCGCTAACGGAAAGCGACAAAAGCCTTCAGCATCAGCGAGCAGAACTGGGACTGCCTTACGCCACAACGGAAGAAAACAGTATAAAAAAATGTGTGTGAAATCTTATGGGACTTAACTGCTAAGGTCATCAGTCCCTAAGCTTACGCACTACTTAACCTAAATTATCCTAAGGACAAACACACACCCATGCCCGAGGGAGGACTCGAACCTCCGCCGGGATCAGCCGCACAGTCCATGACTGCAGCGCCCTAGACCGCTCGACTAATCCCACGCGGCAAACAGTATAAAAGACAGCGCTATTAACATACGAGTATACATTGATCAGGACGAACATTATGAGCCCTGCCCAACAGCCGGTATGTCCACTTTTGCCATGGACAACAGGGGCGATGCGTCGTGGCATTGAAGCAATGAGGCCTTGATATGTTGTTCGAGGGAACTGGCACCACACCTGCTCTCATAAGTCACGTAATTTCCGTACATTCCGAGGAGGGGGGAGATGAGCTCCGACGCCACGTTCAATCAGGTTCAGATCTGGCGAGTAGGAGGCCAGCACGTCAATTGAAACGCGTCGGTGAGTACCTCGAACCACTCCACCAAACTTTTGGCCTTGTGACAGGTCGCATTATCTTGTTGAAAAATGCCACTGCCGTCGGAAAACGTGATGGTCGTGAAGGGGTGTTCATGGTCTGCAACCAGTGTATGGTACTCTTTGGCCATCATGTTGCCTTGCATGAGCTCCACTGCACCCATCGGATACTTTCGATCAAACAGTGTGTGTCGATGAAACAGTGATGTATCAACTCGGTAAACGCGACAGAACAGAACATTGCTCTCTGAGTCATTGGTTACATAGCAGCTATCGTAATTCAGAATTACATTGCCCATTTTAAAGAAATCCATTGTCATATACATTGCGAACAGTTTAAAACAATGGGTTGGCAGGATAACAGCAACATATTAGGCAATTTCTTAAAAATTATACATTACACTGAGGTGCCAAAAGTTTGGGGTAGCGGTCTCCACATATAGCCTACAAATGGCGGTAGTATCGCGTACATGAGGTGTAAACGGCAGTGCATTGGCGGAGCTATCATTTGGACTCAGGTGATTCACGTGAAAAGGTTTCCGATATGATTATGGTCGCACAACGAGCACTAACAGACTGTGAACGCAGAAAAGTAATTGGAACTAGACACATGGGACATTCCATTTGGTAAATCGTTAGAGAATTCCATATTCCGAGAGCCACAGTGTCAAGAGTGTGCCGAGAATACGAAATTTCAGGCACTGCATCTCACCACGGACAATGCAGTGGCCGTCGGCCTACAGCCTCCATTCAACGACCGAGAGCAACAGCGTTTGCGTAGAGTTTTCAGTGCTAACAGCCAAGCAACACTGCGTGAAATAACCGAAGATACCAATATGGAACGTACGATGAAGGTATCCATTAGGATATGCAGCAGAATTTGGCGTTAATGAGGTACAGCCGACGCGAGTGCCTTTGTTGACAGCACGATAATGCCTGCAGGACCTCTTCTGGGCTCGTGACCATGTAATTTGGACCCTTGACGATTGGAGGACGATCTGGTCACATGAGTTCCAATTTCAGTTGGTAAGAGCTCATGGTAGGGTTTGGGTGCAGAGCAGACCCCACAACGCCATGGATTGAAGCTGTCAACAAGGCACTGTCAAGCTGGTGGTGCCTCCATAGTGGTGTGGGCTGTGTTTACATGGAATGGACTCAGTCCTCTAGTCCAACTGAACCAATCACTGACTGGAAATTGTTACGTTCGGGAGACCACTTGCAGCCATTCATGTTCCCAAACAACGATGGAGTTCTTCTGGATAACAAAGCGTCAATTCACCAGGCCACAATTGTTTGTGATTGGTTTAAAGAACATTCAGGGCAGTTGAAACGAATTACCCCGGTGTCCAAAATTAAAGCAACAAAAGGAAATTTTGCGAGGTTGCTTTTACTTTGCCACAAAACAGTATAAATGGGTGATAGTAAAGTAGATACCGTGTAAAGAATAGAGAACGCAAACAACTGCAACATATATAACGGTAGACAAAAATGTTCTTCGTTTCTTCCAACTTAACGGGTTTCCACACACATTCCGACAACTGGTTCATATGCTCAGTATGGCGTGTGACTACTTCTAGCAGCAATACAAGTCTGACAACGGCAAGGCGTGCTGTGAATGACGTCACAGTCTCATGCTGAGGCAATAACGGCTATTCTTCCTGCAGAGCTGCTCGCAGTCTTGGAGAGTTGGTGGATGCAGATGTGATGCAAGCCGTCTCCCTAGTGCATCCCAGATATGCTCTATGGGATTCAAATTGGGAGAGCGCGCAGACCACGCCACATGGCAATAACCGCAGATGACGTCCCAAGATCTTGTCACGATAAATGACAGCAGTTAAGCCTTGCCATTCACCTGTACATTTTCACAAACAGGGGTTCGAAAGGTTAACATAATCCCTGCCCACACCATTAGGGATCCACCTCAATCTCGGTCTCTTTCCACAATGTTTAGGTCCCAAAATCGTGTTCAACGTTCCCTCCAGATGCGAATCCATCGAGCATCACTCTCCAGACTAAATCGGGTCTCATCTGTGAAAACAACGTTAGCCCATTGTTCGAGCATCCAGGTGGCATACTCTGGGCTTTCCCTTCTGTGAAGACGCATCAGAGGTAGATAGTAAGTCCCTGATAGTAAAGGCCACTCTGTCGAAGCCTTCTGTAGACCGTTTGCCTCCATACAACACGCCTAGGGGATGCTGCACGCTCACATGCCAGTGCCGTGTATTAATAAGGTGAAACTGTCGTTCCATTACAGCCAAATAACGGTCCTCTCTTCTGAAGCCACGTTGGGGCCGGCCCTGCCCTGGTCTTCGAGATTCAATTTCAGTCTCTATAAACTGTCGCCACTCCAAGGAACAGCAGAACGATTCACATTAAGCCATCGGGCCAGATCAGTTTGCGACTGCCCTGCTTCCTTTCTTCTATGGCACTCCACCACAGAGAATCTGGTAGGCATCTTATCTGTGCCATATTGCACCGTCTGTGACTGTGTACACAGTGATTGTGGATGTGGGACTACTGGCAAAACATTACCTTGTTTCATAGTTGCCCTGACGTCATTGTTGGCATGGTTGCCCGTTAACCAGAATGCCATCTTCTTGCAGAACACGATCGTACGGACATCTGGTTGACGGTTTGTATGATTATATCGTGAATTAGACACGCGACGGGGAAATAGCGGTTTTTCGCTTTAATTTTGGACACCAGTGTATTTGGCCGCCCAGATCTCCCTACGTGGGACATAATCGAGATGTCAGTTCGTGCACAAAATACTGCGCCAGAAACAATTCGCAACTGTGGCTCGCTGTAGAAGCAGTATGGCGCAATATTTCTGCAGGGGACTTCCAATGACTTGTGGAGTCCATGCCACATCGTGTTGCTTGACTATGCTGGGCAAAATGAGGTCCGACATGATGTTAGGTAGCACCCCATGACTTTTGTCACCTCAGTGTAATTAGGCTTTAAGCTGACTCTGCAGCTCCTGCTCATTTTAGTGGTTCATTACCTTGTATATTAGCTATTTGCATGTAAGTATTGTTTTTCAAATCATTTTTTATTAAACTGAAAATCACATATAAAAATCTTCTGAAGAAAAAGTGATGCGTCTGGAAGTGTGCACCCATTCTCTCCTCGCTCGCCGGCCGGGGTGGCCGAGCGGTTCTAGGCGCTACAGTCTGGAACCGCGCGACCGCAACGGTCGCAGGTTCGAATCCTGCCTCGGGCATGGATGTGTGCGACGTCCTTAGGTTAGTTAGGTTTAAGTAGTTGTAAGTTCTAGGGGACTGATGACCTCAGAAGCTGAGTCCAATAGTGCTCAGAGCCATTCTCCTCGCTCCGCAAATGAATCAAACAGGAAAAGCAACTGCATTCAGATTCTTAATTAAATGTGGCCCTTAATCGCTAACGCAGCGTCTCCGACACTGCACTGCAGTAATTCGTGCCATAGCGAGGCAATGACGAGAGAAAACAGAGTCTCACCCTGTGCAGGAACCACTATAAAACAGTGCGAGCAGAAGGTAGACTAGGCAGCAGAACAAATGGAGATACGAGCTGCTTCTGGAAGCATGTTTGGATAGCCGAAACAGGTAAGACGACCGCTTGCGACATGCGAGAAATCTGGGTTTAAGTTCCGGCGTGGCACAAATTTTCATTTGTTCTGAAATATTCTACGGCTGGTGCAGAACGATATGTGCAGTTTGTGATTTCATTCATAAAATTAAAATCGCTCAAAAGAGGGAAGGCCGCTGGACCTGATGGGATACCAGTTCTATTTTACACAGAGTACGCGAAGGAACTTGCCCCCCTCCTTGCAGCGGTGTACCGTAGGTCTCTAGAAGAGCGTAGCGTTCCAAAGGATTGGAAAAGGGCGGAAGTCATCCCCGTTTTCAAGAAGGAACGTCGAACAGATGTGCAGAGCTATAGACCTATATCTCTAACGTCGATCAGTTGTAGAATTTTGGAACACGTATTATGTTCGAGTATAACGACTTTTCTGGAGACTAGAAATCTACTCTGTAGGAATCAGCATGGGTTTCGAAAAAGACGGTCGTGTGAAACCCAGCTCGCGCTATTCGTCCACGAGACTCAGAGGGCCATAGACACGGGTTCCCAGGTAGATGCCGTGTTTCTTGACTTCCGCAAGGCGTTCGATACAGTTCCCCACAGTCGTTTAATGAACAAAGTAAGAGCATATGGAGTATCAGACCAATTGTGTGATTGGATTGAGGAGTTCCTAGATAACAGAACGCAGCGTGTCATTCTCAATGGAGAGAAGTCTTCCGACGTAAGTGTGATTTCAGGTGTGCCACAGGGGAGTGTCATGGGACCGTTGCTGTTCACAATATACATCAATGACCTTGTGGATGACATCGGAAGTTCACTGAGGCTTTTTGCAGATGATGCTGTGGTGTATCGAGACGTTGTAACAATGGAAAATTGTACTGTAATGCAGGAGGATCTGCAGCGAATTGACGCATGGTGCAGGGAATGGCAATTGAATCTCAATGTAGACAAGTGCAATGTGCTGCGAATACATAGAAAGATAGATCCCTTATCATTTAGCTACAAAATAGCAGGTCAGCAACTGGAAGCAGTTAATTCCATAAATTAACTGGGAGTACGCATTAGGAGTGATTTAAAATGGAATTATCATATAAAGTTGATCGTCGACAGAGCAGATGCCAGACTGAGATTCATTGGAAGAATCCTAAGGAAATGCAATCCGAAAACAAAGGAAGTAGGTTACAGTACGCTTGTTCACCCACTGCTTGAATATTGCTCAGCAGTGTGGGATCCGTACCAGATAGGGTTGATAGAAGAGATAGAGAAGATCCAACGGAGAGCAGCGCGCTTCGTTACAGGATCACTTAGTAATCGCGAAAGCGTTACGGAGATGGTAGATAAACTCCAGTGGAAGACTCTGCAGGAGAGTCGCTCAGTAGCTCGGTACGGGCTTTTGTTAAAGTTTCGAGAACATACCTTCACCGAAGAGTCAAGCAGTATATTGCTCCCTCCTACGTATTTCTCGTGAAGAGACCATGAGGATACAATCAGAGAGATTAGAGCCCACACAGAAGCATACCGACAATCCTTCTTTCTACGAACAATACGAGACTGGAATAGAAGGGAGAACCGATAGAGGTACTCAGGGTACCCTCCGCCACACACCGTCAGGTGGCAAGCGGAGCAAGGATGTAGATGTAGATGTAGAATGCAGCTGTTAGTGTGTATCAGACACTGTATTATGATAGGGATGGAGGAGGTTGATTAGTTAGTGGCAACTGGTGAAGATGTTGTTGTGTAAGTGAAATTAATTCACATACAATTAAGAGTATTACATAATTTATCCCTTTTAGGCCTGGAGGCATTGTGGACTTGTTAGTCTACTTGCAAGCGGAGTAATTACTTTACTGATACGCGCACACACACACACATTTTAAAGGGGGAACTAGATGCAGCATATTGCCCAACTTCAACTAATCACACTAGAAATCACCTTAAGAAAGGCCTAACCCGAGGGAAAAACCTGCAGTATGCCACAAGGGAGAGTAATGATAGGATGGTTCACTTCATGAAAGCGACACAGATGTCGACGCACCAGCGGTGGTGGTGAATGTCCACAAACGTCCACGTAACTCAACAAACAGCTGCGAAAAACTAGAGGAGAACAATGGACTGTTGGCGGCTTTATAGACTCGCCTTTCGACTTTTTCTGTTGAGGAGGATCCCGAAACATGACTCTGAGTGACAACACAAGCGGGGGGGACCTGAAAGAACGGCCCTAGACTATAACTTAGCCCCCTACAGTTGGCAAACGTGGCCAAATAGTACCGAAGGAACCGCAGCAGTGCTGTGTTCGAGACCCTAGGCACCAAGCTGTCTGGAATGTACAGGGTGATTCAAAAAGAATATCACAACTTTAAAAATGTGTATTTAATGAAAGAAACATAATATAACCTTCTGTTATACATCATCACAAAGAGTATTTAAAAAGGTTTTTTTTCACTCAAAAACAAGTTAAGAGATGTTCAATATGGCCCCCTCCAGACACACGAGCAATATCAACCCGATACTCCAACTCGTTCCACACTCTCTGTAGCATATCAGGCGTAACAGTTTGGATAGCTGCTGTTATTTCTCGTTTCAAATCATCAATGGTGGCTGGGAGAGGTGGCCGAAACACCATATCCTTAACATACCCCCATAAGAAAAAATCGCAGGGGGTAAGATCAGGGCTTCTTGGAGGCCAGTGATGAAGTGCTCTGTCACGGGCTGCCTCGGGTAGTTTGGTTTTCAGCCTAGTCAACAGCGCCTCAAGCGAACAAATGTACAACTAAATGAAACTTTATAGCTCCCTTAATTCGCCGACAGATAGTGCTTAGCTCTGCCTTTTGTCGTTGCAGAGTTTTAAATTCCTAAAGTTGTGGTATTCTTTTTGAACCACCCTGTATTACCACCTAATGGCCAAAACTGGCGTCCTTTTTAGAGGCCTAAAGATTGGAGACGACTTACCTGCTCTTTTTCCAATATTACAGTTCAGTCAATTAAATGTGCTGTCGATGTCGCACTACATGATACGATAGTAGAAGTGGAGGACAATTTAGTGAGGTAACTATAGTCGAGTTGGTGTCAGAAGATCCCTGACAGCTAGCAGCGCTGTTGCCAGCTTCCAAATGCGAAGCGCAAAAGGGTGCAGACGAAAACAGTAGCCATATGTAGAGCTGTGGCGTTGCCGTAGAGACTTTTACAAAATCACGTTACGTAATTGGTTGGGAGTAGACGTGCAAAGCTGCCACACCCAGTCCACTGCATCTGTCAAGCAGCTTCTTATACAAAATCCACTGCAGCTCCTCTGGCAATTTGTAATTAATATACAGAGTGAGTCACTAACTATTGCCACCAATAATAACTCCGAAAGTATGATGGGAGCTGAAAAGTTGTGGGCAAAAGTTGCATGGGACAACGGGCGCCATAATATGACGTTGGTTTTTTGTCGGTAAGTGGGGTCGCTTCAGAGATATGAAGGTCAACTTTGTTTTTTTAAATGAGATGCTATGGTTTGGTACTTATTTTCTGATAGCCTCTATCGAGACGAATCCAATGATGTGTAACAGTAAGGTCTTTGAAGGTCCATGAAGGTCACAAAGGTGACATGAACGTCCATTTACAGAAGGTGTTCGAAGTGATGACCATTGGTGTCAATGCCGTGCTGCAATCTTCTTATCATGGATTTAGTGGTACTCCTTATCACATTAGCACTTATCGAAGTACATGCTCTGACGATTCTCTCTCACATATCTTCAGGTGTTGTTGGAACGTCTATATAAAAAATGTGTTTTACGAATCCCCACAAGGAAGAATCCAGAGAGGTCAAGTTTGGCGAACGAGGCTGCCACGACACATCTCCTCTGCATCCAATCCAACGATCTGGGAATTGTCTCTGCATATCATTTCTAGCCATGAGCAAAAATTGTGCCGGACACCCATCATGTTGATACCACATTTTGTTCCTTGTTCCTAAAGGTATTTCTTCCAATAACAGACCTAATATTTCTTGCAGGAATGTGATGTACTTCCACTATTAAGATTTCCTTCGATGGGTTAGGGGCCTCTAATTCTGTTCTCCAGAATCTCACACCAAACATTCACCGACCACGGTTTTTGGTGTGCAACTTGCTGCAACCAACATGAATTTTCAGCTGATCAATAATGCATGTTATGCAAATTGACATTTCCATGGTTCATGAATGTAGCCTCGTCAGTAAATAGACTCAAACCAATAAATGTTTCATCCGTCTGAATCTGAAGTTGGGCCCATCGGAAGAATTCAGTGAGACACATACAAACCGTACCAGATAATTCTTGCTGGAGACTGATGTGGTAAGGATGATATTTATGGCGATGCAGAACACGAACAACACTACTCTGGCTCAAGCCAGATTCCCTTTCGATTTGACACGAACTAACACAAGGATCTCAAATCACAGTGGCAAGAATACCAGTTTCCGTTTCCTATTTAGTAACTTTCCTTTGCCGGATATGTTTGCGATGCATTAAAGATCCAGTTGTTCTCAATTTATCATACACATATTTAAATGCATGACGTTTAGGGTGAGTACGTTGAGGGTATCTTTAAGTGTATAAGTCTCTAGCTCTCACTGAATTTCTTTGGCATTCTCCGTAAATGAGAAGCATATCAACTTGTTCTTCGAAGGAATACATCATTCGCATTTGCTTGATTCGACGATACTAGTCATACCGTTCCTATTAGTGTTGTACTGCGAAACTGTCGAATGGTGTTAACATGTCAATGACACGTTAGATGGATACGCCGTATTCGCCGAATATTTACTATTTGCGCGATATACAAGAGAAAATTGTCAGACATGTGCTTCGACAAGTGCCGAAGTGATAAGGAATACCAGTCAATTCATGATAAGAAGATTGTAGCACTGCACTGATACCAATGGTCATCACTTCGAACAACACCTTCTGTAAATGGACGTTCATGCCACCTTTTTGACCTTCGTTGACCTCCGAAGACCTTACTGTTACACATCAATGGATTCGTCTCGATAGCCGCTGTCAGAACATAAGTACCAAACTATAGCATCCCATTTAAAAATAAAAAAAAGTTGACCTTTATATCTCTGACACGACCTCACCTAGCAACAAAAAACCAAGTCGTATTATGGCCCTCGTTGTCCCATGCAACATCTGTTCCACAAACTTTTCAGCCATCATACTTTCGGAGTTATTCTAGGTGGCAAAAGTGACTCACCCTGTACATACAATTGGCCGACTAATTTCTATATTTAAGCTAAAAATGTTCACAGAGAGGGCAGCTGTTGCTCTTTTAGCCTGTTTCAGCAACAAAGTGTTAGACGATGTCTAGTATAGATATGAACAAGTTTTCTGCCTTGCACTGTGCAGTAGCTTGTAAAGCGCTTGATCTTACAAAAATATCAATTTCAATCCAATGAGAACTATGGAAATGAAATACATGGTTCCTACATACGTTTCAATCGTTTTCAAAGTTATACATTTTTTTCAAAGTATTACATGTACAAATACAAAATGCACTTGAAGAGTTCGGTGAGTGGTCTGAGAAAATAAACAGGAGTTACAAACAAAATACTTTTACTGGCCTTCAAAGTAATCACTGTCAGATACAGCACACTTTTGACTCCGGTTGTAGAGTTGCTGAAAACCGTTAGCAAACACTTCTCGTGGAGTCGCTAGAAATACCGTGGTCACACAGTGTTTGATATTCACCTCATTACAAGAGATGAGACCTGATAATACCAGTACGATCCAGAGGCCAAGCGACTGCCAGTGGCACGTTGTTCACCGTCTTCCCCGCCTCCCGAGAAAGTCAGTTGACAAAATTCAAGATTAAGACGACGTTGACCGCCTTTCTCGACGGCAAGGACTTTATCTATCATGAATTTCTACCCGAAGAAACTGGGAGACATCATCCCATTGACTGTCTCTCATTCTCCGGACCACATTGGTAGCACCAAGTGTCATCTCCCGTAATGATGCAAATATCCAACATTGTGTTACTCCACGAAAAGTGTTTACTGACAGTTTCCAAAAGCTTTACAACCGATGTCACAACTAGCTCATGGTGATTCTTCGAAGGCCAGTAAAGCTATTTTTTTCAACTCTTGTTTCCTTTATTTTCTGAGGCCATTCACCCAAATTTTCAGATGCATTTTGTGTGATTTATGCATGAATGGACTAGAAACTCACAGAGTTTGCATTGTGTCCAACACTTGACGTTAGAGGTGCAGTGCCTTGACAAGGTGACGAAAAAGAAAGAAAATACTCTTTATATGTTGGAATATGCGAGATGTCTTATCTGCATCTGCACAGTACGCCGTGCATTCATAAAAGTTATCGAATAGAACCGCCATATAAACAGACCACTGTGCGTTGATGTCGACAATTTTGGGACGCTGGTCATTTCTGTAAAAAGAAGAGTGCTGGTCGACTAAGTGTGCCAGATGCAGACGTGGTGGGGGTGACGGACAGTTTCGAACGCAGTCGAAAATAAGTAAATATACACTCCTGGAAATTGAAATAAGAACACCGTGAATTCATTGCCCAGGAAGGGGAAACTTTATTGACACATTCCTGGGGTCAGATACATCACATGATCACACTGACAGAACCACAGGCACATAGACACAGGCAACAGAGCATGCACAATGTCGGCACTAGTACAGTGTATATCCACCTTTCGCAGCAATGCAGGCTGCTAATCTCCCATGGAGACGATCGTAGAGATGCTGGATGTAGTCCTGTGGAACGGCTTGCCATGCCATTTCCACCTAGCGCCTCAGTTGGACCAGCGTTCGTGCTGGACGTGCAGACCGCGTGAGACGACGCTTCATCCAGTCCCAAACATGCTCAATGGGGGACAGATCCGGAGATCTTGCTGGCCAGGGTAGTTGACTTACACCTTCTAGAGCACGTTGGGTGGCACGGGATACATGCGGACGTGCATTGTCCTGTTGGAACAGCAAGTTGCCTTGCCGGTCTAGGAATGGTAGAACGATGGGTTCGATGACGGTTTGGATGTACCGTGCACTATTCAGTGTCCCCTCGGCGATCACCAGTGGTGTACGGCCAGTGTAGGAGATCGCTCTCCACACCATGATGCCGGGTGTTGGCCCTGTGTGCCTCGGTCGTATGCAGTCCTGATTGTGGCGCTCACCTGCACGGCGCCAAACACGCATACGACCATCATTGGCACCAAGGCAGAAGCGACTCTCATCGCTGAAGACGACACGTCTCCATTCGTCCCTCCATTCACGCCTGTCGCGACACCACTGGAGACGGGCTGCACGATGTTGGGGCGTGAGCGGAAGACGGCCTAACGGTGTGCGGGACCGTAGCCCAGCTTCATGGAGACGGTTGCGAATGGTCCTCGCCGATACCCCAGGAGCAACAGTGTCCCTAATTTGCTGGGAAGTGGCGGTGCGGTCCCCTACGGCACTGCGTAGGATCCTACGGTCTTGGCGTGCATCCGTGCGTCGCTGCGGTCCGGTCCCAGGTCGACGGGCACGTGCACCTTCCGCCGACCACTGGCGACAACATCGATGTACTGTGGAGACCTCACGCCCCACGTGTTGAGCAATTCGGCGGTACGTCCACCCGGCCTCCCGCATGCCCACTATACGCCCTCGCTCAAAGTCCGTCAACTGCACATACGGTTCACGTCCACGCTGTCGCGGCATGCTACCAGTGTTAAAGACTGCGATGGAGCTCCGTATGCCACGGCAAACTGGCTGACACTGACGGCGGCGGTGCACAAATGCTGCGCAGCTAGCGCCATTCGACGGCCAACAGCGCGGTTCCTGGTGTGTCCGCTGTGCCGTGCGTGTGATCATCGCTTGTACAGCCCTCTCGCAGTGTCCGGAGCAAGTATGGTGGGTCTGACACACCGGTGTCAATGTGTTCTTTTTTCCATTTCCAGGAGTGTATAAATAAATGAATCAACAGTCCGCACAAGCCACGGACTTGGAACACAACAGCAAGCTGTTTGGAAGTTTTTGCGATGGTGGTTACATTTCAAACTGTACCGTCTACAACACTTGCAACAACCAAAATCGTAAGATTATGGTCAGTGCCTTCAGTTTTTCATCACAATGCAGGAAGCACTTGGGATGAACATTTCGCCTTCAAGCAGCTATTCGCTGACGAAGCAGAAAGGTTAGTTGGCAGAATGTGAGAGTGTGGGGTACTGTATATCCTCTTGAAATTGTGGCGCATGAACGAGAATCGCCTAAGGGTGATGTTTTCTGTGCAGTGTGACAGTCTAAGATGAATGGCCCGTTTTCCTTCTGTGAGAAGACTGTGACTGGTACCTATCACCTTGATATGTTGCAGCTGTGGTTGTTCCCGTAACTTACTACTCGTTCCGAGAATTTCATCTCCCAACAAGATGGGGTACACCTTCATTGGAGCAGCGATGTAGGTGCTACGTAAACCGCGAACTTTAGCGTCGCTGAATTGGGTATAGTAGTGACGATGGTGTGGCTCTGTTCCCTTGCCACCTAAGGTCGCCTGACCTAGCGCCTTGTGACTTTTTCCTTCGCGTTTTCATTAAAGCCCGTGTTTACGTTTCCCCACTGCCTAGAACACTGGAACAACTAAGAAAACGCGTCAGCCTTGCTGTGTTGACCACTGACAGGATGTTGCTACATAAGCGTTAGAACGAACTTTACTCCCGCTTGGACGTGTGTCGTGTGATGAGAGCGGCATTATAGAACATTTGCGGAGTGCAAGATGCGAACTTGATGAGTTTACAGTTCCATTTGTACATGTAATACTTTCGAAAACATGTAGCCTTGAAAACTAATGAAACATTTACAGTAACACTGTATAAACAGAAAGCTCATCAGTGATGACAATTGCTTCTAGCGATTTTTGCAACACTTGCAGTCATTTACTAAGTTAAAATACAAATGTCGCAGAAGCCAATGTAAAATAAAAGCCACTGAGAAACAAAAAACATAACAAGCATTGCACTAAAAAGACATCACAGAATGTATACAACTCAAAATGAAGCTGGCTAAGATGTACACCTAACCCTCCATGAACCATGGACCTTGCGTTGGTGGGATGGATAACAGACTGATCTGGCCTTGTAACATCAACCACACGGCCTTGCTGTCCTGTTACTGCAAACACATCTACATCTACAACTACGTGATTACTCTGCTATTCACAATACAGTGCCTGGCAGAGGGTTCAATGAACCACTTTCAAGCTGTCTCTAGCGTTCCGCTCTCCAGCGGCGCGCGGGAAAAATGAGCACTGACATTTTTCTGTGCGAGCCCTGATTTCTCTCATTTCCTCGTGATGATCATTTCTCCCTATGTGGGTGGGTGCCAACGGAATGTTTTAGCAATCGGAGGAGAAAACTAGTGATTGAAATTTCATAAGAAGATCCGTCACAACGAAAAACGCCTTTGTTTTAATGATCGCCACTCCAATTCAGGTACCATGTCTGTGGCACTATCTCCCCTATTTCGCTATGATACAAAACGAGCTGTCCTTCTTTGAACTTTTTCAGTGTCATCTGTCAATCTCACTTGATGCGGATCCCACACCGCACAGCAGTACTCCAGAACAGGGCGGACAAGTGTGGTGTAAGCAGTCTCTTTAGTAGACCTGTTGCACCTTTTAAGTTTTCTGCCAATGAATTGCAGTCTTTAGTTTTCTCTACCCACAACACTATCTATGTGATCGTTCAAATTTAGGTTATTCGTAATTGTAATCCTTAAGTATTTAGTTGAATTTACAACCTTCAAGTTTGCGTGTCTTATAGTGTAATCCAAATTTGGCGGATTTCTTTTAGTACGAATATGAATAACTTCACACTTTTCTTTATTCATGGTCAGCTCCCACTTTTCGCACCACACAGATATCTTGTCTAAATCATTTTGCAATTCGTTTTGGTATCTGATGACTTTGCAACACGGTAAATTACAGCATCATCAGCAAACAATCTAAGAGGGCTACTCAGATAGTCTTCTATGTCGTTAATATAGATTAGGAACAATAGAGGGCCTATAACACTTCTTTGGGGAACGCCGGATATTATTTGTTTTACTTGATGACTTTCAGTCTATTATTAGGAACTGTGACCTTTCTGACAGGAAATCACGAATCCAGTCGCACAACTGAGGCGATATTCCATAGGCACGCAGTTTGGTTAGAAGACGCTTGTGAGGAACGGTGTCGAAAGCTTTCTGGAAATCTAAAAATATGGAATCAATTTGATATCCCCTGTTTATAGCAGCCAATACTTCATGAGTATAAAGAGCTAGTTGTGTTTCACAAGAACGATAATTTCTGAATCCGTGCTGACTATGTGTCAATAAATCGTTTTCTTCGAGGTAATTCATAATGTTCGAACACAGTATATGTTCCAAAACCCTACTGCAAATCGACGTTAGTGATATGGGCCTATAATTCATCGGATTACGCGTTTTTCTCTTTTACGGTATTGGTGTGACTTGAGCAATTTTACAGTCTTTTGGTGCGGATCTCTCTGTGAGTGACCGGTTGTAAATAGTTGCTAAATATGGAGCTATTGTATCAGCATACGCTGAAAGGAACCTGACGTATAGAATCTGGACCGGAGGCCTTGCCTTTATTAAGTGATTTAAGCTGCTTTGCTACACAGAGGATATGTACTACTATTTTCCTCATCTTTGCAGTTGTTCTTGACTGGAATTCTGGAATATTTACTTCATCTTCTTTGGTGAAGGATTTTCGGAAAACCCTGTTTAATAACTCTGCTTTAGTGCAACTGTCATCAGTGACTTCACCATTGTTATCGCGCAGTGAAGGTGTTGATTGCGTCATGCCACTGGTGTGCTTTTATGTATGACCAGAAACTCTCTGGGTTCTCTGCCGGATTCCGAGACAGAGTTACGTTGTGGAAATTATTAGAAGCATCTCACATTGAAGTACACGCTATCTCTCGAACTTCTGCAAAACTTCGCCAATCTTGGGGATTTTGCGCTCCTTTAAATTAGCATGATTTTTTTGTTGCTTCTGCGACAGTGATTTGAGTCGTTTTGTGTACCATGGGGGATCAGTACCATCACTTATTAATTTATGTGGTACACATCTCTCAACTTCCGTCGATAATATCTCTTTGAAATCATTCTACGCTTTCATGATCAGAACGGATAAGTCGAGATTGTCTCTTAAAAAGGCGTTAAGAGCATTTTTATCAGCTTTTTTAAATAAATGTAGTTGCGTTTATTTTTGACGGTTGAGGGTGTTAACGGTATTCAGCCTAACAGCAACTGACTTGTGGTCGCTAATCCCTGTATTTGTCACGATACTCCCTCTTTGTCCAGGATTATTTGCTGCTAAGAGGTCAAGTATGCTTTCGCAAACATTTTCGCTTCGAGCGGGCTCATGAACTAACTGTTCAAAATAATTTTCTTAGAAAGCATTCAGTACAATTTCGGATGACGTTTTATGCCTGCCGATGGCTTTAAACGTATAATTTTTCCAGCTTATCGAGGGTAGATTGAAGTCACCACCGACTATAATTGTGTGATTAGGGTACCTATTTGAAATGAGACTCAAGTTTTCTTTGAACTGTTCACCAACTATACATTCTGAGTCGGAGGGTCGGTAAATAGTTTAGACCGATTGTCAAGTATAACCTCTGCCCATGCTATTTCGCAGGAACTATCTACATCAATTTCGTTACAAGGTAAACTGCTTCTGACAGCAATAAATGCTCTTCCACCAAATGTATTTAATCTATCTTTTCTGAACACTGTTAGGTCGTTTGAAAAAATTTCGGCTGAACTTATTTCCGGCTTTAGCCAGCTTTCTGTACCTATAACTATTTGAGCTTCAGTGCTTTCAATTGGGGCTTGGAGCTCTGGTTCTTTCCCAACATAGCTACGACAATTTATAACTACAATAACGATCGTTTCTACAACTACCTTATTGTATTTTACCTGCCTCCTTTAGACGGACGCCTTTTCTGTGGTTTCCTGAGTCCCTCTAACCTAAAAAGCCACCCAGTCCCTTCCACACAACTCCCGCTACCCGTGTAGCCGCTTCCTGTGTGTAGTGGACTCCTGACCTATTAAACTGGGAACCCGGAAACCCACCACCCGATGGCGCAAGGAATCTGCAGCCTACACGGTCACTGAACCGCGTGAGTCTGATTCAGACCCTCCACTTGGCTCTTTACCAAAGGACCACAGTCGGTTCTGCAAATGGTGAGCTCCGCCTTAATCTCACAAACAAGACTGGCAGGGGAAACTACAGCCGTAACTTTTCCCAAGGGCATGCAGCTCTACTGTATGGTTAAATGATGATGGTATCCTTTTGGGTAAAATATTATGGAGGTAAAATAGTCCCCCATTTGGATCTCCAGGTGGGAACTATTAATGAGGATGTTGTCATCAGGAAAAACAAAACTGGTGTTCTGCGTATCGGCCCACAGAATGTTGGATTCCTTGATTGGGTAAGTAGAAAATATAAAAAGAGAAATGGATAGGTTGTAGTTATAGTGGGATTTCAGTGGCAGGAGGAATAGGACTTCTCGTCAGGTGAATATGGCGTTATAAATACAAAATCAAATAAGGGTAGTGCAGGAGCAGGTTTAAAAATGAATAAGAAAATAGGAATGTGGGTAAGTTACTATGAACAGCATAGTGAGTGTTTTATCATAGCCAAGAGATACTCGAAGCGCACTCCCGCTACAGCAGTGCAAGTTTACATATCAGCTATCTCTGCAGATGATGAAGAGATTGAAGAAATGTATCATGAGATAAAATAAATTATTTATATGGTTAAGGGAGACGAGAATTTAATTGTGATGGGAGACTGAAATTCGACAGAAGGAAAAGGAAGCGAAGGAAAAATTGTAGGTGAATTTGGACTAGGGGAAAGGAATCAAAGACAAAGCTGCCTGGTAGAATTTTGCGCAGAGCATAATTTAATCATAGCTAACCCGTGGTTTAAGAATAATAAAAGAATACATATGTGGAAGAAACCTGTAGACACTAGAAGGTTTCAGAATGATTATATAATGGTAAGGCAGGGATTTAGGAATCAGATTTTAAATTGTAAGACATTTCCAGGCGTAGATGTGGACTCTGGCCAAAATTTTTTAGTTATGAACTGTAGATGAAAACTAAAGAAATTGCAAGAAGTTAGAAAATTAAGGATATGGAATCTGGATAAGTTGATATAACCATGTATTGTTGAGGGTTTCAGAGGGAGCATTAGGAAAAGGTTGAGTAGAACAGGGTAAATGAATACAGTAGAAGAAAAAAAATGACTGTGAAGTCAGCAGAGGATCAGATAGGTAAAAAGACAAGTCCTAATAGAAAGCCTTGGATAACACGGAAGATACGATATTGAATTTAACTGATGAAAAAAGAAAATATAAAAATGCAGCAAGTGAAGCAGGCAGAAGGGAATACAAGCGTCTAAAAATGACACTGACAGAAAGTGTAAAATGGCTAAGCAGGAGGGGCCAGAGGACAAAAATGAAATGATCATCTGGCATTTAATGGCCGGGAGATCCCTTTCGGGGTTCGGCCGCAGTATTGCAAGTCTTTTTAGTTGACGCCACTCGGGCGACTTGCGTGTCAATGATGATGAAAGTGATGGACACACAACACCCAGTCCACTGTCGGGCATCGAAACTGGGCCCCCTTGCTACGCTACCGTTGCACTATGGAGGCGGACGCCAGATGACAAATGTAAGGATATAGAAGCGTACGTCACTACGGGAAAGATAGATATTGTCTGCAGGAAAATTAAAGAAAATGGAATATGAATATCAAGAGCTCAGACAGAAAACCAGTCCTAAGCAAAGAATGGAAAGCTGAAAGGAGGAAGCAGTGCATAGAGAGCCCATACAAGAGAGACGAACTTGTAAGCAATGTTATAGAAATAGAATAAGACGTAGATTAGAAGGATATCGGAGACATCCATGAGAAGAATTTGATAGAGCTCTGTAAGACCTAAGTCGAAACAAGGCCCCGGGAGTAGACAGTGTTCTGTCAGACCTACCAATAGCCGTTGGAGGGCCAGCCGTGACAAAATTCTTCCACGTGGTGTGCAAGATATATGAGACAGGCGAAATGCCCTCAGACTTCAAGAAGGATGTAGTAATTCCAGTTCGAAAGAAAGCAGGTGCTGACAGGTGTGAATATTACCAAATGGTCAGTCTAATAAGTCATGGTTGCAAAATACTAACTTCAATCCTTTACAGATGAATGGAAAAACTGATAGAAGCCGACCTCGATGAAGATCAGTTTGGATTCAGGAGAAATGTAGGAACTCACGAGGCAATATTGACCCTTCTACTTCTCTTAGAAGATTGGTTAAGGAAAGGAAAACCTACATTTATAAAATGGTTCAAATGGCTCTGAGCACTACGGGACTTCACATCTGAGGTCATCAGTCACCTAGAACTTAGAACTACTTAAACCTAACCAACCTAAGGACATCACACACATCCATGGCCGGATTCGAACCTGCGACCGTAGCGGTCGCGTGGTTCCAGACTGTAGCGCCTAGAACCGCTCGGCCACTCCTGCCGGCTACATTTAGCGTTTGACAGTTTTGACTGGAATGCCCTCTTTGAAATTCTGAAGGTTTCAGGAGCAAAACATGGGGAGGGAAAGTCTATTTACATCTTATATGGAAACCAGGCAGCAGTTATAAGAGTCAAGGGGCACGAAAAGGAAGCAGTGATTGAGAAGAGAGTGAGACAGGGTTGTAACCTATCCCCAATGTTATTCAGTCTGTATATTGAGCAAGCAGTAAAATAAACCAAAGAAAAATTTGGAGAAAGAATTAAAATTCAGGGAGAAGAAGTAAAAACTCTGAGAATCACCGATGACATTGTCATTGTATCAGAGACAGTGAAGGACTTGGACGAGCAGTTGAACAGAATAGATACTGTCTTGAAAGATGGGTACAAAATGAACATCAACAAAAGCAAAACAAGGATAATAGAATGTAGCCGAATTCAAAACAATAGCAAAACAAGGATATTAGAATGTAGCCGAATTCAATCAGGTGATGCTGAGGGAATTAGATCAGGAAACGAGACACTTAAAGTAGTAGATGAGTTTTGTTATTGTGGCAGCAAAATACCAGAGGATGGCCGAAGTATAACGAATATAAAATGTACACTGGCAACAGCAAAAGAAACGTTTCTGAAGAAAAGAAATTTGTTTACATCGAATGTAGATTTAAGCGTCAGGAAGTATTTTCTGAAAGTGTTTGTATGATGTGTAGCCACCTATGCAAGTGAGACATGGACGAAAAACTGTTTAGAGAAGAAGAGAATAGAAGCATTTGAAATGCAGTGCTAGAGAAGAATGCTGAGGATTAGATAGGTAGATCACATAACTAATGATGAGGAACTGAACAGAACTGGGGGAGAAAAGAAATTTGTGGCACAACCTGACTAGAGGAAGGGATCGGTTGGTAGGACACATTCTGAGACATCAAGGGATGATCAGTTTAGTATTCAAGGGAAGTGTTGGGGGTAGAAACCGTAGAGGGAGATCAAAAGCTGAATACAGTAAGCAAATTCAGACGGATGTGAGCTGAGTATTTATTCAGGGATGTAGAGGCTTGCACAGGACAGAGTAGCATGGAGAGCTGCATCAAACCAGACTTCGGACTGAATACCCCAACAAGGACGTACACTTCCGGCCAGGGGATGCGGTCGGTAAAGATTGACACAGACTTTCTCGTCTCCTGTGGGATTCAGAATTTCGTCAATATTAGCGACTCTGAGCTGATGTGAGGCGCGAAACATAAGAAATGTTCGACATTAGCCCACCAACACCAAAAGAAAATTATAAAGAGCAAACGAATTAAACCGTAAATATAACCTGGTGCCCATCAAACATGTTAAAACATAAGCGAGTACACATATGCACACACACACACACACACACACACACACACACACACACAAATCGCACGAGTATTTACGACGATAAAGATGTAACATATATTGATACAGCAATACTTACATAGCGGGACGAGTGTCGTTTGCTCACCGGAAGACACAGCAACTGACTGGATGTAGCTCTGGAAGGGCATAGTGCCAAAACTTCGACAAGAAGTCACTTGGCCCGATAAAAGGTCACCAACTAGACAGCCGGCAGCGATAATTTAAATCGATTCATAACTGCCTTAGGTCATCGTTCGCCTGTGCATGTGGACACAATTATCGTACAGTCTCGGAAGCGTTAATGAATCCATTGTCAAACTGTACAGTGGATTACTTCAAGGTAACACTAGGGTTTACTAGCAGTGTTAAAATAACTGAACTTCATAAACCATACTTTTGTGAAGCACTGTTACGTTCACGCTCATATGAAGCCACAGTTTTGTATAAGCAAAGAACTGATGTAGGGCACTGTATCCTCGTTTAATACTAAAGGAAAGAGATGAGGTGGAGGAACAACTTGATAGCGATAAACAGTGTGGTCGTTCTAAAATTAATTTAATCCAGCCAAGCGTCCACGATTCTGCAACGGTAGTTGTAACACCTCAATGAGTAATTAATAAAGTAGTCCCACAAAACGACTAATGCGTCCTGCATTCCTAAGATTGTTGAATTCCAAATCTGCGCACATCAGTCCTATCTATTTGCACATTTCGTTTGACGTACGAGTCATCTTCACGACTCAGCAACTATGTGTGTGAGTGACTGCAAGAGCTATTGCATGACAAATGTAAGTGAAAGGGATAGAAACATAGCATAGGACTATCGGACAAGTGCCAGTAGTGACAACTGTTTTAGTTTTAAATTACTGCTCGCAGTGACACTGATCGCGAAAAAGCGAAGTTCAATGTTTCGTAGTTCTCGTATACTTTAATCGTGAAAAAGAGGGAATAAATTAATATTTCCTCAAATAAATTTTCAAACGGAATCTCCGACATGGACAGTGAAAATAACGGCGAGGAAGATCGGTATGACCCCTCCGAAATCTTAAAACATTGATAAATATTGCTAATGCAGCCCATTCCTTAGCAGAAGATCTCCATATTACGGAGATACAAGTTTTAATAACATCTCACAAAACACAAGCTGCAGTATCAAATACGTTACTAGATAAGCGATAGGCATCTGAGACGTCTAACAATGTAGTTACGCCAGTATCACCTCAGGACAGCAACACAGAAGACATTGGCCACTCGATGGAGTTCGTGCTCGACAGAAAGGGGGTTCCTCATGGTAAAGAGAGGATGTTTCATCAGAACAATGCCCTTCCAGTCTCTCAGGTGGTAGAAGTAAGAGTCATAAAAAGGTTAATCAGTTTATGAGAAACCCAAAATCAACAGTCACGGAAAATTCCAAAGTTAACCCTTAGGGTAATTCAACACAAATAGATACACAACATGTAACGATCCATACATGTTTTATCCTATTCAACAAAATTTCGGCAATATTCATCTACACGTTTTCAGAGACCTTCTAATTTTTACTAGGCTACTGATAATGGACTTTTTGTGTTATATATGGAAAGCCTGGACAAAAGCATAGGTCGTTTGCACCGAGTTGCATTACGAAAGCTTTTACATAACTCTCTGCCAGAAATCAAGACTGCAGCCATCAACATCTCTTCTGTAGGTAAAAATAAAGTAAAATTGGAACTAAAATTTTCTAACAAAGCGAAATTATAGTCAATAAGAATCCCACATTCCCTCCTTTAATGCAATTCTGTCTGTTTTAATTATTCGGGAGTTGACCGTCTTGTTTTAAACTTTCTTTGCTTTTTGCGTTTAATTTGACTGGGAAACCGTTGAGGTTGAACTGAACATATACATGGATGGACATGAGAAATGAAAGGTTGCAATAAATTTTTCATCCGTGAGCATTACTTTATATATATGAAATATTCTGTTGCAGATTAATAAAAATGAATTTCCTTGAATATTCCAAAATAATGATTCAAGTTTTACTTTTATTCAAGTACTAAAGCTGTCTGTGCAAGAATGAAAATATTACTGTGCATCGAACTTAGCAAACATTTTCACGTTGCAGTGGATTTTTGTTTAACTGGATATACCCCGACTAGTTTTGAAGCGTGAGACAATCTTTACTATATGAAAATGTTTTTTTTATTGCTAAGCTCTCCTGAAATATCATCCACTTTTAAATACACTTTCCGATATGTTCGGAATTTATCATTTTTTTGAATGAAAATTTACAAAAGCTGCAGCTTGTATCCACCTGTGAATGCACAGTAGTGATTCTGCGTCTGGAATGCTGTGAAAAGAAACACTTTTTTTGTTTTCATTCACCTCTACCTGTATCCTTTTGAGGATGTGGTCGTTATTGCGATCGTATATTTAAAACTGCGGCTGCTGCAGACTACTCGCTCGCGGCGCAGCTTCGTACCACCAGCGATATCCAATAAAATGCTGAAATTTCTTAAATAAAGTGGGTAATGTCCGGTGCGAACATTGCAGTAATTTTGACAAACAGATTTCACTAAATAAACATATTTTAACAGAAATAATTAAAATCTGTACACATCTTTTACAATCCCAGCTACAAATGGCGTCGATCATCGACTCACGACAAAAGAAAACTACATAAGAGCCTAATGCAACGTCACAGGTTCCTCTCCCATTCAGTCCGTGCAGAAGACAAGTGATTCTATTACAACATATTGCCTATTTATATCTTAACTAATTCTTGTACGGTCTTTGTCATTTTGATTACATATCGTTTCTTCTGTGGCGGTTTTCACATCCTCCGCCACAGATAGTATTTCACACCCTTTGAAAAATCATTTATAATAGCAAAATTCATAATTATCTTTTTCCTTACAAAATTAAGTGTCCTTTTGAAATTCAATTAACAGAAATACATATAAATTATTTGTTACAGTGAGCATTATACATCGAATTGTTCTTTTAACTTTCACTTTGGATGCGTGCTGCCAGAGAACGTTACATTGCCCCCTGGCAGCATTTGGTGGACAGTTTTTTGACACGTTTGACACAATGCTGCCATTAACGTTCGTACTACCGTTGTCCTTTGGTTTATGAACACTTATACTTCACTTAAGGGCTGACCATTTCTTAGCTTTCGGCTCCCCTCATTCGGGCAAGGTGCAAACAGGAAACCTGGGTAAAACTGTGCCGGAGCCCAGCCATCCCATATGGTTCGTAATTGGATTTGCCCATTCTTCTATTAAGCACTTTTATGTACATTAACAGTCTATAATGAAACGTCACATAATAACACTGTCACACACATTGATATTATAGTTTGTTGTGTAAACGTCTTTCTCGCACATACTATGTCACGATATTACTTCAGTTTTGCATATCTTTTGACCTATAGCGTCAGTTTGTAAATGTTATTTATACGACACTTTATCGTCAAATTTTCATCACAACACATGGATCTGCCAAATCATTTACGTACACTCCTGGAAATGGAAAAAAGAACACATTGACACCGGTGTGTCAGACCCACCATACTTGCTCCGGACACTGCGAGAGGGCTGTACAAGCAATGATCACACGCACGGCACAGCGGACACACCAGGAACCGCGGTGTTGGCCGTCGAATGGCGCTATCTGCGCAGCATTTGTGCACCGCCGCCGTCAGTGTCAGCCAGTTTGCCGTGGCATACGGAGCTCCATCGCAGTCTTTAACACTGGTAGCATGCCGCGACAGCGTGGACGTGAACCGTATGTGCAGTTGACGGACTTTGAGCGAGGGCGTATAGTGGGCATGCGGGAGGCCGGGTGGACGTACCGCCGAATTGCTCAACACGTGGGGCGTGAGGTCTCCACAGTACATCGATGTTGTCGCCAGTGGTCGGCGGAAGGTGCACGTGCCCGTCGACCTGGGACCGGACCGCAGCGACGCACGGATGCACGCCAAGACCGTAGGATCCTACGCAGTGCCGTAGGGGACCGCACCGCCACTTCCCAGCAAATTAGGGACACTGTTGCTCCTGGGGTATCGGCGAGGACCATTCGCAACCGTCTCCATGAAGCTGGGCTACGGTCCCGCACACCGTTAGGCCGTCTTCCGCTCACGCCCCAACATCGTGCAGCCCGCCTCCAGTGGTGTCGCGACAGGCGTGAATGGAGGGACGAATGGAGACGTGTCGTCTTCAGCGATGAGAGTCGCTTCTGCCTTGGTGCCAATGATGGTCGTATGCGTGTTTGGCGCCGTGCAGGTGAGCGCCACAATCAGGACTGCATACGACCGAGGCACACAGGGCCAACACCCGGCATCATGGTGTGGGGAGCGATCTCCTACACTGGCCGTACACCACTGGTGATCGTCGAGGGGACACTGAATAGTGCACGGTACATCCAAACCGTCATCGAACCCATCGTTCTACCATTCCTAGACCGGCAAGGGAACTTGCTGTTCCAACAGGACAATGCACGTCCGCATGTATCCCGTGCCACCCAACGTGCTCTAGAAGGTGTAAGTCAACTACCCTGGCCAGCAAGATCTCCGGATCTGTCCCCCATTGAGCATGTTTGGGACTGGATGAAGCGTCGTCTCACGCGGTCTGCACGTCCAGCACGAACGCTGGTCCAACTGAGGCGGCAGGTGGAAATGGCATGGCAAGCCGTTCCACAGGACTACATCCAGCATCTCTACGATCGTCTCCATGGGAGAATAGCAGCCTGCATTGCTGCGAAAGGTGGATATACACTGTACTAGTGCCGACATTGTGCATGCTCTGTTGCCTGTGTCTATGTGCCTGTGGTTCTGTCAGTGTGATCATGTGATGTATCTGACCCCAGGAATGTGTCAATAAAGTTTCCCCTTCCTGGGACAATGAATTCACGGTGTTCTTATTTCAATTTCCAGGAGTGTATATTATATGCTGTCAATGTTTTTAGAATTTAAACACAGCAAATGTTAAGTTTCTTTTGCATAAATCGTGTTCATACAAATGTTTCTCGTGATATTTTATTGGGATAGTTTTGGCAAATGATTAATTACACATCGACAATGACATTCGTCTAGCGGCGTGAAGTAATCGTTGCACAGTGAACGGCGCGTCGCGTCGTGTCGGCCCCTGCTGAGGTCAATGTCCGCGGTGTTGACAGACACGGCGCGGAGCGGAGAAGCATGGCCTTGTCGCCGCTGCTTCGTGCCCCCACGGCCAGTGCGTGGCTGAAGTTACCGCAGACGCGTGTTGCACTCCAGACTCCCAGCGTGCCCTCTTCTTGTGGTACTCCATCAAACACGGAACAAATTCACACACATACGTTTTAGCTGTGGGAGAGAATGCACACGGTTAGCGCTTATCTCACTGGGGGTAAGATAGATTCTGCCTTACAGGAAAATTAAAGAGACCTTTGGAGAAAGGAGAACCACTTGCATGAATATCAAGAGCTTTGATGGAAACCCAGTTCTGAGCAAAGAAGGGAAAGCAGAAAAGTGGAAGGAGTATATAGAGGGTCTATACAAGGGCGATGTACTTGAGGACAACATTATGGAAATGGAAGAGGATGTAGATGAAGATCAAATGGGAGATATGATACTGCGTGAAGAGTTTGACAGAGCACTGAAAGACCTGAGTCGAAACAAGGCCCCCGGAGTAGACAACATTCCATTAGAACTACTGACAACCTTGGGAGAGCCAGTCCTGACAAAACTCTACCATCCGGTGAGCAAGATGTATGAGACAGGCGAAATACCCTCAGACTTCAAGAAGAATATAATAACAGGTGTTGACAAACGTGAAAATTACCGAACTATGAGTTTAATAAGTCACAGCTGCAAAATACTAACACGAATTCTTTACAGACGAATGGAAAAACTGGTAGAAGCGGACCTCGGGGAAGATCAGTTTGGATTCCGTAGAAATGTTGGAACACGTGAGGCAATACTGACCCTACGACGTATCTTAGAAGAAAGATTAAGGAAAGGCAAACCTACGTGTCTAGCATTTGTAGACTTAGAGAAAGCTTTTGACAATGTTGATTGGAATACTCTCTTTCAAATTCTGAAGGTGGCAGGGGTAAAATACAGGGAGCGAAAGGCTATTTACAATTTGTACAGAAAGCAGATGGCAGTTATAAGAGTCGAGGGGTATGAAAGGGAAGCAGTGGTTGGGAAGGGAGTGAGACAGGATTGTAGCCTATCCCCGATGTTATCCAATCTGTATATTGAGCAAGCAGTAAAGGAAACAAAAGAAAAGTTCGGAGTAGGTATTAAAATCCATGGAGAAGAAATAAAAATGTTGAGGTTCGCCGATGACATTGTAATTCTGTCAGAGACAGCAAAGGACTTGGAAGAACAGTTGAACGGAATGGACAGTGACTTGAAAGGAGGATATAAGATGAGCACCAACAAAAGCAAAACGAGGATAATGGAATGTAGTCGAATTAAGTCGGATGATGCTGAGGGAATTAGATTAGGAAATGAGACACTTAAAGTAGTAAAGGAGTTCTGCTATTTGGGGAGAATAACTGATGATGGTCGAAGTAGAGAAGATATAAAATGTAGACTGACAATGGGAAGGAAAGCGTTTCTGAAGAAGAAAAATTTGTTAACATCGAGTATAGACTTAAATGTCAGGAAATCGTTTCTGAAAGTATTTGTATGGAGTGTAGCCACGTATGGAAGTGAAACGTGGACGATAAATAGTTTAGACAAGAAGAGAATAGAAGCTTTCGAAATGTGGTGCTACAGAAGAATGCTGAAGATTCGATGGGTAGATCACATAACTAATGAGGAGGTATTGAATAGAATTGGGGAGAAGAGGAGCTTGTGGCACAACTTGACTAGAAGAAGGGATCGGTTGGTAGGACATGTTCTGAGACATCGAGGGATCACCAATTTGGTATTGGAGGGCAGCGTGGAGGGTCAAAATCGTAGAGGGAGACCAAGAGATGAATACATTAAGCAGATTCAGAAGGATGTAGGCTGCAGTAGGTACTGTGAGATGAAGAAGCTTGCACAGGATAGAGTAGCATGGAGAGCTGCATCAAACCAGTGTCAGGACTGAAGACCACAACAACAACATCACTCAGTACGCCTTCACTGATCTGGTTTGCACAATGTCGTTTGGGTATGATAACGTGTTTCACTGGGCACACAATATCCCTACACCATGTCACGACTCTGTCGTCTGTCACACGCAAGTCTATATCACACTATAAATTTATCTCCGCAGTCACAGCGTCCCTTCACATACAAAGACCCTTTTATTTGGTTCACAGACACTGTAAATGTTGCTGTTAGACACTAATTTGTTTCACCGTCTCTTTGCGGATCACTGTTTATGTCTTATGGATTACTTATTTTCCTATGAACACTGCAATGACACAGTTTTCTTTTGTTTGGTATTAATAACCTCGCGACGTATTGCTGTAGTCTTAACAGTCACTATCTGTCTCTGCTACACAATACTTCGTTCGTTCTCATAGGTCTTTGGTTACAATGTCCATTATGCCATCTTTGTAACAGTACAATTGTAACTTAATTACTCGTTTATATTAAAGGTGTGTGACATTTGCATACATGGTTACATTCCCAGTATTTTTACTTTCTCAGTTTGCCCGGTTATCACCCATTTTATTCTTAAGCAGACTTTCCTTGTGCATCCCAGCCGGATTCAGGCGTATTGTTCTCTAACTTTTTTATTATATATAAAACAACATCACATTTCATTTACAGGTTCCTACATGACTACAGTGTAGTTTCTGCAGGGGAAGGTTGGTTTCATAAGTTTTGGTTAGCTATTCTTACGTGTTCAGTTCACACGTGCTCCGATTGGAGCTTTAATTATTCGCAACTTTATGTTACCTCGATTGGGTTTATTGCTATCGAATTTGTCTCCAGTGGTGTGCTCAGATCACTACTGGTTGCATTATTGCCTTTCATAATGTAACTTCAGAACATAATTGTCTCAGGGTTTCTTAACACTAATGTCATTCTGGGTTCAATGAAAATCTTATATCTTACATCTACACACACATAATAGAAAGTTTTTTCCAACAAATGCTTTACCTTTTTACACATATTAAATATTGTCCATCATATATATTACTTACTAGTGAATTGTTTATTTCGACTGTCCTCCTTAACATCTTTACACAACAGATTATTGCACCTTGACATCAGCTTAGCTTTGTGCAGTCATTTAGAGCATGTCAATTTTATCATCATTCAAAGAAGAAAAACAGAAATAGTCATAGAAAAAGGGAAACACAAACATATCATTATAACTAAATATTTCTGTACTCTAGTATATTCTCTATACACATTATATATTACTACTGGTCATTCATTGTACGAATAACTTTACATCCTTTCGAGGGTACAGCCCCCGCACTTTTCCCGACTGAGGATTTGCTAATAAGTAACAACACTCATGTGGCACTCTGATTATTTTAAAAGGTCCAGTATATACTAATTGTCACTTGCTGTTTTGTTTTGGTGTCGCTGAGGACTTAGGGTGATTGTGTATAAGTACTAAGTCCCCAACACTGAGTTTTTGATCATTTGTCTAACCTCGGTCATATTTATCCTTTCTTTTCCGTGCACAACTAGTTAAGTTGTACACTGCCTTTCTTCTCTTCTCTTCTTTACTTTCTGGAATGACTAGTAACCTCGGCAGAGGTATCAGCCATTCGTTCAGTATTCTATAATTGTCCTTCACAATTTCTGATGGTGGGTACCCCGTAAAGCCGTGTGGGGTTGAATTATGAATTTCCAGAAACTTGGATATAAAGTCTGGCCATTTTGTGTGTTTATGAGCAATGTACAGTCTGAAAAACGTATTTAGTTCCCCAAAGGTCTTCTCAACTAAACTTGCCTGTGGATGGAATCGGGATATTAATATGTGCTTTATGCCTTGTTCTTTCAGATAATTTCTCCAGGTATGTCCTGTGAAATAAGAGGCATTGTCCGATACTATTGCTTCGGGCTTCCCCACTTGTGTTAAGTATTCCTTGTCCATCCATCTGACTATGCCTTTGGCTGTGGCTGACTTGAGACAGAATATTTCTAAATACTTGGAGAAAATATCATACACAGCTAAGATATATTTTAATCCTTCCCTGGCCCGCAGACAGGGGCCGGCTATGTCCACAGATACTAGTTGAAGTGGTTTCTGAGGTACTATTGGATGTAACTCAAACTTTATTGATCTGTTTTGGGATTTCGCATTTTGACATAAGATACAAGTTATAATTATTGCACGTGCCTGTAGGCGCATTCCTTTAAAATAACAGTATCTTGACATTATTCTTATACATTTGCCAATCCCGGCATGACCCCACGCTATATGCGTGTGCCACACTACAGTTTTGATTGTCTGCTGAGGTATGCACACTACCCAGCTGCCACTTGTTACATTTACCTTATAGTATAAAATATTATCAACGATCTTGAAGCTTTGTTTATCTTTAAAATTGTTATCGTCTTTAATCTTCTTAATGACCTCCTGCCAGATTGGGTCGGTTTTTTGCAATTCTGACATGTCCTTACACGTATGCAAGTCCCTTCTATGAATTTTGTCTTGTACCATAAGTACACAGAATTCTTCAGCCTGTTCCAAAATATCTGCAACTGCTGGTAATCTCACCGGTAATCTCGACAAGGCGTCGGCTACCACGTTGTCTTGTCCTTTTACATACATCATCTTAATGCTACTCTCTTGTAATGCTAGCCTTCATCTTGTGAGGCGAGTATGAAATAGTTTACATGACACGAGAAAACTTAGTGCCTTATGGTCAATATATACTTTGATTTCCTTTCCGTAGACGTACTAATTGAACTTCTTTACTGCCCAGACAACCGCAAGCGCTTCTAAATCCGTTGCAGAGTAGGCTCTCTCGCAGTTATTTAGCGTACGGCTGGCGAACCCGACTATTTTGACTGTTGTGAGGTCATTGTCTCTTTCCCACTGGAATAAACAAGCTCCTAAGCCGCAGGAACAAGAATCCGTTGCAAGGCAAAAATCTTTCGTCATATCTCGGTGCTGCAATATATTCGCATTCACCAAAGCATCTTTAATTGCGTCAAATGCACACTGACATCTTTCCGTTCACACCCATTGCACGTTCTTCCGCAATAGGTTCAGTAATGATTCGTCATTCATTAATTGATTCGGTATGAATCTCCTGAAAAAAGACGCAAGACCTATAAATGCCTTTAATTGTTTCTTGGTCCTCGGACTTGGAAAACCACGGATCGCCTCGAGGTTTTTACTATCTGGAGTGATACCTTGCGATGTTACGAGATGACCTAAAAACTTGATTTTACTACGTCCAAACTTAGATTTTTCTAGATTTGCCGTCACTCCAGCTTGTTTAAATCCCTCCAAAACCCTACACAGTAATTCCAGGTGTTCTTCCCAGGTGGCGGTAGCAATCACCAAGTCGTCAACATACACCGTTACTTTTTCCAGCAAATCCGGGCCCAGAACCACGTCGAGGGCTATGATAAACATCCCTGCACTTACATTTGGGCCGAAAGGTAGCACTTTAAACTGATACCTCCATCCCCCAAATATAAACGCAGTGTACTTCCGCGACTCGGGTGTGAGCGGAATTTGCCAATATGAACTTTCCATTTCAAATGGTTCAAATGGCTCTGAACACTATGGGACTCAACTTCTGAGGTCATTAGTCCCCTAGAACTTAGAACTAGTTAAACCTAACTAACCTAAGGACATCACACACATCCATGCCCGAGGCAGGATTCGAACCTGCGACCGTAACGGTCTCGCGGTTCCAGACTGCAGCACCCAGAACCGCGCGGCCACTTCGGCCGGCGAACTTTTCATTTCAATTGATGTTAAATACTGTATTCCATGGAACTTTTGAATCTGTTCCTCCAAATTTTCTGGGTGGGTCCTGACAGGCACGATGGCTTCATTTATATCTCTAGCATCCAGTACCAGTCTTACCTGCCCATCGGCCTTTGCTACTGCCACCAAGGGGCTACCATACGGAGATAAGGACGGCTCTATAATATCCCATTCCAGCATCTTTCGGATTTCTTTTGCGACTACCTCTCTCTTGGACTAAAGAATGGAATACGAAGCACGACAGTATGTTTCATGTGGTTTCACTTCGATATCGTAGTGATACCCTTTTACTATTCCAGGTTGGCCAGAAAACACTTTCCTGTAGACCGATTACAACTGTACTAAATCTCGCTGCTGTGCTAAGTTTAGATTCTCTGATTGCGTCACTTAATTCATAAGTGCATCTCCATTTGCACTGAATTGACCACTTTGTACATCCGGATAACAGAGATCCCTTCCCAATGAGTGATTATCTAAATGTAGTATCCATTGATTCCCACATTTGATATTAATCTCATTACAGCTGGGCACAAGTAACTCCTCAGATTTCAGCATGGGCAATTCCACTCTTCTACCTGAATTCGTTAAACTTAATTTTCCCAGAGATAGGTCAATAATTGCGTCCCTTTCTCTCAAGAAATCAACACCCAAGATGCAGGCTACCTTCAAACCCTTTACTATTAAGAACGAGCACGCTATGGCTTCACTTCCTATATGCATTTCCACCCGCGCTTGATGTTTGATAATCTGTCCCTGTGCACTAATGGCCCCAGTGATTCTACATTATTCATGGGAAAAGTCGGCCTATTCCTATCTCTTCTCAGCACTTTGAATAACTCCATGCTCATAACGCTGACAGTGGCACCTGTATCCACTATAGCCTTCACATCAATGTCATTGATTTTGACCTCTAGTATCGCCTGTACCTTTTCATTATGTTCTCTTCAACATGTGTGTGCTTCAGTCAATAGCTCCTGCTCCATCTGTATTCCGTCACTGTACCTTAGCATATACACTACTGGCCATTAAAATTGCCACACCAAGAAGAAATGCAGATGATAAACGGGTATTCATTGGACAAATATATTATAGTAGAACTGACATGTGATTTACATTTTCACGCAATTTGGGTGCATAGATCCTGAGAAATCAGTACCCAGAACAACCACCTCTGGCCGTAATAATGGCCTTGATACGCCTGGGCATTGAGTCAAACAGAGCTTGGATGGCGTGTACAGGTACAGCTGCCCATGCAGCTTCAACAATCAAGAGCTAATCAAGAGTAGTGACTGGCATATTGTGACGAGCCAGTTGCTCGCCCACCATTGACCAGACGTTTTCAATTGGTGAGAGATCTGGAGAATGTGCTGGCCAGGGCAGCAGTCGAACATTTTGTGTATCCAGAAAGGCCCGTACAGGACCTGCAACGTGCGGTCATGCATTATCCTGCTGAAATGTAGGGTTTCACAGGGATCGAATGAAGGGTAGAGCCACGGGTCGTAACACATCTGAAATGTAACGTCCACTGTTCAAAGTGCCGTCAATGTAAACAAAGGTGACCGAGACGTGTAACCAATGGCACCCCATACCACCATGCCGGGTGATACGCCAGTATGGCGATGACGAATACACGCTTCCAGTGTGCATTCAACGTGATGTCGCCAAACACGGATGCGACCATCACGATACTGTAAACAGAACCTGGATTCATCCGAAAAAATGATGTTTTGCCATTCGTGCACCCAGGTTCATCATTGAGTACACCATTGCAGGTGCTCCTGTCTGTTTTGGCAGCGTCAAGGGTAACCGCAGCCACGGTCTCCGAGCTGATAGTCCATGCTACTGCAAACGTCGTCGAACTGATCGTGCAGATGGTTGTTGTCTTGCGAACGTCCCCATCTGTTGACTCAGGGATCGAGATGTGGCTGCACGATCCATTACAGCCATGCAGATAAGATGCCTGTCATCTCGACTGTTAGTGATACGAGGCCATTGGGATCCAGCACAGCGTTCCGTATTACCCTCTGCTAACAGTCATTGGATCTCGACCAACACGAGTAGCAATGTCGTGATACGATAATCCGCAATCACGACAGGCTACAATCCGACCTTTATCAAAGTCGGAAACGTGATGGTACGCATTTCTCCTCCTTACGCGAGGCATCACAACAATGTTTCACCAGGCAATGCCGGTCAACTGCTCTTTGTGTAAGAGAATTGGTTAGGAAACTTCCCTCTTGTCAGCACATTGTAGGTGTCACCACTGGCGCCAACCTTGTGTGAATGCTCTGAAAAGGTAATCATTTGCATATCGAAAGACTTGCACCAGGCGAAAGGTCTACCCGACGGAAGGCCCTAGCCACACGGCATTTCCATTTCCATTTCCACAGCATCTTCTTCCTGTCGGTTAAATTTTGCTTCTGTAGCACGTCATCTTCGTGGTGTAGCAATTTTAATGGCCAGTAGTGTAGATTTCAGGTATGTCGTATTGTGCCGAATTGCTCTCGCTCCATTCCTCGGCCGACGATGGAGAGCGTATCTCGGCCGAACTTAGTTTGTTGGATTGCTGGTTGTCGACGTGCAAGATCGTTCCGTGTCATTGACCTCCACTAGATGTACAGTTTGGTGCGCCGGCCGCCACGGTGCGCAATTGGCGCATTTAGTGTTATTGGCCTGCTAGTATCGTATCGCTCGCCGTTTTGCCGCTCCGGGCTACGCCTGCGATTCTGTTGCCAGGTTCGGTTTCCGTCACTGTGATTATTGTTATTCCATGGACCTCTGTAATTTTTCCATCCGCTATTTCCTGGGTGTCCAGCTTCGTACCGGTCATCGAACCTTCGTTTCCTATTGTTATTGAACGGTGGACCACTGCCGTTTCGGTTCCTCCCATTATTCCCGTTCTGCACAAATTCCTGCAGTTTATTGTTTCCTCCACGTTTCCACAAATAGTGCTTGGCGTATTATTATTTCGGTCATTTCTGTGTCCGGATCCGTTATTTCTCGCCAGATGAGATGCTGTCTTTACGTCTTCTTGAATAAGATCAGTGGAGTCAAGAACAGACAAAAAATGCTCCATGTCATTTTCTGGCACATGTATGAGTTTTTCTTTTACATGGATTGGTAAGTGAGACTTTAAGAGTGTTATTAGATCTCTTTCTGAAATTTGTTCATCCCAGTAGCGGGTTTTATTTATATATTTTTCGAAATATTTCCTTAAATTTCCTAGGCGTGGGGAATATGGCTCCGGATTGTAAACTTCTTTACGCAATCGTTCTTGTATGCATGCTGACCAGTATTTAGCCAAAAATGCTTTCTCAAATTGTTCGTAGGTTGTGCAGTTGTCGGTTGCTTCTGTCATCCACAATGCGGCATCCGCTTGTAAATATGGCCTCACGTACTGTATTTTTTGAGCATGGCTCCATACACTGGGTAGGATGTTCCTAAATCCCTTTATAAACACGACGGGGTGGACAGATTTTTTGTCTGTGGTAAAGATCTGAAACTGTCTATTCCATATGAGACTTTCTTCGATCACCATTTTCGAATGATACTTGTTTAATTCACCCGCGTCAGTCGCCTCCTCCATCTCGCAGTCATATCATTTCGCTTCAGTGTTTAAATGCTCGTCATTGTTGAGCTTGGCAAACGTTCTTACATTCCCGTACATTACCGCACTTGTCGGGATCACTAACCTCCCCACGGTGCGTCTGTCACTCTGTGATAATTCTTTCTCGAGGTCGTCCATACGTCCGCTGATATTCCATTGCCACTGCGGAATATCATTGTGCAGTATTCGTTTAAAGTTCTGCACTTCTTTATTCGACCCTGAGTCTTTTCATTCTACTGCTGCTTGTACCTTTTCATCAATTTTTGGAGAATGTCATTATCTTTCGTCTCTAACCACGTATTAAATTCCTTTTCAGTTTTATTGGCTTGTTCACACAGTTTTTGTTCTATGGCTTGTGTCGTGTCTATTTCTAGTTTCTCCATTCGGTTGGCCAGTACACCTATATTATCAACTATGCTGGTGTTGGCCACCTGTAGGTTATTAACCTTTTCGCTCCGTTCTTGTGCGGCTTTCGGGATTGCTTCTTAATTCTGTTTTCGGCTAGCAGTCTCGCTCTGCATAATTTCTAGCGACTGCATTAGTTGCAGGTCTCTCTCTTGTTGATTCCGATCACGTTCTGCCTGCTTTTGGATAAACTCGGCTATTTCTTGTTCACGTTCAGCCTGCTTTGCGTCACGCTCTGCCTGTTGTTGGACAAACCTAACCTGAAAATTGAGCATGCGTTCTACCATTGCTTGTACCAACTGCCCCCCTGACACCTCACCACTCTCTGGTTCGAGTCCTGTTTGCGTGGGTGGTACAGTTTCTTTACTTCCAACTGGAGCACTGGTAGGCAGTGGCACCGTTCCTAGCGCCTCTCACATTATATATCCTTGAATAAACTGCTAGTACTACTCAGAGCCCCACCTACTACTTCAGCATCACTGCTTACTGATTGCTGTTCCAAATCCATACTGCTGTTCCTTTGGCTACGCAACTTAACCATAGTCAGGCAAAAATTAACTTAAATATTCTGTCACTCAGATTTGAAGTGCCTAATCACACACAAAAAATGGTCATTCCTTGTAACCACACTACACACTAAGATAACTAATTACTTTCACTTGGTGCTGTTGTATTCACTATTCACAAACTACAAGCTCACCATTAATGATGTAAGAACACTGCACTGGATCTACTCCACCACCAACAGGACAACTACTCTGCAGTCTTACCTTTCGTTGATTTATCTTGGGGTGCAGCTGCCCCCTGGTACTGTGGTAGGTACTATTTCTTAATGGTATGTGAGCTTGTCTTCAGCTTCTCTCTCGATGTTGAGTTTTCTCATGTAAAAGATCGTTTACACAGATTATCACACAGTATGGGTTGTATAACACATAGAACACATTTGAAAGTAAGTAATCTTTTTACAACAAAGTTCAATCGCAATGAATTTCCTTGAATATTCCAAAATAATGATTCAAGTTTTACTTTTATTCGAGTACTAAAGCTGTTTGTGCAAGAATGAAAATATTGTTGTCCATCGAACTTAGCAAACATTTTCACGTTACAGTGGATTTTTGTTTAACTGGATATACCCCAACTAGCTTTGAAAAAATGGTTCAAATGGCTCTGAACACTATGGGACTTAACTGCAGTGTTCATCAGTCCCCTAGAACTTAGAACTACGTAAACCTAACTAACCTAACGACATCACACACATCCATGCCGGAGGTAGGGTTCGAACCTGCGACTGTAGCGGTCGCGCGGTTCCAGACTGTAGCGCCTAGAACCGCTCGGCCACCTCGACCGGCACTAGGTTTGAAGCATAAGACTATCTTTACTATATGAAAATGCTTTTTTTATATTTCTAAGCTCTCCTGAAAAATAATCCACTTTTAAATGCACTTTACGTTATGTTCAGAATTTAGCACTTTTTTGAATGTAAATTTACAAAAGCTGCAGCTTGTACCCACCTGTGAATGCACAAGATAAAATCTACTATCTCTTTTTATTCTGCGTCTGGAATGCTGTGAAAAGAAACACTCTATTATTTTCCTTCACCTCTACATGTACCCTTTTTAGGATGTGGTCGTTATAGCAATCGTATATTTAAATCTGCCGCTGCTGCAGACGGCTCCCTCGCGGCGCAGCTCCGCACCGCCAGCGATATCCAATAAAATGCTGAAATTTCTTAAATAAAATGGGTAATGTCCGATGTGAACTTTGCAGTAATTTTGACAAACAGATTTTACTAGATAAATATACTTTAACAGAACCAATTAAAATCTTTACACACCTTTTACAATCCCAGCTACAAATGGCGTCGATCATCGACTCATGACAAATGAAAACTACCTAAGAGCCTAATGCAACGTCACGGGTTCCTCTCCCATTCAGTCCGTGCAGAAGACAAGCGATTCTATTACAATATATTGCCTATTTATGTCTTAACTAATTCTTGTACAGTCTTTGACATTTTGATTACATATCGTTTCTTCTGTGGCGGTTTTCACATCCTCCGCCACAGATAGTATTTCACACTCTTTGAATAATCATTTATAATAGCAAAATTCATAATTATCTTTTTCCTCAGAAAATTAAGTGTCCTTTTGAAATTCAATTAACTGAAATACATATAAATTATTTGTTACAGTCAGCATTATACATCGAAATGCTCTTTTAACTTTCACTTTATGCGTGCTGCCAGAGAACGTTACACTCCTTTGTTGTTCATGTACTAGGGATAACCAGAAAAGTCGACACGACCCTTGAAGAACGGTAGATTTTGAAAGTTGTACAGTCTGTTTACCCAGTTATTGGTGTGTGCAGATTTATCGAGAAATATAGTTCAGGTCATACGGTGAAACTACAGACATGCTTATTAATTTCTGATTCGCCATAGTCAGTATAAATATCAGCTCGAGATGCCCTGTTGATCTATATATTCCATCTGTCCATCAATGCTAAACTGTCTTCTATGTGGACACGTTAGCAAACAGTGTTATTCACAGCTGAGATGTGTCGAATGTAGTGGACCGTATCCAGTGGAAGACTGCTCTTCTCCCAATGTTCTATGCGAGGACCGGGAGGGTTGTGGGGGTGGGGGGTGGGATGGAGGCTCATGATGTATCCACAGATAGGTCATGTCCAGAATACCAAGTCAGTCGACGAGCCCAAGAACTCATCACATATAATAAAACAGAGTTCAAAGATGCGCTGAATATCACTCGCTATCTTACATATGCATCCATCACAGAGAAATGTCAGCCATTAGGATGTTCGAAATTCTCAAGTATTCCCGCCAGTCTCAGACAAAAACATACTGATCCTCAGGGTGGCTACAGAGATGATAGAAATGGCACAAATGACTGATAAAACTCACTATAAGATCTGGGAGTGGTGTCAATGCAGAAATCTGCTCTATCTCATTCAACATTCTGTTACTTCTGTACAACGGAATCCACATCATCCTGGATTCCAGAAATACTCCTACTTCTGCAGAAATGGTGGGGAAAATAATAAAAGTGATTGAAATGATAATACAAAACACGAGACAAAATAGCTGCATGAATGAAAATCATATCAGGCAATGAATGCAAGACATATTTCAACCTCATTCACTTAAAATTACGAAAAATTTAGAGGCGTTGCAGTGGAATGCAAGGTCAGTAAACTTTAAAAGAGAAAACTTACAACGCAATTACTTATCAATCAGCCTGATGTAGTTATTTTATGTGAAACATGGTCCAAGCCATTATAATTATGGTGCTGGAACAATAAATTACTTTGCTATATGAAAAGACTATCTAGACGGAGAAGGAAGACATTGCCATTTTAGTTAAAAATACTATTCCAAACAAGATAAGTCTACTCTCTTCAAGAAATGACGAAGTCGAAATAGTTGTGGCACAAATTCAAGTGGCAATTAAACCTTTTACAGTAGTCTCCCCACATAAAGCTCCCAACCATGGAACTGTTGAGGATGGCTGGAGGCAGCTAACTAATCAAATCACACACTCTTCTGTAATAAGTGGAGACCTGACTTCTCGTCATGCTGCGTGGGGAGAAGACTGGAGTGATAGAAGTGGTAGAACGTCATAGAAGATTATAATTTGGAAATCGTCAATGATGCTTACCTCACTATGATCCCTTCTCCATTTTGCCGACCTTTCGCTATTGGTATTACTCTCTGCTCATCATGCTTAGCTGGTAATTTAAACTGGCTTGCCAAAACAGATAACATAGGATTCAGTCACCTGGCAATGGAATTTCATATAAGCACAGAGTTAGATACTACACACATATGTTATGGTAACAGTAAATGGATAATTAAAAGGCTAATTGGAACACATACACATATCAAAAAAAGTTTTGGATCACCCCAGTTCCCAGAACTCCTGAAGATCGACGTTGACTGCGGTTATTGTATCACAGACACAGTCCCTTTGACTGTTCAGAGATGTCACTAAACCCGTCCAAAGACGTAAACAACCATGCATGAGCAGCGCCTATTAGACGGAAGGGGTCCAGCAACCGATCAGTTCCAGTCATTCCACCAGGAAGGAGGTACACAGCTCGTGTTGTCTGTTCAAACACGCCTAGACGGTCAATACCGCAACGTTACTTTGTGTCAGGAAGGGGTCTCAACAACGGAAGTGTCCAGGCGTCTCGGAGTGAACCAAAGCGATGTTGTTCGGACATGGAGGAGATACAGAAAGACAGCAACTGTCGATGACATGCCTCGCTCAGGCCGCCCAAGGGCTACTACTGCAGTGGATGACCGCTAATTACAGATTATAGCTTGGAGGAACCCTGACAGCAACCATGTTGAATAATGCTTTTCGTGCAGCCAGAGGACGTCGTGTTACCACTCAAACTGTGCGCAGTGGGCTGCATGATGCGCAACTTCATTCCTGAAATCCATGGCGAGGTTGATCTTTGCAACCACGTCAACAAGCCCCGCGGTACAGATGGGCCCAACAACATGGCGAATGGATTGCTGAGGATTGGCATCACTTTCTCTTCACCGATGACTATCGCATATGCCTTCAACCAGACAATCATCGGAGACGTGTTTGGAGGCAACCCGGTCAGGCTGAATGCCTTAGACACCCTGTCCAGTGAGTGCAGCAAGGTGGAGGTTCCCTCCTGTTTTGGGGTGGCATTGTGTGGGGCCGACGAACGCCGCTGGTCATGGAAGGCGCCGTAACGGCTGTACGATACGTAAATGGCATCCTCCGACCGATAGTGTAACAATATCGGCAGCATATTGGCGAGGCATTGGTCTCCATGGACGACAATTAAACGCGCCCCAGTCGTGCACATCTTGTGAATGACTTCCTTCAGAATAACGATATCGCTCGACTAGAATAGCCAGCATGTTCTCCACACATGAATCCTATTGAACATGACTGGGATGGATTGAAAAGGGCTGTTTATGGACAGCACGGCCCACCAACCACTCTGAGGGATCTGCGCCGAACCGCCGTTGAGGGGTAGGACAATCTGGACCAACACTGCCTTGATGAACTTGTGAATAGTATGCCAGGACGAATACAGGCATGCATCAATGCAAGAGGACGTCTACTGGGTATTAGAGGTACAGGTGCGTACAGCAATCTGGACCACCACCTCTGAGGTTCTCGCTGTATGGTGGTACAACATGCGATGTGTGGTTTTCATGAGCAATAAAAAGGGCGGAAATGATATTTATATTGATCTCTACTCCAGTTTTCTGTACAGGTTCCGCAACTCTCGGAACCTAGGTGATGCAAAACATTTTCTGATGTGTGTATATGTGCACAATTAAACTGTCAATCGACAACTTACGAGGTGTCATATGGAAGACAGATGATTATCAAGTATTAACTTACTCTGGCTGTACAGAAACAGCAACGAGAGTCAGCATTCCACAGAAGAAAGGGATCATGGTAACGAAACAACGTTCCCCTCCTTGGTGGAATCCAGCGTGCTCATGGAAAGTGACGAAATGCAGACTAGTTCTGCAGTATTACTGCCAGTATCCAACTGCAGAGAATTTTTTGGAAATATGAAGGTTTACTGTCCGCATTAACAGATTTCTAAAAAAGACTAATAATGAAAATTGTATCAAATTCTGCTCCTCATTCTATAGTTCAGCTACCATGACGAACATCGAAATAAGACTAAGGCTTTCGTTACTGCAGACTGCCCTCACCAAACCCCTCTACTAATGCTCAGTTAGAAAATGTTATCGATATACTTGCTTCCCCATCGGCTCCACACTTCAATTTTCCACTTCCAGATGAAATAGATCGCAATCATATGTTACTTCGTTCTTTCCCTATAGATTGACTCAATGAAGCTAATAAATCTTTGTTGAGGTATACCGTGTGATTCTTTCCACCGTGTACAACCTCTAGGGATTGATCGATGAAAGGGTTAAAAAGATCTGATGAACTTCTCTCCAGAAACGCGTGGTTTCCATGCTATAGATCATTTGTTCAATGATACATTGTTACAGCGACTGTGGTATAATACACACTGTACTGTGTAGCCATAGTTACAGTATGTGTGAAAATAGAATGAGATTTTCACTCTGCAGCGGAATGTGCGCTGATATGAAACTTCCTGGCAGATTAAAACTGTGTGCCGGACCGAGACTCGAACTCAGGACCTTTGCCTTTCGTGGGCTAGTGCTCTACCAACTGAGCTACCCAACCACGACTCACGCCCCGTCCTCATAGCTTCACTTCTGCCAGTACCTCGTCTCCTACCTTCCAAACTTTACAGAAAGGCAAAGGTCCCGAGTTCGAGTATCGGTCCGGCACACAGTTTTAATCTGCCAGGAAGTTTCATATCAGCGCACACTCCGCTGCAGAGTGAAAATCTCATTCTGGAAACATCCCCTAGGCTGTGTCCAAGCCATGTCTCCGCAATATCCTTTCTTTCAGGAGTGCTAGTTCTGCAGGGTTCGCAGGAGAGCTTCTGTAAAGTTTGGAAGGTAGGAGACGAGATACTGGCAGAAGTGAAGCTATAAGGACTGGGCGTGAATCGTGCTTGAGTAGCTCAGTTGGTAAAGCACTTGCCCGCGAAAGGCAAAGGTACCGAGTTCGAGTCTCGGTCCAGCACACAGTTTTAATCTGCCAGGAAGTTTCATGTGTGAAAGTAGTTTCCATGTGCCTCAACACATCCACGTATGCGCCATAGCATGTTCTGTCTCACATGTTCACATTGACTAGGCTGCATCCGAACAGTGTCAAAGGCAGCATGAATACGCCACTCCAATGTCTCCACATCCGGAATGGGCTCTACATACACGATACTTTTGTGATGGCCCCATAACCAGAAATCGCAAGGGTTGAGATCCAATGAACGAGCAGGACATGCAACCGGACCCCTCGTCTGATCCATTGACCAGAGAAGACATGATTGAAATGCGTCCGGACGTTCACGGCGAAGTGGGCTGGAGCGCTATCATGTAGCAGCCACATAACCCTTCGAATTGTCAATGGCACTTCTTCCAGCAGGGAGCCCATCCGCAAGAAACGGCGATAGTTCCAACCTTTTAGGCAACGCGGAAGGAAAACTGATTTCCAAATACGCCAGTTACCCCGACCCACACATTCTGGCTGCACCGATGCTGATGATTTGCTGTCACCATACCATGGGGGTTCTGCATACCATCCCACATATGACTATTATGAAAGTTAAAGATACCACTCTGCGTAAAGGTGGCCTCATCTTTGATAGAATGTGTGACACAAATCCAGGAATTGTGGTTGCCTGGTGAAGAAACCAGTGACAAACTGCTCCTGGTGTGGAAAGTCTGTCGCTAGCAAGCCCTGCACACGCTGTAAGTGATAAAGATAGTACCAAAACGTCATGGAGAATGTTCCACAAGGTCATCTGGCTTACCCTGTACTGACACTGAGGTCGCCTTCCACTGTATTAATCATATTTTCCTCCAAATCTAGTGTCCGAACATTTCGGATACGACCTTCATGGCTTCCTGCTTCCTGAAACGACCCTGTCTCAGACAAATGGCGAAACACAGTTGCAAACATTGTACCGGGTGTTCAAAAAGTCAGTATAAATTTGAAAACTTAATAAACCACGGAATAATGTAGATAGAGAGGTAAAAATTGACACACATGCTTGGAATGACATGGGGTTTTATTAGAACCAAAAAAAAAAAAAAAAAACAAAAAAATTCACAAAATGTCCGACAGATGGCGCTGGACAGCAAAACGTCGGTGACTGCGCATGACAATCGTGTATAAAAGGAGCTGTAATGAGAGAGAGAATTAGATGCACCAGCAGTCGCAGCATCATCCCCAGCCTACTGGAACGTACAATGTTTATGCAGGATGGCGCTCCACCCCATATTGTTAGACGCATGAAAGACCTCTTGCGCGCGTCGTTTGGTGATGATCGTGTGCTCAGCCGCCACTTTCGTCATGCTTGGCCTCCCAGGTCCCCACACCTCAGTCCGTGTGATTATTGGCTTCGGGGTTACCTGAAGTCGCAAGTGTATCGTGATTGACCGACATCTCTATGGATGCTGAAAGACAACATCCGACGCCAATGCCTCACCATAACTCCGGACATGCATTACAGTGCTGTTCACAACATTATTCCTCGACTACAGCTATTGTTGAGGAATGAAGGTGGACATATTGAACATTTCCTGAAAAGAACATTATCTTTGCTTTGTCTTACTTTGTTACGCTAATTATTGTTATTCTGATCAGATGAAGCGCCATCTGTCGGACATTTTTGACATTTTTTTGGTTCTAATAAAACCCCATGTCATTCTAAGCATGTGTGTCAATTTGTACCTCTCTATCGACATATTTCCGTGATTTATTCAATTTTCAAATTTATACTGACTGTTTGATCAGCCGGTATGCTGTGGTTTTTGTCGGCGCGGATAGGTCTTGTAGGCGGCTTGCCTACAACAAATAATTGCATAGCCGTCCGGTATAATGTGTTAACGAAAAAACATTTTTTCGCAAAAACTCACAATGAGAAGAAACTAAGAAAACAACAGAGAAGTAACAAAAACTAGGAGACTCTATAGCCTTACGGCAAAGATAAAAGAACAACACATGACCAGAAAAAACTCTCGCGCACATTTCATATCACTTTGCACCAGACATAAAAAATATCACTGCCACACAGCCCCCCCCCCCCCCCGCCCCCTTAAAGTGCGGAGCCCCAGGGAAATCTTGATACTTGAATTTTATTCGACGTCCAACTCTGGTGTGCGTCGAGTGTCTCAGGGGCCTGTCTCGGACGATGTACTGAGCGGTGTTTCGGTATGCTCTGCGTCCACCATGTGTTGATGCACAGGCGTGGTGTCAGAGGTCGGAGAGGGTAAAACCCAAGCTGGCTTGACACGTTCAATCGATACCTTTGTCGGAACACCATTGTACATTATGTCCTAGGTATGCTTATTTCTACTCAGCACCTGAAATGGGCCCGTATATGGTGGTTGTAAAGGCGATTTGACTGAGTCTGTTCGCAACATTACGTGAGAGCAATCGTGTAAGTCTTTGTGTACAAACACCTTACGGTTGCCATGGCGAGAAGATGGCGGGCAATGCATATCTGTGCAGCGACGTTTTAGCTGCTGCACCCAGTGTGTGAGGCCCTCTGATCCAGGTAGTGAGGTTGGTACTAAATAATCTGCAGGAATCCATACCGGCTCGCCATAAACCATCTCGGCAACTGATGCACCAATATCGGGTTTGTGAGCTGTCCGCAGGCCTAACAACACTAATGGTAATGCTTCCGTCCACGTCTCTTGATGACACATCAATGCTGCTTGGAGTGTTCTGTGCCATCGTTCGACCATACCATTACTGGCAGGGTGATAATCGTGTGGTGGCGTTGGAAACCGCACATTTTGGATAGCTCGAGGTAAAACGTAGATTCGAACTGACGTCCTTGGTCAGTTGTGACATGAAGGGGGCATTCAAAACTGGCAACCCACATACACAGAAACGTCTTCGCAGTGGTTTCGGCTGAAATATCGACTGTTGGAGTTGCTTCTGCCCATCTTGTGCACCTATCTATGGCCGTAAACAAATATCTGTAACCCTCTGACTGTGGGAGAGGTCCAACCAGGTCCACGTGAACGTGTGCGAATCTAGCAGAGGTACATTGAAAATCTCCAATATCAGCACGCACATGTTATCCTACTTTACTTTGTTGACAAGGAATGCAGGAACGTACCCAAAGGCGCGCGTCTCTTTTCATAGAAGGCCACACATGGCGGTCTGTCAGCAGCTTGATTGTAGCGTTGGCTCCTGGGTGCGATAGTGTGTGGACACTGTCGAATGCCGTCTTGCGCAATATTTCTGAAATGAATGGTCTTGGTGTGCCTCGAGAAAAGTCGCACCACAGCTTCCGCTTGGAGTTAGGCACCAGAAATTGCTCGAACTTCAGACCTGTAGACTGGTCGTTTAACAGCTGTCGTAGCTCTGCATCCTTGGTCTGTTCCACCGGGAGTTTATCATAGTCTATAATTTCTGAAATCCCGCAAATACGTGAAAAATAGTCAGCTACTAAATTTTCTGCGCCTCTTAAATGGCGTATATCTGTCGTGAACTGACTTACGAACTCAATATAACGGAACTGTCTTGGTGAGCACTTATCACTGGTGTTTTTAAAAGCCGATGTTATGGGTTTGTGGTCTGTAAACACAGTCACTGGTCTAGCCTCTATTTGTGGGAGGAAGTATCGAATTGCTTCGTAGATCGCGAACAATTCTCTGTCTTATGCGCTCCACTTCTGTTGTGCAGACTGTAATTTTTTAGAGAAAAACCGTAGTGATTGCCATTGCCCTTCTACAGGCTGGTGCAGCGCCGCCCCTATTGCTGACAGGCTCGCGTCTACAACAATAGCTAGCTGTGCGTAGTGAACTGGGTGAGCGAGCAACACTGCTTTGCTGAGGCGTGCTTGAAGATCATTAGATGCTTTGTCCATTTCTTGTGTCCACTCAATTATTCGTCGACCTTTGGCGTCGCGTCCCTTGAGTGCATCAGTGTGTGGTGCTTGCACCGTAGCCGTTGCTGGCAGACGACGTCTATAAAAATTTATTACTCCCATGTATCGTCGTAGCTCTTGGTAGTTTGTCGGTTTCGGAAGGGCCTGTATCGTCGCAATCTTTTCTGGCAGAGGCAATATACCTTCTGATGACACAATAGGGCCGAGGAAAGTGACTTGGTTTTTGTGCATGACGCATTTATTTTCGTTTAAAACGACTCCGTAGTCAGATAGACGCTTGCGAAGTTGACACAGATGCTGTTCATGAGTTTGACTATCCGGAGAGAAAACCAAGATGTCATCAAGATAAGCAAAGCAAAATGTTAATCCCTTTATCACTTCGTCGATTAAACGCTGCCAAGTCTGTGCTGCGTTCTTAAGGCCAAAAGGCATAAATAAAAACTCGAATAATCAAAATGGTGTAATCACTGCTGTCTTCTGAACATCTCTTGGAGCCATCGGTATCTGGTTGTAGGCTTTCTTGCAATCGAGGACGCTAAAAATTTTCGCGCCGCCCAAAGCACATGTGAAGTCCTGTATATTAGGTACTGGGTATCTATCTGGAATGCTTCTTGAGTTTAATGCTCGGTAATCCCCACATGGTCTCCATGATCCATCTTTCTTATGTACTAAGTGTAGGGGTGAAGACCACAGACTGTCTGACCGGCGAATTATTCCCGACTGTAACATTTCCTCGAATATCGCCTTTGTTTCTGTCAATCTCTGGTGCGATTCTACGTGCTTCTTGTGAAACTGGTTGTCCTGGCGTGGTACGAATATAGTGAACCGTACTATGTTTAACTTCTTTTGTCTGTCTGTCAGAACATCTCCGATTCTTCTCTTCGTCATGTAGCTCTTCGGCTACAGAGTTGCCAATCGCCTGTAGCTTCTCACAAGTTGTATGCCATTTAGTGCTTGATATTGCACTGTTGTCTGTCAGATTTAACAAACGTTTTCCTTGTAAGTCGACCGCCAACTCGAAATGTGCCAGAAAATCAGCGCCCAAAATAGGTTCTGATATACCAGCTATCACAAATGACCAGGTAAACTGTTTCGAAAAACCGACATCAATCTTACACACCTTACATCCGTACGTGTTAATCACTGAGTTATTCACTGCCTTCAAACGTGGTTGTATATCTTTTTCATTGTGTGGCGCATGGCTGACAGGAAGCGAACTAATGTCTGACCCGGTATCCACCAAAAACCTTGTAATCTTAAGTACGTCTGATACATACAATCTTTTCGAAGCAGGAGGCATATGTATTGACGATTGCTGTCACTGACATGAAGACACTGTGTTGTGGATTGGCAGGAGACCAACCCACTAAATTGAGAGGAAGCCGAAAGGCACGCGTTTAAGCTCACGCAGGCTGGCGTGAGGTCTGGAACATGACAAGATATTTAGACTTCAGAAAAAAGGTGGTACTTGGTGGAATACTTAACTTTTAATCCATTAATGTTGAATGTAGCTCTTGTCTGTACATTATTTACAATATCAATAGCAACTGATAATGGCGCCTTGCTAGGTCGTAGCAAATGACGTAGCTGAAGGCTATGCTAACTATCGTCTCGGCAAATGAGAGCGTATTTTGTCAGTGAACCATTGCTAGCAAAGTCGGTTGTACAACTGGGGCGAGTGCTAGGAAGTCTCTCTAGACCTGCCGTGTGGCGGCGCTCGGTCTGCAATCACTGATAGTGGCGACACGCGGGTCCGACGTATACTAACGGACCGCGGCCGATTTAAAGGCTACCACCTAGCAAGTGTGGTGTCTGGCGGTGACACCACACACTGCACTGTTTCTGTACATACCTTGGTTGTCTGAGTAGGCGCATGGTGATGTATATCTTGTAGCACCTCTCCCAAAACGTTTATGGTACCAACACACCTTACTCTCGTCCTCTTGTTGACTTCGTGTTTCACGCCCAACCCGGTCTCTCTTGCGCTTAAAGATAACTTGTGGTCGCTGTAGCGTGCGCAGCTGCGCTCGCAAATCCTCTATAGCAGTTTTTAAATCTCTAATTTCGTTTGAACTTTTTGTTGTTTGTCGCGTTACGACCGCGGCACAGTTTACTGTTATATCGTCAGTTTGGTCTTGCTGGTAATGGTAGTTATCGTACGTGGCATCCGTCGACGTCATTGCGACTGTTGCAGTAGGCTCGTGCGTCTCGTAGATTCTGTCTGCTGCGAGCAGCAGTTTGTCAACTGATCTTTCGTCGTATATAGCTAGTGTAGTTCTTACTTGCGTTGGTAGCTGTTGTTGCCATACGTGGAGTAACAGTCTATCACAGACTGTCGAACTATCTACCAGGCTGCGTAAATGACGCCAGTATTCTGACGGGGTCCTATCTCCCCGTTTCTCTTGGTACAGTACTTGTTTGACTCTGATGTCGACTGACTTCACACACCGAGAAATTAATTCTTCTTTCAGTCTACAGTATGCTCCTTCTGTAGGCGGGTTCACTATAATGTCGGATATCAAAACCGAGGTCTGATGGTCCAAATTACTTATCACCAAGGTGAACTTCTCGTGATCACTGACTATTCTTTGTTGTAGAAATATATTTTCCATTACCGCGAACCATGTGTGTGGCTGAGAAGGCATGAATGGGGGCGCTCGTAACTGCAACCGTTGAGTTGGTGAAGCGTTGAAACCAGCGGGTAGTTCCATTGCTGTTACTTGCTGTGGTTGTGCTGCAGTAGCCCCAGTTTCCGATGATGTTGCCTTGCTGGTGTGTGCCATGGTTGTTGAACCAACGTCATTTCTTTGGTCCGGCATATGCTTGAAGTTCATATCTTTCGAAATATGCAACTGTAAAGTTTCTATTTCATTCTGAAGCCTATGAATTTCTTCCGTTATCGAACCGAATCGTTTGCCGTCGTCGTTCATTGCTTCTGCAGTTAATGTTCGACGTAGCTAACGAAAGGTTTAAAGTTCCTTAATCGGAGGACACCAATTATGTAGGCGACTTGCTTACAACAAATAATTGCATAGCCGTCTGGTATAATGTGTTAACGAAAAAATATTTTTTCGCAAAAATTCACAATGAGAAGATCTAAAAAAAAAACAACAGAGAAGTAACAAAAACTAGGAGACACTAAAGTCTTACGGCAAAGATAAAAAAGCAACACATGACCAGAAAAAACTCTCGCGCACTTTTGATATCACTTTGCACCAGACATGAAAAATATCGCTGAAACAGTCTCCTGATACAACGTTGCAGCCCGCCTCCCGCTGCCATTTGCCTTTCGTAATTAAACACCATGTCGGCAAGCTCTCGATTCGAATACGGAACCATTGCGCACAACACTGTACACACATCAAATGGTTCAAATGGCTCTGAGCACTATGGGACTCAACTGCTGAGGTCATTAGTCCCCTAGAACTTAGAACTAGTTAAACCTAACTAACCTAAGGACATCACAAACAGCAATGCCCGAGGCAGGATTCGAACCTGCGACCGTAGCGGTCTTGCGGTTCCAGACTGCAGCGCCTTTAACCGCACGGCCACTTCGGCCGGCTGTACACACATCCACTATAGATAAATTAGAGAAGCTTAGTGTACTCTCCCCCATGAACCGTGGACCTCGCCGTTGGTGGGGAGGCTCGCGTGCCTCAGTGATACAGATAGCCGTACCGTAGGTGCAACCACAACGGAGTGGTATCTGTTGAGAGGCCAGACAAACGTTTGGTTCCTGAAGAGGGGCAGCAGCCTTTTCAGTAGTTGCAGGGGCAACCATCTGGATGATTGACTGATCTGGCCTTGTAACACTAACCAAAACGCCCTTGCTGTGCTGGTACTGCGAACGGCATAAAGTAAGGGAAAACTACAGTCGTAATTTTTCCCGAGGGCATGCAGCTTTACTGTATGATTAAATGATGATGGCGTCCTCTTGGGTAAAATATTCCGGAGGTAAAATAGTCCCCCATTCGGATCTCCGGGCGGGGACTACTCAAGAGGAAGTTGTTAACAGGAGAAAGAAAACTGGCGTTCTACGGATCGGAGCGTGGAATCTCAGATCCCTTAATCGGGCAGGTAGGTTAGAAAATTTAAAAAGGGAAATGGATAGGTTAAAGTTAGATATAGTGGGAATTAGTGAAGTTCGGTGGCAGGAGGAACAAGACTTTTGGTCAGGCGAATACAGGGTTATAAATACAAAGTCAAATAGGGGTAATGCAGGAGTAGGTTTAATAATGAATAAAAAAATAGGAGTGCGAGTAAGTTACTACAAACAGCATAGTGATCGCATTATTGTGGCCAAGATAGACACGAAGCGCACACCCACCACAGCAGTGAAAGTTTATATACCAGTATCTCTGCAGACAATGAAGAGATTGAAGAAATGTATCAACAGGTAAAAGAAATTATTCATATGGTTAAGGGAGACGAGAATTTAATTGTGATTGGAGACTGGAATTCGACAGAAGGTAAAGGAAGCGAAGGAAAAATTGTAGGTGAATATGGACTAGGGGAAAGGAATCAAAGACATAGCTGCCTGGTAGAATTTTGCGCAGAGCATAATTTAATCATAGCTAACACTTGGTTCAAGAATCATAAAAGAAGGTTGTATACATGGAAGAAGCCTGGAGATACTAGAAGGTATCAGATAGATTATATAATGGTAAGACAGAGATTTAGCAACCAGCTTTTAAATTGTAAGACATTTCCAGGGGCAGATGTGGACTCTGACCACAATCTATTGGTTATGAACTGTAGATTAAAACTGAAGAAACCGCAAAAAGTGGGAATTTGAGGAGATGGGACCTGGATAAACTGTGTAAACGAGAGGTTGTACAGAGTTTCAGGGAGATCATAAGGGAACGATTGACAGGAATGGGGGAAATAAATACAATAGAAGAAGAATGGGTAGCTTTGAAGGATAAAATAGTGAAGGCAGCAGAGGATCAAGTTTGTAAAAAGACGAGGGCTAGTAGAAATCCTTGGGTAACAGAAGAGATATTGAATTTAATTGATGAAACAAGAAAATACAAAAGTGTGGTAAATGAAGCAGGCAAAAAGGAATACAAACATTTCAAAAATGAGATCGACAGGAACTGCAAAATGGCTAAGCAGGGATGGCTAGAGGACAAATGTAAGATATAGAGGCTTATCTCACGAGGGGTAAGATAGAAACTGCCTATAGGAAAATTAAACAGACCTTTGGAGAAAAAAGAACCACTTGCATGAATATCAAGAGCTCAGATGGAAACCCAGTTCTAAGCACTGAAGGGAAAGCAGAGAGGTGGAAGGAGTATATAGAGGGTCTATACAGGGGCGATGTTCTTGAGGACAATATTATGGAAATGGAAGAGCATGTAGATGAAGATGAAATGGGAGATATGATACTAAGTGAAGAGTTTGACAGAGCAGTGAAAGACCTAAGTCGAAACAAGGCCCCGGGAGTAGACAACATTCCATTAGAACTACTGACAGTCTTGGGAGAGCCAGTCCTGACAAAACTCTACCATCTGGTGAGCAAGATGTATGAGACAGGCGAAATACCCTCTGGCTTCAAGAAGAATATAGTAATTCCAATCCCAAGGAAAGCAGGTGTTGACAGATGTGAAAATTACCGAATTATCAGTTTAATAAGTCAGGGCTGCAAAATACTAACACGAATTCTTTACAGGCGAATGGAAAAGCTGGTAGAAGCCAACCTCGGGGAAGATCGGTTAGGATTCCATAGAAATGTTGGAACACGTGAGGCAATACTGGCCCTACGACTTATCTTAGAAGAAAGATTAAGAAACGGCAAACCTACGTTTCTAGCATTTGTAGACTTAGAGAAAGCTTTTGACAATGTTGACTGGAATACTCTCTTTCAAATTCTGAAGGTGGCAGGGAGCGAAAGGCTATTTACAATTTGTACAGAAACCAAATGGCAGTTATAAGAGTCGAGGGACATGAAAGGGAAGCAGTGGTTGGGAAGGGAGTGAGACAGGTTTGTAGCCTCTCCCCAATGCTATTTAACCTGTATATTGAGCAAGCAATAGAGGAAACAAAAGAAAAGTTCGGAGAAGGTATTAAAATCCATGGAGAAGAAAGCAAAGGACTTGGCAGAGCAGTTGAACGGAATGGTCTTGAAAGGAGGGTATAAGATAATCATCAACAAAAACAAAACGCGGATAATGGAATGTAGTCGAATTAAGTCGGGTGATGCTGAGGGAATTAGATTAGGAAATGAGACACTTAAAGTAGTAAAGGAGTTTTGCTATTTGGGGAGCAAAATAACTGATGATGGTCGAAGTACAGAGGATATAAAATGTAGACTGGCAATGGCAATGAAAGCGTTTCTGAAGAAGAGAAATTTGTTAACATCGAGTATAGATTTAAGTGTCAGGAAGTCATTTCTGAAAGTATTTGTATATGGAAGTGAAACATGGACGGTAAACAGTTTAGACAAGAAGAGAATAGAAGCTTTCGAAATATGGTGCTACAGAAGAATGCTGAAGATTAGATAGGTAGACCACATAACTAATGAGGAGGTATTGAATAGAATTGGGGAGGAGTTTATGGCACAACTTGACTAGAAGAAGGGATCGGTTGGTAGGACGTATTCTGAGACATCGAGGGATCATCAATTTAGTATTGGAGGGCAGCGTAGAGGGTAAAAATCGTAGAGGGAGACCAAGAGATGAATACACTAAGCAGATTCACAAGGATGTAGGCTGCAGTAGGTACTGGGAGATGAAGAAGCTTGCACAGGATAGAGTAGCGTGGAGAGCTGCGTCAAACGAGTCTCAGGACTGAAGACCACAACAACAGTAGTGTACTATCTAGAATGGCGTGTGATATTAGCAGCCAGATCTCACAAAGAAAAATTTACGTTAAAGTCAGAGTGTTATGTGTGATTTCTTCCTGGTTTCCCAGGTGATGTATTTTCACTCATGACGCACACGATTTCAGGAGATGCTTATAGAGGCCACCAGGGTCTGCCCCTAGAGCACTCTGGTGAACCGGCAAAGAAACAATATTATTGAACTATTGAAGCAATCGCAGACAAGTGTACGGCTTTTTCTGTAACCTGCAATGCCGTTCTGCAGTCAATGTGTTGTGTTATGCACAACCTTTAAAGGCACATTTGCATGCTGAGCATCTTATTAGCAGAGAACGTAATTGTAAGCAATGAAATAAAGAAATAATTTGAGCCATATATATATTCCACGGCTGTATAAATATTGTATGCAGCCGCTGGAAACATTTGAAGATTTTTGATCGTCAGATTATTGGCAGAATAAGAGGCGCCTTTTGTTATCTAGGTCTGGTCCAGATCGGACGTATTTTGGCACACCACCATTAATACTACATTATCGTATTTATACATTCGCGAGTTGCACACAATCGGCATTCCTAATTGCATAATGCAAGTCTGAATGTAAGTGTCGTAATTTAGTTGTGTTTTATTTCGGAATATACTGTTATTACTAACCTATGTGTATTTTATTTGGTATCATTAGTGATTGTAAGATTATTGGGTGACTTGGTATGGAAAAAAGTTCCGTACTTCTAAGCAAAAAGTAGTCCAGCTCGATCCACCGTCGTCTTCGGGTGCTGTCTTTATTACGAAGTCCGATTTTAGTGAAAACACAGAGAGAGGAAACACGGTTAAAAATACATGAACGCACCTTCAACAGAAAAAGCCATGCTCAAGCGCCGAGAGTTTGTATGAAGCATATTTTACCAATACGTAAACTAAACTGATCTCGATTTAATATTCATTACTATAATTCATTGTATTGTCTCGATCCAGATACGCACGAGTTAAAATTAAAAACCTATATTTCACTGTATCTTACGTATTGCTCTAAAAAGTACTGTGTTCCATAAATGGTATTTATTCTTGCTATAACAAACTCGGCGACGAGCGTGGTAACGTTTTCTTCGCGTGTTAGTGTCAGTGCTAAGTCACCCGGCAAACATCTCAATGAAAGAAGTGGTCCAATCTATCACTGATCAGCAGAATGCTTATGTTGAACAACGGCAGGCGCTCACCACCAGTCCCAATCAGGTGGCATCTGTGTGTTCGCGGGGTTACTCTCCCATTAGTGCCCTTTCTGGCATACGGTCAGTCGAATGAAGATTGGGACTCCTACGAGACACGGTTAGGGCAACATTTCCACGTTTTTTGCATGGGCAATGCAAACCCGTGAAGACCTTTCTTCTTTTCTGGCTTTCGCCGCGCATTTATCAGGTTGTGCCATCTTACACCTTTGCAAGTACCAGCCAGCTTATCATTTAACCCTTTGTTGCCTGACGGTACTTAAAAGTACCAGTAAGTTTTGACTCTAATTATTTTCTCGTGGTGCAGTTTCGTGATCTGAGAGCCTGTCGGTACGTAACAGTAACTCTGCTCTACTGTTTCATGAATGTTGCTGTGGAATACATAGACCTCTCTGGCGGTCAGAGCTTGAAATTGTTTTTCGCGTGCTGCTGTGAAAACAGAAGATTGTATGTGCCTGTTTCCATGGTGTTGCCTGAATTTGTGCGCAGTTTATTGAAACTTCCGTTGAGTTTTCCATTGTACGTACTTACCTTCTTTGTTTTTTCATAATTGTTTGAAGCATTACGTTACAAGTGAATGAGATAAAGTGGAAGATATAAGGCGGACTTATTAGTACCGTTAGGTTGTGCGAACACTTTATTGTAGCAACAATGCATTACCTCTCACTAGTTGTTCTGTCCACTTTTTCTCACACAGAAATCGGTAAATACATTTGCCTGTGGAATAATTAGAACAAACAGGAAAGGTTTGCCAGGGAATTTACCTACAGAAAAATGTGTAAATCAAATCACAGAGAGTCATCTTTAGACCTAACAGTATTTCAATGGAAGGAAAATAAAGTAGTATATTTTGCGTCAAACTTCCATGGCATTGAACTGAGCGTAGTGACAAGAAAACAGAAAGATGGAACTAGTATGTCTATACCATGTCCAGTTATTGTATGTGATTACAATAAAAACATGGGTGGTGTGGATCATGCAGACAGATTACATTCAACTTATGGTCTTGACAAGCGATCAAAGAAATGGTGGCACCGTCTCTTCTGGGGAACAATAGAAATTGCTTTTGTCAATGCTTATGTCATTTTCAGTGATCTACATGGGGCACTGCCACTGCTGGAATTCTGGTGTGCTGTGGCACTAGGGCTAATGAATGAACAGCAAGTGCCAAATCTCAAAAAAAAAAAAAAAAAAAAAAACTCTGGTAAAGATGAAATAACTCTCCCAAAGAGAAGGAAGGATAACTTTTCTGTTCCGAAGGATGTACGTCTTAGCAACCGAGGAAACCATTTTGTAGTGTTCAGTTGTAAAAGAGGACGATGCGAAATGTGTGCGAAAAATAAAATTCAGTCGAGACCACATTCACAATGTAGTACATGTAAAGTGTATTTGTGCTGCAATGAGAAAAAGAACAGTTTCCTACAATTTCATGAGGTATCACTAAATGTGTGATATGTATATACTGTCAAAAATGTATAGCTAAGTTACTATGTATTGTGAAGTTGCTCTAGAATAAATTTATGCGAAATTTAAAAAAAAGGATGAGAAATATATTTCGGTTAATTGATTTTCTAATGTAAAAATATTTGATATTTATGTGGAATAAGGTACAAGTTATAAAAATTGGAGCATTTTCCTGCGCAAGTTGTGATTCTGTACATGGAGTCTGACGGTACTTCTAAATACCAGGAGAGAAAAAAGTTGTGAAAAATAAAATAAAATTTTACAAAAAATCCTACCGTCATTTGAGGCCACAATAGCATAAATTCTGCAAAGAAAACGTTAAAAGGTAAATTTTTTCTTATGTCAGGAAACAAAGGGTTAAAGATAAAATGTGCAAGCTTCTCTCAACCTTTTATTGTGACAGAACGCATGTCACTGTGATATGTGTGGAATTTTGCCATTGTCCGAACTGCCCAAACCAATCTTACAAAGCCTGGGCTCCATAATTACACTAGTTGAACTGTCTGTGTAAATTTGTCACTAGTACCCTTCACGAATCCTATGCTGATCACATGGTGTGTGATGTTACTATTTGTCTGTCTCTCGACTGGGAAAGCTGCGAAAAACACTTCAGTGTTACAATCCAACACTTACGAATGTGCTCACTGTAGCACAGTCCCATGAAATGTCAAGGGCCGCACGCGATCAGATAGCTGCATGGAGGGAAGGTATCGGTTGCTCAGTCAAACCCTGTTAGGCACGCTGCAAGTGTTCTGGATGACAGGGAAGCCGTTGCAGCAGTAAAACCTTCGACTCAGCGTCACATGGGGCAGCGTTCGTTAGGGCCATAGCAGCAACAGGTCGCGCCGCAGCAGCAGACGTTTGCCCCCGTTCCATCTTGCCCATACTGATTCGACCAACATGAGTGCGCTGTGTGCCCTAAGTATTGGGCTGTTTACAACAAGTGTCAAAAGAAAGGCCACATTGTGTCAGTGTGTAACTCCTCTTCAGACGTGGTGGATACAGTAGTACGAATGGAGATAAACTGTATTTCTACAATGACTGTCTCCCTGAAAAAACTGTTTAGTGATATGCGTGTGCTTAATAAACCGCTAAAAATGGAAGTGGACACATGACCTGCACTGACTTTAGTAAACACACACAAATGTATGTTGACTTGGGCTCCCCTCTTCTCAATCAGGTTCTCAGAATTTGGTTAGCTACAACAAACAGCAGATTTCGATCCTAGATCAATTCTCCATTTCTGTCTCTTACAAACCTGTTGTTTGCCCTCATCACCTTCCTTGTCGTGAATCATTCCAATACTGCAGATCTGTTCAGGTTAGATGAACTAAACACTTTCGGTTACTCCATTGCTGATGAGGTACATTTAGTGCCAGATAAAGTTCTGTATTGGCAATTGGAGTTCTCTGCTCTGAGTTTTCGTCTCTGTTTTCCCCCAGGGCTCAGTTGCGCTACCGGTTCTCAGCTCTCATTACCATGAAAGAGTCTGCCCACTCTTGTTTCTTTCGGGTTGCCTGTCATATTGCGTGAGTCTGCCAAGGCCAAAATGGACTGTTTAAGGTCGCTCAATGTCTTTGGCCTATTTCTTCCAATGAATGGGCTGCACCACTACTCATCATTAAGAAACCATTAAGAAACCTTTGCGGCGACTTCAGCAGCATCAGCTGTCACCACGGATCCTGTGCTTAGTTGGGTTCTCACTTTTTTACAATGTGGTTGGCCAGAAAAACCCACAGACTGTGCCTCGGATCCCTTTCGTAATTCGTCTTCTTAAAGCACCACCTTCCTTTCTTGGACAGGACTCTTTCGGCAGCTATGGAGGATCCCGCTTCCTTGTGGCGAGATATACTGCAGCTTCTCCACGTCGGTCATTGGTGCACTCACTGTGTTCAGCAACAGGCAGCCCCACGGGCATCCTTCTCCCCCTGGCTGACGCCACAGCACCTGTGGGAGCATCAACACGTCGATTTTGCTGAGGCCTTCCTAAAACAGTATTGGCTCACTGTACACTACTGGCCATTAAAATTGCTACACCAAGAAGAAATGTAGATGATAAACGGGTATTCATTGGACAAATATATTATACTAGAAATGACATGTGATTACATTTTCACGCAATTTGGGTGCATAGATAATAAGAAATCAGTACCCAGAACAACCACCTCTGGCCGTAATAACCGCCTTGATGCGCCTGGGCATTGAGTCAAACAGAGCTTGGACGGCGTGTACAGGTACAGCTGCCCATGCAGCTTCAACACGATACCACAGTTCATCAAGAGTAGTGACTGGCGTATTGTGACAAGCCAGTTGCTCTGCCACCACTGACCAAACGTTTTCAATTGGTAAGAGATCTAGAGAATGTGCTGGGTAGGGCAGCAGTCGAACATTTTCTGTATCCAGAAAGGCCCGTACAGGACCTGCAACATGCGGTCGTGCATTATCCGGCTGAAATGTAGGGTTTCGCAGGGATCGAATGAAGGGTAGAGCCACAGGTCGTAACACATCTGAAATGTAACGTCCACTGTTCAAAGTGCCGTCAATGTAAACAAAGGTGACCGAGACGTGTAACCAATGGCACCCCATACCATCATGCCGGGTGATACGCCAGTATGGCGATGACGAATACACGCTTACAATGTACGTTCATCACGAAGTTGCCAAACACGGATGCAACCATCATGATGCCGTAAACAGAACCTCGATTCACCCAAAAAAATGACATTTTGCCATTCGTGCACCCAGGTTCATTGTTGTCTGTGATGCAGCGTCAAGAGTAACCACAGCCATGGTCTCTGAGCTGATAGTCCGTGCTGCTGCAAATGTCGTCGAACTGTTCGTGCAGATGTTTGTTGTCTTGCAAATGTCCCCATCTGTTGACTCAGGGATCGAGACGTGGCTGCACGATCCATTACAGCCATGAGGATAAGATGCCTGTCATCTCGACTGCTTGTGATACGAGGCCGTTGGGATCCAGCACGAAGTTTCCGTATTACCCTCCTGACCCCACAGATTCCATATTCTGCTAACAGTCATTGGATCTCGACCAACGAGAGCAGCAATATCGCGATACGATAAACCGCAATCGCGATAGGCTACAATCCGACCTTTATCAAAGTCGGAAACGTGGCAGTACGCATTTCTCCTCCTCACACAAGGCATCACAACGTTTCACCAGGCAACGCCGGTCAACTGCGGTTTGTGTATGAGAAATCGGTTGGAAACGTTCCTCGTGTCAGCACGTTGTAGGTGTCGCCACCAGCGCCAACCTTGTGTGAATGCTATTAAAAGCTAATCATTTGCGTATCACGGCATCTTCTTCCTGTCCGTTAAATTTCGCGTCTGTAGCACGTCATCTTCGTGGTGTAGCAATTTTAATGGCCAGTAGTGTAATAGACACCTATTCCAAGTTTCCGTATGTGATGCATTGCCTGTCCACGTCCGCAGTGGCTGCTATTTCGGCCCTGTCTAAGATTTTTACAATTGATGGACTTCCATATGCTGTGGTCACCAATAACCGCTTCCAGTTTGTTTCTCGAGAATTTGCATCTCGTTGTTAGGCTAGTGGTGTTCGCCATCTCACAGCTCCCTTATTTCATCCTGTATCTAATGGTGAGACCAGACACATGGTTCAGCTGTTTAAAACTCTGATGCAGAAATATGCATCTGGCAGGTACCATGAAGCTGATTTAGACAATTTTTTGATTTCGTACCATTTCACTCTGGTGGGGGACGAGAACCCACTGGAGGTGCTATGTGGACGCCAAACTTGGACCCTCGTTCAGCTGCTGCATCCAACGCCTCATCTCCCCGCACCACCAACTCCACAGCAGTTCCAGCCAAGTCAACAAGCCCGGGCTTATGGTCTTGGCTGCCGGCTGAACTGGGTTCCTGCCATCATCGAGCATCACCAGGGCCAGTGCCTCTGCACCACCCGCACTCCTGACAGGTCGACAATTCGTCACTTTGACCAGCTGTGGCCGCACATGGTGGGGTCTATTCCAGAGAGCCCACTGCCTCCCCCACACTCCCTGCTGCCGATGCCAGTTCCAGTGTTACAGACGGTCTGGTTTGTGCTGCATCAGAGGTTTCTGCCAAGCGGATTCCTGTATGGGGTCCCTGCCTCTGTCATCACTCCTCGAGTGTCGTCGCCAGCGCAGCCACCACTGCACCTGATGCCACAGCCATCGCCACCTCTGTTGCTGGGTCCTGTGCGGCCGTCATCTCCGACGGTTCCACTCACGCCTCTGGCGCCGACTGCTGACCTTGACAAGGACATCACTGTGGACATACTGTCCCCATTCTGCCCTATGGCCTCTCACGAGAGGGGAGATGGCACACCAAAATGCCCCCTCACCACTTCCGCCCATACTCACTGGTACCTGCCTGCCACATGCGGCAGCAGCCACCAGTGTCAGGAGATGAAATGGATATAAATGATTTCATTCACGTTTTTAGTGATTGGTAATCTCAGTGCCTTCTGAAATTAGTGCTTTTCTTCACAGTACCAGTACGTCTTCAGTACCAGTGTTTTCTTTCGGAACCAGTACATTTTTTCTATACCATGCATTCTTCTGTGCCAAGTGTTTTTATGTATGTAAGTGGATTTCCCACCCCCTAGAAGGGAAGAGTGATGTACCTTCATTCATGACAGGCGTGATTACAGAGATCTTGTGCCCATACAGTTCACAGGCATGCTCATAGAGGCCACCTGGGTCAGCCGCTTGGCACACTCTGGTGAGCCGCCAAAGAAACAATTATATTTAAATGATGTACCTAGGCATTATTAGATCCCTCTCTCATTTTGGCTGCATATTTTATCACAATGCTGTACAATTACTCCTTGCTAAATTAGACAGTCTACAATTCAGTGTCATTTGTTCTTGCCTTGGAGCTATGTGATGGACACCTACAAATGCTATTAACGGAGATGGGGGCATGCTCAGTCTATAGAATTCAGTATTCAGCATATTAGGATGGCTTCTAACAAATGAATGAAAAATCGTGTTATCTGCTCTAGTTTCAGTATATAGTATCATATCATTCCAGATATTAAATGTTCCAATCTACTACCAATGTTTGAGTATGATTTAGATGTACTTAACTTTCAAGACCATTACATTACTTTAAACAGGTTGCTTGGATATTGCATCTGTAAACCCAACTTTCACTCCTACAGTACAGAACAAGGGGTCAGATCTCACTTATATCTATACTGATTGATCAAAAATTTTGCAAGAGGAATATACTGCATGCACCTATATTCAGTATATTCCTCTTGCAAACTTTTTGATCAATCAGTATAGATATAAGTGCATACACCTATATTCCCCCCCCTCCCCCCCTGAACCATAGACCTTGCCATTGGTGGGGAGGCTTCCGTGCCTCAGGTAGGTTAGAAAATTTAAAAAGGGAAATGGATAGGTTAAAGTTAGATATAGTGGGAATTAGTGAAGTTCAGTGGCAGGAGGAACAAGAGTTTTGGTCAAATGAATAGAGGGTTATAAATACAAAATCAAATAAGGGTAATGCAGGAGTGGGTTTAATAATGAATAAAAAAAATAGGAGTGCTGGTAAGCTACTACAAACAGCATAGTTAACGCCTTATTGTGGCCAAGATAGACACGAAGCGCACACCCACCGCAGCAGTGCAAGTTTATATACCAGCTATCTCTGCAGATGATGAAGAGATTGATGAAATGTATCATGAGATAAAAGAAATTACTCATATGGTTAAGGGAGACGAGAATTTAATTGTGATGGGAGACTAGAATTCGACAGAAGGAAACGGAAGCGAAGGAAAAATATAGGTGAATCTGGACTAGGGGAAAGGAATCAAAGACAAAGCTGCCTGGTAGAATTTTGCGCAGAGCATAATTTAATCATAGCTAACACTTGGTTCAAGAATCATAAAAGAAGGTTGTATACATGGAAGAAGCCTGGAGATACTGACAGGTTTCAGATAGATTATATAATGGTAAGACAGAGATTTAGGAATCAGGTTTTAAATTGTAAGACATTTCCAGGGGCAGATATGGACTCTGACCAAAATCTATTGGTTGTGAACTGTAGATTAAAACTGAAGAAAGTGCAAAAAGGTGGGAATTTGAGGAGATAGGACCTGGATAAACTGAAAGAACCAGAGGTTGTACAGAGTTTCAGGGAGAGCATAAGGGAACAAATGACAGGAATGGGGGAAATAAATACAATAGAAGAAGAATGGGTAGCTTTGAAGGATGAAATAGTGAAGGCAGCAGAGGATCAAGTTTGTAAAAAGACGAGGGCTAGTAGAAATCTGTGGGTAACAGAAGAGATATCGAATTTAATTGATGAAACAAGAAAAAGTGCAGTAAATGAAGCAGGCAAAAGGAATACAAACGTCTCAAAAATGAGATCGACAGGAACTGCAAAATGGCTAAGCAGGCATGGCTAGAGGACAAATATAAGGCTGTAGAGGCTTATCTCACTAGGGGTAAGATAGATACTGCCTACAGAAAATTAAATAGACCTTTGGAGAAAAGAGAACCACTTGTACGAATATCGAGAGCTCTGATGGAAACCCAGTTCTAAGCAAAGAAGGGAAAGCAGAAAGGTGGAAGGAGTATATAGAGGGTCTATACAAGGGCGATGTACTTGAGGGCAATATTATGGAAATGGAAGAGGATGTAGATGAAGATGAAATGGGAGATATGATACCGCGTGAAGAGTTTGACAGGGCACTGAAAGACCTACGTCGAAACAAGGCCCCGGGAGTAGACAACATTCCATTAGAACTACTGATAGCCTTGAGAGAACCAGTCCTGACAAAAGTCTGCCATCTGGTGAGCAAAATTGAGAATTGACAAGGGCCTTACTAAAACAATTGAACAATTAACAGATGAACTTGCCAGTGACAGGGAGTAAAATAAAAATGCCTGTCAATGAAAATCTAGAGAAAAATATTAACATTCTTGAGGAAAATATGAATGTGAAGGTAGTTGCTATTACAAGTAGCCTAGAACAGAAAGTCACGTTTTTTGTGAAAAATGTTGAACTTAAAAATTAATCAGCAAAAGTGGTGTAAACAACTTAGGGAGTAATCTTTCTGTCCTAGCTAAAGAAGTAGAAAACCTCAATGTTGACAAGGTCAGTAGGAACTTGTATGATGTCATATAATAACTAGCGAAAAACTTTTATGATGAAGGTAGCATGTATCCTTATGCAGCACCGTATAGATAATTTTGTGCCACACATGACCAACTGCATGAAAATTAAGTTAATTAAAAAGTTTTTAGAGGGCAAAGCATTATCATGGGCAAACCACAATTTTTATATTGATATGTAATTTGAAGTTTTTGAAAATACATTTTGTTGTGACTTGGCAAGACAGCCAAGCCACTAGGAGGTGAAGCCGAAAGGCACGCATTTAAGCTCACGCAGGCTGGCGTGAGGTCTGGAATAGTTGAGGATTTGAGTCTAGCAAATAAAAGTACGTAGCTGTTGGAATACTTAACTTTAATCCATAATTGGTGAACATCGGTCTGATGGTACATGCATCACAAGATAAATAGCAATTGATAATGGCGCCTTGCTAGGTCGTAGCAAATGACGTAGCTGAAGGCTATGCTAACTATCGTCTCGGCAAATGAGAGCGTAATTTGTCAGTGAACCATCGCTAGCAAAGTCGGCTGTACAACTGGGGCGAGTGGTAGGAAGTCTCTCTAGACCTGCTGTGTGGCAGCGCTCGGTCTGCAAATCACTGACAGTGGCGACACGCGGGTCCGACATATACCAACAGACCGCGGCCGATTTAAAGGCTACCACCTAGCAAGTGTGGTGTCTGGCGGTGACACCACACATTTGTTGCCAGTTTTGGCCAGAAAAAGAGCAGGCACGTATCAATAGCGAATTTTTGAATGGACCAAGGCACAAGGAGGGGAGAGACAGTACGAAACAATTTTGCAGGAAACAGACACACAAACTAGCACACACTAGCAAACCTTTTGATGAACTCACAATGATTAATGGTTTAAGACATAGATTACCAGGTGAAGTTCAGTGGGATTTACTTTATGGAGTAGATGACACACCTGAACAGTTTTTGAAAAATCTTGACAAGTTGAATAGCACTTTGGAAAGAATAGGAAAACAGCATCGTAGTTGCCACAACTTTGCACACAAAAATGTGAATCAAAATTTGGGAAATAATAATTATCACAAAAAAAGAACACAAAGACTATCGCCACAGTAGTCGTATTGAAAATAATTAGTATCAGCAGAATCAACGGAACAACAATAAAAATTTCAAACACAGAAACAGACAAAACTGTACATTAAGTAAAAAATAAATAAATGAATAAACACCTAAGTAGCTCTCCAAGTTACGAGCAGAGAAATGTAACAGTAAACTGACCAATCAATCTAATTATCCACAACAAATAAAGTCATCTAATGTAATGAATAATTTAAGGAAATGTATTATCCACTATGCACCATTACAGTAGAGAAGTAAGAATCCTACACATCAAAACAAAAAGACACAATTGAGAACATACATGACAACATTGAACACGAAGTACAAATGAATTTAGCAGATTTTTATGAATGGTCAGAAAACAATATTTTATCGGAACAGGTAACTGAATTATGTAATTATTTTGGGATTGGTCAGTTTATGGAGGAACAGGTAAGTCATCACACATACACACACACACACACACACACACACACACACTCTCTCTCTCACTCTCTCTCTCTCTCTCTCTATGTGTGTGTGTGTGTGTGTGTGTGTGTGTGTGTGTGTGTGTGTGTGTGCCACATGAAAGTGACTCTCGAGAATCTGGATATAAAAATGATGCTATGTTTAAGAATGATTTCAAAGGTAATGATTTTTGTAGCGATGTTTGTGTTAGTAAATGTGAAGATGATGATAAAAATGATGCTATGTTTAAGAATGATTTCAAAGGTAATGATTTTTGTAGCGATGTTTGTGTTAGTAAATGTGAAGATGATGATGATATTGTGGAGAAAAGTGAAGAAGAGAAGTCTTTTGTATGTTTTAAGGAATAAATTAAGGTATATCATGATAAGGAGGAGAATGATGTTCATGAAAGGGTAGTAGAAACATCCAAGGACACAGTTGAGAAAATAAGCAGTTGTAATGATAGTGTTAAAGCTACTGAGTTCCTGAGTTTAATTTCTAATAAAAAGTTATGTCCTAGTAGTTAATATACTTCACATAACATTCTTGCTGAAATAATTGGTGATGAAGTGCTCTATAACTTGTGGTTAAACAGTGAGGCAATTCAGAATGGCGAAACTTTCAGAAAAATGTTAATCAAAACTTCCTGTCCACTATGGTGGCACAAAATTATGTATTATAGTAAACAACTGAAAGCTAAGTGCATGAGTGTAGATTAATGCCAGTCGAGAGAAATTTCTTAGATAAATGACATTCTACGAGGGCCTTTTTTTATTATTATTATTTTTATTTTTAACCTCCGGTAGACTATAAATAAAAAATAATTTCATAGAAAACAATTATTTTATTACCAAAATTTTTGTACACTTATGGTTACTTTTTTACTTTTCAACATCATCACCGAAAAGATTGAGACATTTATCGTACCTGTGGACAAGCTTTGCAATACCCTCTTCAAAAAATGTTGCCACCAATGATTTCAAATGAGCATTGATGTTGCTTTGTAGATCTTCATTGGTTTGAAAGTGCTGCCCTGCCAACCATGTCTTCAGGTCAGGGAAAAGGTGAAAGTCGCTGGGTGCCAGGGCAGGACTGTATGGTGGATGATCGCAAACATCGCATTGAAATTGTTCAAGGAGCCATTGTGTTGTGCCAGCAGTGTGTGGACAAGCGTTGTCATGGATCAACACAGTTCCTGACGTCAGAATTCCTCCTCTTTGTTTGTTTTGAAGGGCTCTCTGCATACGTTGTAAGGTTTCACAATAAGCAGCTGCATTGATAGTGGTTCCAGGCTGCATAAACTCTACAAGCAACACACCTTTTTGGTCAAAAAACATGGTAGCCATAACCTTTCTGTTGTTGAATGTTTGTTTGAATTTTGTTTGTTTGTTTGGTGAATTTGGATGCATCCATTGTTGTGATTGTTGTTTTGTTTCTGGTGTGTCGTATTGGATCCAAGTTTCATCTCCAGTAACAATTGATTTCAAAAGGCTCTGTCCTTCATCATGATAATTGTGAAGGAAATTTAAAGTTGATGCCATTCGGTGACTTTTTTGGGTGTCTGTCAAGATATTTGGAACCCAATGAGCACAAAGTTTTTGTAGCCTAAATGTTCAGTAACGATAGTGTGTACAACAGATCTTGAAACTTCCGGAATTTCCATAGACAAAGCAGTTATGAGGAAAACTTTGCTGATACTGTGCCAACCTGTAATTGGGGACATGTGGAAATAAGTAATGTAATTAAATCAGTGGCAAAGTTAAGTGACTCCAGATCAGAAGATATTTATGGCCTCTAAAATTTTGTGATTAAAAAAATAATCAACTTGATATCATTTCCTCTCTGCACACTCATAAACTGGATATTTGACAATGGTATTTTTCCAGAATGTCTAAAGAAGACAGTAGTAATTCCATTACACAAAAAGGGTGATAAAAACTGCACTAATAATTATCGTCCAATTTCTATGATACCTATTTTTTCAAAAATAATCGAATATTGTATACAAAAGCAAATTAACATGCATTTGTCAAAAAACAATGCACTGACGAAGTCTCAAGATGGTTTTAGGGCCCAGTTATCAACAATTAATGCTGTTGAAAATGTTGTTTCTATTGTGCCATCTTCTTTTGAATCCAAATTATATGCTGAAGCCACACTAGTGGACTTAAGCAAAGCATTTGATTCTGTAAACCACACAATACTGCTGGAAAAACTATGGTGTTATGGCATTAGGGATCTGGAACTCTCCCTCATTAAATCATATCTCAGTAACAGAAAGCAAACTGTAAGCTACAACGGTCAAAAGTCACAGTTACTGAATGTCACTAGAGGTGTACCCCAAGGATCAGTGCTTGGGCCATTACTGTTTATAATACACTCCTGGAAATGGAAAAAAGAACACATTGACACCGGTGTGTCAGACCCACCATACTTGCTCCGGACACTGCGAGAGGGCTGTACAAGCAATGATCACACGCACGGCACAGCGGACACACCAGGAACCGCGGTGTTGGCCGTCTAATGGCGCTAGCTGCGCATCATTTGTGCACCGCCGCCGTCAGTGTCAGCCAGTTTGCCGTGGCATACGGAGCTCCATCGCAGTCTTTAACACTGGTAGCATGCCGCGACAGCGTGGACGTGAACCGTATGTGCAGTTGACGGACTTTGAGCGAGGGCGTATGGTGAGCATGCGGGAGGCCGGGTGGACGTACCTTCGAATTGCTCAACACGTGGGGCGTGAGGTCTCCACAGTACATCGATGTTGTCGCCAGTGGTCGGCGCAAGGTGCACGTGCCCGTCGACCTGGGACCGGACCGCAGCAACGCACGGATGCACGCCAAGACCGTAGGATCCTACGCAGTGCCGTAGGGGACCGCACCGCCACTTCCCAGCAAATTAGGGACACTGTTGCTCCTGGGGTATCGGCGAGGATCATTCGCAACCGTCTCCATGAAGCTGGGCTACGGTCCCGCACACCGTTAGGCCATCTTCCGCTCACGCCCCAACATCGTGCAGCCCGCCTCCAGTGGTGTCGCGACAGGCATGAATGGAGGGACGAATGGAGACGTGTCGTCTTCAGCGATGAGAGTCGCTTCTGCCTTGGTGCCAATGATGGTCGTATGCGTGTTTGGCGCCGTGCAGGTGAGCGCCACAATCAGGACTGCATACGACCGAGGCACACAGGGCCAACACCCGGCATCATGGTGTGGGGAGCGATCTCCTACACTGACCGTACACCACTGGTGATCGTCGAGGGGACACTGAATAGTACACGGTACATCCAAACCATCATCGAACCCATCGTTCTACCATTCCTAGACCGGCAAGGGAACTTGCTGTTCCAACAGGACAATGCAAGTCCGCATGTATCCTGTGCCACCCAACGTGCTCTAGAAGGTGTAAGTCAACTACCCTGGCCAGCAAGATCTCCGGATCTGTCCCCCATTGAGCATGTTTGGGACTGGATGAAGTGTCGTCTCACGCAGTCTGCACGTCCAGCACGAACGCTGGTCCAACTGAGGCGCCAGGTGGAAATGGCATGGCAAGCCGTTCCACAGGACTACATCCAGCATCTCTACGATCGTCTCGATGGGAGAATAGCAGCCTGCATTGCTGCGAAAGGTGGATATACACTGTACTAGTGCCGACATTGTGCATGCTCTGTTGCCTGTGTCTATGTGCCTGTGGTTCTGTCAGTGTGATCATGTGATGTATCTGACCCCCAGGAATGTGTCAATAAAGTTTCCCCTTCCTGGGACAATGAATTCACGGTGTTCTTATTTCAATTTCCAGGAGTGTATTTATAAATGACCTGCCCAGCAATATGCCATGCAAATCTGTGCTTTACGCAGATGATACAACTCTCATCAATTCAGGGAAGGACATAAATAAACTGAAGGAGCAAAGTAAAGATTTTCTCAGATTATCCAACATGTGGTTCAAAGCCAATGAGTTAGCTATTAACTGTGAAAACACTGTAAATATATCCTTCAGTTTATCCAATGCTGATATTGAATACACTTCTACCAAACTTCTTGGCATATACTTAGATACGAAATTAACCTGGCAGAGTCACATAGACAACATATCTCAAAAGCTTTCGCGAGTTATCTATCTACTGAAAAAATTATGCACCTGTATTTCTGAAAGCCTGCTGATTAATTCCTATTATCCATTCTTTCATTGCCATACTAGCTATGGTATTCTTCTATGGGGTAATTCTCCATGGTCCAGGAAAATTTTTATTTGGCAGAAGAAAGCCATCAGGAGCATCTCTGGAATTACCAAAAATAACATATCATGTAGGTCATACTTCAAAGAATTACAGATAATGACAGTCCTTCTCTTTTTATATACAGCTGACTTTTGTACATAAAAGAAAACTTTAACAGTTACAACCTTAGGCAGTCCGTTCATAATCATAACACTCGTCAACATTTAAGATAGACATACCAACAACTCGACTCAAGGAAACACAAGACAGTTATGAAACATGGGAATAAGGCTTTTCAACACATTACCTGTGCAGGCACATTGTGTCTCTCTTAATATATTTAAAAGTAAGACTAAAAAATGGCTGAAAGACAAAGCTTTTTACACTGTTAAAGAATTTGAAAACTCTTCAAAAATAGACCTGACTTACGAAACAACTTGCAACTCTGTTTGTACCTCTTCATAAGCTATTTTTGTCTCTGTAGTTCCACATTTAACTGTTAAACATGTGGAGAAATACTTATGTATGAAACGTATTCTTTTATTATTCACATTCTTTAAAATGCACACTTTAGTTATGTGGGATATATTTATGTATCAAATGTATTCCTTTATTATGTATGTTGTTTTAAAATGAATACTTTAGCTTTGTGTGATACCTCACAATAGTTATATTTCTTAATATGTAAATTGTACATTACTCATGATGACATCAATTGCATGTAAATGCTTAATGATGGATAAATAAATAAATAAATAATAAATAAACCTATGATTTTCTCTTACCATTCTGTTAACGCATTCAACAAGGTCGGTTGCAACGACAGACTTGCGTCCTTGCTTTTCAAAAAGGCAAAACCACAATATCTACTATAAATAATTTTGTTGATAAAATTAGCTCGTCTCTAGACAACTCAATGGATGGTGTCTTGAAGGGAGGATATAAGATGAACATGAACAAAAGCAAAACGAGGATAATGGAATGTAGTCGAATTAAGTCGGGTGATGTTGAGGGTATTAGATTAGGAAATGAGACACTTAAAGTAGTAAAGGAGTTTTGCTATTTGGGGAGCAAAATAACTGATGATGGTCGAAGTACAGAGGATATAAAATGTAGACTGGCAATGGCAATGAAAGCGTTTCTGAAGAAGAGAAATTTGTTAACATCGAGTATAGATTTAAGTGTCAGGAAGTCATTTCTGAAAGTATTTGTATATGGAAGTGAAACATGGACGGTAAACAGTTTGGACAAGAAGAGAATAGAATCTTTCGAAATGTGGTGCTACAGAAGAATGCTGAAGATTAGATGGGTAGATCACATAACTAATGAGGAGGTACTGAATAGGATTGGGGAGAAGAGGAGTTTGTGGCACAACTTGACCAGAAGAAGCGATCGGTTGGTAGGACATGTTCTGAGGCATCAAGGGATCACCAATTTAGTATTGGAGGGCAGCATGGAGGGTAAAAATCGTAGGGGGAGACCAAGAGATGAATACACTAAGCAGATTCAGAAGGATGTAGGTTGCAGTAGGTACTGGGAGATGAAGAAACTTGCACAGGATAGAGTAGCATGGAGAGCTGCATCAAACCAGTCTCAGGACTGAAGACCACAACAACAACAACAACAGACAACTCACTGCATGACACAGGAATTTTTTGTGACCTATCAAACGCCTTTTATAGTGTGAATCACTCCTTGCTATTTCGTAAACTGGAAAAGTATGGAATTAGGGGCACGGTATTACAATGGTTTAAATCTTATCTAACCAACTGAAGACAAAGAGTGGTTATAACATCAGAGAGAGCAAGTTATGCTATAGAATTTCACAAGGAGTACCCCAAGATTCTGTGTTAGGTCCCATTCTGTTTTTGTTGTACATAAATGATTTGCCACTTAATATTTAGTGTCAATCGGTTTTATATGCAGATGACACATCTTTAATCATTGAAAGTAACATTACAGATCAAATTCCACAAACTGTATTAAATACTCTAGTTAACTTAGATACCTGGTTTGATTTAAATGGGTTAAAATTAAACATGGAAAAGACTTAGTTAACGCAATTTAAAACAAAACAAGCAATTAAATGATATTCAGGTCTGTCACAGAAACCAAGATTTGCAGGAAGCTAGCTGTGTGAAATTCCTAGGAATGCAACTAGATAAAATCTATCATGGGGGTCACCCATACAGTACCTTGGAAATAAATTAAATAGCCTAGCAAACACAATGAAAATATTGTACAATGCTACCAATAGGGACATAAGAAAAGTAGTAATCACAGCTACTTTGAGTCAGTAATAAGGTATGGAATTGTATTTTGGGGTACCTCAAACCATATGTGTCGAATACTAAAACTTCAGAAAACCATCATTAGAAATATGCACAATGTAGGGTGAAGAAAATCATGTCACCCTCTCCTAAAAAATCTGAGTATACTAAGTGTTCCCTCACTATACATATATGAGCTGATTATCTTTTACTACAAATAAATTAGGGTTACTGTGTACAATCATTTTCAACATGATTACAACACCAGAAATCAAAATAATTTTATGCTGCCCACCCACCGTTTAAAACTTTATGCTCAAACTCCACATTATGCGGGTATGGAAATTTATAACAAAATGAAAGGAAGAGAATTGCTCAGCATAAATTTAGAAACAATGAAAAAATCCTAATATGAGAAACTAGTGCAGAAATGTTGCTATTCAGTAGAATAATTCATAAATGACAACCTGAAAATTTGAGCAGGAGAGAGTAAATACTTAGGACTGTTAATCTTAAAAGTTTGTTACTTTTGCAGAAAAATTATTAACTGCTTAATTAAGTAATTGTTCAGTACTATATATTATATTACTGGCATTATAAGGAAAGTTGTAAACCAGTTTTTGTGTTTTGGCGAGTCTCCTGTACTTTTAAGTCAATGGGTTGAAATTGTATGTAATGAGACAATAAACATCTACTTCTACTACTTGGCCCCCCTTCATCATGCACTTCATTTCGGGCATCTTTAAACTTTTGGCACCATTCATGAACAACACCATCAGTCATGAAGTTATCACCATACACTCAGCTCATTCTCCGATGAATTTCTACTGCACTATTCCCTTCTGCTTACAGAAACCAACTTACACTTCACACTTGGCAGGGCCAACAATGATGGCAGCCATGTTTACGCAGACTGATGTCTTAAGGTCGACAATAGCAGAGTGTGTAGTGCGAGAGAAGCGTAGTAGCCTACGGTGCAAGTCCACTGTCTGCCGCTTGCGTAGCTTCTATTCTAAGCTATCGGAGGTTGAAAAACAAAAAGAAAAAAAGAAAAAGGCCCTCATATGTGTGGATAATACTGTCGTTGTTGTGGTGGTCTTCAGTCATGAGACTGGTTTGATGCAGCTTTCCATGCTACTCTATCCTGTGCAAGCTTCTTCATCTCCCAGTACCTACTGCAACCTACATCCTTCTGAATCTGCTTAGTGTATTCATCTCTTGGTCTCCCTCTACGATTTTTACCCTCCACGCTGCCCTCCAATACTAAATTGGTGATCCCTTGATGCCTCAGGATGTGTCCTACCAACCGATCCCTTCTGCTAGTCAAGTTCTACCACAAACTCCTCTTCTCCCCAATTCTATTCAATACCTCCTCGTTAGTTATGTGATCTACCCATCTAATCTTCAGCATTCTTCTGTAGCACCACATTTCGAAAGCTTCTATTCTCTTCTTGTCCAAACTGTTTATCGTCCATGTTTCATTTCCATACATGGCTACACTCCATACAAATACTTTCAGAAACGACTTCCTGACACTTAAATCTATACTCAATGTTAACAAATTTCTCTTCTTCAGAAACGCTTTCCTTGCCATTGCCAGTCTACATTTTATATCCCCTCTACTTCAACCATCATCAGTTATTTTGCTCCCCAAATAGCAAAACTCTTTTACTACTTTAAGTGTCTCATTTCCTAATCTAATTCCCTCAGCATCACCCGACTTAATTCGACTACATTCCATTATCCTGATTTTGCTTTTGTTGATGTTCATCTTATATCCTCCTTTCAAGACACTGTCCATTCCGTTCAACTGCTTTTCCAAGTCCTATGCTGTCTCTGACAGAATTACAATGTCATCGGCGAACCTCAAAGTTTTTATTTCTTCTCCATGGATTTTAACACCTACTCCAAATTTTTCTTTTGTTTCCTTTACTGCTTGCTCAATATACAGATTGAATAACATCGAGGAGAGGCTACAACCCTGTCTCACTTCCTTCCCAACCACTGCTTCCCTTTCATGCCCCTCGACTCTTATAACTGCCATCTGATTCCTGTAAAAATTGTAAATAGCCTTTCGCTCCCTGTATCTTACCCCTGCCACCTTTAGAATTTGAAAGAGAGTATTCCAGTCAACATTGTCAAAAGCTTTCTCTAAGTCTACAAATGCTAGAACCGTAGGTTTGCCTTTTCTTAGTCCAGCTTCTGAGATAAGTTGTAGGGTCAGTATTGCCTCACGTGTTCCCATATTTCTATGGAATCCAAAGTGATCTTCCCCGAGGTCGGCTTCTACTAGTTTTTCCATTCGTCTGTAAAGAATTCGCGTTAGTATTTTGCAGCTGTGACTTATTAAACTGATAGTTCGGTAATTTTCACATCTGTCAACACCTGCTTTCTTTGGGATTGGTATTATTATACTCTTCTTGAAGTCTGAGGGTATTTCGCCTGTCTCATACATTTTGCTCACCAGATGGTAGAGTTTTGTCAGGACTGGCTCTCCCAAGGCCGTCAGTAGTTCTAATGGAATGTTGTCTACTCCTGGGGCCTTGTTTCGACTAAGTCTTTCAGTGCTCTGTCAAACTCTTCACGCAGTATTGTATCTCCCATTTCATTTTCATCTACATTCTCTTCCCTTTCTATAATATTGCCCTCAAGTACATCGCTCTTGTATAGTCCCTCTATATACTCCTTCCACCTTTCTGCTTTCCCTTCTTTGCTTAGAACTGGGTTTCCATCTGAGCTCTTGATATTCATACAAGTGGTTCTCTTTTCTCCAAAGGTCTCTTTAATTTTCCTGTAGGCAGTATCTATCTTACTCCTAGTGAGATAACCCTCTACATCCTTACATTTGTCCTTTAGCCATGCCTGCTTAGCCATTTTGCACTGCCTGTCGATCTCATTTTTGAGACGTTTGTATTCCTTTTTGCCTGCTTCATTTACTGCCTTTTTGTATTTTCTCCTTTCATCAATTAAACTCAATATTTCTTCTGTTACCCAAGGGTTTCTACTAGCCCTTGTCTTTTTACCTATTGGATCCTCTGCTGCTTTCACTATTTCATCTCTCAAAGCTACCCATTCTTCTTCTACTGTATTTCCTTCCGCCATTCCTGTCAATTGTTCCCTTATGCTCTCCCTGAAACTCTGTACAACCTCTGGTTCTTTCAGTTTATCCAGGTCCCATCTCCTTAAATTCCCACCTTTTTGCAGTGTCTTCAGTTTTAATCTACAGTTCATAGCCAACAGATTGTGGTCAGAGTCCACATCTGCCCCTGGAAATGTCCTACAATTTAAAACCTGGTTCCTAAATCTCTGTCTTACCATTATATAATCTATCTGAAACCTGCCAGTATCTCCAGGCTTCTTCCATGTATACAACTTTCTTTTATGATTCTTGAACCAAGTGTTAGCTATGATTAAGTTATGCTCTGTGCAAAATTCTACGAGGCGGCTTCCTCTTTCATTTCTTCCCCCCAATCCATATTCACCTACTACGTTTCCTTCTCTCTCTTTTTCCTATTATCGAATTCCAGTCACCCATTACTATTAAATTTTCGTCTCCCTTCACTACCTGAATAATTTTTTTTTATCTCATCATGCATTTCTTCAATTTCTTCATCATCTGCAGAGCTAGTTGGCATATAGACTTGTACTACTGTGGTAGGCGTGGGCTTCGTGTCTATCTTGGCCACAATAATGCGTTCACTATGTTGTTTGTAGTAGCTTATCCGAACTCCTATTTTTTTATTCATTATTAAACCTACTCCTGCATTACCCCTATTTGATTTTGTATTTATTACCCTGTATTCACCTGACCAAAAGTCTTGTTCCTCCTGCCACCGAACCTCACTAATTCCCACTATATGTAACTTTAACCTATCTAATACTAGTAAAGGTTTTTCTATTAGTGTGATGTAATCTTGTAATCCAGATAAGACCAGTACAAGTAAGATACAAACCATAGGTGGCAGTTTCAAAGGAACAGAAGATGATTTGTTATATTAAAATGTTAACCACATGATTATGGTGAAATTTGTAGTCCCATCATAAAAGTAAAAATAGGATTATGGAAAGGCAGGTGACTTGTCGATATACAGAGCCAGATGTCAGGAGTTTCTGAGGCCTTAAGCAAGAAAATAGAGGGAGGAAGTGCTTATGTTGAATTACCAGTGATTGGATTTAACATCAGAGGTGCTTCAGACAGACACAGCAAAACAGTGAAGAATCAAGCTCTGATTACTTTTAATATTGCAGAACTTTGAGTGAATTTTATGCTGGGGATAAACCAGATAGGAAAAGACAGTGTAGGTTTTTATTGGAGAGGACAAAGTTTTGTATTCCAAGACCAGATGGAAGCTGTGTCATAACCAATTTTCTCAAGTCAGATTTCAAAAGTAATAGTAAAGTTAAGAGTATTCAGTTTTTGAAAGGAGGAGGAAATGTGAAGTATGACACTCTTGCTATAGACACAAATGAGGCAGAGTTTGAAGAACTTGTTAACATTAAAGTAGGAGAAGCTTGTTGAGTCATTGAACATCACAAACAGCAATTAAGATCTTTACTTGAGAGCACAGTAATGTCTTTGATAGTGAGCCAGGAAGAGTAAAAGTCTACCACTTTACACAGAGAAACAGACCACCCTGAAAACACTGATGAACTTTTACACAAATTTAAGACATAAAATTTATGCCAAGCCTTGATTTGATCTCAGGATTTCACCAGGTACATTTAGCAATGATTCAAGAAAGTATACTGCCTTTTTGTATAATGGTGACTGTCATCAACATTGTTTTATACTATTTGGTTTGAATCATCTGTTGCTGAATTTATGAGAGCTTTCGATCATGTGCTTGTTAAAGAACCTGTGTCACAACTGACAATCTACATAGAAGACATTTTGGTAACTGGACAAAACTGGAATGAACACTCAACTTTTGAAACTGGTGTGCAATAAGTTAGACAAGATGGAACGACATTTAAATTATAGAAATGTAAACTTGCTGTACCAGAACTTAAATTTTTTGGACATGTTATTACCAAAGATGGGATTCTTGCTGACCCATAGGAAATAGAAGCCTTTTCCAAATTGCCAGCACCACATAGCAGAAAGCAGTTAAAGTCATTTTTTGGTTTATGTGGAATCTTCTAAAATTTGTTAGTAATCGAGAAATTAGTAATCGAGAAATTTACTTAAGAACTCTGTGGATTTTGAGCAATGAATGTCAGAAATCTGTTGAATGTATTAAGAAAGAATTGAACAGCCAGTTTGCCTGATTTCTGTTTGCCTTTTTGCTTACACACTGACTACAGTGATTGTGGATTAGGTACTAAATTATTGCAGAAAAAAAAGAAATTGATGGTAAAACTACACATTGTCCACTTGCTTTTGGAAGTAGAATGTTACTCAAACATGAAAAATCTTGCAGCATTACTGAAAAAAAGTTATTGACTATTCACCGGGCACTCGGCAAGTTTCGAAATTATTTGTTATGTCATAAAATCAAAGTATACTCAAATCACAACATATTAAGTTACTTCAAGAGTGCAGATTAAATCATGAAAGACTCACAAGATGGGCTATGTTTTTACAGTAATTTGACTATGAAGTAGGATGCATCAAATGTACTGACAATGTTGTTGCAGATGCTTTATCTAGGTTACTCTTAGGTGGAATTAATGAATTACATGATCAGGAGGAGAAAAAGGAGTTTAAGATGAGATATTGAAGGGTGTTCGTTATGAGAAAGACATTAGAGCCACAGGAGAAATCAAAATCATGATTGAAACTGGAGGTTAGTCAAAAGCTTTTTAGGTAAGAGAGAATAAGAAAAACTGCATAAATTTTACAAAGTACACAAAGGAACACTGTTTAGGACATATTCTGACACTGACAACTGGGACTTATGTTGGTCAGAGGAGGAAGATGAAAATCAGGTACACTCATGAATAGTATGAAAACCATGGCATTCAGGAATGCATTCAAAAGTTAAAAGAGAATGTTTATTTTTACAAATGGCTGAAAAGGTAAGGAAAGAATTGTCATCCTGTGATAGATGTCAAAGAGTAAGGGTAAGTAATAGGAAATGTCAAGATGTAATGCAGAACATCATTCCTGAAAATTTGATAACTGTTGACTTCTAAGGATCTTTGCTAAACAGTAGAGGAGGTCACAGTCACATTTTTGTTATGGTTGACATTTTTTCCAAATCTATAGAATTCTACCCTGCCAGAAATGCCACAAATAAAGAGATTATTTATAAGATTAAGAAAGATTACTTTAAAAATGTAGGAAAACCAAATGTCATTCTGTCAAGCAATGGATCATAGTTCATGTATAAAAATTGGAAAGCATTTGTTGAAAGAACAGCAATTAAACACTTTTCGATTTAAGTATATAACCCGTCGTCAAACCCTGTAGAAAGATACATGAGAGAGATTGGTGGCTATGTCGTACCTATTGTAGTCAAAAGCATGCTACCTCTGATTTGAATACTTTTGTGATTTTGGAGACTTCATGAATAGCTTACAACACAGTTCTAGAGTTTACGTTTCATAAGAAACCCGCAAACATTCTATCAGAGTTGATTGAATACCTACCATGTACAATTTTGTCTACACAGGAAAGAAAGGAGAAAAACAAGACATGACAGTAAAGTAAAAGTAACACAGTTTAAGACTGGATATTAAGTACTTGTGAAATCACATGAAAGATCTAAAATGGTAACAGCAGTACTAAAAAATTCTTTGACATATACAGTGGTTCACTCAAAATTGCTGAAAGTCTGCATCTTAATGCATACTGTTTGATTTATCCAAAATCTAGAAAACTTCTTGGGTTGAGGAATATTACCAGGTCACAACTGTACAAACAAAAAAGTAGATTATTTGAAGTCTTGTGTTTCATAATGAACTAGCTGGGGAAAAAAAAGACTGGTAAACAGAAATTTAAATGCTAAACTAGTAAGTTTATATGAATATAGATGAAATTTGATTCAAGTATTTGTCCTCAAATCAATTTGTGCTGAATTATACGCAGATATATTGTCTTGTTTGTAATCCTCATTGGGCTGTACACTTCTTTGTACATTAGGTGCTTGGTGAGCACAAAGGCCTTTAATGTTGCAGTGCTGTTTTCTGTACTACAGCTTCTTCTGCTTTCTTTGAACCTATCAATACTTTTCCTCTACTGTCAATGCTATATTTTCTTTTTGAAAACACCAATCATGAAGTAACACTTACATATTTACCTGGGAAACATTTAAATACAAAATGCCGTAAACAGATTTAACACTACATAACTTACCTACTGTGATACTAACTTCCGATTTGTGCTCTGAACTGTGATAGGTACCATACTCATGAATTCTGAAATGCTGAGAAAGATGATGATGAAACGAATACATTAATAATAATCCTTATGAACTTATATTGGTTTTCACCATGCAGTATCACCATTCAGGGTCTCAGATACTGTTGCATGAGCAATCTTTCTGGTTAGAGCCACCTAACAAAAAGTCTCAGAATTGTTGTATAAGCAAATTCCCTTTTTCAGTCTTAACTGACTGGTTTTACTGGTCTGTACCAGAAGAAACCTTTAAAACCTCAGAATTATTGTCTGAGCACAAATTCTAGTTTATGTAAAAATACTCTTAAGAAAGTCTCAGAATTGCACTCTGAGCAAGTCTTTTATCATTTATGCATCTGACCTCTAAATAGGTCGTTGTATGCTATACACTGTAAATCATGTACTTGTATATACATTTACCCATTTGAAGGGATTTTCACTATTGAGTACTACAATTTCTATCTCATTTGTGAAAACATTTATTTTTAGCTACATGTATTTCTTTTCTCGTGTGTATTGGTAATTAATGATGAATGAACATTTTGAATATCTGAAAAATTCTCAGAAACATCTAATGAGTTATTAAGTTTCTCTTCACTACTACACTTTTGATGAGCTATTAATGAAAAACTGTATATTTAACATTTGTTTTACTATAGTGTTTTACTATTTTGATTGCAATGTTTTCTCTTATTTAACTAGTAAACAATTAATTAGCATACAATGTGTTCCAACAAAACACATTTGCTTTTATTCGTAAGTAACGAGTACTAATTGTTCTTGTAATATTTTATTGTGTGTTTCATGCTATTTCCTTTTATGTAGTTCTCATTGCTATATCATCCTTAGTTCTGTAACAACTTCCTCCATGTTTTATAGTCCACTGTGTCTCATGTTGGCATACAATCCTGAAACCCTTCTGGGATTGTTGTGTCCTCACTACTTAGTGACCAAGTGTCGTATCTGTTGTAGATATCTCCAGAAACATGTAATGATGATGAAGTTATATAGGAATGTGCCACACAACTAATCATGCTAAGGAATTGCAGCAGGAGAAACTAGCAATGCCATGGACAAGAGGTCAAGTGAGCCCTTCGTGAAGAAAACTAAAACATACTATTTTCACTGTACAAAACGTAAAATTGTAGGCAGACCAGTTCCGTTTATGTTTCTGTCAGCCTGTTATTCTCATCCTCACATTCTGACTGGTGGGCTTGTGTGTTGAAACAGGTCTGACACGTCATGTTCTATGTACCAAGTGTAATTTCTAGTATGAGATGTTTTATAACACAATTTGCAATACCCTTTTTTAATTTATAAATTTTGTAAATATTTGTTATGAAAAAAAGTCTTGATTATTTTGGTGAATGTAGGTGTCAGAGAGGTGTGTATGCGCGGAGAAATTTAATAATCTTTGACCTGTGTGCTGTTGCCTTTGTATTTAACAATCTATAGACTATCAGTTGGTAAAATAAGTTAGATACTGTGGAGTAGTCTGCCGAGAGAAGTCGTGTGTGGCCACATGTGGTCAAAGTTGGGCAAGTGTCGCCTGTTATGTCTAAATAACAATGCTCAAAAGCATCTTTTTTAAAACTGTGAACCAAAAAAACTAGTGATTTAAAATTTGTGGAATGATTTCAAGAATATATCAACAAAGTAAAAACTGAAACATGTTCATTGTTTTGATTAGAAGTGATAGAAGAGTTGATACTTGTGAACTCCTGCAAATCCAAATATTTTGACAATATTCTCCAGGAAAGCAAGAAAGAAGACCGCTAGACGGAACCACAAGAAACAACGAAGAAGAATTTTAGCAGCCAAGTATAAGTTATTTTGATCAGTCAATATTTCTGAACTTTCCATGCTGCTTGCTCAGTATGCTGTGACAAAGGACGCAGTGTATGTCCCAAAAACCAGCAAATACAGTATTTAAATAATTAGTTGAATTAGTAATTATAGGATGGGGGGATCAGAACATACACTGTGAACTGTGTGACGTACTGCATAGGCTTGCTGGTAGATGCCATCGTGCTGAGGAAATACAAACTGTATTTAGGGGTGAACATGGCCCCAAGGATAGGCGCATACTTGTGTTGATCCACTGTGCCTTCCATAATGATTAAAACACCTAGGGAGTACCATGAAAATATTCCCCAGATCACAATGCTCCCTCCTGCTTACAGGGCATTTGCTTTCAGACTTGTCACGCCATGCACATCAATGGCCATCTGTCCAATGGAGCATAGAATGAGATTTATTTGAAAAGGCCACCTGTTACCACTCAGTGGACATCAAGTTGCGGTACTGCTGTGCAAATTTTAGCCTTCACCACTGATAAACAGCAGTCAACAACGGTGCATGAACCAGGCTCCAGCTGCGAGGCCCCATATGCACCTATGTTTGCTGAACAATCATTGAGGAGACACTGTTTGTAGTCTCTTGGCTCATCTGGGTGCTCAGTTGCTCAACAGCTGCACATCCGTTTGCCCGCATAACACTCTGCAGCCACCATTCTCCCCTGTCTTGTATGGCCCATGGTGTGTCACAGTTGCCTTGGTGCCAGTTTTGGATAGCGCCATTTTGCCATGCACAGTATGTTTTAATCACAGTGACACATAAATAGTTAATAAGCTTAGGCACTTCAGAAATGGTTCCACCCTTGGTCCTTTTAATTGATCAGTTAGAAACACTGCTTAACATTCTTTTTACTGAAACAGCCAATGTAGTCGTCTGTGGAGATTTCAACATAAATCTTATGAATGAAAGTAGGCTAAAAAATCAATTCCTAAATCTATTATGTAGTCTCAATCTGTTTCCACTCATACACGAACCCACAAGAATAACATATAATACAAACAGTCTTATAGATAATATATTTTCAAATGTACAATCCACAGAAGTAGAAGTAACAAATACTGATTTGGGATTATCAAACCATAATGCTCTTACCCTCAAAATTCCTTCAGTGTCACTAAGAAAAAAAGTGTACTTCATGTATAAAAGAAAATTTTCCACTAAAAACTGTGTAGAATTTACAAATACCCTAACTAGTGAGTGGGCAGAAGTGCTGTCCCTAACAAATACGAATGATGCATATAATACTTTTTCTTCAACTTTCATGAGATATTTCAAAATGTGCTGTCAAGAATCACATCACATCACAATACAAAGCCAAGTTCTTGGATCACAGCTGGCATCAAAATTTCTCATGGAACTCTAAAGAGACTAAATTCAAAATTAAGATGTCTACAGATCCACAGTTCAAGTACTATGTTAAGAATTACAAGAGGGTGTATCAAAAAGTAATTGCCAAGGCAATATTAATGAGTAATGACAATTTAATAAGACAGTCTGATAACAAATCAAAAGCCATATGGGGTATTGTGAAGACTGAAACAGGAAAGAGATGCAAAGACCAGGATATCATTATCAAAAACACACAAAATGTCAATATTAAAAAACAAGATTTGCCAAATTACATCGACAATTATTTCATAAATGCAACAACTTCATTAAGCTTGAAATTTACAAACCAAGAAAAACTTGAATTTCCATAATCTGCTTGTAGCATGAGGAGAGATCCAACAGATGAACATGAAGTGTTCAAAACAATAAAAAGCTTGAAACCTAAAATATCAGCACGATTAGATGAGGTGCCTGTTTATATCATAATAATGACAGCTGCACAAATCGCAAGGCCATTGGCATACACAGCCAACTCATCATTTAGTGAAGGAGTGTTTCCGGAAAAGATGAAAATGTCAAAAGTGAAGCCATCATTCAAAAACGGCGACAAGCATAAGGTAACAAACTATCGGCCAATATCTCACCTTCCAGCATTTTCCAAAATAATAGAAAAATTAATGAAGCACGGAATCAACAAATATCTAAATGCTCATAAATTAATAAATAGAAATCGGCATGGCTTCAAGGCAAGTAAAAATACAGAAACAGCACTAACTGATCAAATAATCAAAAAACTAGAAAAAGACAACAGCGTAGTAGAAATAAATTTAGATCCCTCCAAAGCATTTGTCAATTAAGGCATTCTTTTGGAAAAACTGGAAGCATTAGGTATTCATGGGACAGGAAAAAAGTGGTTTGAATCATTCCTACAAAACAGAACACAGATTGTAGGACTGATGTCTAATTACTCCAAACACAAAATAAATTTAGTATCAGACGCAAAAAAAGACTGGAAATAGGAGTGATGCACGGCAGTATTCTAGGTCCCTGATTGTTCCTTGTCTACATAAATGACTTTCACACCTCAGATGGAGCAGCAAAGGCCATACTATTCACAGATGACACTAGTGAGTTAATAGGTGTACCAAAGTAAATGTTGCAAACTACTGCTGATCAAGTAATAAAGAATGTCCACACTTGGATCAATGCAAACGAGTTGACATTAAATGCAAATAAAACAAACTAAATGCATTTTGGGAAAATATGTCAAAATGTAAATCTTGAACTGTTGTTGGGGATTCATGTAGATGAAAATCTTAATTTTAATGATCACATAATGAAACTTGTGCAGAAACTTAACTCAGCTTGTTTTGCTCTTAGAATTATTGCAAATGTTTGTACTCCAGAGGGTGCCAGGATGGCATATTTCAGCTGTTTTCAGTCTCTTGCAACATACAGAATAATATTTTGGAGTTCCACCACTTGCCGTCTAAAACAAATCTTTCTGTTACAGAAGAGGGCTATCAGAATAATAAGACACAGTCATCCACAGACACAGTGCAGACCCTTATTCAACAAGCTTAAAGGTCTAACAATACTGTCCTTATATATATACAAATGTGTTTTATATGTTATGGCCCACCTTACAGATTTTCAGACAAGTGCCGACTTGCATAACTACAATACTTGAAATAGCACAGCACTCCATACTCAGCGAACAAAAAGAACACACACACAAAGGCATGTGAGCCATATTGGTACAAAAATCTACAACATACTGGCAGCCAACTTCAGAAAGTCAGAAGATGAAAACACATTTAAAGTAGAATTTAAGGAATTTCTACTTGAACAATGTTTTTACTCGGTAAATGACTATTTAGGCCAATAAATAATTCTGATAATGCATACATTAAGGCAAAACTGAAAAACTGTCCTTCATCCCCTAAAGTGTCTGTTAAATTTGTATATCTGATGGACAGCTGCTGAGTGTTGTAATATCTTACTGAATAATTGTAGTGAATATAAGGGCTTCCTGTATGTTCTTTGTATATTTTTATACAATTTTGTACGTATTATTCTTTGTGCTACTTAATGTAAAATTTTGTATGTACCTTTTGCACAAATTGTTTCCAGTAAATTTACATGCACTTTTGGACAAAATCCATACAATATTTATTGTCTATAGATGGATAAATAAATAAATATTTTGGACATCAGATAAACCATTCCATTTCCATATTACCACAATAACTGCACTGTTTCCTATGTTCCTCCAACAAGCTTTATGTATCCTCCACTGCTAGTGCTGTGACTTGCTGTCTGCAAGTGGTTATAGTACATTGACATCATATAACATAAGCAGTAGTCACATTAACATGATTGGACCATGTACTTTGGGCCAGACCCTACTCATATAATTTATAGTGTAGATGTTCAGTATGGTCATGGAATTAAAGCACTAAGAGCAAAATGAACACAAAATTAACAAGGAAACAAAATGCAGGTACAAGTCTGATCATTAGGCACTTCAAATAAATAATTTCCATCTAGGTTATTCAAGAACTGTTTATTTCATATAACTCATTTCTGTAGCTATCATCATCCAAACAAAACACAGAACTCTTAATCTCTGTACTCCTTGATGGCAGTAGTTGAAATACTCTATAGAATAAAAAAATCCCAAAGGAATTTAGACATAGTTTAGAAGAGAATGGGTGCTTGAATAACATCTTGGTTCAATCATTAACATGAAGCTCAGCAGACAGAGACATGTTTTACACATATGTGGAATCTTTACTGTGTCACATACATTTAAGAAAATTAAGAGATGTAACATAGTTCTTTCTAATTATCAACTCTGCACTTTTTGATAACCATATCAGCTTTGGATAACAGTTATGGAGCTAGTCAGCAGATTTATAGTGTCCTAATCCAGAAGAAAAATATAATGATAATATTAACTAAGAAACTATGTCTTAGCAGTCCCATTTTCATCCAGACAGAACTAATGAAAAACCTTCAGAAAATATGTCAGCACAGCATCAAATGTGAGGAAGAAAACCAGGAAACCTATAGTACGAAATCAAGTTCCATATTCATAAAATATTGACTATTCATAACGCTGAAAAGTTTTCTGAAAGTGGCATTGAGAATGTTTGATGGGTTACCTGTTGGGATACAATCATTAGGTAGGAAACTATGTGTCTCCCGATATTGTAAGACTAGCATAATCTGCCCTGTCATGAGTGGTGAAGCATTGACATTTTGTATTTAACCCTTTCTCTGCTCTGCATGTGTTAACGCGCGTGCCTTTGTACCTGTCCCTGTGTGCTCTGAACATGTTAACTCACACCACCAGTCCTTCTACCTGGTACTCTGAATGTGCCTACGCGTAGATGTGTTCAGAGTACCAGGTAGAAGGATGGGTGGCACGCGTAAACATGTTCAGAGCACACAGGGACAGGTACAAAGGTGCAAGTGTTAACACATCCAGAGTAGTTAAAGGGTTAATAATAATAAAAATTGTAATAAATTGCCTTAAATCATTGATGGTTAGTTAAATATAGGACATAATCCAAGCAAGACATCAACATGTGTCTTTTATTGGCACTGATTGAAAATGTTTAGTTTTCAGTAAATAATGAGCCTACCAGCCTCATTAGTTCTCTCCTGCTTAAATAAAAGGTATTTACTGCTGGTGGCTTGTACACTGTTAATACCTCTAGCTCTTTCATTGTCCTGCACGAACTAAGAAGGTTCTAACATTGTGATGTAAGTTACTGCAACAGTGTTCTTTCAAGCACGTGATTTTGTCCAAGCTAAGATCATTGGCTGCTAGTACCTTCCCTACTCAGGAAGAATTTGCTAGAAAAGAAGCCTAATGAAAACATTGCAAATCACAGGAATATAATAGGTACTGTGTTGGGTAATCCGGAAGTTTCTGGCAATTAGCTGTGTCAATAACAACTTATCAAAAGTACTCGTATGCAATGTTGTGGATTACATGGTAATCATCAATCATACCCATATTTGGACTCTCCTTTCTCCTACGAGAATGTCCAAGCTCTGGACAAATAATAATAATAATAATAATAATAATAATAATAATAATAATAGAAACAGTAGATCACATCACAAGCGGATGTACAATACTAGCAAATACAGACTACCCCAGAAGACATGACAATGTAGCAAAAATAATACATCAACAACTTGCCATACAACATAAACTAATAAAACAACACGTTCCCACATACAAGTATGCACCACAAAATGTACTGGAGAATGATGAATACAAATTATACTGGAACAGAACCATTATAACAGATAAAACACCACCACATAACAAACCTGACATCATACTCACCAATAAAAAGAAGAAATTAACACAACTAATCGAAATATCCATACCCAATACAACAAATACACAGAAGAAAACAGGAGAAAAAATTGAAAAATACATCCAACTGGCTGAGGAAGTCAAAGACATGTAGCATCAGGATAAAGGTGACATTATACCAATTATACTATCAACTACAGGAGTCATACCACACAATATCCACCAGTACATCAACGCAATACAGCTACATCCAAACGTATATATACAACTACAGAAATCTGTAATTATTGATACATGTTCAATTACCCGAAAGTTCCTAAATGCAATGTAACATATACCGTACAGTTAGAAGGAAGTCACACTTGATCAAGGTCGGCGTCACTTTTCATTTTTAATCAGACATAATGTCTGAGAAAGGAAAGAAATAATAATAATATCCAAAGAACCATTAGCCATGAATGTTAAACCTATAGGAGAGAGAGAATCTCACTCTGTGAGTGGAACAGCTGCCAACTTGCAGGTACTGATGCATGTTTGTGTGTCTGAGATATTCTGAGGTATGAAGATATCATATCTGAGACGAAGGTCAAAACTGAGCATGGTAACACAGAATTTAGAAAAAAAAATCAGATGGACTTCATTTTATAAGTTGTCACTTTGCCAAGACTTCAAATCCTTAACATAAGAAAATTTTTGAATCTCATTTGTTAAAAGGACACCATTTTCAAGGAAGTCCAGCACCATAATAAATCAGAGTAAAATGTTGTCAGTATATTGTAAACAAGCGGATAAAAATCTGTGGAATTTGAGAAAGTTATCCACATAAAGGCTGGCACAATAGGACACCCTAGTTTCCAAGGCCAAATCACTGATGTTTGTAAGTCCGTCACTCAAATGTGAAATAGTTACTGGTGACTATAAAATTAATGAGAGGTATACAGACATCACAGATTCGCTTTCACCTGGGTGCCATCTTACGAGTTGGTCAGCACCAGGCAGACAGGGAAGGAGGTTGGTGTAAAGAGAGATTACATTAATGGTGACTACAGTTGGAGACACAGATGACGGCATTTGAGTTTAGGCTTGTTCTGTGCACCTAAGTCAGGCATTCTCCAACACCCAATTAGCGTTCAGTAGTGTTCTGAGCACTCTGCTATGAGTGCGGTAGTGTGAGTATTAAACTTGATCGTAGCAAATTGTTTCTTGAATTTTTATTCCATTTGTTGCGAGTTGTCATCGCTGATGGTGGTGGAACAGTAATCAGCTCTGAAGGAATAAATGAGGAGGCTATGATTAGCATGTGTTCTTCTCAACACCTGTGCTGATCTATCACGAGAGACAAAATGTTGCAAGGAGGTATGGAGGGGTTGAAGTAGGAATTACAGAACTGAACAGCTGTTAATTTTAAAACTTACCCACATTGTTAATTTTACTTATTTTTTCTATAAACAATCAGGCATAGACAATGCTCCTGAATACATATTTAAAAAATGTGTATTAGTACTAATTAAGCCCCTAACTCATTTTTGCAACTCTTCTCATGTAAAGGTGTTTTTCGAGAAAAAATGTCGAAGGTAAGGCCTCTCTTCAAAAAGGGAGACAAGACAAATGAAAACAACTAAACAACTACAGACCAATCTCTCAGCTGTTCCATTTTCATTTATTTATTTTTTTTTACCAAGAACCCAACATGGAGTCAGAAAAAAAATCAATAGAAAGAGCAATTTTTGATTCTAAAAACAAAGCACTAAACTGCAACAGACCAGAAGAAACATGTATCAGCAATATTTCTGGACCTCACAAAGGCCTTTGATATGATAAGACCACAACTTACTGCTACAAAAATTGGAATATGCAGGAATTAGGGGGGGTTGATATGTGAATGGGTGACATCATACCTAAAAATCAGAGGGCAGACAGTAGAAAACACACATCAGGAAGAGAACATTGTGTATACCTACCACTCTAAAAGAAAAGAAATTATTTACAGTGTGTCCCAAGATTCAATTTTAGATCAGTGTTATTCTTGATATTTATAAATGATCACAAGTCATTCAGCAAGTCTGAGAAGTATACAATATCTGCAGATGACACAAATAAATTTATAAAAGGCAAAACTGCTGCAGACTACAATGTTGTTGTTGTTGTGGTCTTCAGTCCTGAGACTGGTTTGATGCAGCTCCCCATGCTACTCTATCCTGTGCAAGCTTCTTCATCTTCCAGTACCTACTGCAGCCTACATCCTTCTGAATCTACTTAGTGTATTCATCTCTTGGTCTCCCTCTACGATTTTTACCCTCCACGCTGCCCTCCAGTACTAAGTTGGTGATCCCTTGATGCCTCAGAACATGTCCTACCAACCGATCCCTTCTTCTATAAAATACAAAATTACTCCTCACACATTGCAGAACAGTTCACCACCAACACTCTTGTCTTCAAAACTTAAACATAAATACCAAAATGGGAATTTAATCCTACTCTATTGCCTAATCACTGTAGCTTGTCAGTCACTATAAATGTGAAAGCTAACTTAAAATTCTGGCATCTTGTGTGAAACAAAAATAGCCTCACAATGGTTAAGATGGCAGTTTTATTTAAGAGAAATCAGAAATATACTAGTCTTGCCATACTGACACACACTGTGCAAAATTATGTAATTCACTTCGGGCGAATTTAACACGGCCACAGCCAATTCCCATCTTGTCATCACTGCTTAGATAGTCAGTGCATGTCCCATTAAATCAATGCTGATGAGACAATAACCTACTTTCCTTTGCATTATTCAACTAAGACAGCATAACAAACAAAAAGTTATGCATCAAATTGTTAAGGCAATGGAAGTTCTGCAACAAGAACAATGAATAAAAATGAGAAAAGAAAACCACTCACTCACCTGAAGTTGATATGGACTGAGCTCACATAGGTAACAACAGATAATTTTCACTATCTTTTTGAATAAGTGACTGCTGTCTTTGCACACTTTTTAAAGGCATAATTCATTTTAAGAAATTTAAGGAAACCTAACATCTGTTTTAACCACTGCACTTCATTTGGTATAGATACCAAAAGCAACTTTGCAAAATGTACACATGCCAAGAAAAATGATATACAGGGAATAATGAGATCTGTTACATTCTGGATTTGTCAGATATTACACTGATGATGTACCAAACATCACATGTTTAATACTCAAAACTTTAGCTTTTGAACAGCCTCTTTCTTTAACTAAAGCAAATTGATGTGCAGTTCATACATTCATGTAACAGAAAACAGTAGTCACACTACCTGCAGGGATGCAGGAGTCAAAGAGAGAGTAGCAGGATAGCGTGAGGCAGGTCTTTTGACAGATGACTCAGTGGCTGCACGAGGCAAAAGGGGTGCGTGTGCGTGTGTGTAGGGGGGAGGGGAAGGAGAGGGGGAAGGAGGGGGGGAGGGGGGAGAGAGAGAGAGAGAGAGAGAGAGAGAGAGAGAGAGAGAGAGAGAGAGCGGGGGGGGGGGGGGGGCAGCATGTGTTGTGCATGCTGTGGACAGGGAAGGGTCAGTGTGGACAGCTTCCCCTCCCCCCATGTGGGTATATAATGACAACATTATGAAAAGAATAGTGTGCTATTCACCGTATAGGGGAGACGTTGAGTCACAGACAGGCACAACAAAAAGACTGTTACATGTGCAAGCTTTCAGCCAGAAGGTCTTTTTCTAAAATAGAAAAACAAACAATTCGTGCACGCACAATTCACACAAAGAACCACTGTGTCTGGCCAGTGGCCATATGTGTGTGAGTTGTGCTCTGCTCAAGTGTGTGTTTTTTCTACGTTAGAAGGAGGCCTTTTGGCCCCAAGCTCACATGCACGGCTGTCTTTATGTTGTGTCTGTCTGCTACTCAAAGTGTGTGAGCCTGAAAGCTAGTGTGAATACCGTATTATGTAACAAGTGTCTATGTGCCACACATCAGTCCACTACATGTGGGTACAGTCTTTCCATCATTTTATGTACTGCTCCATCTCAGAATTTCCATTATCATTATTTCTTTACCGAATTCCCCATGCCTTCTCCCAATGTCCTGTGTCCACATAATATAATTTGATCTGAAATTGTTAAGACATAGATTTCATATGTGTGCAGTGCTAATGGCCATTTATTGTTTCACGTTTTGTATAGGCTAACTGAAAAGTGAGCAGGCAAGTTCCACATTCCTGCTAAAAAAAGGTTTTATCTACAAGCTACAGTGTGTTAATTTTTCATTAAATGTATTAACGCTATACAGAACACAAAAATTAGTAAATAATATAACCAACACAAGAGCTGCACAAAAAGAGAAGCTTCATGAATCGCTGCACACAGCACTACACTGTTATACAAGGAACTGTTTCTTACGAATTCCTGCAGAGTAATTGTTGTGTTCCTCTGAGAAGCACCATTTCCTCCATTATGAGTGATGCCCGCTCTTCAGTTTGCAAACAGATAAAACATATTTTCTCTGACATATGTTCCCATACTTTTTTGCAAACAGATAAAACATATTTTCTCTGACATATGTTCCCATACTTACTTTGTTATCAACTGCAAACATGTACATCAATCTCCAACCTATTACTGGTTCACTTTAACTAGTTGCACAACTCTACCAGAGCCACTTATTTGCTCACTTATAATTAAGAGCAAAACAATAGAGAGAGACAATTAGTGATTGATTCTTACTCACACACTCAAAATAATGCAATTTGTTCTATCCACACTTGACATTCCGCTTGCTTTAAGAAAAAATTACTTTCCTACATGGCAACACTGATTATATGTCTCACGATCGCAGATCAGTCTTCGTACTGCTCTGTAGGTAACAGATGGTTAGTTAAAACAGGTCTAAGACCTAATCTGTGAGTATTATATGCTTACATTACTTTTCTATGGTAAGCAATTAACAACAACAATTTCAAATATTCTCTAAATTGTTATTTTTCGAAGTCTATGAAAAACAATGTGTTCCTATTGCATCGAAGTTAGTTCAGTATAGTCAAAATAATATTCTGGTTTAGAATCAACTGATTTTAGTTTTTAATAAACTTTTACTAGTAAATAACAACAAATTATTAAGGAAAAAAGTATGCATAACTTGTTAGATCGAACACAGTACAACAAGATTTATTGTCAGAAGTTTCACACAATTATGAATGTATAGGAATGGGTGCACAGAATATAAAAAAATGTAATAATTTTTTTAAATTATTTTTATCAACCTATGCTAGTGCTATATATTGTATTAATTTATTATTCCAATGTAAACACAAACACACAAAGGTATTGCATGAAAGTTCAGTCACATTTTGGAAATCATACTATTCAGTAGACTATCTTTCAATATTTTATGGCAGGCAGAAACAAACTGAAAGATGACAAGTTCACATATGAGTAATTAAAAGTCTGTCTACAAAATGGATTTCAATTTTTTTTTAAGCAGCACGGAGTAATGTAAAGGACAATCAAAGCAGATTAAAACTATATAAAAAATTCTTTTACATTCACTGTTTTATCTGTACATCTGCATAAAAAAAATTGAAAATAAAAAAAAATATAATCAGTCTTCTCAATGAATAAACAAAAGTCTTTGAGAAGTGGACATAAATATTTCAAATCAGCACTCTAATGGCAAGTGTTAGATCATTCTGGGACAGGATACAAACACAGTACAACAAGATTTATATTCTGAAGATTACAAATCAATTAAGACAATGTGAGGTGGTGTGAATATTGAAAATGACAAGCTCTTCACAATTTTGGCCAATAAGCAGGCCTACTTGTCAACTGCAATAGTGAAACAAAGGGCAAACAAATCAGTTGCAACATTTGAACTGAACGTCCCCCTTATGCAGATGGTAAATTTCTACCGTTCAGTGTATCAATAGGTGTACTATTTTATTTTATACAACTTTTTCAGAATCTTCTGAACAGTTCCACATTTGACTGTGTTCTTTTCAAATCATATTTACGAAATTTCCACATAATAATCACACACTGAGAGGAAATTGAAACTATCATGTAAGAAACTGATGAATAAGCAACATAAATATAAAAATAGTGATGTTATGGAATAGGTCAATACTTGCAAATGAGGGCCCAAAGCAATGGACAATAATAAAATCATCGATTACAAGTTCTGGTTTCATCATGCGGGGCTTTCCCCCCTTAATAAACAAGTAATTTTTATGATAAACATGCATCAAGAACCAGGTGGCAGCTTGAAAAAAAGCTAGAAAACCGAACGTTTAAATAAACACACTGCAACTTTGTCCAACTCACTCCACAACAACATAGTAATTTGTGTGTACATTCCATCAAACAATAAATCTTCGAATCAAGTGTAGTCGCTGCCTCTTGACCTGTGGCAATGGTTAAGGCTTAAAAAGGAAAACATACTCCACACTAATGAACACACACCAAGTGAATACTCAATAATAAGGTAATCCAATTTACTGAATACACTGTTAGCAACTTATCAGACTGTGGCAGGAACTTTGCCACATTAACATGGAGTTTTGTACTCCTGCTTTATGAAATGTTGCATCCCTTCACTTTCCAGTTTGACCAATCCTTTTTCTCTTAATCATCTCTTCTTAGCTCCTAAGCAACTGTACTATTTTTTTCTGTATTCCTATATGTACCCTGAATCTAAGGTCTTTTTCTTTCATTTTACAATGCTCTAAATTCTAGGTGTTGGCTAAATATATTCCATCTTCTCTTCCTATTACACATTAAAAATTCCCTTGGATTCATTCCATTCTGCATTACTTTAAAGCAATGTGTACATGTCACATCTTCATGTCTGAATGACTGTGTACGCCAAGCAGGAGAGGGAGGTGTGAGAAAAAGGGGGCGTGGGCATGGAGGATGGATTCCATATCATGCATATAAAATTCACCCACAATATTTTAAATGCAATACTGTGACCTGGAAGCAGTAGTAATTTAATGAATTATAAATGTAGCACAAGAGAGTTGTCTTATATTCAAAATACACCAATAGGACAATAATAAAATTTTAACAAATGAGTAAAAAAATAGTTACAGAAAATATATCATTCACAAAACAGCCAAATGCTGTAGGAACATCTCCATTGTAGAAGCTCACCATAAACACAATGATCACATCTCACACGTATTTCCATTTCTTGTCAAAATTAAGTGAAATCTCATTTGTACTGCTGTGGCAAAAGTTTGCAAAGTCCTTCCTGAATTGTACGCATAGAATTCAAGTCAGATCGCACAACTTCTACAAGGCGATCAATGCCATCTTGTTCCATTTCCAGAAATTTTCGTAAGTCATCACCAAACATTGCTGAACTTCGTAAACCACTTCCTGGTCCTGCTGTGCCATCAACTCCTCGCCTCAAGCGTACCTGAGACAGACTTTCATTCAGTCTAGCTTTAACAACAGATGGAGCAGAAAGATGGGCTTGAAGTGCCTGCAATCGACTCAACAGAGCCTCTTCACGAGGGTCAAGCGCTTGCCCTGCTTTACGTCTGATCTGCTGTCTGCCGACTACAACTAGTGCTCTATGCTCCAAAGAAAGTGCTCGGCGACGTTGCTCAGAAACCTTAGCAGCTGTACGTGCCAATGCTGCACGCAAAGTAGAAACTTCAGCAGCTGATCGATCTAATGCTGCTAAGTGTGCAGCTGCCTCACGTTCTTGGGCTTTAGCACGTGCTGCAAGTGCTTCAAACCCAATGACAGGGACAGGTATGAGATTAGCTGAATCTGGATTTTCAGCCTGTGCTTGTTTCCAGAGACGGGCATCAATACCTGGAGGAGGCTCTGAAAGGTATCGTTCCACTTCAGGAGACAACAGGAGAGTAAGGGGCAGCACTGACTCTGCACCCAGCTGGGTCAAATGTTGACGTATGCCCGCTGCCAGTTCTGCTGCTCCACAGCGACGTTTTGCTGTTCCTAACTGCTGTTGTGCTTCTTCAGCATAAAGGCTCACTGTTGTTCTCTGAGGTCCTACAGAGCGAATACTGTCGATGTGAATCGTAGCTCTATCTCCCAATGCAGTTTGCAAGATCTGGACAAGCTGCGACTGGCCAGCTCGCACATCTGCCTCTGCCTTTGCAAACGTGAGCAATACAAGCCCTTCACGAGCTTCTTCAGGATCTACTCTGCGACTGTAAGCTATACCCTTAAATCGACACAAAGGGTTAGCAGGAGTAAATTCTACAGGTGGTTGGCCAGGTAAATAGTAACCTTTTCCACAACCCCACAAAGCCTGAAGCATGTTAAATTTTGCCAGTACTTGATCACGTTCATCACCAAATATCTGCACAAAGTACACAGCCCTTGCAATGGCCTCTTCCCCTTTCAAAGGCGCTTGTTGCTGCTGCAAAAATGACTGCTGCTGTTGTGGTTGAGAAAATAAACCAGTGCTTCCAAATGCTCCTATTGATGTCGCCGGTTTTGCACCAAACGCGCCAAAGGATCCAAATCCAGTTTGTTGTTGGCCGGTAGTTCCAAATCCACCAAATGTCGGAGCAGTTCCTGTCCCAGATACGGCTGATCCAGCACCAAACTGTAAACTGCCAGTACCAAATCCACCAGTTCCAGCTGCTGTCGTGGTTGTGGCACCAAAGCTGAATCCAGTATTCTGTGTTGATCCAAGGCCACCAAAACCAAAACCTGTTGTTGTTGTGGCTGCTGTAGTACCCAGGCCAAAACTAGGAGTACCAAAGGAGAAACCTGTGGCTGCCGGTTTAGCGGCTGTCGTTAACGAGGAGCCAAAACCAAAAGATGGTGCAGACGTTTGCGTTGGGAATTTTGCAGTATTACCGAAACTGAATGCCATTATGTTAACTTAAAATAGGGCTATAAAAGTATCACTACACCTTCAAATTCTTAACTTCCTGGCCACTCTTCCAACGCACATTTGCCTTACAGCCAACCTGTTAACATTACGTAACCGTGAAATTAGACAAGTATATTAAAGACATGGTCAAAACCTAAATGGTGGTGGAAAACGCAATTCAATTAACGGTTATTGAGAATGAACTCTAGTTCACATCAGGATGCTAAATAATGCAAAAAACTGTCACAGTACGAAACCAGTGCAGCGTTCCTAATAGGTCACGGATATTATATTCTACGCTAACGATACACTTTATTGTCACAGTTTTGCAGCACCCACTGACAATCTCAACTGTCCGTCGTCAATGTGTGTTTGTGTTTCCACCAGAATATCTAATTATTACTGCTTTAAGTTTGCGAACTTTTTCCACACAATTTTAATATCTGTTCCTGATAAATTAGAAAAAAATCAGTACAGTGATCTTCTTTACAGGGCGCGAAAACAAATATATTTACAGCTCATAAGAAACTGGACCGTTGTCAATCAGCTCTCCGCACTTCATCTGTAGCATGCCCCACCATTAACAGAAATAATCACACTCAATATTTATTACCGCAATACACAGAATTTAAATATCAACATTCCAAACCCTATGTATGAAAGATATGTTACATTACTATGTTATCAAAGATTACACATTCAGAACATATCACGCCATGTCGCTACATGGATGAATTACTTACGCGTGCATCTCCCCACCGCTACCATTACATGCATATTAACTTAACCCCACGTCGAAGTTGGAAACACTACTGACGTGACTTTCAAGGTGCAGAAAAGTGAACATATTCGTACGGGAGCTACTTTAGTTGCGCAGCTTTTAGATGAAGAGGTTATAGTGACGATGACGAAGAAGAAATGGACCCAAAAATGTTGGGTACGAAAATGGGTATCACACAGGTATGCACGACCGCCCATGTCGTGCTGGCTCTATACATGAAGGCATGAGTAGACCGTTTCTTGCTGTAGTAATAAGATGCAGCCAAAATAGGCGGTATTGCATGAGATTAGGTGATAGCTGATGAGGTCGTCTAAAACGAGAATGAAGATTGGAGTTTGCAAGTAGTGAGACTTAGGGGAGAGGGGGATGCAGTGAAGCGGATGCAGTGCACATGCTTTGCTGTGATGACAGTGGTTGGGCAGGGGAAGCCTTTTAGCAGCCATTAATGTCAGAAACCCAAGTGCAGAAACTTTGGAAGTGACGAAGTCATATTCGAACTATGACGAGAGGCAGTACTGTCGAGAGAATGTCTCTGGTGGTGTGCCATCATAGATGCATTGCTCACCTTGTAGTTCTTCCACAACAAGAAGGTCACCGATTAGTTTGACTGAGATCTTATCAGGACAGAACTGGTGTAGCTCCACTCGCGACATAATTACATTGTCGTCTAGGTTAACATTCGGGATTTCGCCTGTGTGAGTACCGATACTATCAGTAATATCATACAGGTATAACTATGATGACCATAACAAAGGTCAATTTCCCATGCAGAAATCTGTCAAAGGTATTGTCACACTGTCTAATTACTTTATGAGGTCCTGAGTGGGGCGGATGTGGTGCTGGCCGTACAGTATCGTCATGCAGCATTATATGATAAGAGCCATGAAGAGCTTTATGGACGAAAACTTTCTGGGGTCCAGGCGCTTACATTGGTAGAAGCTTTAAGGGGCAATATGTTACTTGATTTTGCAGACAAGCTGTGGCAGTTCTTTGTTTGTTGGCATTTGTGACATTTCAGTGAAATCTCCCAGAAGAGTGAAGGTTTCTCCACAAAGGAGTTCTAAGAGAGAGGCACTGAGGTCTGCTTTATAAGCCGTATACACACCTAGAAGAACCCGTAGGGTGGCTACAATCCATTACCACCACAGGGTGATCTTAGTGTGTGATGCCAGCAGTATACAAAACCATTACTTTGTGAATGATAAGTTGTTGTTCAAAAGCACTAGAGACCACAGGTATGACAGAGTTCAGTAATAAGCTGTTGGAAACGTTTTGCATAATTGAATTTGTGTGTGTTTGCAGTTCTTGTTCTTGTTTATGCTCACATTCTGACCGCTAATGCATAGGGTTTATTAATGTGAGCCCAGCTGTTTATCTTTGTCTTCTTTGCAGTAATAGTATTCTTTGTATTACTTTTGTTGCATATGAAAAGTCAACTGTTGTAAAGAAAGCCAGTTATTTTAATTAATAAGTAATTTCATAAACAGCTTTAGTAATCCCTCTTAGCAAACCTCCACTATTCACATCAAAAGTGCTCTCTCGAATTGCTTACCCTGGTCTGTTGTTATTGTAACAGGGCAACCAAAATGAGAAATCCAGTCACTCATAAAGGCTTTTGCAATTGTTTTCAGCACTGATGCCTGGAGCTGGTGCAGCCTCGACCCAGTGTGTCATTCTGTCAATTGCAGATGGAATATATCAATACGCATTTGAATCTGGAATGGACCCAACGAGATCTAAATGGAAATACAGAAAACGGCACTTAGGAATAGAGTAGCAGCCAAGTCGTGGTTGTGTATGGGTCCTATTCTGGAACGCTGATAGGCAGTGCATGCTTGCATCCAAGATTTACAGTCTTCATCGACATTTGGTCAGGTGAATCGGTCCGCGACAAGCTTCATCATTACACAAGTCATAGCAGGATGTGAAATTCCATGCAGTTTATCGAAAGCGGCTCGTCTCATGCTGCGTGATACCAATGGATGAAGGTGATTCTGTGGGACATCACATAGCACTTGTTTTGAAGAACCTCTTGTGGGGCGACAGGTGGAACTAATTGTTTTGAAATGTTCCTACTATTTATTTGATGCTGTTGTTTGCTGTTCTCAACACTGGCTCTCTAACTACAATATTGGCAACCAGAAAGTGATTAGCAAAACGTGAAGCCTGTAATTAGAATTCCTAGTGCCCACTTCATCTGAGAAATACATTTATAGCTACAGCTTATAGCTCTGAGGAATTAGGAGATTGGCTGGGATTCATAATCAAAAACCATTCTCTCTAAAATTTTCACGATATTCTGAAAGTCACAGACCTAAAGGAATCCACACAAACCAACTACCAGAGCAGTTCAAAGTCTAATGTGCTGATGCAACTATAACTGTTCAAATTAAATGTTTAAGTGAATGCTCGCCATAATTTGATGATAATATTCATCAAACGCCACGCTAAATAATGGTACAATGTCTGTCCCGCGGTGGCACGTGAAAATAGAACATACGCAAACTGAAGATTGATCATTAAAGTCATCCCTGAATTAACACTTCACTCGAAAACGATTTCATGGTTATGCGTATCCCGAGTAACTTATTACTGCATCCGAGGCTGTTTATATCAACGGTACCGACGCGACGCGACTCCCAGCACAGGTGGTTCGCTAATCAGCGTCTGGAGAGAACTGGGGCCTTTTTCTCTCGCGCAGCCTTCTTATATATAAAGCCGCGGTGCGGACGGCTAAGGCAAGGACTGATCAAATCCGCTCTCCCGACTAGCCGCTGGGCTAGTAATGCACCACTTTAAGTTATTGAATACATCATTGCTTCCTTTGCTGATGGCCGATGAAGCTCTCAATTTAAATGTGCAATCAGCACACAGGTAAGTAATCATACCAAAAGTCTGACATGGCTAAGTCAAATACACGCAGTAGACGAGCTCTGAACTTGCCCTTTGTAGATACGCTATCGCCATAGTTTTATAGTTATTCAGCTGAAACTCCTCACATCATTATGATTATAGCGGATCTTCCTTCTACACAAATTTAAACATCATAGCTTTATTTAATCGCCTACTTAATCTATCTTGCTTCCTTAATTTCTAAGACAAAAACCAGAAAATCATGAATTTCAACTAAAATTTTAATTTGTGAGATCCAGAATATTGTTTATACTAAATTATTATGCAAGAGGAATCTAAATATTAATTTTTAAGTTTCTAGCTCTTTTCAGTTGCGCCAATGATTTTTACAGAAAAACATCCAAATTTCGAAAATGGTTAAAGTTATTGAACTGATATCCAACACATATTGATTTAGTATTACTCCTGACATGTTAGAAACGTTTCAGGTCATTTACTTGATTTTTAAAGTATTGTGCAACATTTATGACGTCAGAGCTAGTTACAGTGGACTGGCTGGCACACAATGGAAAGACTGATGTGAATTTTATAAGGCGTGAGTAGGCTGCTTCCCTACACTGTGACATCATGGCTTTCAATGCGGAATCTCAATGTACTGTAAGATTTTGAAAACAGCCAAAAGCCGCACTTTGTATTTTCTGTTTACCGCTTTTGCTCTTCAAATGAAAAAGAGCATCATCAGAATATACAGCATAAAAGATACAAACTGTAATAATACGAGAACTTGCACTGATGTTATGTAAAGTACATATTATATTTGCAGTATGGTGACTTATGTTCAAAGTTGACTCATGGCATTAAAGATTGTGTACAAGTGGGCTGCCTGCTCTAAAGACTAGACTGGATGTACTGTAGTACACAAACTTACATTTAAAGTATGTTTAAAGTACAGACGTAAATCATAATATTAACACCACCAAAGATGATATTGACTGTACAACACATGGAGGTAGAATTTTTACCTCCATGATACTACAGTACTTATATTGCTCATGGTATACTGTATCCAAAGATAATTTATATCTACAGAAAACGAAATTAACTTTTAATCACCTCTATTTTATGTATAGACATCTTATATCTGTACATATCTGCTTATCGTTCCAAAAATACTAGTACATCTGCAAAAATTACAACAAAATTACATAATAAGAAATACGTATTTCAAAGTGTCTTTGCAAAAATCCATTCAGTACTACCGTTTTTAAAAATATTTCTGTCAGGATAACATAGAAGGTGTTATATTTTGGTTACTTGTCTACAAAACTTCATCAGATAACTGGAAAAACCCACATAAATTAAATACTTTTTGTTTGGTTACTACATTTTGTGGGTTTTTCTCCTTCTCTACAAAAAATAGAAATTCTTCAGAAATATTTAACAGAATACCTTTATGTCCAATGTGGATAATTTTCATACTATCTTGAATATCTCCTAATGTATGTGGTTAGTTGTCCTAAAATCTTGAAACAGTGCCACACAATTTGAATTTAAATTTCCATGATCCTTATAATGTATTTTAAACATTCTTCTAGTTTGACCAACGCATGTGGTCTGGCAATTTTGGCAGTTCATTTTATATACCCCTGAATTACTGAATTTGACCATATGCACATTCTTTTTGTGTATTAGTTAACATCTAAGGGAGTTACTAGATCGAAATGCTACTTTAATTTACAGTCTTAGGAATCATCTCACAATATGGTCTAGTATAGGACCTTTGTACGTGGGTGTAATACACCTTTCCTTTTCCACAGCCTTTTATGCTATTGCTTTTCTTTCGTTTAATATTTTTCTGTATAATGTGGTATAGTTTCATTGTATCACGTTCTTGGTAACGGTTCCTTAATGCTATCTTTTTGATTATCTGTAACTCTGTCTTCATTTGTAAGTGGTAACTTTAACATTCTGTGTGAAGCTGAATAGAAATGATTTTGTGTACTATATTAGATTATCTGAATTATTACTAATAATTATAACAGATTATGTAGACTTCCTGTAAACTTCACAAATATGTTTCCCATTTAATCTACTAATTGATAAACAGAGAAAATTGATACTACCATCAGTTTCATGTCAACTGTAAACTTAGCTTTTGGATGCATTTGATTGAGTTTGTTTCTTAATTCATTTAAATCTTGCTCTTTCCTTTAAGCAGAGCAATACCATCGTCTACATAACAGTGATAATACGGTATTTTTTGCTTTATATCGGGAATTCATCGAAAAATGTAATTTCCTAGCCATTAAGATAAGTTTCTGATATGATGCTGGATAAACTATTACACATCGCTAGACCATCTCCCATATGGTAAATTATTCCAGTAAAGGTAAAATATATGAAATCAGACTCAATTACAAAACGTCTAACAACTCTACAATCTCACTTACTGCCTTAGATTTATGCTGTAGTAAATTACATTTAGTTACTTCTAACGTTTCATCAATTGGTATATTAGTAAACACATTAGTAACATCCTAAGAGGCGAAAAATGCGTCTTCTGGGATAGTCACAATTATTAAATTGTTAGCAAACCAGATGCTGAAAGTTTTGTCAAATTTATACAAACTTTTAAGTTTTTTATCGAGTACATAATTCAATTCACTATTGGTAGCATGTTTATTATTATTAATAATTACACACATAAAAAAATGTTTTGCATCACCCCAGTTCCCAGAACTCCTGAAGATAGACGTTGACCCTGGATATTGTATCAAATCAGAATCCCTTTGATTGTTCAGATATTTCACCAAACCCGCCCAAAGATGTGAACAACCATGCATGAGCAGCGCCTATTAGACGGAGGGGATCCGACAGCCGATCAGTTCTAGTCAATCCACCAGGGAGGAGGTACATGGCTCGTGTTGTCAGTAGTTCAGCCTTGCCTAGACGGTCAATACCGCAGTTCGATCGCGTCCGCATTGTAACTTTGTACCAGAAAGGGCTCTCAACAACAGAGGTGTCCAGGCATCTCGTAGTGAACCAAAGCGATGTTGTTCAGACATGGAGGAGATACAAAGAGATAGGAACTGTCGATAACACGCCTTGCTCAGGCCGCCCAAGGGCTACTACTGCATTGGATGACCGCCACCTACGGATTATGGCTCGGGGGAACCCTGACAGCAACGCCATACTATTGAATAATGTTTTATGTGCAGCCACAGGACGTCATGTCACCACACGAACTGTGCGCAGTAGGCTGCATGATGCGCAACTTCACTCCTGACGTCCATGGCGAGGTCCATCTTTGCAACCACGACACAATGCAGTGCGGTACAGATGGGCCCAACAACATACTAGATTAGATTAGTACTTGTTCCATAGATATGAATATGACACTTCGTAATGATGTGGAACGTGTCAAGTTAATAAAATGTGTCTATACAAGATATTACATTACACAAAATATTACATGACACTCAATATTTTTAATTTTTTTGTGGGGGTTGGGAAATTAGCCACTTACTATATCCAAAAATTCACCTAATGAGTAGAAGGAGTTGCCATTAAGAAATTCTTTTGATTTCCTTTTTAATGTTATATGGCTATCTGTCAGACTTCTGGTGCTATTAGGTAAGTGACCAAAGACTTTTGTGGCAGCATAATATACCCCCTTCTGAGCCAAAGTTAGATTTATCCTTGAGTAGTGGAGATCATCCTTTCTCCTAGTGTTGTAGCCATGTACACTGCTATCACTTTCGAATTCGTTCGGATTGTTAATAATAAATTTCATAAGTGAATATATATATTGTGAGGCTACAGTGAAGATCTCTAGTTCTTTAAATAAGTGTCTGCAGGATGATCTTGGATGAGCTCCAGCAATTATTCTAATTACACGCTTTTGTGCAATGAACACTCTTTTACTCAATGATGAGTTACCCCAGAATATGATGCCATACGAAAGCAGAGAATGAAAATAGGCGTGGTAAGCTAATTTATTCAGATGTATATATCCAAAATTTGCAGTGACCCTAATAGCATAAGTAGCTGAACTCAAACGTTTCAGCAGATCCTCAGTGTGTTTTATCCAGTTCAACCCCTCATCAATGAATACACCTAGAAATTTTGAATATTCTACCTTAGCTACCGATTTCTGATCGAAGTCTATATATATTAATGGTGTCATTCCATTTACTGTGTGGAACTGTATGTACTGTGTTTAGTCATGGTTTAATGAGAGCTCATTTGCAGAGAACCACTTAATGATTTTCTGAAAAACATCATTTACAATTTCACCAGTTAATTCTTGTCTGTTGGGTGTGATAGCTATACTTGTATCATCGGCAAAAAGTACCAGCTTTGCATCTTCATAAATATAGAATGGCAAGTCATAAATATATATTAAGAACAGCAGAGGTCCCAAGACCAATCCTTGCGGCACCCCATTCTTGATTGTTCCCCAGTTTGAGAAATCACCAGTTTTTTTGCATATTATGTGATCTGTTTATTTCAACTTTCCGCAGTCTTCCAGTTAGGTATGATTTAAACCTTTTGAGCACTGTCCCATTCATACCACAGTACTTGAGCTTGTCTAGAATTATTCCATGATTTACACAATCAAAAGCCTTTGATAGATCAGAAAAAATCCCAATGGGTGACTTCAGGTTACTGAGAGCATTTAATATCTCATTAGTGAAAGTATATATAGCATTTTCCGTTGAAAAACCCTTCTCGAAACCAAACTGACATTTTGTTAAAACTTTATTTTTGCAAAGGTGTGAAGCTACTCTACAACACATTACTTTTTTAAGAATTTGGATAAGGCAGTCAGAAGAGAGATTGGGCAGTAGTTGCTGACATCAGATGTATCCCCTTTTTTATGCAGTGGTTTAACAATGGCATAAGTCAGTCTATCTGTGAAAATACCCTGCTTCAGAGAGCTATTACATATGTGGCTAAGAATGCCACTCATTTCTTGGGAACGAGATTTTATTATCCTGCTGGAAATGCCATCAATTCCATGTGAGCTTTTATTCTTGAGAGAGTTTATTATCTTCCTAATTTCAGAAGGAGCAGTGGGTGGAATTTCAGTTGTATCAAATGGTGTGGGTAAGGCCTCTTCCCTTAACTGCCTTGCTTCTTCTAGTGCACATTTAGATCCTATTTTCTCTACAACATTTAAAAAATGATTATTCAAAATGTTTTCGACTTCCGGCTTGTTGTTTATCAGGTTTCCATTCGCTTTGATGGTGATGCCATCATCCTGTACTCTTGGTCGCCCTGTCTCCCTTGTAATAATATTCCAAATGGTTTTGATATTGTTATCAGAGGTATTAATCTCAGACATGATGCACATGCTTCTGGACTTTTTAATAAACTTTCTTAATGTAGCACAATAGTTTTTATAATATTTGGCTGTTTCTGGGTCATTACTGTTTCTTGTTGTTAGATACAGTTCCCTTTTGTGGTTACAAGATATTTTTATTCCTTTAGTAAGACAAGGTTTTTTGCATGGTTTCTTATAATTAGATTTAACTACTTTATTGGGGAAACAGTTTTCAAATTCTCCTACAAGCGTATCATGAAATAAGTTATATTTTTAATTATCATCGGGTTCCTTGTACACCTCATCCCAGTCTAATTGCTGAAGATTTTCTCTGAAATTTCTAATTGTTGAGTCATTAATTGAACGCACAACTCTGGAGGGTAGTTTTGAATTACTGAATGGAGGTATGTCATATACTGTAACTAGCTGAGCATCATGCTCAGAAAGCCCATTCTCAACAGGACAAGGATTTATGTTTTGTAAACCTATCTTGGTCTATAAAAGTGTTATCTATCAATGTGCTGCTGTCCTTTACTACCCGAGTAGGAAAATTAATGACAGATGTCAAATTGAAAGAAGCGAGCAAGACTTCCAGGTCATTCTTCCTATTACACTCTTTCAGTAAATCAACATTGAAGTCCCCACAAATAATAATTTGCATTCCCCTATCTGACAGATAGCACAACAAGGCATCCAATTATTCCAGGAATAAATGAAAGTTTCCTGAAGGGGACCTATATACCGTTACAATTATAAAAGAGCTCTCCTTCAGTTTAAGTTGACAGGCACATGCTTCTATATGTTGCTCTAGACAAAACTTTTTTGTGCAGCTAGTTTATAACCACTGATATTTACCTTTTCCATATCAGACACAATGTGATGCTCAGACAGGCATAGTATATCAATTACATTATCACATTCAATCTCATTTAAACTAACCAGGAGATCATCTAATTTATTCTTCAATCAAGGAATATTTTGGTGAAAAATGAACCACTCAAGACTGGCATCACATTCTCTTCAACGATGAGTGTCGCATATGCCTTCAAGCAGACATTCGTCGGAGACGTGTTTGAAGGCAACCCAGTCAGGCTGAACGCCTTAGACACACTGCCCAGCGAGTGCAGCAAGGTGGAGGTTCCCTGCTGTTTCGTGGTGGCATTATGTGGGGCCAACGTACGTCGCTGCTGGTCATGGAAGGCGCCATAACGGCTGTACAATATGTGAATGCCGTCCTCTGACCAATAGTGCAACCATATCACCAGCATTCGTCTTCATGGACAACAATTCGTGCCCCCATCGTGCACATCTTGTGAATGACTTCCTTCAGGATAACGACATCGCTCGACTAGAGTGGCCAGCATGTTCTCCAGACATTAACCCTATCGAATATGCCTGGGATGGATTGAAAAGGGCCGTTTATGGACAACGTGACCTACCAACCTCTCTGAGGAATCTACGCCGAATCGCCTTTGAGGAGTGGGACAATCTGGACCGTCAGTGCCTTGATGAACTTATGGATAGTATGCCATGACGAATACAGGCATGCATCAATGCAAGAGGTCGTGCTATTGGGTGTTATAGGTACTTGTGTGTACGGCAATCTGGACCACCACCTCTGAAGGTCTCGCTGTATGGTGATACAACATACAATGTGTGCTTTTCATGAGCAATAAAAAGGCCAGAAATGATATTTATGTTGATCTCTATTCCAATTTTCTGTACAGGTTCCGGAACTCTCAGAACCAATGTGATGCAAAACTTTTTTTATGTGTGCATAATTGATTTGTCAGGTTGACATATTTTAATCTGAGCTCATTCAATAGGAATCCTTAGCGTCATCACCTTCAATCTAAGTTTTTCTAATGGGTTAAATACGAATAGAGAGGTATCAATTTTTCTGTTTCGGTCGGTCTGGAACTTATTGAGTAGAGCTTTACTAATGTTTTTGTCATTGTGTTCGAAATACTATAATATTTTGTCACTGTAATCTTTGTCATATAATAGCTCTGTAGAATTACCCTCATCAGATTTTATCACTAGAGCTTCTGCATCTAGAAATTTCTTGTTTAAAGTTTATACTGGTGTAGAGAAGCATTTGCGTTTAGTATATTATGTAGGACTTTGCTAGTTTGTAAGCTACTTTAGTTTCTTCATATTTGTTTGATACAAATACAAGCTTAGAAATTATTTCTTTAATGTATTTCTTCCATAAATAGTACTTTAAGTTATGCTGAAGTCCTTTCTCCAATAGGTCTGTGTCACTCTTGTTCAGTCGTATTTTTGTTAAATTGATGTGCTTGTCGTAGAATTTAATTTGTGTTTCTGAGTTACTTATGATGACATCCGTAGCGAGTTGTGACAAGTCATAAAGTTGTGGAATTTAAAATTTTCCCAGGGAATTAAATGTTTGAAGAGATTTCGGGATTGCAGCTGGTTGTCGTAAACTGTACTCCACAATATTTCAACTGGACACCTGCCAGTCATCTTCAGGTGGACCATTGAAGACTGTCAAAGATGTTCTCCATACTACCTTATATAGTGCGCTGATAGTATTGCCATGCATATGAGTATTAATGAAAACATTATTCTAAATCATTATTGTAATCTAGATGCAAATATACTGTATTGCTTGAGATGTTGCATTCGTATTTTCAACACTTCCAGTCAGGAGACCTGAAAGCACTGAGTGTGTTAGCACTTTGTATTGGATGGCTGATTATTATCATCCACTGAATTTGATTTCGTGTATATATTTAAATTAACTTTCTGTGTGTTCACTTTTTATATCTCAGTGCGCTCAGTGTACCCACATACTACCGACATTGAAATAATGCAACATTTTCATGAAAACAACTATGAGGCCAGTTATTACTTCATGAAAAATTCGCTTGTACAATCAAGACAAAAAAGTGCAAAACATCTTCTATCGAGCGCCTTCCACTCAGTGAATCAACTCCCTCACTGATCTTCAGACTTCTGGCCTCCTGAACGTCAGCGCATCACAGAGCCCTGTCTCTGAATTAACAGAGTGCTCCTTCAATTCAGACTGAAATATGCCATTCCTTCTTTAGGACAGGTCTTAAAATCTACCCAGCAGATGGCAGTGAGTCGTTCAGAAGTGAAGATAGAAAATGTTTTGCCAAATGGCTAGCTCTCTCCAAACATAACGTATATAAGACTCCTTGCAATAATGGCCACATCCTTCAGTCAACGTATTTGTATAGAGTTTGACAGACTACAGTAGCCTGTATATATATAGTTGGTATTCGGAGAAATTAAGTTGATTCAAATTAAGTCATTTTCAACAGTTTTTTTGGGATGCAAATACATTATTTTCTTTGTATTGCTTCGTTTTCTTGAAGAGACCAAGTGTAAACAACGTGCAAATGTCAGTGTGAACACTCAAATTAAGATTAAAAAAGAATATTTTACGTGTAAAACGAATTATATACCCATGATGTTGCGAATGGAGACGAGGTGATTGATCTGCCTGATCTACCTGATTGTAATCAATTGGATTTTTGTCAAAATTGTATGCAATGGTCTAGTGATGGCAATAAATGTTACGATGTTTATCCTAATAAACCATATACACATAGCAAGAAAATATATATATCTAAATATTTCCATAATCATGTACTGGATTTGTATAAAACTACTAGTGAAGTAGTACACATATTTATGTTTAAGCCTGATAAAATGGATCGTATTGAATAGCTGTTTGAGATATTTAACAAACGTTACAAAGATAAAGCTTTAATATACAAGCATTTTATTGCAAAGATAGCAGAATTGTTAAATACTGATCATCAGATAAAAGTATGTAATACAAAATGTAAAGTATAACGAAATTATGTTAGAAAACCTAAATGGATCAGTATCAAACATTTTCAGTTAGTTTTCTGTGTTGTGCATCATAAGGGACATTCTTCTTTCCATACATAATTATGTAGGCAAATGTATTGCCCAGTATTTTCTCATTAAAAGCAGTACATAATTTCATTGTTGTTTTTTGTGTAGCTACTATACGTTTTTCTATGTGTCATATTAGTCACATGGGTAGGATAGTTTGTTATAAAATTATATGGATTTATATCAACATCTGCTTTCAATTGTGTAAGACGTTTAATTTCGCGAATTGCATCATAAGCTTTCAAACAATCATATAGTCGATCTAAACTACACATTTCTTGAGGAAATACTTCATTTCAGCCATTTTTCAAATGTAATGTAGGCAGCATTACACTGAGCGAGGTAGCGCAGTGGTTAGCATACTGGACTCGCATTTGGGAGGACGACAGTTCAAACCTGCATCTCGAAATCCTGATTTAGGTTTTCTGTGATATACTTAAATACTGGAATGGTACCTTTGAAAGGGTACGGCCGATTTCCTTCTTCGTCCTTCCCTAATCTGAGCTTATGCTCCATCTCTAATGACATTGTAGTCGATGGGACGTTATACACCAGTCTCCTCCTCCTCCACAGCATTACATGATCACGCAATGATGAATCAATCTACTAATTATTTTTCCGATTAGTTCGAAACACAACAAATATAAAGTAAGGCATATCATGCTCCACTCAATTATAATATTTCGTGATATCTATCTAAAAATTTTTCTTACTGTTTAATCCAGCTATCTCTGTAGTTTGTAATTCATAAAAAGATATCAGAATTTTTGGATTTTTCAGTATATTTTCTCTTTGCTCTATTTCATAATTACATTCATATTTAACAATAAGTACCTGAATTTCCAAATTTCTACAACAATTTTACCTTTATTTGGTAATGCGTCTTTTACTTCAACTCCATTATTGTAATCAGCCCATCTTAGTATAGCATTTCCAGCACTGGAACTCCATGTAAAAATTTCAGTAATATCACCTTCCCAAATTTCCTACTTATAACCTCTGAAAATTTCATCTAACATTTCCAGTGTATATAGCACTTAGTTTTTCTTCTTTCTTATTTTACCATTATTTAGTATATGTCCTCCCATATATATTTTATCAGTAACAGATTCAATAAAACTGATGATGAAATGAAAGAGTGTTCTATTCTAGATAAAACGTATTTCCCTTTTTATGGTTATAAAGTCTAATTATTTTGCCACACAGCTATCAATCAGCTATTTATTGGATTTTCCCTCACATGTTGGATAATGTGCACTGTCATCTTGTACAGTTCTGAAGTTCATGTACAATAGAGAATGATTAGGATGCACCCAATCATCACCAATATTTATGTTAATTCTGTATCCTTGCCAGGAATATTTAAGTTATTTTTGATTTTCACATTCACAGGAAATGAGTAAAACTGATAGCTTTCAATCTCATTCATTTACTGAGAATAAAATTCTACAATAACTGTTACATTAACACTATTGAAACCGTCAGATCATCATTTTCATCAGTTTAGTTATTACTAAATCCTGAATTTTATCATGATTCAGAATAAATAAAGAATGATTTGATTAATAAATTATTGGTGCTCCAAATTCAACACTAGGTTTGAATGATGCAAATATTAGTTTCATGATGAAAGTGATCATTATGCTTTATGAACATTCCACTAGCTCACTACATACGAAAAAGTCCATCAGTTCCTCAAGTTGACAAATTTCAATAGGCGCCATCTGAAGAACGCCATGAGCATGGAAGCACCACTCACAGCTGCACTTCAGGGCCACTGTACAAAAGGCAACAGGTCCATTCCCTGAATGGCACAAATGTTGGACAGTTTTGAGCAAACAAAACATGACTTCTCGCAAGCTGCCCTCTTAGCTCACCCTGACCATCCCACTCGCTGCTGTAACCGACTCCAGCCAGTCCGCTGTAGGTGCAGTCCTGTAGCAATGCATCAAGGTGACTTGGCAGCCTCTGGCGTTTTTCTCAGCGGAGGTCACACAGCCTCAGCGCTGTTGGTTTGCATGCAGTCACGAGCTCCTTGTTGTGTATGAGGCAATTATGTATTTCTGCTCCTAGGTGGAGGGGCTCCATTTCACGGTTTTTACTGACCACTACCCTCTAACAAACGATTTCTGTCACAAGGAGGGCACACACATCTCACCCTGAAAATTAAGACAGTAGGAATATATCATGCAGTTTGCTACAGATGTGCATCATGTGCCTTGCATCAAAAACAAAGACCCTGTTTGTGTTAGTAATTCATGTGCCCTTTCCACTCCCCCTTGGCTATATGGGCAGTGACGCTGCCAGGCTATAGACGCCAAGCTCCTGTGACTGCACAGTATCGAAAATATGCGCCTCAACCGGCAACTGCGTTCATTACTAGGTGTCCACAAACACAGACGTTCACACCAGTACTGGTGGCTACCTGATTCCACCCCCACCCCCCCTTTGGAATGTGTCAACCCCTACCTTTCACCAGATTTACGCAAGTCGGCCTTCGAACACTTGGATGGCCTGGCCCACCCTATCATCCATGCATCTACACCACTCATTCAGGAGCATTTATAATGGCTGGGTATCCAGTGTGACTGCACCAACTGGGCGAACACCTGTGTCCACAAAAGCTCTCAAAAGTAGGTATGCCTATTCCCCAGAACGGACCATTACTCCTCACACATAGACATGGATGCCGTAGGCCCCTGCCATCATCCAATGAGTACCAGTAACTCCTTACTGCCTTTGACAGATTCACTTGGCGATTCAGTGTCGCGCTGCTGTCCAACATAACTGCAGACACAAGGCCTTCATAGACACATGGCTCTCGTATTTCAGGTTCTCCCGCCAAGTCACCATGGAACACAGACGATCCTTCATGTCTTGTGTATTTAAGACTCCTGTAGATACTTGTGGCACACTTGCCCATTTTATGACAAGCTACCACCTTGCCACTAGCGGCATGATGGAGCGTTTCCACAGGTCTGTAAAAGCTGTCCTAATAAACCCCTCTACAATTGGTCTGCTGCTCTGCCTCTAGTACTCTTAGGTTTGTTTGCAGGTGGATCACAAAGCTGATTTGGGCATATCCTCCACCAATCTCATGTACGGGCAGTCAGTTCAGTGTCGCGCTGCTGTCCAACATAACTGCAGACACAAGGCCTTCATAGACAGTACAGACGGTGTTTAGAAAGGATAGATTGCATGCAACCAGTGGTGGAGTGTTCGTCTCTGTTAGTAGTAGTTTGTCCTGTAGTGAAGTAGAAGTGGATAGTTCCTGTGAATTATTATGGGTGGAGGTTACACTCAACAACCGAGCTAGGTTAATAATTGGCTCCTTTTACCGACCTCCCGACTCAGTAGCATTAGTGGCAGAACAACTGAGAGAAAATTTGGAATACATTTCACATAAATTTTCTCAGCATGTTATAGTCTTAGGTGGAGATTTCAATTTATCAGATATAGACTGGGACACTCAGATGTTTAGGACGGGTGGTAGGGACAGAGCATCGAGTGACATTATACTGAGTGCACATCCGAAAATTACCTCGAGCAATTAAACAGAGAACCGACTCGTGGAGATAACATCTTGGACCTACTGATAACAAACAGACCCGAACTTTTCGACTCTTTAAGTGCAGAACAGGGAATCAGTGATCATAAGGCCGTTGCAGCATCCCTGAATATGGAAGTTAATAGGAATATAAAAAAAGGGAGGAAGGTTTATCTGTTTAGCAAGAGTAATAGAAGGCAGATTTCAGACTACCTAACAGATCAAAACGAAAATTTCTGTTCCGACACTGACAATGTTGAGTGTTTATGGAAAAAGTTAAAAGTTCAAGGCAATCGTAAAATGCGTTTTAGACAGGTACGTGCCGAGTAAAACTGTGAGGGACGGGAAAAACCCACCGTGGTACAACAACAAAGTTAGGAAACTACTGCGAAAGCAAAGAGAGCTTCACTCCAAGTTTAAACGCAGCCAAAACCTCTCAGACAAACAGAAGCTAAACGATGTCAAAGTTAGCGTAAGGAGGGCTATGCGTGAAGCGTTCAGTGAATTCGAAAGTAAAATTCTATGTACCGACTTGACAGAAAATCCTAGGAAGTTCTGGTCTTACGTTAAATCAGTAAGTGGCTCGAAACAGCATATCCAGACACTCCGGGATGATGATGGCATTGAAACAGAGGATGACACGCGTAAAGCTGAAATACTAAACACCTTTTTCCAAAGCTGTTTCACAGAGGAAGACCGCACTGCAATTCCTTCTCTAAATCCTCGCATAAACGAAAAAATGGCTGACATCGAAATAAGTGTCCAAGGAATAGAAAAGCAACTGGAATCACTCAATAGAGGAAAGTTCACTGGACCTGACGGGATACCAGTTCGATTGTACACCGAGTGCGCGAAAGAACTTGCCCCCCTTCTAACAGCCATGTACCGCAAGTCTCTAGAGGAATGGAGGGTTCCAAATGATTGGAAAAGAGCACAGGTAGTCCCAGTCTTCAAGAAGGGTCGTCGAGCAGTTGCGCAAAACTATAGACCTATATCTCTGACGTCGATCGGTTGTAGAATTTTAGAACATGTTTTTTGCTCCAGTATCATGTCGTTTTTGGAAACCCAGAATCTACTATGTAGGAATCAACATGGATTCCGGAAACAGCGATCGTGTGAGACCCAACTCGCTTTATTTGTTCATGAGACCCAGAAAATATTAGATACAGGCTCCCAGGTAGATGCTATTTTTCTTGACTTCCAGAAGGCGTTCGATACAGTTCCGCACTGTCGCCTGATGAACAAAGTAAGAGCCTACGGAATATCAGACCAGCTGTGTGGCTGGATTGAAGAGTTTTTAGCAAACAGAACATAGCATGTTGTTATCAATGGAGAGACGTCTACAGACGTTAAAGTAACCTCTGGCGTGCCACCGGGGAGTGTTATGGGACCATTGCTTTTCACAATATATATAAATGACCTAGTAGATAGTGTCGGAAGTTCCATGCGGCTTTTCGCGGATGATGCTGTAGTATACAGAGAAGTTGCAGCATTAGAAAATTGTAGCGAAATGCAGGAAGATCTGCAGCAGATAGGCACTTGGTGCAGGGAGTGGCAACTGTCCCTTAACATAGACAAATGTAATGTATTGCGAATACATAGAAAGAAGGATCCTTTATTGTATGATTATATGATAGAGGAACAAACACTGGTAGCAGTTACTTCTGTAAAATATCTGGGAGTATGCGTGCGGAACGATTTGAAGTGGAATGATCATATAAAATTAATTGTTGGTAAGGCGGGTACCAGGTTGAGATTCATTGGGAGAGTGCTTAGAAAATGTAGTCCATCAACAAAGGAGGTGGCTTACAAAACTCTCGTTCGACCTATACTTGAGTATTGCTCATCAGTGTGGGATCCGTACCAGATCGGTTTGATGGAGGAGATAGAGAAGATCCAAAGAAGAGCGGCGCGTTTCGTCACAGGGTTATTTGGTAACCGTGATAGCGTTACGGAGATGTTTAATAAACTCAAGTGGCAGACTCTGCAAGAGAGGTGCTCTGCATCGCGTTGCAGATTGCTCGCCAGGTTTCGAGAGGGTGCGTTTCTGGATGAGGTATCGAATATATTGCTTACCCCTACTTATACCTCCCGAGGAGATCACGAATGTAAAATTAGAGAGATTAGAGCGCGCACGGAGGCTTTCAGACAGTCGTTCTTACTGCGAACCATACGGGACTGGAACAGGAAAGGGAGGTAATGACAGTGGCACGTAAAATGCCCTCCGCCACACACCTTTGGGTGGCTTACGGAGTATAAATGTAGATGTAGATGTAGACACATGGCTCTCGTATTTCAGGTTCTCCCGCCAAGTCACCATGGAACACAGACGATTCTTCATGTCTTGTGTATTTAAGACTCCTGCAGATACTTGTGGCACACTTGCCCATTTTATGACAAGCTACCACCTTGCTACTAGCGGCATGATGGACCGTTTCCACAGGTTTGTAAAAGCTGTCCTAATAAACCCCTCTACAAATTGGTCTGCTGCTCTGCCTCTAGTACTCTTTGGTTTGTTTGCAGGTGGATCACAAAGCTGATTTGGGCATATCCTCTACCAATCTCATGTACGGGCAGTCAGTTACCATCCCAGGCAACCTCACTGAGCTGTACCTCGCCGCCCATGATCTGTATCCTGGCTTTCACGCAACAGCTCCATGTCTCAATTGCACCCCTGCACCCTGTGCCCCCAAGTGACACAGCGAGCACCACCTGGCTATGCACCAGGACCTTGGCATGTGCACAACATGACGCCAGTGCTCCATCTATAGTACTTGGACCCGTACTTCATTCTCTCAAGAGGCGGCAAGACATTCTCTGCATGGCTCTAAGGCGCTGCCGCCACTGTCTCCACTGATCATCTGAAGCTAGCACACACAGTTAACCTTTGAGCTCGTGCTCACCACTACCGATCCAGACTGAGGTGGCACTGAGTAACGATTATGGCACCTTGGTCAACAATGCCAGCCTGAGAGGCAACCCATGAGACCCTGGAACAGGAGTTGCCCTACTGTTTGTGCTACCACCTCCCTCAGCAGAGCCACTGATTACTCACACCATCGTGCCCTCACTGCTGAATCCATCCGCAGCTGTGACGCTCAAATCACCATGTGGCATCGCTGTGTCCCGAGAACTAAAGAACCCCAACAATGTCAGTGTACACTCCCACAGCAATGCATGACCTCGGCTACCAAAGTGGGATGTCAGCAGCAGACACCAGCAGCAATGACACAGGACAGCATGCAGCATAAAATGTGCCTACAGTGCACTACGTGACACCTGGCGTGCATTCCCTTCCAGTGTGTCAGCACACTACTGCTTCCCCTGACAAACTCTGAGCCCATATCACAGCACATCCCAAAGTGCCGAACAACCACAGTATAGTACCGCCGCTGCCCTGGATGGAAGTGCTCTGTCGCATCACCCTGATGCAAGGCTTGCCATGGAACAACACCAGGCCTGTCAAGCAAATTGTCACTGCATCTGCCACCATGACACATGTCAGCCCCACTGTCACTGCGCCACTGCCACCAATGAGATCACAATGGGTGTCATCACTGCTCTGCAACACAGATGGCACCACCCTACCATCTCCTTCCCACAGGAATGGAACTGTGTGATGATGGACTACAGTGGAATATGCCCACCCCCACCACCCCCCACCCCCACCCCCCACCCCCACCCCCATTCACTTCAACACGTTAGCAGCAGATGACATGTTGCATTGTGTGAGATCCAGCCACAAGAAAAGCGGACCCAAGAGTTGGAGTCTTGCTTCGCTAGCACTTCCCCGCTGCAGGGCAGGGTTTTTCCGCAAAGTAAAGTAGTAGAAAAATTCTCCCTGTCTCGCACTTCCCATGTGGACACTGAGTGACTCGCATCTCCATTTAAGAAACATAATTTTTTCTGTGTGTTAATTCTGGAGTATTTTGTGTTAGAAGAATGAACACTTGGCAGCTTGCCACAACAATGGTCCAGATAGATAGGCGTGAAGTAGTGATAAGGCCACTGAGTTAGCACAACACACTTTGAACTGAACTGTAATCACTGCCATCTGCAAGTGTTATTGAGAGCTAATGTAAGAATGCTTCATTTACCCTTTATACAGACCAAGTTTTGCAATTGATCTGTATGCATCGCTAAAGCATCTCTGGGTTAAAATGGTGCAAGCTGTAGTGCAAGTGGCTGTGGATTGGATGGTTGGACCAGGAAACATGCATGGTCAGCAGTATTCATAATTGAGTATATTGACTTTATTTTAAATCTGGTTAGAATTAACGAACAGGCTTCCCAGTTGATTAGGAAGCATATCTGAACAGTTAAGGAATTTTTTATCCCAGTACAATGATAATAACAAGAAACGCCTAACAGGGTTCAAGCAATTAATAATTCTTCCCTACACAACAATACTGACAAAAGGTTATGAAAATCAGTTTAAATAGTTAAATTTTCTGTATCTCCGAACAATAATAGTATCAAAACTGCACTTAAGCAGCAGGGCTCAATTAATTTTCATCATACCTTAATAATGACAAAAGCTTATGCAAATCAATTTTTTCAAATGGTTAAAAAATTGAAACAGTAACACAAACTGATAGCGATATATTACTATAGGTTAATGTAAATACAATCCACAGATCCCCCAAAAAGCACACTAAGGCTCTCTTCTCCAAATGAGATTCACGTCACAGCGCCGCTAAACAGGCTAATGGTAAGAAATTCCGAAAAGATCCTCATCTATAACACATTGATACTGGTCATGACTGACCAATAATTGAAAAGATACAATTCAAACACAAATATACATTTACAGGACACTCCAGCTCCTACTTCTCCTTTCCTTTCTTTCCTTTTTCTTCTAACAGGCACTGGATAGAAGCTGGGAAATCCCACAGCAGACCGGACGTGAGTGTCAGTGAACATGCCGATGCCACATACAAACATTCAAACAGTTAGGCAATACTAATAACAGTAGCACTCGTGGCATGGCACAAGGGCCCTACGATGCCAAACAGACCAGTTCAGGCAACCCAGCATTAACGTGATCCCAAAAGAATCAAATTGCATCAGCCATCAGAAACCTAAATCATGTATCCAGACCAGCCCAGACAAAATTCGTAATTTATGGCAAGAATGAGACAAGCACACTCCAGGCCAAATTGACACTTCAAGATAACACCATAACATTTATCAATAAGGCACTTGCCAGGCAAAATTTAACACAAATCAGAATTAACTGCTCTTAGATCTCCACAAATCCATCAAGTCTCCAATGTTAAAGAACAGTAAAACCAGTTCTTTAAAGGACAGTAACCAAATTTGAGAACCTTGCTTGTGTTGTGTAGCGTAACCATACTATACTCTTCCATATAATTCCAAGCCTTTACAGCAGATCAGACAATCAATAGCCAAACCAACCAGAAGTGCCCTGGGAAACAATAAATTCACACAATGAGAACAGCTAGCTGACTACCAGTCCTTAACACGGTGGGTTCATTTTACATCAGTGAACCAAATCAGCAAACAGCTGCCTGTGACAGTGTTCAAGACAACAATCGTACTGAAAACATGTGTACCTGGTGCGACAATACATCTGTTGGGCGTTGCACAACCAACATGAATGCTCTCACACACTCTCATTTGAAAGAAGCAGCTATCAGCAAATTCAGGGGTAAAAAAGTACCATCCAAGTGGGACACTCTATCTGCTCCCCAAGAAACACTTGGACAGGTCACACTGGACGTCCACAGCACAACTCAATTTAATTGAGCGCCGAAGAGGCCCTCTCCAGCTGTAGTTGTCCTAACTACCAACCCATACAAATACAACCAGAAGAAGGAAGCATCTGCTGCTCGTCAGTGTCCATCGCTAACTGCTTGCGACCTGTAATCACTCTACCCAGCTGCACATGATGGCCAGCAGATGGCACTGCGGCCCAAGCTAAGCCAAGCCACGGTAAAACATGGTACAACAGTACATATATTGCCCATGGTACACAGTATCGATGTATGGGGCGTAATTGTTGGTGAAAAACTCGTAGGACCGTACACTCTAACAAACATGTTAACAGGTGCAATTTGTTACTGATTTCTGCGGGATTAATTACCGACGTTATTGGAGAACATTACCCTTGCAGAAAGACGGAGATTGTGGTTTAAGCATGTTGGGGTACCACCCCATTTTCTATGGATCATATGACAGTACCTTATCGTAACGATTCATGAACGATGGATTGCTTGAGGAGGTCGGTAGCATGGCCTTCTAGTTCACCAGACGTGAATATGTTGTACATTTAATGGCTTGGGTGTTTATCGAACCCATTGGCAATATCGAGATGTTACAGAAGCTTGTGGCCAACGCATTCGACTCAATCTGTGTGGGACCAGGTATATCTGAAAGAGTGTGTGGTTCACTGTGAAGATGGGCAGAATGATGTGTCAGGGTATGTGGTAACCACATGCAGCACTGTCCACAGTGCCCAGTTTTACAAGGCTCATCCAGTAAGCAAAGAACATTTAGGCATAACTAAACAAAAAACGAAAGATATCAACACAAAACTTTATTTACGAAGTTACCGTAGGTTACTTTATTTTTTACTGTAGTCGCCATAGCTGTCAAGACACGTATTGTAACTTGGGACCAATTTTTCAATTTTCATCTTGTACTCGTCTAGCGCCAAATATCTGAGTGAGGATGTCACTGCTCGTTTAAGGTCTTCATCGTCTGAAAACTGTTTTTGACCCAAAAATTCCTTTAGTTTTAGGAATAAGTGAAAATCACTTGGTGCCAAGTGAGGGTTGTAAGGAGAATGTCGAAAAATTTCCCACTTAAGACGCTGCAGTTCCTTCTGTGTTCAAGTAGATAAATGAAGCTGCGCATTGTCACAGATCAAAAATACCTTTGCCGACAACATTCCACATCACTGAAGACTCGTTCATTGCACTGTCACCATAAACATTCTTTACTTGCTTATAGATTTCGATAGGTCCAACATTTTGTGGGTTCAGAAATCGGAAAACACCACGCATTTCGCATTTAGCGGGATTTTCAAAGGGTGCCGCTATTTCGAAGAGTTACGGAGCAAGGAGGCGTGACTGCTCGGCAACAGAACTCGTCTCTGACTGTGATGGGGGAAGGAGTTAACTGGCAGACCTGCGATCGCAGTGGTCAGGGATCGGCATTAGGTGATTTTCACAAACGTTCATTACTCAGTGGATGACCGTCTGGTAGCCCTCAAAACAGACAAATGCAAATGAGAGGATAGGTTGCATCATATCTCAGCACATATTGGTTTCTGGATATATTATTTTAGAATCTTCATTCTAGCTTTGACTAACACTGCCTCCTGTAGAAATATGCAACACTTTTTAAAAAAATGTATCTAGAAGCAGAGTAGTTAAATATCCGTTTTTAAGGATATTCTTGCAATCTCTGGAGCCAATATATTAAGCTTATCAAGAATACATCTGGTTTACGAAAATCAAATTGTGTTAGCAGGAATAATTGATGGTATTTGAGTCATTATTCCAGGCAACAGGACGGGATTCAGAGGTTTTAGCCCTGCAATATGGACGTTCAATTCTACATCTACATGGATACTCTACTAATCAGATTTAAGTGCCTGGCAAAGGGTTCATCGAACCACTTTCACAATTCTCTATTATTCCAATCTCGTATAGCGTGCGGAAAGAAGGAACACTTGTATCTTTCCTTACGAGCTCTGATTTCCCTTATTTTATCGTGGTGATCGTTTCTCCCCATGAACGTCGGTGTCAACTAAATATTTTCGCATTTGGGGAAGAAAGTTGGTGATTGGAATTTCGTGAGAAGATTCCGCCGCAACGAAAGACGCCTTTCTTTTAATGAAGTCCAGCCCAAATCCTCTATAATTTCTGTGACACACTCTCCCATATTTCGCGATAATACAAAACATGCTGTCCTTCTTTGAACTTTTTCGATGCACTCCATCAATCCTATTTGGTAATGATCACACATCGTGCAGCAGTATTCTAAAAGAGGATGGACAAGTGTAATGTAGGCAGTCTCCTTAGTAGATCTGTTACATTTTCTAAGTGTCCTGCCAATAAAATGCAGACTTTGGCTAGCCTTACCAATAACATTTTCTGTGTGTTCTTTCCAATTTAAGTTTTTCATAATTAGTCTGCATGGTGCTGATTATCTGGGATTATTCCATACATTTAGAAACAGCACTATGATTTCCATGGTCCAATCCTCAGTGATGGTTCCTGTAGTCCAAGCAATGCTGAAAAGCTAGATAGGAATAACCAATGGTTGTTTCTGTAGGAAGGAAGGTTGCGTTTAACGTCCCGTCGACATCGAGGTCATTAGAGATGGAACACAAGGTCGGATTGTGTAAAGGACGGGGAAGGAAATCGTTTGTAACCTTGCAAAGGAATCATCCTGGCATTTGTCTGAAGCAATTTAGGGAAATCATGGAAAACCTAAATCTGGATAGCTGGATGCGAGTTTGAACCATCGTCCTCCTGAATGTGAGTCCAGTGTACTAACCATTGTGCCACTTCGCTCGGTGATTGTTTTTGACATATTAGGATTCATAGCATAGTGAATTTGGTTATACGCAAATATCGAGTCAGGAGGCAAATTGCAACTTTTTTCCACTTCTGTTGTTTCGAACAAGTTGACAGGAGAGCCATTAGCGTCGGTGTTATTTCATTATACGAAAATAATTGTTTTGTGTCAAACATTAGAACTGGAGAGTACGTTGGTAAAATCTTCAATCTTCTGCCACGTCCTGTAGTCCACTACCTGATCCAACTGTAATTTTTTGTTGTTGTTATTATTATCATTGTAATTTACCCTATCATACCTTTTGGTGCTTCTTCTTCCCGAAATGATACAACATGTAGTAACAGCATATCTATTTTTGTAGTTTATGAAGTTTTCGTATGTAGTGTGCTTTTTAAATGAGCTACTTGCATGTCTTATCTTCCCTGTACTAGGTCACTCTTGATCCTAGCACAGCAATGAAAACTGACTGGTAAATGTTATTACTGTTTTATGTGGGATAGATCTGCAGGCTACTTCATTATGTTGCTGAGGAATAAATTACATTTATTTTCCTAAAACTGCTACTGGAATAAGAGATGAAGTTCAAAGTCAATTATCCTGCTTTATTTATTCCATTCACTTTCTTAAGGTTTAATTTATAGGCTGTTAGGCTGTTGAAAATTGGGCACTGTTTTATACTTTTGGTGGGGACTGCATAATGACTAGATCATAAGAAACAGGAAAGAATGTTCCACTCATATTCTGTAGATGTATTTATGAAGTAAAATTTGAGATCAGTTCTGAAGTTCCTGACACTGGTTTTGGGAATATTACTGGAGATATGTCTCTAAGTATGGTATGGTTAAATTCATCGATAAATGTAGGATGGTCTCCTCGGAACTGTTGTCAAAAGCAGAGTTCCACAATCCATTACGTGTGTAGAAATCTCCGTGAGCCATAAGAGTTGGTTAAAGCTGGTGTGTTGGTGCATACCATTGGATTAGATTAGATTAGATATACTTTCATCCCAATTGATCCATAGTGAGGAGGTCCTCCAGGCTGTAGAACATGTCAGAAAAACAACAATACATGACAAACATTTACAACTCAAACAAATAAGCTAATGTACCATTCCACAGGTCCCAAGTGGCATGGTCATCATTTTTTAATGAACGCTATATGAAAGAACCCCTTTACAAATACTAATGCACTGAATTTAAAATAAAAAAGTTTTTATTTATTTATAGGGTAATAAACGTGTATTACAACTACTAAATACTTATTTACAATGAACACATTACTGCACTGAACTGGTGCAGAAGTTAGATTGTACTTCCACACACACACACACACACACACACACACACACACACACACACACACACACGCACATGCACACATACTTATTTACAATGAACACATTACTCCACTGAAATTGTGCAGAAGTTATATATATACACTCCTGGAAATTGAAATAAGAACACCGTGAATTCATTGTCCCAGGAAGGGGAAACTTTATTGACACATTCCTGGGGTCAGATACATCACATGATCACACTGACAGAACCACAGGCACATAGACACAGGCAACAGAGCATGCACAATGTCGGCACTAGTACAGTGTATATCCACCTTTCGCAGCAATGCAGGCTGCTATTCTCCCATCTAGACGATCGTAGAGATGCTGGATGTAGTCCTGTGGAACGGCTTGCCATGCCATTTCCACCTGGCGCCTCAGTTGGACCAGCGTTCGTGCTGGACGTGCAGACCAAGTGAGACGACGCTTCATCCAGTCCCAAACATGCTCAATGGGGGACAGATCCGGAGATCTTGCTGGCCAGGGTAGTTGACTTACACCTTCTAGAGTACGTTGGGTGGCACGGGATACATGCGGACGTGCATTGTCCTGTTGGAACAGCAAGTTCCCTTGCCGGTCTAGGAATGGTAGAACGATGGGTTCGATGACGGTTTGGATGTACCGTGCACTATTCAGTGTCCCCTCGACGATCACCAGTGGTGTACGGCCAGTGTAGGAGATCGCTCCCCACACCATGATGCCGGGTGTTGGCCCTGTGTGCCTCAGTCGTATGCAGTCCTGATTGTGGCGCTCACCTGCACGGCGCCAAACACGCATACGACCATCATTGGCACCAAGGCAGAAGCGATTCTCATCGCTGAAGACGACACGTCTCCATTCGTCCCTCCATTCACGCCTGTCGCGACACCACTGGAGGCGGGCTGCACGATGTTGGGGCGTGAGCGGAAGACGGCCTAACGGTGTGCGGGACCGTAGCCCAGCTTCATGGAGACGGTTGCGAATGGTCCTCGCCGATACCCCAGGAGCAACAGTGTCCCTAATTTGCTGGAAAGTGGCGGTGCGGTCCCCTACGGCACTGCGTAGGATCCTATGGTCTTGGCGTGCATCCGTGCGTCGCTGCGGTCCGGTCCGGTCCCAGGTCGACGGCACGTGCACCTTCCGCCGACCACTGGCGACAACATCGATGTACTGTGGAGACCTCACGCCCCACGTGTTGAGCAATTCGGCGGTACGTCCACCCGGCCTCCCGCATGCCCACTATACGCCCTTGCTCAAAGTCCGTCAACTGCACATACGGTTCACGTCCACGCTGTAGCGGCATGCTACCAGTGTTAAAGACTGCGATGGAGCTCCGTATGCCACGGCAAACTGGCTGACACTGACGGCGGCGGTGCACAAATGCTGCGCAGCTAGCGCCATTCGACGGCCAACACCGCGGTTCCTGGTGTGTCCGCTGTGCCGCGCGTGTGATCATTGCTTGTACAGCCCTCTCGCAGTGTCCGGAGCAAGTATGGTGGGTCTGACACACCGGTGTCAATGTGTTCTTTTTTCCATTTCCAGGAGTGTGTATATATATATATATATATATATATATATATATATATATATATATGAATATAATAGAGGGAAACATTCCACGTTGGAAAAATATATCCAAAAACAAAGATGATGTGACTTACCAAACGAGAGTGCTGGCAGGTCGATAGACACACAAACAAACACAAACATACACACTAATTTCAAGCTTTCGCAACAAACGGTTGCTTCATAAAGAAAGAGGGAAAGAGAGGGAAAGACCAAAGGATGTGGGTTTTAAGGGAGAGGGTAAGGAGTCATTCCAATCACGGGAGCGGAAAGTCTTACCTTAGGGGGAAAAAAGGACAGGTATACTCTCGCACACACACACACACACACACACACACACACACACACACATATCTATCCGCAAATACACAGACACAAGCAGACATTTATAAAGTCCTGACAAAACTCTACCATCTGGTGAGCAAGATGTATGAGACAGGCGAAATTCCCTCAGACTTCAAGGAGAATATAATAATTCCTATCCCAAAGAAAGCAGGTGTTAACAGATGTGAAAATTACCAAACTATCAGTTTAATAACTCACAGCTGCAAAATACTAACGCGAATTCTTTACAGACAAATGGAAAAACTGGTAGAAGCCGACCTAGGGGAAGATCGGTTTGGATTCTGTAGAAATGTTGGAACACGTGAGGCAATACTGACCCTACGGCTTATCTTAGAAGAAAGATTAAGGAAAGGCAGACTTACGTTTCTAGCATTAGTAGACTTAGAGAAAGCTTTTGACAATGTTGACTGGCATACTCTCTTTCAAATTCTGAAGGTTGCAGGAGTAAAATAAAGGGAGCGAAAGGCTATTTGCAATTTGTACAGAAACCAGATGGCAGTTATAAGAGTCGAGGGACATGAAAGGGAAGCAGTGGTTGGGAAGGGAGTGAGACGGGGTTGTAGCTCTCCCCAGTGCAATTCAATCTATATATTGAGCAAGCAGTAAAGGACACGAAAGAAAAGTTCGGAGTAGCTATTGAAATCGATGGAGAAGAAATAAACACTTTGAGGTTCGCTGATAACATTGTAATTCTGTCAGAGACAGCAAAGGACTTGGAAGAGCAGTTGAATGGAATGGACAGTGTCTTGAAAGGAGGGTATAAGATAAACATCAACAAAAGCAAAACGAGGATAATGGAATGTAGTCGAATTAAGTCAGGTGATGCTGCGGGAATTAGATTAGGAAATGAGACACTTAAAGTAGTAAAGGAGTTTTGCTATTTGGAGAGCAAAATAACTAATGATGGTCGAATTAGAGAGGATATAAAATGTAGACTGGCAATGGCAAGGAAAGCGTTTCTGAAGAAGAGAAATTTGTTAACATCGAGTATTGATTTAAGTGTCAGGAAGTCGTTTTTGAAAGTATTTGTATGAAGTGTAACCATGTATGGAAGTGAAACATAGACGATAAATAGTTTAGCCAAGAGAGAATAAAAGCTTTCGAAATGTGGTGCTACAGAAGAATGCTGAAGATTAGATGGGTAGATCACATAACTAATGAGGAGGTATTGAACAGAATTGGGGAGAAGAGGAATTTGTGGCACAACTTGACTAGAAGAAGGGATCGGTTGGTAGGACATGTTCTGAGGCATCAAGGAATCACCAATTTAGTTTTGGAGGGCAGCATGGAGGGTAAAAATCGTAGAGGGAGACCAAGAGATGAATACACTAAGCAGATTCAGAAGGCTGTAGGCTGCAGTAGGTACTGGGATATGAAGAGGCTTGCACAGGATAGAGTAGCATGGAGAGCTGCATCAAACCAGTCTCAGGACTTAAGACCACAACAACAACAATCCCAAGAATTAAACACTGTCCACTTCTTCTATTTGCTTGTCATCGTATGTTAGTCATATACTTGCGGGACACAGCTTACAAGTTCTGAACTGCATGTAGTGTGTTTTTTCAAAGTTTAGTGACAAAGAATTGGCTAGAAACCAGTGATTAATGTCCATAAATATTTTATTGGCTGACCTTTCTAAGACCACACTTGATTTGCTATTTATTGCAATGTTTGTATCATCAGCAAACAAAACGTACTTGGCTTCTGGTAATGTTACTGATGAAAGGTCATTGATATACACAAGAAAAAGTAACGGCCCTGAAATGGAACCTTGTGGGACCCCGCATGTAATTAGTTCCCAGTTGTAAGATGCCTGATAGCTCGATACATGTCTCTTTCCTAATAACACCCTTTGTTTCCTGTTAGTGATATAAGATTTGAACCATTTTGCAGCATTTCCTGTTACTCTATAGTATTCTAATTTACTTACAAGGATATTGTGATTTACACAGTCAAATGCCTTTGACAGATCACAAAATATAACAGTTGCCTGCAGTTTTTTATCTAATGAATTAAGCGCATTTTTACTGTAAGTGTAGATAGCCTTCTCAATATCAGAACCTTTTAGAAATCCGTAGTGTGACTTTGACAGTATGTTATTTGAGATAAGATGGTTATAAAGCCGATTGTACATTACTTTTTCTAAAATTTTTGAGAATGCTGGCAAAAGTGAAATTGGATAGAAATTTTAAGCTATTTCTTTATCTCACTTCTTAAACAAAGACTTAACTTCAGAATATTTCAATCACTGATAAATGACTGGTTACACAGATAGCTTAATATGTTACTTAACTCAGAATCACATTCTTTAATTAACTTTGTTGATATTTCATCATGCCTACTAGATATTTTGATTTTAAAGATTTTATGATGGATATTATTTCTGCTGGGGTACTGAGGGTCAAATTCATATTATGGAAGTTACTTGAAATGTCTGGTCTGAGGTATTCCATAGCAGCATCTACAGAACCTGACAACCCCATCTTTTCAGTAACAGTTATAAAATTTTTGTTAAAAATTTCTGCAACACTATACACGTCTGTCACCAATGTATCATTTACTCTTAATGCTATTTGTCCCTCTTCATGTCTGGTTCTGCCGGTCTCCTCCTTCACTATATCCCATATAGCCTTTATTTTGTTATCTGGTGTGACTATGTTTTCCTTGTAAAATATATGCTTTGATGCCCGTATTACAATCTTTAATGTTATGCAGTATTTCTTGTAATGTGCTATAGCATCAACATAGGAACTGTTTCAGATTGACAGATACAGTTTTCTTTTTGTTTTACAAGATACCCCTATTCCTTGAGTAATCCATGGCTTCTTATTCTACATGACTTCTTATTCCACACGAATAGCGCTTCTTGGTAGGTATTGTACAGATAATAGTGTTAGATACTTAATTTTCTTCTGGATCGAACTCTTAACAAACATTGATATGGACACCATCAATAGAGCAAATATAGAAGACTTCTATAGAACTAAATAAAAAAATGATATGAATACTTTTTGCCTAAGCGAGTAGTTACGCCAGAATGCTATACCATGAGAGAACAATAAATGAAAATGCGCAAAATATGTTAACTTATCGATTTCTTTTATCTCCGAAGCTGCCAATTACTCTTGTAGTAAAAGCAGCCAAACATAAACGTTTTAGGAGATGTACTATACAGTTTTTCTAGTTTAAGTTTTCATACTCACATCTAAGAAATTAAAATTTTCTGTACAGTTTATTATTTCTTGTTGCTACATTAGGTAAACCAGAGACGAGATATTTTTGACAGTGCAAAACTGTGTGAACTGCGTTTTTCCAAAGTTGATAGCTAGTGTATTTGTGCAAAATCATCCAGTAACTTTCGCAAAATGTCATTTACTATTTTCCCTGGTGACACTTCTTTGCTCAGCTTCACAATAATGTTTCTATCATGACTAGACTAATTTGTTTTCTTACTCACATAAAATGGGAGATCATTGAGCAAGAGCAGTGGTGGGTTAATGATTGAACCCTGTGGGACTCCTATTGTAATTTTTCCACATGCAGATGATGTGGCATCCTTCCTTGTATTACTCTAATAGCCCAATATAACTTTCTGTATCCCAAAAACTAAGTAATGCATAGAACAACTATGCAGTGTGCAGAACTTTTCTGCCAGCTGCCTCGACCTGCGGCAATTTCCTGGCATGGTGAACTTTAACCAATTGCACTTATCCCATGTGGATGCCTTTCAGTCTTTATTGACGAATGTACTGGCTGGAAAACCTGCAAGTACCAAAAGAATTATGTATGGACTCCATAAATGCAATAAGTGTTTGATCATTTCAAAGAAAGTCTATCTCATACTACAACATTAGCACACCCACTTCCCCCCTCACACGTTTTAATCACAGGTGACGAAACGATATAGCGGAAGGAGCAGTGCTCCAACAGACTACAACAGGAGTACAGCAATTGTTGCATTTTTCCATAGAAACTACCTGATTCCCAGCGCAATTGATCAGCATTTGATAGGGAGTTGTTGGCAATGTATACAATGGTGTATCATTTCAAAGACGATACAGAAGGAAAATTAATTACCATTTATACCAATAACCAGCCACTGGTGGATTCCACTCACAACCCAGTGACATACGGCTACCCACAGAGTTTTCGACCCCAGATTATATCAGTTGATGACAAGCGTCCATCTTCTCCAAGGGGCACATAATGCCATTGAAGACTACCTCTCCCAGATAAACATACTCTCTGTTGATATAAACTATGATGAACTACCCAAAGAATGGCAACAAGATGCACAAATACGCTACCTGCTAGATAACACCACGACTGGGTTGAAAATTGTACACTGCACTATGCCTGGCTCCTCTGATTAAGTTTGGTATGATATATCGCTAAACAATGTCAGACACCCCATCCCACTCAACGTGTAGAGGACTATTTTCGACGACTATACGGACTGTCACACCCACGAGTATTTCCCACAAATGAACTAATAACAGACCATTTCGTATGGCCAAACATCAAACAAGACTGTAAAAACTGAACACAAAGTTGAACTACTTTCAACGCTGTAAGATAGGTTGACATACATAGTCCAAATTTCGTCAGTTTGGGATACCTGATGGCCACATTCCATATGTTCACCCTTGCGTAATCAGACCCCTTCCAGACGCGGTAGGTTTCCAGTACATTCTCTCGGCAGCTGACAAGGTAACCTGCTGTGTCAAAGTCACACCTCTCCCTGAAAACATGGCAGAAACTAATACAAGAACCTTTGTACAATTACACGTCTCACGTTGCTCTCGCCTGCCTCCATCACGACCAAAGTCGTCAGTTCAATTGAGCACTATTTACTGAGCTCTGTAGCCTTTGTGCTATCCAGCGCTTGCACACCACACTTTTACATCCTCAAAGCAATGGGCTGGAAGAGTGCTGGACCAACAGACTAAAAGCAGAACTCATGTGTCATGCTGGCGATTGAACAGAATCATTTTATCCAGAATGAGATTTTCACTCTGCGCTCATATGAAACTTCCTGGCAGATTAAAACTGTTTGCCGCACTGAGACTTGGACTCGGGACCTATGGCTTTCACAGGCAAGTGCTCTATCGAGTTCTAGTCTTGGTCTGGCACACAGTTTTAATCTGCCAGAAAGTTTCATGTCAGTACACATTCCGCTGCAGAGTGGAAATCTCATTGTGGAAAGATCCCCAGGCTGTGGCTAAGCCATGTCTCCACATATCCTTTCTTCCAGGAGTGCTAGTTCTGCTAGGTTCGCAGGAGAGCTTCTGTGAAGTTTTGAGAGCAGGAGACGAGATATTGGCAGAAGTAAAGCTGTGAGATCGGGGCGTGAGTCGTTCTTGGGTAGCTCAGATGGTAAAGCACTTACCCACGAAAGGAAAAAGTCCCGAGTTCGAGTCTCGGTCCGGCACACAGTTTTAATCTGCCAGAAAGTTTCAGAATCATTGTAGCTGGTGCTCCTGGGGATGTGTTCTGTGTATAAGGAAGACTTCCCCACTTTAATGGCGGAAATCCTATTTGGTGAGATACTCGCCATACCAGCTGACTTTGTCTTGCTGTCACAACTCCCGTCAGACGAGGAACTACGTCTCTCATCCACAATGTTAAACAGTACATCATACACCTCAGAGTACCACTTTTGAGGACACCGCATCGCTCACCCAACATGTTTGTAGCTTCATCTACATCTATTTGATTACTTTGCAATTCACAATTAAGTATACGGCAGAGGTTCAAGGACGACCTTCAAGCTATTCTGTACCATTCCACTCACGAACAGTGTGTGGGAAGAATGAACTTAAATCTCTCTGTGCTAGTTCTCATTTCTCTTATTTTATGATGATCATTTCTCTCTATGTAGGTGGGTGCCAACAAAATATTGTCAAACTCTGAGGAGAAACTTGTTGATTCAAATTTTATGAGAATATCATAGCACAAAGAAAAGCACCTTCTTTTTAAATATTGCCAACGCAATTTTCGTATTAGATTTGTGGCACTCTCGCCACTATTTGGCTATGATACAAAACGAGCTGACCTTCTTTGTACTTTTTCGATGTCCTCCATTAATCCTATCTGAAGCGCTTCCCACACTACACAGCAATACTCCAGAAAAGTCTGCACACGCGTAAAAAAGCAGTCACTTTAGTAGACATATTGCATTTTCTGTGTGTTGTGCCAGTAAATCGAAGTCTTTGCTTTGCTTTCTCCACAACATTATCTTTGTGATCATTCCACTTTAAGTTATTCGTAATTGTAATCCCTAAGTACTTAGTTAATTGTGGTAAATGATAGCATCATCTGCAAACTAATTAAGAGGGCTGCTCAAATTGTCTCCTCAATAGTTTATATAGATTGGGAACAGCAGAGGGCCTGTAACACATCCCTGAGGAGCGCCACATATAATTTCTGTATTACTCGATAACTTTCCATCAGTTACCATGAACTGTGACTTTTCTGATGGGAAATCATGAATCTAGTTGCGCAGCTGAGACGACACTCTAAAGGCATACAGTGTCATAAGAAGTCTCGTGAGGATGGTGTCATAAGCCTTCCGGAAATCTTGGAGCTCCCCTATCGATAGCACTCAATATTTCGTGAAAAAATAGTTTTCTTTGAGATAATTCATAATGTTCGAACACAATATATGTTCCAAAAACCCTACTGCAAATCGGCTTTAGTGATATGGCTCTGTAATTCAGGGGATTATTGTTATTTCCTTTCCTAGTTATTGGTGTGACTTGTACAACTTTCCAGTCTTAGGTACTGGAACGGATCTTTCGATGAGCGAGCCATTGTACGTAATTATTAAGTATGGGGCCATTGTATCAGCATACTATGAACGGAACTTGACTGGTATACAATCTGAACTGGAGGCCTTCCCTTTGTTAAGTGATTTAATCTCCCATTGACCATTCCAGCTCTAAAAGACGGTGACTATGTCATTTTGCGGGATGATACGACTCGCAGTGCCTTGTAGCCACCATACTAAGACTGCTACAGAGTGATAAAACATGGATCTAATAAGTGTGACACTCTTCCCCTTGGGAAACCAACCACTGTTACATTGAATTGTCTTAAACCTTCATGGATGCTGTGGGACACTAGCAGTATAACTGAGGAAGGCACAACTCACACAAACAGCAGTTCTCACACCTGTCGAGAGTAAGCCTGCTTATCTGACACAATGAATGAAAACAACGTTTTTGCTGTGAAAGTCGATGTGCAGCAATTTCAAACATAAGACGTGACAGTGAAATTACTCAATGACTTTATCGTTGTCAGAGGACTACATGGGGAATGGCAGATCGGCAACCGGATCATCTTCAGACAATTTACTCAGATCTACAAACTTTCCCACCATGTCGAAATGACCACGATATTGCCACAGGTATCACCTGACGGACTTCTTACCATCAGAACTATTAAGAAGCAGTAATCGCTCCCACTTAATCAAACAGAGGTTGCGGTATCTACTAGTATGATGCTGCCACCCCTGAAACCTAGTCATCTGGCTGCCCAAACCTATTCCAAAACAGACCAAAAGTCGCACTACAGCTGACCCCAGCGACTCCATCTCTGCGTCATGCAGTACGAGCTATATTGTAAGAAGGTTGAGGATAACAACACATATTCTCTCACACCCTCTCGCTGAGAAACAGTCAATTCATGCGCTGCTTAGCAGCCAGCCAGAGCACAACTGATAATGTGCAGCTTCTCGAAGATTACTTCACTTACAGAGACTCCGGCGACCTCCTTCTCCCCCCCCCCCCCCCACTTTCACTGTGCTCCACTCTCCTGGGGAGAGGCGGGTGTAAGGCGAGGTTCTGTGGTGGTTCCACGACCATAGCCCATACCAAAGGAGAAGGGGACTCTTTGGTCAGCAGTGAGACCATCTGTGATGAGACTATCTCTGGTTGTATTAGTTCACTCCAAACAGTAGTTTTTCTCTGTATCACACTGTCGATAATAAAGTATGTATTATCTACAGCAGCTGCCTTTGTTATTATGCTATGAATATTCCTAACCAGACACACCACAACTGACTCGTTTTGAGATTTCGACCTAAGTATCCTTACTTCTTCATTTCTTATTACACCATTCGTTTATGGGCTTAACTGGACAATGTCTCATGCTTCTGCCAAAGAATCACTAACTATTGCAGTTGGTACAGCATTTAAAGTTTCTGACACTCTGTTAACTCTAGAAATGTTCCAGATTGTTCTATTATCACGCTCGGTTTCACAACTGCAATGAACATCCTCCAAGGCTGGCTATTGTTGACTGCACCTAACTCATTGTGTTGTGTTTCAGATGTAGAACTCGTATTGCAGTACTAATATCTGATGGTAGCCCTTTCTTAGCTGCCAAGTGCATCATTCCATCGATCAATATTTCGCACACTGGTCAGTGTATGTAGATTTCATATTGTACCCTGTCCTACTTAAATTCCGCTCATACTGCTCACAGTAGACAGGTGAACTGTTTGATGTTCTTCTCTAAGAACACCAGTGAAACTCTGTTTTCACAGAGTATTACAGTGGATTACGAAATGTAAACTTCTAAATAATTCTTTCTTCTAAGCATCAGGAGTTTGACCAATTTGTTGTTTGTTTAGCTCTTGCTAATCAAACGGCGATGCTCATAACTTTACAGTTGTCAAAGCGATACTGAACATAGACATGCTTGCACAGGCACACAGGCAATGAAAATTTGCCCAACCGTTCTCTTCCTCCCCCCCCCCCCCCCCCAGTCCCCTAGAACTTAGAACTACTTAAACCTGACTAACCTAAGGGCATCACACACACCCATACCCGAGGCAGGACTCGAACCTGCGACCGTAGCGGTCGCGCGGTTCCAGACTGTAGCGCCTAGAACCTCTCGGCCATACCAGTCGGCAAATATTTCCACACATGCGATCTGATTCTCTACTGGAATTGTATTCAAGACGTCATGCAAGCAAATTTGTAGTGTTTAGCGCAAAGAATGAAAGGAATGTAGTCTCGCAAATGAAGGGCTTATTTCAATAGTGGTACAAGTCCATTTTTGTTCATTGTGAGATACATATTCGTAAAAAAGCATTATAGGCAGAAAAGTGGAGGTAATGGACTTGTACCACTGTTGAAATAAGCCCTTCTAATAACAGAAGTGTAAATGGATTTCTCGTGTATATCATTTGAGGGCAACAGACACCATTATAAAAGCGTTGTCCAAAGAGAATGAAATGTCGCTAAATAAGTAAATGAACTAATAAAACTATCCCTGAAGCCTTTTAGCCTTTTGAGATAGTTTCTTACTCTGAACAGAAGTTATATGTAACCCCAAGAGACCTGGGAACTGTACACCTATTTCATCATTTTTCATTTGATGGCACAGATCTTGAATTGTGTGTCAATAGTTAACATCACAACAAAGCTCCTAGTCATAAAAAGTACTTAAATAAATGCTTCATAAAGTTACTAAATGTTCTTGAAACTTGTGACAGGAATCTCAAGCCTTCAGAAATGCCTTATAATGACTTATTTGTAATAAAGTGACTAAGCATCATTTGAAGTGACGAAACAGATTAATGATGTGCCGTGAGAGAATGAACTTGCTGGCATTCATGTTATTATAGAACCGTCAATACTATAAAAGTATTTTAATTTCAGATTAATGATAAAAATGTTTCATTTTAGTCGTTGAGTGTAAATACTATGATTAAGTGGAATTTGTACCTTAATTTGAAGCTCATTTTGACCTAATTAAAAACCATTTAAATAGAATAGTGTTTGTATATCTGTTTTGCAAAGTAGTGCAAAGTTTAGATGGGACAGAATTGAAAAATATATTTATTCATTTTTAACTATGTTTCTGCGCAATCAGTGCCATCATAAAAAATGTATGTACGTTAATGATTACTATTTTAGGCTGTTCATACATGGATCTTTGCCTAATTATGTTGCAAGAAGGTATTTATTTAAGTAACTGCTATAGGAAAGCACAATGTTACACAAACTGACCATTGTGTGCAGATCTAATACACCTTGTCACAATGTTTCAACATATAACACAAGTAACTTTATAAAATATTCCAAGTTACAATTTTGTATTGTAACTTATCAAAACACCAAGTCATGTATTATATATTCTTCAAATTACTTCACCACATAAAAAGTTTCATTTTTCACTTTTGTTGTTATGCATTTAAATTTTTCAATGGTACTGAGTGCACATTTTAGGTAGTTTGTTAAAATATGCCAAGACCAAGATATTTATGGCTGTTGTGCTCTTTTGCAGCTGGATTATGACATGCTCATTGTGTGTCTGCTTCTTGTATTATGAAGTTGCATTGGCAGCCTAAGGTGAAAGTACTCAGATTTTGTTTGGTGTATACTAGGCAACTATAAACATGTAAACTATGGATTGTGTTGCTATTCAGTTCCCTAAAATAATTTCTACGTGATTCTCGCGGTATGAGTCCCGATATGCATCTGATAGCCTTTTTTGCCCTTTAATAGTGTCTTAGATCCCCGTGAGTTTCCCGTAGCAAGTTTCCGCATGTGAGATGGGAGGTAAAGAAAGCGAACTATGCACATAGTGGGAAAGTTTCACTAACACAACCTCTCAGTTTATATAGCACATAAACCATAAAATTAAGTAAGTGCTCTATCAGAACCTCGATCAACTCTAAAAATAAAATCAAAGCAGAATGAGAGCAGATCTACCTAGCGGTAGTTGCTGAAGGTCTTAGAGGATGATAGTGGAGGTGCATGAGACTTTTAACTTTTCTAGGACAACTGGCGCGAAAGTTAGCAGCTACGGTGTATCCAAGGGCCATTTGACTGGCCGATGTAGTGGTGGGGGGATTTATGTGCAAGTTTTCGTTGCCTGTGGAAACAAGGCGTACGGCTTTGACATTTCTAGTGAAGCGACTGTAATATCTTCCGTTGGTGTAGATGATTGTATGTAGGTTTATGTTGTGATGGATAGGGATGAATGATAGGTGTTTGGAAGATGTAGAGGTGCCACCACGATTACGCTATTTTTATGTGGTGGTGCACTCTATTGTAATTAGTTAATAAAATTGAAGAGGGTCCAGTAGTTGCAAAGAATATATCACAGTTTGACCATTTTGAGTTCCTCTTGTTTTGATATAATGGTTGATCGAGTTCCATTTGTAGTGGAAAGTATATATCAAGTAGAGGTAAGTTGAAATTATATACTGCGTTTGGTTTTTTATTTGATCACATATATACATGCGTACTGTGTTGACAGGTCAATCTTTGCTGCCTATTTTTTAGTCACCTAATTTGCCGTTGTTTGTTAAGTTTTCTTCGGTCGATTACAGGAAAGATTCTTTTAGGAAAATAATATTGGGAATAACTAACTAGAAAATTTACTGTGTTCATCGAGACGCAAAACAGATAAAGGCGTACTACTCTGAATGTGTTCTCTCCCATAATAGAGGCTGTAGGTGGCCCTACATTCGTCAAGAATGAAATATTTCTGTGTATAAAGGATTTTACAAGTTTAGGGTTATGTGCCTCCTGCGTCATATTTGCTGCGATCTTATTTTATCCGAACACAATCTTAGAGTTCCGCAAATATTAACAATGCCAAAATATTACTGGGGACTGCTTAGCCGGTAGACTGCAACATTGCAAGAACTTAAATCTTAATTGTGCCCATTGTTGGCGAAAAGCTGCCGATGTTGACAAACATTCAAAATAAGCGTCTCACAAGTGTAATTCTGCATCGTTAGTTGCAGTATTTATGCTATGTGAAAACTGAATTTACGTGATGAATATACATTTTAAGGATTACACATGAAGTTTACAGCAGTCAAATAGTGGGAGCGATACTGAACTGGCTACTGTTTGGTTTTGCAAATTAAAAAAATTTTAATCTGACGTCCAAATATGGTTTACAGGATTGCTCAGCATTAATTAATCCGAATACCGGGATGTTTCCTTTGAAACGCGTACTGTGTGTTCTCATCCTAAGCCTTTAACGGTCAGCACCTGTGCTCTGTCAATAATCCCAACATCAATGATGTATTAAACTGTAGACTGCCTTCATTTGTTTCAGACTGTGTGTGTGTGTGTGTGTGTGTGTGTGTGTGTGTGTGTGTGTGTGTGTTTACTGTATTATTATTATTATTATTATTTTATTTAAGTGCACTCAACAGTGAGGTTATTAGTGCAATAGCAAGAATAGTCTGAGACAAATGTTGTTAAACAGCTGTAAGGAACAATGTGTAAAACACTAACCTCTTTTTAAACTGCAATCACACACTCTCATTTTCACATAAATCCACCTACACACACACACAGGCCTACCACTCATTCATATCAAATAATGCAAAATCTAAAACTGTCAGCTTTGTATCAGCTGTGATCTTCCAGCAATATATGTTATAGGTATACTTTCACTGCCCGATGACAGTTAACAGATCAGATTGATAGCTAAATAATTTTAGTTGGAGTTGATTATAATTATTTCCATGTACATTATGCAACTGCGAAAGATAAAATTAATGAAACAATATGAATGTTAGACACTTGTCATGCAGGCGGGATGAGGTTCTCCTCACTCGCCTCCGCATCGGGCACAGTCCCTTAACGCACGGTTTTTTACTCAGGCGGGAGGACCCCCCAATCTGTAGTGCTTGTGGCGTCCAGATTACTGTCCGCCACATTTTACTTGACTGTCCTTTATTCTCTGACCAGAGGGCGGTGGTTTCCTTGCCACCAGATTTGCCCTCTATTTTGCTAGACGATGCAACGACTGTGGTTAAGGTCTTACGGTTTTGTGTCCTGTCCAATTTGTTGCCTCGGATTTTAGGGAGAGGATTTTAATGTGCTGCTGGGTGACTGGCTCAACAAGGTAAGAGGTCCGCCAGTCACAATTACCTACTTGTTTCACTTCGATTTCTGTTCTCTTTTCCTTGTGTTTTCTTTCCCTTTTAGGGCGTTTCTTCTCCTCTTGTTTTGCTTCTGTATGTGAGGATTTGGAACTGCGTCAGGCCTGTGTCTTTTAGCCGTTGTCCTTGTTCGCTGTCCGTCTTCGTCCCTTCACCGCATGTGTTCCTGTTTCTATGCGTTTGGGCGCTGATGACCACGCTGTTTAACGCCCGAAAACCTCAAACCACACACACACATTATTATCAGTTGCTGTGTGTATGAGGCTCTTATTGTTTTCATGTGCACTGTGTATAGTCTCGAGGCTTACATCTGTAATCTCTTGGATCAATAAAGACTACCTGCTCTTAGCTGATGCAAATAAAATAAAACTTTGCATAATCAGCCACAGCAGATGCCAATGCAATTAGCTGCAAAAGGCATGTGGCACAAGACCAGCAATAGCAGTGTCTTAAATAATTCATCATGCTGCACGGTCTGGCGCCGTGCTATGGTTCACGCGGCTCCCCTCGTCTGAGGTTCGAGTCCTCCCTTAGGCGTGTGTGTGTGTGTGTGTGTGTGTGTGTGTGTGTGTGTGTGTGTGTGTGTGTGTTTTGTCCTTAGTGTAAGTTAGTTTAAATTAGATTAAGTAGTGTGTAAGCCTAGGGACAGATGACCTCAGCAGTTTGATCTCATAGGAACTTATCACAAAAACTCATTCATCATGACAGATCTTCTACCAAACGTTGATGTGACTGCAGCAAACCACTCGGGTAGGACAACTTACTTCTGTGCTTTTTTCAATTAAAGAATCACTGAGTTTCCACTAACATCAGTTGGAATTAAATGACTGATACTACAGTGTTAATAAATCAAAAGTCCAAGTCACACTTTTTTATTAATAAGTTAACAATTTTGGTGCATTCTTGATCATTATCATTAGGCTTTTTTCTGTTATGAAATAATCTGTCTTCACACACATTACTTTTCATTACACAAGTACAGCTTTATCACTTCAGCTCTGTCAGTAGATGACTACAAGGGTAAGGGCATTTTAGCTTCACCATTTTGTAAAATCTGCGAAATCATCAGGCACACAGTTATAATGCCAAGCACCTTGAGAAGTGCGGTGCTGCACAGGAGGAATAGGTAGTTGCAGAAAGTTGCATCTACTGTGTTGCCTCTGTGGACTGTGCATTCAGTGACAACATCCCAAGAATTTGATTACCACACCTACCCTTAAGACAGACACTTTGTGCCCCAGTGACTTCATCACTTTAGGGCAGGCAACATATATTGTACAGATGTATCCATCTGTGGGCATCATTGCCATGCCTGTGAAGACTGAGAATCATATAGTTAAGCATTGGAAGGTGGTATCGCGTGTAGTTTGGAGGTGATGCTCTGCTCTTCTTCCGTCCCCTTTCCCCCCACTCCCATACCCCCTTGTGAAAAAATGAACATGGAAACATATCCACAGATGTGTATAAACAGTAACTGGTTAGATGAGAGATGGCAGGTGACTGTTTGTAATGGAACATTCCATGAAATTAAGATCTGTCGGAGATGGGCTAATGTGTCAGGCACTTATCCTTTCATCTCCCATAGTGTAACACTGATGACAGTTACTTGTATACCACAAATGTGTTGACAATCAAAACCCCCATCTACCTCATTATATCAGTTAGTTTTCATCTTCGACAAATTTGCAGCTGTTTGCTGTCAGTGGTGTGATACATCCCATTATGGGAGTAGACTTACTGGTCATTCTGTAGGCTCCTGCTAGGGAACCTCCGTTCATGCCTAATAGATTCTGTGATATCCAGCTGGCTAGTCAGTGCAATTAGTCCTCATTAACACGGCCATGGTGAGAATGATTTGTGGTGATTGGGAGACTCCTTTCCTGTTTTTTTACTCTGTGCGGTTGGTAAAGGAGCCACAAACTCACACAGTCAGTCAGGCCACTAAGAATAAATTAATATCTACCAGTTCCCCTGAACACAGGACTCCATAGGTGTTATAGTAGGGCTATGGACACATGCAAAAAGGAATATTTTGAGTAGCTAATTGAGCTAACAAAAGTGTGAGGTTACTTGAATCTTAGCTTTTTTTTTTTTTTCTTTTAAACATAGACTGGATCGTTCAGGTTTTGGGCTTGGTGCAATACTAGAATACCATAAACTTCTGACGTAAGGGAGAGTCCAGATTAATTAGATTCAAAATTACGCTTTTTAAGATTATTATCTGAGGCACTGTAAAATTAGATATAATGTTTTTTTCTGCTCTTTACAAAGAGAATTTGGTTAGCAACCTAACTGTGAGGAGCTGTTTAAGGTATCAAAAATAATTCAGAGTTATTGTCTTGATTAGATTGGATTGTAAAATTTACTTATGATCTGCATATTTACTTAAGGCAAATGTAGGGCACTGTTAGTAATTCTCTGAAATGCTGAGTAACTTTAAATATTCAGGCTCAATATTTAATTAATGCAAGTTAAGTATTGGCTGTGTAAAAAGAGTGACTCTTGTCTTTGAAAAACAAAACTGCTCTTTATTATTTACAATAACTGATGCACCAAGATTATCTATTGAGCATCTATCATTGAAAATTTCTAGTACACATCTTTATATACACTATCAAAAGTGTGTTTTGAGTTATCGATTCCCTCAGTAAGTTGTTCTGTCTTAGTTAAAGCAGAAAAACCCATCCAGTCACAAGTGTTACTCCGTTGTAAGAAAGTTAGTGATGTACCTGTTACCATTACACCACTTCTGAATCTGGTAAAGGGTTTAATTTGCAATGGGACTTAATGCTGCAGACAGATGAGCAGTTGCGGAAAAACTTGGAGAAGTGAGAGGGTACCACTTCATACATTGTGTACATCAGGACTGCTAGACAATAAGGTTAACACCAGAGCAAGCATCCTAGCTTTTGTGTGGGATGCACTTCCTGAGAAAGTCAAAATGGTGGTTTACCACAACATTTTGGTCACATGTCTTCTTGTTCTGCCAACAGCCCAATTTGTGGAAACTGTGGTCTGCTGCTTTATGAAAATTAATCATGTAAACTGCCACTATTCTGTGTCAGGTGTGGAGGTGATCACCCTACCTGATCTCTGAAGTGTGTTACCCTACTATGGAACATAAATTCCTGAAACTTAAGGTCTCTGATTGCCTCTCGTATTTTGAAGCCCGGAGAACTTATATCTCGTCCCTATGGTATTGAATTTGCACAGATGTCGTCGCTAAGAAGAATATCTCCATACTACATAGGGAACAATAACAGTGTGAGTGTGAACAACTCAGCAATCACCATTTCCAATGTTTATTTATCCCTAGGCAGGTCACTGATGTACCTTTGAGATGGCCACGTTAATCCTACAACCCTCCACTCTTTCTCCTACTTAGGGATTTCGATGCGACCACTCCCTGTGTCCATGTTTTCTGACAGAGACAGTCTGATTGACCAACTTCTTTCTGTTCCTGATCTCTCTCTCCTCAGTGGTGGTACCCCTATCCATGGAACTGATTCAGGTATTGACCTTACAACAGTGTCATTCCCCATTCTTATGGCTTTGATACAAAGGTTGCTATACCACAGTCTTCACTTTCCAGAGATTGTCACTTCCTTGTAATTGGGTGGAAGAACAATTGCCCCATTGTGCTCCCTGAAGGGCAAACTGGCAGGTGTATACCTCTGCCATCATCTTCGTCCCTTCTCTGTCATATTGCATTGATGAGGTCTGAGATATCACCAAAGCAATAAGCTGTATCACTGGAACTGCTATACCCCCTTTCTATTAACCTGTCCATAGGTTGCCCGTACCATAGTGGACCAAAGACATTACAACAGCTATTCAGAACCATCAAAAAGCCCTACAATGTCTAAAGCGACGTCCTTGACAGACCACCCTCATTCCTTTCAAGAGGCTCTGTCGAGAAACTCACTACCTAATTAAACAAAGTTAGAAAGAATGCTGGAACTGCTTAATCTTCTGCTTGGGAACATATGCCCCTTCTCCCAAGCCTGTGCCAGGCTCTATAGTCTGCTGAATCACCAGTGATCAACAACTGTTTGTGGTCTCCTCCTCCATCATGGTGTTTCTACCAATGCATTGTTTCTTGCTGAACAGCTCCTGACCCACTTTGCAACAGTGTTGGCATTGTCATCTTACCCAGTTATCTTTCAAATGTATTAAAAGACAAGTTGTAGGCATGCCCTTATTCCTTGCCTCTATAACCACAAAATATATGATGAACCTTCTACTGACTGAGAGCTGCTTCTGGCTCTCGACTCACCACATAAGGCCCCGGGCACTGATTCATTCACAATCAGGTGTTGCGACATGTGAATGTGACTCGTGGGGTCCATCAACTCAAAGTCCTTAACCCTATTTGTCTAGAAGGTGTTTTGTCTTTACAGACATAGTATCATAATTCCAATCCTTAAACCAGGTAAAAACTCAGTATCCCTTGACAAGTACCAATGTTGTTGCACAGTTTCTATTTTTGGAACTCATCATTCATAAAAAGCTGACGTGACATTCAAGAATAGCTGCATTCGAAAGCTGAACGTTCTCTGCTTCCTTGTGTTGACCTCTTGCACTGTTTGTGGATTGCACTGTTCTATTCTGCTTGTACTGGGGACTTGTCTCATCCTGGCTGGACTATGGTTGCCAGATGTATTGTTCAGCAGCAACTATGGCTTTGAAATTATTGGGCCCATTACATCAGTATGAAGAAGTAAGACTCACCACTGGCACTATCCAGACGAGTCCCTTACACAGTCTTGCTTGTCAAAGTGGGCCTCTTACTTCTTCATTTCTTTTATTACCAACTCTTGCTCAATTATGAAATCACCAAATGACAATTCCTAATCACCCAGCTTATTTAATTATTTTGAATACAGGGGATATTGACCCCGTCACTTTACCTCGGGTGGGCTTCCCAGTTGGAATGCACCTTGAGCCCCTCTTCCAGGGTCTTCCTACACCCACCTTAGAAAATGCTACTTCTGTATTTCTGTGCAATCCTCCTTTTTTAGTACTAGAATCGCTCTACATCAAGGATCTAAAGTTTGTCTCTCCCATGGTGTTTTACTATCTGTTTCTCTCAGTTCTTCAGTCATATCAGGGTGCTGCCATCATTTACAATGATGGCAATGAAATCATGGATGGAGTGGTAAATGCTTTTACATTTCCTACTGGTCAGGAATGGCTTAAGTTGCAAGGGACATAGTGTTTTTGTAATGGAACCCCTGGACTCATAGCTAGTAGCAGAGCCCTAAGTTTTATTAAACAGCTCTCCCTCGACTGTGGTGTAGTTTATAGTGTCTTCATGAGTGGTCTCCAAGCTGTTGATCAGTGATGCCTTTGTCATCCTGTGATATCTGCTTTCAGAATCTTCTCTTTGACATTAGTGATACTACCTGCTAAGTTGTCTTTTTCTGGGCCCCAAATTGTGTGTGTCCCAGTGAATGATCTGGCTGACCATTCATGGTTAGAGAATCGCTTACCCACCAAACATTCGTTTTTATGATCCTAGGTGCAGATTGTGTGTGCAAGTAAGACCTCTACTGGTTAAGAGTTGGATCATCTAGTGAGCTACTCCCCCTTTAATAAATTCAACATTATGAAGCAGACTACGGCTAGAAGGCGCTTCTCTTTCAATTCTTCTTGCAAGGAATACACTGTCCCTTACAGACAGTAGCTCACATCCCACTGCACTGCTCGCCCATTCTGGTTCTCCATGCCAAGTTTATCTTTCCGATTCTTTGTCTCTAATGTTAGCAGATGATGTACAAACAGTTGAAATGGTTATTCGTAGAAACGTAGAAGAAATTGGTTTTTATTCTCAGGTCTAATGTTTTATAGTGCTTTAATGGCGGAGTTGGGTTGTGGGGGTTGGGGTGTCTCCTTTAGTGTGCTACAACCTTGACCCAACTTACTCCACCAGCTGCCTCGGTCACACCTCTTTATTCTGTTTTTAATTAGTTTTAGATGTCGTTAGCCCTTTTTTGTCACACCCTATCTTAATTTTTTAGGGGTTCCCCTTTATATAGCAATCCAGTTTAGCCAAGACCTTAAGGATTTATTATCCTTGATACTAACTGATGATGATAGACCAGTTGAAGACATTTCTGTGCTTTCTGAGAGAGAGTGGGCTGTATTCACATCTTTTACACTTCCGCTACAACAGACAGGAGGTGGAACAATAGTGGAAGGGACACCTCCTGCCACGTGCTGATCCCTGGGGAAACCTTATGTTGCTACTATATGTCCTGCTGATCTTTGTTACATTTTTAGCCTTTTCACTTTTGCTGTTACAGATATCCTCCCTACCTCTGCTAGATAGAATTATTTATTTATTTTACTTTATTACCACTGCATTGGGTCAGGAGAGGGGGGGGGGGTGTAGGCATGAAGACAGTGTCTCAAACTGTAGATGAACCCCAGTGGGCCCCGTCTGCTGTCTGGCCTGCAGACCAGCCCAACCCATATACTTTTATCTCTTATTCAGTTATTTTCCTTCTCTGCCGTGAATCCTGTCAATGCCATGATTTTACCACACCTACATACTATCACATTTTGATCAAATTTCTGGTCGATGTCACTAATTCCGGATGAACTGTTGCATGACGAGGGGCGGCTAACCTCACTGTTCAATCGCTTAATCACTCCCCAACTTAAGATTGTGGGTTTCAGTCTGCTTCGACTCCTTAGATTAACGCAAATGAAACTTGGATTGTGCACGACCACCACCACACAGATATTTTGTGGACATCACCATTTGGGACATAGAATTAAGTCTATCAACTCTTAATATCACCTTCGAAAGCAGAACACCTAGCTCACTTGCACCAAATATCACCAGACTCTGAAAGCCTGAATTAGTGATTACCCATTAGAGTGAATATTAGGGGTGAATGGAGTTCAGTTCCTTGAATAATTATTAATGTGCAAGCAACCAGGCCACCTCAGGAAAAGGTGGAAGCTGTCCTCAGATGATATGCTGTGTTCAAGGTAGTGGACTGATGTTACTCCAGGGATGACATCTTCCTTCCTCCTCCCTCCTGACCCCCCCCCCCCCCCCCCCCCCCTCAATGCATATAGACTGAGGAAAGGACATACTGCATGCTTGTTAGAAACACGAGAACTCCCCTTTAAGCAAGATATGGAATCCTGCTTTGTTGTGTATTAAAATGCAGTGAACTTTTTTGTTTCCAGCAGTGTGATTAAATTGCAACTTGTGACGGGGCTACATCATTCTTGTCTATTTTTACCACATATTGACACTTTATGTATACCAGGCACCATTAGGAAGACAACATTTATACAGATTTTGCCACATGAGGAGTGTTCTGTCTTTGGCCCATGGATTGGGGTAAACTCTTGTTTGGTGAGGTACGTAGGGCATTTTATTAGAGGATGGAAAACAGATACATCATTGAAATATGTGTAATTCAATGCAAGATCTAGTAATAAAACACTATTAAAAACATTATTGACTACATAATCAGTTGTTGTTTGATGGCATTGTAAACTGAAAATAAAGACTGAAGAACATTGACAGTTCCTACTACATTCTGATGTTCTTATTCTGCCAATCAATAATGGTAAAGTCATTAATATCAGTCATGTAGTAAAAATCAAACAATGGAAAATCCAGAATGGAATGTAACAATACGAGGGAAGCAAAGGTGCTACTCACCATATAGCGGAGATGCTGAGTAGCGATAGGCACAATAAAAAGATTCACACAATCATAGCTCCCAACCATTAAGGTCTTTGTCAGCAGTAGACACACATACACACATGCGCACACTCCCGCAAGTGCAACTTGCACACACATCTGCAGTGTCACAGAGCTGAAACTACACTGCGAGCAGCAGCACCACTGCATGATGGGAGTGGCGACTGGGTGGGGGTAAGGAGGAAGGAGGGGGAGGGAAGGACAGTCAAGTGTTGCAGTTTAGACGGAGAGCAGAAGAGAAGGTGCAGAGGGGGGAGAGGCTAAGTAGCTGAAAGGAGAGAAATAAAAGTAAATTAAAAGACTGAGTGTGGCGGTGAAATGACGGCTGTGTAGCGCTGGAATGGGAACAGGAAGGGGGCTGGATGGGTGAGGGGTTGACTTAACGAAGGTTGAGGCCAGGAGGGTTATGGGAACGTAGGATGTATTGCAGGGAAAGTTCCCACCTGCGCAATTCAGATAAGCTGGTGTTGGTGGAAAGAATCCATACGGCACAGGCTGTGATGCAGTCATTGAGATGAGGGGTATCATGTTTGGCAGTGTGTTCAGCTACAAGGTGATCCACTTGTTTTTTGGCCACAGTTTGTTGGTGGCCGTACATGCGGACAGACAGCTTGTTGGTTGTCGTGCCTACATTGAATGCAGCACAGTTGTTGCAGCTTAGCTTGTAAATCACATGACTGGTTTCACAGGTAGCCCTGCCCTTGATGGGATAGGTGATGTTAGTGACCGGAAGGAGTAGGTGGTGGTAGGAGGATGTATGGGACAGGTGTTGCATCTAGGTCTATTACAGGGGTATGAGCCATTAGGTAAGGGATAGGGAGCAGGGGTTGTGTAAGGATGGAGGAGTATATTGTGTAGGTTCGGTGGACAGCGGAATACCACGGTAGGGGGGGGGGGGGAAGGATAGTGGGTAGGACACTAAATCATCTCAGGGCACGACGAGAGGTAATTGAAACCCTGGCGGAGAATGTAATTCAGTTGCTCCAGTCTCGGATGGTACTGAGTTACGAGGGGAATGCTCCTCTGTGGCCGGACTGTGGGACTTTGGGAGTTGGTGGGAGACTGGAAAGATAAGGCACGGGAGATTTGTTTTTGTACAAGGACGGGAGGTTAATTACGGTCAGGGAAGGCTTCAGTTAGACCCTTGGTATATTTTGAGAGGGACTGCTCGTCACTGCAGATGCGATGACCATGGGTGGCTAGGCTGTATGGAAGGGACTTCTTGGTATGAAACGGGTGGCAGCTGTCGAAGTGGGGGTGTTACTGGTGGTTAGTAGGTTTGTTATGGATGGAGGTACTGATGTAGCCATCCCTGAGGAGGAGGTCAACCTCTAGGAAGGTGGTTTGTTGGGTTGAGTAGGACCAGGTGAAGCAAATTGGAGAGAAGTTGTTCGAGGTTCTGGAGGAATGTGAAAAAGGTGTCCTCACCTTTAATCCAGATAGCGTAGATGTCATCAGTGAATCTGAACTGGGTGACGGGTTTAGGATTCTGGGTTTTTAGGAAGGGTTCCTCTTGATGGCCCATGAATAGGTTAGCATAGGGTGGTGCCATGCGGCTGCCCATAGCCGTACTGCGGATTTGTTTGTAGGTAATGCCTTAAAAGGAGAAGTAATTGTGGGTGAGGATATGGTTGATCATGGAGACTAGGAAGGAGGTTGTCGGTTTGTAATCCATAGGGCGTCTGGAAAGGTAGTGTTCGATAGCAGTAAGGCCATGGGCATTAGGAATGTTAATGTAGAGGGAGGTGGCATCAGTAGTGACGAGCAGGGCACTGTGTGGTAAAGGGAAAGGAACTTGTGAGAGCCGGTCGAGGAAATTGTTGGTATCTTTTATATAGGAGGATAGGTTCTGGGTAATAGGTTGAAGGTGTTGGTCTATGTCTATGACAGAAGTGATTCTCTCAGTAGGGGCACAGTAACCGCCCACAATGGGGCGTCCTGGGTGGTTGGGTTTATGGACTTTAGGAAGCATGTAGAAGGTGGGAGTGTGGGGAGTGGTAGGGGTAAGTAGAGAGATGGACTCTGGGGAGAGGTTCTGGGATGGGCCTTAGGATTTGAGTAGTAACTGGAGATCCTGCTGGATTGCTGGAATGGGATCACTGTGGCATGGTTTGTAGGTGAAAGTATCTGACATCTGATGGAGTCCTGCCACGTAATCCTTGCAGTTCAAAACTATGGTGGTGGAGCCTTTGCCTGCAGGTAGGATTATAAGATTGGGATCAGTTTTTAGATGGTGGACTGCAGTTCTTGCTGCGGATGTAAGGTAAGTACGTATGTTGAGGGATTTGGGGAATGATGGTGAAGCAAGGTTCGAGGATAAGAAATTCTGGAAAGTTAACAGGGTGTGGTTTGGAGGCAGTGGGGGTGCATCACAGTTGGATGGAGGAGTGAAGTCAGTTAGGCAAGGTTCAAGGCAAGGTTCAATATTGGTCATTTGGTTGAGTCCGATTGGTCGAGTTGGTGGCAAAAAGTGTTTCCACTGTTGGGACGGGGAGAACATCTTTAATTAATCCTGCATGGTTGAATTTGGGAGTGGGGCAAAAGGTGAGGCCTTCGGAAAGGGCTGATATTTCTGAGGGGCTAAGGGTTCTGGAAGAAAGGTTCAAGACTGTGTTGTGTGTCTGTTTAGGTTTTGAGTTCTGTGGGAGTGAGTTTTGGAGGGTAGGATAAGTGTAGTAGGTCTGCGAGACAGAGTTTGTCAGCTATGAGGGGACATGGGGGAGGGCTGGAGGTGGTTGTAGAAGTGATGGACAGTGCTACTCCGATGCGGGAGTAGGAATTGAGCAGGATGGAGCGCTTTTTGAGGTTGCGTTGTGCATGTTGCTCAAGTTCCTGTAGGGCAAGAGGTTCATTGTGTGTTATGGGTTCCAGGAATTTGGGATTACATAGCAGGTGAATTTTGCAGATGGAGAGAAGGTACTTCAAGGAGGATTGGGCTTGGTTGATATGGTTTTGCAGGACTGTGTTGCCAAGGACTAAGGATTGGCGGAATCTGAACAGGTGGAGGTCATTGTGAATGAGGGGTGGCAACCAGAAATAGGTAATTTGATGGTAAGGCTATTAGGGTGGGATTTCATGAGTCAAGTAACAACGCAGGAACAGTATGTGGGACTGGGATCTGAATAGGGATAAGGAAACTTTTCTGTATAGATGCAGATAGAAAGAGCAAAGATCCATGGTGGGGCAAAAGTGCAAAAAAATACATACGAAAGTAGAATTATGTCCGTCATTTCACCGCCACAGCCAGTCTTTTAATTTATTTTTATTTCTCTTCTTTCTGGTACTTAGCCCCCGCCCCCACCCATCCCGCACCTTCTTTCCTGCTCTCCGTCTAAACTGCAACACTTCACTGTCCACCACTCCTACCATACTATCCCTCCCCCTCCCTGCCCCAGCCTCCTCCTTACCCCCACCCAGTCGCCACTCCCATAATGCACTGGTGCTGCTGCTCGCAGTGTAGTTTCAGCTCTCTCAGACTGCAGACGTGTGTGCAAGTTACGCTTGCTTGCTTGCGTGCGTGTGTGTGTGTGTGTGTGTGTGTGTGTGTGTGTGTGTGTGTGTGTACTGCTGACAAAGGCCTTAATGACCGAAAGCTATGATTGTGTGAATATTTTATTTTGCCTATCACGACTCAGCATCTACGCTATATGGTGAGTAACAACTTTCCTTCCCTCGTATTGTTACATCATACAGTAAGTTTGTTATGTCATTATTATAATCTCAAAATAATTGTTTACCAGATCCATAAATGTAAGAGAGTTACAAATTTACTGACCAATACTTACTCTCAGGAGGTAAAATTTTTAGTACTAGTGATAAGCGGATGTTGAATGTACACAAAACCATCAAGGCTTTCAGAGCTGAGGAAAGTAGGATAAGTTGGGTAAATTTAAAAAGGGACTGGTCGTTCAGATCCCAGGGCGGGCAGTTTTAAAAATGTTACGTCCTAGGTGTAGGTACTGGCCACCAATTTCATCTTGTTGTTTTCTCAAGTAAATTTTCCTTTTTAATCCATAACTAAATTCACCATGCACTTTGTAAATCAGATCTTTGCTGATGGACTACATATCATCAAATAGTTTTTATATTCAACATGATTAAAAATGTAATTGAGAATTGTTAAACACTCCTGCAAAACAAGCTGCTGGGAAAGAACTTTGTGTTGGGAGGGGGGGGGGGGGGGGGGGCGCTATGTTTGGTTGCATATTGTGAGAGGCATCCAAGGTGCCTTTCCAACACGTTTTTGAGTGTCTTTCAAAGACATTCTTTGTGCTTTGGAGTGATCTGACAAATGCAACATAACAGCAATTGGAACACAGTTAAAGTGACCTTAAACCTGAGATATTCAAGCCTAAGATGGGAGATTTTGAATTGGCACACTCCTTTTATTCTGTGCAGTAGTTCTTTCACTTAATTTTTCACTATACAGTAATACTAGGAACTATATGAAACTATAAATCTCATTTTGAATTTTTGTTTTTTAACTATGAATGTAGTAACTTGTTTCGTGACCTTGTAGCTTGGCTCAAGATGGGGCCATGAAATGTGAAGGGAGAGGAGGGGGTGGGGTTTGTGGTTAAATCACTAGAGGTTTTTATAGTGCAACAAATGTAACTGTTATATTTCCATTTCATACCATTTTACCTCTTGGAGAAGTCCTGTCAGTACTATACATACCTTGATTGAAAAAGAGTTATTGGTGCGAAGATGGAATATCTGTCATGCCTGGATCAGTTTTCTGTTAAGAGTTGTTAAAAATTCATCATCAAGGATGCACAACTGTTAAAAGTACTTTTTTCACAACTGAGTTAATTTTGTTTTAAATTTTAATAAACAAATTAAATTTCAGGGTCTTACACCTGGAACACCAATCTTCATCACAAAATTTGTACCTGCTGAAGTTCAAACACCATGCTTGGGAGCAGCTGCACTTCTACCTCCTAACCCAACGGCTGGTCCTCCTGCACTTAAGACTGTTTTCCCTGGAAATGTTTCACTGGTTAGTAGCAGCAGTTTCTAATTGTGTCAGATAAGTATGTAAATTATTCTTATATTGGCTATGCTTTTGGCGATGAAATGGAAAAAAGGTACTGTTGAAGAGATCTTAGTTTCATTGTCTGAATGTGAAGTATTATGATTCAGTGCAGTGTGTAGTAGACTGGTTTCAGCACTCACACCTGCTATACATTCCACACTTATCTACTAAAAATATTTGTAATTTAAAAACAGCATGAATATAGTATTAAGTGTAACACATTCCACCATGTCATTGAAAATAATCAACTTTCCCTTCTGCCAGAAGGAGGAGCCACAGGTTCTGATTGCTTGCAAATTTCAATACCTTTATATGTGTGCTCTCCTGCCACTGCTTGGTGAGTAGTTTTTTTATCTGTCCTGTTACATTATATTCAGTTTTCAGAAGATATCGTAGTTCACTCCTGCTGACTAGCTAAAACATTACACGTCATATGATAAAATAGCTTTGGCACATACCTGGAAGAATCCTGGAGATACTAAAAGGTATCAGATAGATTATATAATGGTAAGACAGAGATTTAGGAACCAGGTTTTAAATTGTAAGACATTTCCAGGGGAAGATCTGGATTCTGACCACAATCTATTGGTTATGAACTGCAGATGGAAACTGAAGAAACTGCAAAAAGGTGGGAATTTAAGGAGATGGGACCTGGATAAACTGAAAGAACCAGAGGTTGTAGAGAGTTTCAGGGAGAGCATAAGGGAACAGTTGACAGGAATGGGGGAAAGAAATACAGTAGAAGAAGAATGGGTAGCTCTGAGGGATGAAGTAGTGAAGGCAGCAGAGGATCAAGTAGGTAAAAAGACGAGGGCTAATAGAAATCCTTGGGTAACAGAAGAAATATTGAATTTAATTGATGAAAGGAGAAAATATAAAAATGCAGTAAATGAAGCAGGCAAAAAGGAATACAAACGTCTCAAAAATGAGATCGACAGGAAGTGCAAAATGGCTAAGGAGGGATGGCTAGAGGACAAATGTAAGGATGTAGAGACTTGTCTCACTAGGGGTAAGATAGATACTGCCTACAGGAAAATTAAAGAGACCTTTGGAGAGAAGAGAACCACTTGTACGAATATCAAGAGCTCAGATGGCAACCCAGTTCTATACAAAGAAGGGAAGGCAGAAAGGTGGAAGGAGTATATAGAGGGTTTATACAAGGGCGATGTACTTGAGGACAATATTATGGAAATGGAAGAGGATGTAGATGAAGATGAAATGGGAGATAAGATACTGCGTGAAGAGTTTGACAGAGCACTGAAAGACCTGAGTCGAAACAAGGCCTCGGGAGTAGATAACATTCCATTAGAACTACTGATGGCCTTGGGAGAGCCAGTCATGACAAAACTCTACCATCTGGTGAGCAAGATGTATGAGACAGGCGAAATACCCACAGACTTCAAGAAGAATATAATAATTCCAATCCCAAAGAAAGCAGGTGTTAACAGATGTGAAAATTACCAAACTATCAGTTTAATAAGTCACAGCTGCAAAATACTAACGCGAATTCTTTACAGACGAATGGAAGAACTGGTAGAAGCGGACCTCGGGGAAGATCAGTTTGGATTTCGTAGAAATGTTGGAACACGTGAGGCAATACTAACCTTACGACTTATCTTAGAAGAAAGATTAAGAAAAGGCAAACCTACGTTTCTAGCATTTGTAGACTTAGAGAAAGCTTTTGACAACGTTAACAGGAATACTCTCTTTCAAATTCTGAAGGTGGCATGGGGTAAAATACAAGGAGCGAAAGGCTATTTACAATTTGTACAGAAACCAGATGGCGGTTATAAGAGTCGAGGGGCATGAAAGGGGAGCAGTGGTTGGGAAAGGAGTGAGACAGGGTTGTAGCCTCTCCCCGATGTTATTCAATCTGTATATTGAGCAAGCAGTAAAGGAAACAAAAGAAAAATTCGGAGTAGGTATTAAATTTCATGGAGAAGAAGTAAAAACTTTGAGGTTCGCCGATGACATTGTAATTCTGTCAGAGACAGCAAAGGACTTGGAAGAGCAGTTGAACGGAATGGACAGTGTCTTGAAAGGAGGATATAAGATGAACATCAACAAAAGCAAAACGAGGATAATGGAATGTAGTCAAATTAAATCGGGTGATGCTGAGGGGATTAGATTAGGAAATGAGACACTTAAAGTAGTAAAGGAGTTTTGCTATTTAGGAAGTAAAATAACTGATGATGGTCGAAGTAGAGAGGATATAAAATGTAGACTGGCAATGGCAAGGAAATCGTTTCTGAAGACGAGAAATTTGTTAACATCGAGTATAGATTTAAGTGTCAGGAAGTCGTTTCTGAAAGAATTTGTATGGAGTGTAGCCATGTGTGGATGTGAAACATGGACGATAACCAGTTTGGACAAGAAGAGAATAGAAGCTTTCGAAATGTGGTGCTACAGAAGAACGCTGAAGATAAGCTGGGTAGATCACGTAACTAATGAGGAGGTATTGAATAGGATTGGGGAGAAGAGAAGTTTGTGGCACAACTTGAGTAGAAGAAGGGATCGGTTGGTAGGACATGTTTTGAGGCATCAAGTGATCACAAATTTAGCATTGGAGGGCAGCGTGGAGGGTAAAAATCGTAGAGGGAGACCAAGAGATCAATACACTAAGCAGATTCAGAAGGATGTAGGTTGCAGTAGGTACTGGGAGATGAAGAAGCTTGCACAGGATAGAGTAGTATGGAGAGCTGCGTCAAACCAGTCTCAGGACTGAAGACCACAACAACAACACATACATTGTTAATTATATGGTGTTATACAAACAATATTTGCAACACCAGAGGTCTCTCTACTTACCAGTACAGAAGTAGAAACTACAGGAGGTGTGGAGATGCACACAAGTAAGAAGTCATCCTGAATCCCTTAGACTCACAGGAATTTGAAAAAAAGTCATTCTTTGGCAGTCAGAGATTTATTGATAACAAGAGATAAAAGTTAAGATACATGATTGTACAAAATTTTTCCTTCCCTCCTGCAAACCATATCATGAGAGATATCATAATGCAGAAAATATATGAGACATAACAGTTGACATGAGCATGACTCTCAGTTTATCTGCTTCGGATCACAAGGTTGGTAAAAACTTACATAAAAAACAAACCTCAAAGCCTTCTGCATGCTTTTAGGCGGCTGTCGCTAGTGGGCAGCTGTTGAAGCATCATAGTCCATGGGGCTGATTCAGATAAACAGAGCTCTGTCTGGATGGACATTTTCCCTCCAAATTTTTCCCAAAGTAGCAAAGATTTGTAAGCAATTGTTTCGTCTTTGAAAGGATTCAGACTACTTCAAAATAGCATGCTACAGTTGGAGATAGAGCTATCAGAAGTGTCATACTGTTTTTAGGCACTAAAAATATTTGATTATTTAAAATCAAATGAAATGTATAGCATTGTTAATTTCAGGAAGGAGGCAGTTATCTGCCACAATACAGTGAAAGCTGACCTGAAAAAAAATGTGAATGGGAAAATGTAGGTACCACAGAAGTGAAGAACATAACCGAGAAAGTAAGTGGATCGCTAGGAAAAAAATTGCATTTACTTGGAACATCTGCTCTCCCACATTTCCATACTTTATTAAAACTGAGTTTATGTGACTCAGTGTCAGACCCTCTATATCAGACACTACATTATGTTTTAATTACCAAAACTGTGATCATTTGTTGTATGTTTGCTGCAGCGGGGAAACTTTTTGTGCCATCATGGAACAAAGGTGCAGGAATCTCGTATATCATATACATCTCCACCAAAGTGTGTAAATTGTTCAGTTGATCGTCCTATGCTGAAGTAGGGATTGCCGTGTTAAGCTGAGACGTGAAAACATCGGTAACTGAAGGTGACAAGGGGAATCATATGGTAAGGTTAAGAAATTCATCAAAGTTATGTAGTCAGCAGCATTTGCCACATCTTTTGCAACAGTTCTTAAAAAATCTCATCATAAACAGTGCCTTGACTGAAATTTGGACTTCAGAATTGGCCCTGAGTACATGTTCTTGCAGTTGCAGCTGCAGCTGCAAAGGGAAAACTTTCTCTGAAAAGTTATGCTTCAAAGGCAACAGATTTTCCAAACATTCAATCTCAATAATGTAAACTGTCAACAAACTTGTTCACACAAATATCACCACCTCCAAGGAAAGAGAAAAACCAGAAACTGGAGAAAACCAAGTAAATCAAATTAAAAAGACTGATTCACTGAACACTGCTACAATACAGTGGTGAAGGCAGTGGCTTCAGTATTGATCTCATGCTGGAAAAACCAAAAAGCCCAACTACCATTTTCCACACCATCTTTTGCACATCATCATAGCAGACAAAATGAGGAGGAGAATGAAAACCTCAACTGATCAGAGGCACTTTAGTGAGTTTAGAACTTTCATGAAGGATCTCAAACTGATAGCACTGGAAAAACCTCTATGCTTCTGTCTGCAGGAGACACTTGGAAAGCTGTAATGATTTCTGTGTTAAGAGCCTATTCTCTCCATGAGCAAGAAAATCTTAATGGCAATAGAGCCAAGAATAGGATGGTGTTATTCATGAGTAATGCATGCCACATGTCACCCGTTCCATTCATGGCTAGCTCGAAGGCAACAGCAATTGTCATTCATATTTCACTGATAATCACCATATACATAGCATTTTCACCTCATTGGCCTCTCAATAAATAGACTCTTCAGTATAGATTTAAGTGCCAGGAAGTCGTTTCTGAAAGTATTTGTATGGAGCGTAACCATGTATGGAAGTGAAACGTGGATGATAAATAGTTTAGACAAGAAGAGAATAGAAGGTTTCGAAATGTGGTGCTACAGAAGAATGCTGAAGATTAGATGGGTAGATCATATAACTAATGAGGAGGTATTGAATAGGATTGGGGAGAAGAGAAGTTTGTGGCACAACTTGACCAGACGAAGAGATCGGTTGGTAGGACGTGTTCTGAGACATCGAGGGATCACCAATTTAGTATTGGAGGGCAGCGTGGAGGGTAAAAATCATAGAGGGAGACCAAGAGATGAATACACTAAGCAGATTCAGCAGGATGTAGGTTGCAGTAGGTACTGGGAGATGAAGAAGCTTGCACAGGATAGAGTAGCATGGAGAGCTGCATCAAACCAGTCCCAGGACTGAAGACCACAACAACAATAATATGTAATAAGTAACTCCTCCCATCATGGGCACTTCTTGGGGATTTCATTTTACATAATATGTTTTCGGATTTGGATAAAACCTGACTAGAGGGTGAAGTCCTCAAGAAACTCATTGAATCACAAGACACTTGTATCTTGAAGCTGAGATCAAGCTATGGATTTCAGGTCAAGACTTGAGTGGACCACGTCACAAATGTGATCTACTATGCCTCTGAGACATTAATACTTCACTTCTACAATGGAATAACAAATGTGAGTCAGCATTCAGAGACAATGGGTGACTGCAGAAGCACTGGACCAGAACACCAAGAGAGACTTTGGTGATCTTTCAGGTAATGAAGAAAAAAAAAGCACATAATTAGAGATAGCAGAGAAAGATCATAGCAAGAGTTTCTGAATTCCATTAATTGGTCCATACCTGCTTCAAAGTTTTGGTAATCAATCAGGATGATCTTTGTTAAAGGTAGATTCACATCTATCTCTGCCACAACGAATGATGATACTTTTTTTCTCTTTAACTTCATGACCTGGTACAGGACAGAAATCTAGTATATATCGTTTTTTGAACTATATATGATCTCAAGGAACACCTTATCCAGTTCCCATGTAAGTTCAGGAAGTATCATTCGACCCTAGACAACCTGACCCTTCTGGTGGCAGTGGTTTACTTAGATGACTCTAAGGAATAGCTTTAGTTGAATGTTTCCAGAGAGTCTTAAGGATTAACGGAGTGGCTTCAGTGCTAAGCTATATATAATCGTCGTGGCTCTCAAGAGGTGAGATGTGCCCGTATGAAAACTTCCCTCACATGCTCCAACTTCCAGTGTTCTGGAGTCCGTCCAGAGAATTTACTGAGCAGGAAATCTTTTTCAGATTATCCAGGCCACCTTGTTCTCTCTATTGAAGCAAGAGCTAGAAGGTGTCACTCTGTTGTGTTCTGGGGCACTCCGGACTTTGAAGGAATGGGATTGCGGATGCAGCTTTCATATAGGCTTGTGATCATTCAAGGCCTGCCTACAGTCAGTTAAGTAACTGGGTAAGATAGAGAGGGCCGTCGCTAGTATAAGGGAGAGAAAGTGGCTGGAAATCACCTGGCTGTAGTACACTTCCATTCCATCACTCAGATGAAACAAGTTTATTTTATGTCACCTTTGTATAGTGCAGAGCCCATTGACACATAGCTTCTTACTGTGTTGTAAAAAGTCTGCTGAATGCACCACAATTTGTGTCACTGTATCAGTGCACCACATATTAACTGAATGTTGTTCATATGCTGACAGAGGGCATTAAAGGAGTTTGCTAGAGACTTGCCCTCTATTTGATGAGGTGGTTGACTGAGTGGATCACGGAGTTCAACATTTTGTGAGGTATCAGGACTCTTTTAAAAGTCTGTAGGTGACCGATTCAAATTGCTGGCTCCTTCCCTCTTCTTCTTTTTTTTTATGTGTCAGTCAGCTGCATGTAAATGGAAGAAAACTAGTATTTTTATCCAGCTCTCTTGATTTTTGTGTGTATATATATTATGTTAAGACTATCGTAATTTGGTGCTTGCTGACAATCGTATACATTTTTATTGTTTGTTGAAATGTAATTATTTAAAATTATAAATAATTTAATTATTTCAGTTTTTGAGACACTCATACTAGTTACGTTGCTGTAGGTTCACTAACCACACACTGAAGTCCAAATTTTAGTCAGGGCACTGTTTTTGATGAGATTTTTTAAGAACTGTTGCAAAAGATGTGGCAAATGCTGCTGACTACATAACTTTGATAAATTTCTTAGACTTACCATGTATGATTCCCCTTGTCACCTTCAGTTACCGATGTTTTCACTAGCAGTGTGTATCATAAAGTGTGCGTATCAAGTGTGTAGTCCGATCTGTAAAGTTTTGTCAGTGATGCCACGTAATATGTTTGTTTGAAAATATGAAATAGTAACAGTAATACTCTTAATTTATAAAAGGAGAATGTTCTTCTTCATGTGTCCCAAAAGCACATAATCTCACGATTATTCATTTTTCTATAAATGCCCTGAACACAATTATTCATTTATTTATAAGATTACCCATCCCTCTTACTAGCTTCCCACGAATAAAAGAAAATGTTGTTCAGTGCCCCCACACCTGAGACAGAAGTAGAACAAGCCATGCTGCCTTTATGCTGAATCATGCAGACCTGGGATAAGACTCTGGAATCATGTTTGGGAAGCCAACACTTCAAATTGCTGTCTGACCATCCATATTTAGATTTTCTGTGACACTTCTCTCAGTAGTTTGACGTGTCCTGGGATGATTCATTTGAAAGGCCAATTTCTTTCCCAAATCTGAGCTTATGAGCTGTCTCTGACGACCCATTCGTTTCATTCATTCGCCCATTTCATTCATTTTCACCCATTTTGTTCATTTTTGTCCATTTAATTGATATACTTATTCCACTACAATTTGCAGGATTTGATGGTGATTGTGAGAGGGAGGGAGCGAGTGAGCCCTCTTTTCAGGTCTGGTGCAGAAATGCAACCCTCTTTGCTCTCCCCAATTTTGCCAAATTCAGGCATCTACTGACATGTGAAAACTATTTCACATGACAATGCTCTGATTCTTACATTATCCCCGTTGTCAACTTCGCATTGATAAGACAAGACTTTTTTTTGTATAGTCCACAAATGCATACACTCATAATAAGCAAAAGGTGACTTAGATGAGAAGGTATGTTTTGAGGTATCAGAAGCCTCAACATGTGTGTCATAGTGTGTAGATGATTAGTGTGGGAAGAGTATTTGATGTCATTCATTTTGTATCTAGCATGATACAGTGAAATTACACCAGTGGCATAGCAGCTAATGAATATATTATAGCTCAGATCTGTTCCAAATGCTGAAGTATTTGTTCAAAAGGAAATATAGTTTTAATGATATTGAGTACAGTGAAACTAATATGGGAGGGTAATAAATACTTAACCTGGTTTTTCAGCCCATTTGTCTTTAATATGACAATTTTCTGGTAGGTTACATAAATGTGAACTGCTATGCTGGTCCATTAGTCTCACAGAAAAACGAATGTAGAATTAATAGTTGAACTTACAAGAAATATACAGCCATGTAAATAGAACTTGTCCTACTAAGGCTCCTAATGTGTCATTTAATTGAAGAAAATTCAATTTCTGTGACCACAAGGATAACAGTACTGGGCAGCTAAATGTGCTCAGTGGTACACACAAGTTTGTTTCAGGTGAATTAAATAACCTTTATGTGGTGAAGCAGGTGATGGCCACTTGGGTGATACTCTTTACAGTTAGTCTTTGTTAGCTGTTGAATGAAAATGGATTGGTACATGAACAGTTAAGGTTACACGAATCTCCTTTCCATTTTACCTGGATTTATCATACATATGAGAAAAATAGTAGCAAATATGAACATTCTTTGTCATACTGTGTCTTTGCTGAAAATACTCTTTCACTGCTTGTTACATTTCATTTTAATTCCCTGTCAGGTGATTGTGTTAATTTCTTTTATCTAGTTACTTTCCATAACTAGCTTTGTTAGTGAGTTCTAAGGTCAAAGGAGAGCAATGGCGTACCATCTCCAAAGGATCATGCCTTTTAAAGCACTGTACTCTTAGGGTGCACTATTGAAATGAATGAACACCAAATTTTTGGGAAATACGGAAGCGTCCGATCCCACCCGTCTGCTTTGACCCATGACGTCGCAAATATGGCGGAAACAAACACACACACTTTCCACAAGAAGCCTAATGACACTAATGGGACAAGCGTGGGAAATGGGGTGTTTTGGGTGGGGGGCAAACTAAATATAAACAAATTTAGACGCCTTGCGTAGCTACAATGTGTAAGTGAAGACAGCCATGCATGAATACCCACCCACTTCCCCAGGGGTCGTAACCCCTGCAACCCATAGAAGATAAAGATGCTTCAGTAGCTGATTAGTGTTTTTTGTCTTTTAAAAAAAAAAAATCTCACGGGATAGAACGAACAGATCAGAAAGATAAATATAATAAACTAAAACAGAAATTCGAGGAAACAGATAATTAAAATAAGTAATAAGTGTTTTTAAATTTAAAAAAAACCTCATGAGATAGAACGAACAGATCAGAAAAGTAAATAAAATAAGATAAAACAGAACTGGAGACAGCCACACTCAAACCAAACTCCGCGCCGTCATGACGTCAGACACGACAACACCCTTATGCCACGGGTCAAAGCCGACGCGTTGGATCGGACGCTTCTGTCGACCCAATTTTTGATTGTGTTAGCTTCCATCACCATCTTATTACAGTTTCCAGCACCTGTCTGATGTTTTCCATGTGGTCATAAGTCAGAAGTAACAAGGGCATTTCCTTTATGCTAATTGGATTATGGTTACAAAAATGGCATTGTTTTCATTTTCCATTTCTAATTTTAAAAGTATTCAAGTACATATATTATAGCAGTACCCAGGTAAATTTCTTAATTAGTAAAGTACGTTTGTGTGTGTGTGTGTGTGTGTGTGTGTGTATAAAGGAGATAAGGAGTGGGGTTGGGGGGGGGGGGGGAGGGGCTGAGGTGCTTGTATACGTTTGAGTTCGATTACTTTTCAACACACTAGAGATGGGCAAACTGAAACACACAACTGTTTCGAAACAAATGAAACAGAACACTGTAATGTTTCAAAACAGTGAAACAGTTTGTGTTTTGTAATAGTATAGGTCTTCACATTACATATATCAGTTTGAGTGTCTGCTGTATAAACATTGTCATAAAAACACAAATGAGGTGCAAGAGCACCAATCATATTGCAGAAAGTAGGAAACTTTCATTTAGGTGTGTCTGCAGTTCCGTATTTCCTATAGAAAATGCACTGCTTCAGTGTCGTGACTTTCATGCTTTCCAATTGGCCGAGGAAATACTTCATATGTTTGACATAAGAGATTTTTCCAAACATGTTCCATAATTTTGACAAGTTTTATGAGTGATAATCTGTATGTGCTCTTGAAAAGGCATATCATGAGATAGAATTCATTGAGTAACATTCTGGAAAGCAAGGCACTGAATTAACATTTATGGGTGTGCCATTCACACTTTTCTTACTCACAGTTAAATTTTCCATTGTTTGTCACACAGAGCAGGATGCAAAGTGACTGATGCACACATATCAAAAAATTACCATAACAGGCTGGAGCATATAGCGCAATGGTCAAGTATGGCAGTTTTTCATCAAAAATTCACAAGTTAGCTGAATAAATCTCATAATATGTTCACTTGATAGAGCTGGAAAACATGTTAAAACATATCATGGTAACTGAAATGCGGAGATCAGTACGTTTCCCCAAAGTATAAAATCCAGACTAAAATTTGAAACAATTCATACAGTGTAATGCCTTTGTGGTACCTATATCATGGCAGGCCTGGCTATGCACCACTTACAGTTCTTGCTAAAGAAGTTAGTTTGAGGTACAGATATATGGAGTTCTCTCAGGTATACATGGAAAGCAGTTGTATTATCATTTCTTTATAAACTTCCCCAGGAAATCAGAGATGAGGTTAAGGTGCTGTTGAAATGCAATTTTTATCACAGTATCTGAACGCCAAAAACAAAAGTATGAAAGTACCATTGTTGATTTTGCCTGAGAATTATTTATGATACACAAGTATCAAGATGCGTATAGTGTAATAACCAAACATAACACATTTACAAAAATAAACACACAAACATATACATACATAAATCAGATAATTATTCTCAAACACATAAATAAATAACATACTCAAAAAAGTTACTCACTGAATGGTGAGCAAAAACATGTCTTCTGTATGCAACAAATCTGAAAAATATTCTTGTATGGTAGCTACATGTAGGATTTAGTGGACTAAACAAAATACAGTCAAATACAAATTCAGTGCACATTGTCCAGAGAAGAACAAAATCAGTTGAAATTTCACTGTTCATTTCTGAGTAGATCTGTGTTCCTATTCTAAGTTGTAGTTTAGAAATTTCATTTTTGATACTTTTTTGCTTGAAAGATGGGATCATCTGTCTGTTATTGTTTGCCCCTTCTTTGAAAATATATGCTCACATGGAACAGATGTGGCCATAATACAAAGACGTCGTTTCATTATTTCAAACAGTGTGGCAAACAACACATGATTTTCTTTCCACCACAACAATGGATCTTGTGATCTGTGTATCAGTGGCATCTTCACACATGTATCAAGCTCGACTATACTTGAATTTGTAACTCTTCCCACGTTGGCATGCTGACAGAGAATAAGTTAAAATTGTTTTTTGTAATACTAAAATCCTATAAACTTTGTGGCTTTGAACATGTTTATTACATGCCAGTAAGTGCTTCATAATTTGGTCTGTGTGGCTCTTTGGAAGAGCCTCTGTACATTAGAAAGTCATATGTAAATTTTAACGAGAAAAGTAAATGTTATTTTGCAGGCTCATATAAAGATACAGTTTCCAATTATCTTCTGTTGAACATACATGTTTAGCCAGCTATCTGGCTTTTTGCCTACCTCCCTGCCTTTAAGGATTAAATCTTCCACAGACCTCATGTATTGATTACAGCAAGTGATCAGTGTTGACACTGTAGCTTTCTTATCCAACTGAAAGGAAAGAAAATATACTCTACATCACTTATTAAGAAAAAATTGTTCCTCCATTGGAATAAAGACCTTTATGATTGAACCTAAGACTGGGTTATTCTACTGATACAATGTCTGTAAATGCTTGATACATTTTAGGTTGGTAATATTTTCGGGACAGTACAGTTAATTCATGAAGAAGATGATACAAAATTTAAAATAAATCTGCTCTGAATTTATTTGTGCCTATCAGATGAATGCTGTTATTATTATCATTAAAAGAAGTAGAATTAGATATTGATGGCAAGATAAAGTGTTTTGACCACTATAACTGCCATCAAAAAACAAAATCTGAGTAGGAAAAATGAAGAAAATCTGAATCAGAAAAATGAAGTAAGTTCTTATGCTTTAATATTATTATTTTCATTGTTATACTCATTTTGGGATTTCATACTATTAATTTTTTTAATACTCTGATCATCTTGTGTTAATATGTTGTGTTTATGTAATGACAATCTGTGATCATATGACATTTACACAGAACACAAACAAATAATAGTAAAATGAAAAAATGAGAAATGAAAAATTAATGACATCAGCTACTATTCAGAATGTTCCACATTAGTTGTGATACATTTCATACTTTTCAAAAATAATTTCTGTTAAGTATTGGTTGCAGTACTGCAGTAGTCAGTTTTAGTTTATTTCACATTGCATGCTGGCTGAAACTACTCCTGGTCCATATGTATAAAAGTATTTACTGCCACCTACAGGCCAGCAGTGCAAGAGGTCATTACACTTGCAACTTGTCAGTAGAACGTTAACTGTCGTACTCATACTTTTATGTTAAAAAAGATAACCTTAACTGTTATAGGTAACTGGCAGTCAGTAATGTCTATGAAAGGCTGAGCTATTTTGTTGCATTTGTTTACAAATATTGTAAAATTTGACCATGACTAGTGGCAAATGTAGGAACTATTAGTTAGGGTATGATATGAGTTTCATACCGAGTCATTTTGTTATAAAAATTTATAACAGAATAACTGTTTGACATAAAAATTTACATTTGATGCCGTTACATTGGTTAGTGTTACTAGCTTTTTTTTTTTTTTTTTTTTTTTTTTACGTTAGTAAATATCAACGGGTGATCCGTTGGTAGCTCGGAGAATGTCGAGGCAGTATTCCAGTTCCCGCCACGTGTTTCGTAACGTGTTCTGTCACAGTACCCACAGCAGCTTGTATCCATCCTAGTGTTAAGTTTGTAGATGTTAGCAACTAGTGTGAAGAAGACTCTGTCCTTGACATAGCCCCAGAAATAATAGTCAAGGGGCGTAATGTCAGGAGAGGGGAGTAATGTCCAGATCGGTGGTTTGGAAGGAACGGTTAAACACCCTGGTCACCCCACTCTCCAGACATTATGCCCCTTGACTTTTGGGGCTATATCAAGGACAGAGTCTTCATCACACCAGTTGCTGATGTCGACGAACGGAAGGCTAGGATACAAGATGCTGTGGGTACTGTGACAGAACACATGTTACAAAACACCTGGTGGGAACTGGAATACCGCCTCAATATTCTCCGAGCTACCAAGGGAGCACACATTGAGGTTTACTAACGTAAGTGGTCTTAAAAAACAACTAGTAACACTAACTTATGTAATGGCATCAAATGTAACTTATTATGTCGAACGGTTATCCTGTTATAAATTTTTATAATCAGGGCAAGACTTTGTGCTCACCCTGTACTACTGTAGTTCCATAATCACATCACACTGTTACAACTTAATCTTTCAGGAAATCTTTCTCTCCATTGGTTGATGATTTTAGAAAAAAAGCAATGCTCATTAAAATTATCATCAGTTGTTAGAAGTCTTGAATTGATGTGCAGCTCTTTGATGCTATTCACCCCATCATACCATTGCTACAAAATATACCTAATATTAATTTTTAATCTTTTTTCCAATCGAGCCTGTGGAGAATGCTTGTTCATTGTGGAACAACTATTGAAAGCACCAATGTTACTTATTAGATTGCAGAAATTCTTTCATTTTCTCCTTTCATATAAATGGCACACTTAGATTTCTAAACGAATGGAATGAAACTATGGATCTGTATGGATAGTTTATAACAACTTGAGTCATATTAATCTTTTTTCAACATTCTCTCCGTAAATCCCTTTTGTGGGTAATATATTAATTTTTCTCTGTTTTAGTCTTTCCTTCCTTTTTTCTATGACTTTGGTTTGTCTTTGACTGTAACTCTTCTTTATGATGGTCTCTGACCTCAAAACAGCTTTAGATTTTACAGTTACGTGAACTGACCTGCTCTTAACATTGACTCTACTCTTTTGTTTGCCGTGCATGAGATTTGTCATTTTTAATAATTCTGAATAGTCTGTTACTCTCTTAGATTCTTTCTATTTCTCTCTTTGATACCTATCTCTTATTCGAAAACTGTTATTTTAAGCTATTATAATACAGTATTCACTTTATTGCAGGGTAGATCTTCATCCACAAAGCCATTTGTGTGTTGTAGTTTGTTACACATGCAGACTTGTTGTCTGAAATTTCTTTCTGTTTTTGCAGGCACGTTCTGTCACACCTCTGCTGTTGAGCAGTGCTGGACCACAGAAGTTTGCGCAAGTTCCTGCTGTTACTTCATCTGGTACTGTTCAGGCACCCAGTGTTAACAGTGGCAATTTCTTCCCTTCTGCCTTGCAACAGGTTGGTTTCCTTACCACTCGGTGTTACAACACTGTTTGCTTTTAGGCCCTGTTTTTATTTCATGATGCTTTATTGGATGAATTGGTTATACAATCCAGGAAAACTACTATTACAAATGATACTGTTTAATGTATTTTGTTTATTTAGGTGTTGCTTCTAATATGGGAGTCTAAGAATGTGATTTTTAACAAACATGGAACCTATAGTTAGGTGCCTTCCAGTGGTTGCATGTGTGTTCAATCTGCCAAATGGAGCAGCAAAAGTGACTTCGTGTGGCCTCTCTCACTCTTCTCCCCCTCCCACACCCCCACAAAATAATAATAATTCTGTTGGTAACAGTTGTTTATTTGCATGACCACAAAATACGGTCCACCCAACTTTACTTGCTTGTAATACTGCCAGCACATGCCATAACTTGTATGAATGCTTGAAAATGCCAAACAGCTGAAAATGCATTCACAACTAATAAAAACATTGACAACCATAAGTGGTATTTATCATGTGCAAAAGATTTTATAAAGGCTGCGGTTCCTATTATGAAAGGCTTCCATGTGAATTCATAATCGATGTTATTCTTGATAGAACTGGCACAGGCAGAGTTGTTGATTCTGCACAGATTGTTGGCAGTGATATTTGTGGCCATCTTCAGGTGACTGCTGTTGAAGTTAGTCTATTTGCTGAAGTTAATGTAGAATCAACAACTCAGTCAGCTAAATCACACAAGAAATCACTGTGAAGTTCATGAAAGAAGTTATTACCTATTTACTTCTTATTATGGTTTCTTCCAATTTCCCATGCATATGGAGTGTGAGAAGAATTACTGCTTAAAAATCTGTGTGCACTGTAATTAGCCTAACCTTGTCATAGTAGTCCCTACAGGAGAAATATGTAAGGGTGTGTGATGGATCCCTAGATTCCTCACTTAATACTGGTCCTTCAAACTTTGTAAGTAAGCTTTTGTGTTGTGTGAAATAATTGATGTGTGTCTTCAACCAGCTGCCAGTTTAGAATGTGATGTAATCAGTCCTATTTGTTATGGATCCCAAACACTTGAGGAATATGCTATGATGGGTTGCACAAGTATTTTGTAATTAATTTCATACATAGACTGTCTGTGTTTTCTCCAGTATCGTACTAAGGATCAAAGTCTGCCACCTGTTTTAGTTACAAGTGAGCCTACATGATCATTCCATTTAGTGTATCCACAAATTGTTAGACTTGGTATTCTTAAGATTTGGTGGATTCCAATTGAGGCTCATTGATATTATAATCATCCCTAGATTCTGTGTTTCTATATTTTGCAAAGCACACTGTTCTACGTTTTTAGGCATTATAAGCAAGTTACCAGTCTTTTCACCACTTTCAGATATTATCAAGCTTTGAACATTTGTGCAAGTTTTTTTCAGATAGCTCTTCATTTATAGATAATTGCATTATCTGCAAAAAGTGTGAGGTTGCTTTTAATCTTGTCTGTCAGGTAGTTAATACACAGTATGAGCAGCAAGGATCCAACATACTCCCCAGGAGCACACTTGAAGTTACATCTGTCGGTAGTTCTTAATTCAAAATACTGTGCTGCATCATCTCTACCAAGAAACATTCAGTCCATTCACAAATTTCATTTCACCATATTATGATACTTCTGTTAATAAGCGTTGTTGTGGTAGTGAGTCAGATGTTTCTCAGAAGGCAAAAATTACACATCCACCTAATTGCTGTGCTTACAAGATGATGTTTTGATGGGAGGAATAATTTTTTTCGGACAGGTCATTGTTTTATCTCAGAATATATTCTAAGACTAGGGACAGGAAAGTTTCACAGAAATTATAAAACAAAAAATAATGCAAAATTAACATCCTTAGTGAAATAATGTGAACTTTGTAATTTTGCCATATAAAAAGGTTTTAAATCTGAGGATGAGGATGTCAGTTTACTAATATTTGTAGCTGACACTTATTGAATTTTAAAACTGCATTTTGACTTGTAGTCCTCTTAAGACTCAGATTCTCATACAACCCTTAAATGACAGTTCAGTTACCATTATGTAATTAGATAGATCAAGAATCTATTCACAGAGCGGGAGCAGAACACACATAAAAGAAGGGTATAATAATGCAAGCTTTCAGAGTTGGTGGCCTTTATCCAGCAGAAGTTTAAAGGGGAAGGAAGAGGGGTGAAGGAAAAGAACTGGATAGGTCTAGGAAAAGGGATAGATTTCAGAAAAGTCTCCTGGAAGCACGGGTCAGGGGAGACTTACTGGATGGGATCAGAAGGAAAGACTTGATTGTTGGGGACTGCACTGTATGATATTTGAAAACCTGAGAGCTTAAAAGTGGAAGGCAGAGTAATATGTAAGACAGAGATTACTGTTAAAATATCATGCACGAGTTGCGAAGAGTGAAAAGCTAAGTGAGAGTTGGATGGCAAAAAATAGGCAGGTAGGAAATGAAAGATGTAGAAAACAAACAGAGTGAAGAAAGGAGTAGTTACTGTGAAGAAATGCTGAGATGGAAGAAATTAACGTAAATTAAGGCCAGGTGGGTTGCAAAGACCAAGGACATGTTGTAGAGCTAGTTCCCAGCTGCGGAGCTGTGAGAAACTGGTGTGTGGTGGAAGAATCCAGCTGTCGCCTGTGGTGAAACCGGCACTGAGGTCATTACTGTTGTAGAGCATACTCTGCAACGGGATATTGTGTGTTGCCAGTATACACCTTCTGCTTATGCTCATTCATCCTAACTAATAATGTGGTGATAGTCATGCTGATGCAAAAGGCTGAACAGTGTTTACATAACAGCCGATATGATGTGTTGTTTCACAGATGGCTCTCTCTCAGATAGTATATGTTTTGCTAGTTGCAGGGCTGGTATAGATGGTGGTAGGAGAGTGCATAGGGCATGTCTTGCAGTGAGGAGGGTCACAGGGGTAGGAGCCATAGGGTAGGGAGAGGAGATACAGGGTAGGGAGACCCTACACGTCTTCTGCACCCATCTCCCTACCCTATGGTTCCAACCCCTGTGACCATTCCCACTGCAAGACTAGCCCTTCTACCACCACCTATACCAGTCCTGTAACTGGCAAAATATATACTGCCAAGGGGAGAGCCACCTGTGAAATGACACGTCTTATACCAGCTGTTATGTAAACACTGTTCAGCCTTTTGCATCGGCATGACTACCATCAAGTTATTAGTTAGGATGAATGGGTATAGGTAGAAGGAGCATACTGGTAACACCCAATATCCTGTTGCAGAGCATGCTCTACGATATGACAGTCGTGACCTCGGACCCTGTTTCATCACATGTGCCATCTGGGTGCTTCCCCCCCCCCCCCCCCCCCCCCCAACACACACACACACACACACACACACACACACACACACACACCAGTTTTTCAAAACTCTGCTCCAACATGTCCTTGGTTCTTGCCACCCACCTGGCTGTAATTTACATTCATTTCTTTCACCTCAGCATTTCTTCACAGTAACTAGTACTTCCTTCACTCCATTTCAGTTTTCTTCATCTTTCGATCTTTCATTTTCTTTCCTGTCTAGCTTTTCACTTTTATTAACTCATGCTTGATGCATTAGCAGTAATCTGTCTTCCATCTTTAAGCCCTCAGGTTTTCAAATCTCGTCCAGTGCATTCCCAACAATCTGTTTTTCCATCTGATAAGGCTCCCCTGACCTGCGGTACTGTGTGACTTTTCCAAAATCTACCCCTTTTTCTAGACCTCTCCAGCCCTTTCCCTTCACCTCACTTCCTTACTCTTCAACCCTTCTGCCAGGAGGAGGAGCCACTGGCTCTGAAAGCTTGCATAATTATAACTTTCTTTCATGTACATATTCTGCTGGTGCTTTTTTATCTGTCCAACATAATATTGTCAAAAATTGTTTTTATTGTCATATTAGTTGAATTAACATGCAACGGACTGAGATTTAATAATGAAAATGGCTCCAAATTTGCAAAAAAAAATTTTCAGAGTTTGTTGTGAACCAACAGCACTGGGTTTGTCATGAACCGACCACACCGGGTATGGTAAAAATCAACAAATTTTTCCTCTGCTCATTTTTGACTTTACAATAGGTGGATGTCAGTGATACTGGATGGTAATTTTGTGAACTGCTTCTGCTAGCCTCCTTATAGAAGGATAAGGCCTGTGCTTGGGGCCAACTAATTAGCAGTGTTCTGTTGCAGGGGTCTCAATATATTATGATTAAGAGAGGGGCTTTGTTGTTGTTGTTGTTGTTGTTGTTGAACTTGAAATGGCCATACCAGAATGTGAGTTAAACTTGGCGGACCTTAAAATGAGAACGAAGTCTTGCACTAACCAATAACTAGAATAATAAATACCAGACTGTGAGTGCTAAGCAAGAAATATATAGTCACAAAAAATGCTGCGTGACACAAGTTCTCACTGTCTTGTATTTGACAGTGCCAGATTCACACTTTGTCAGCTATGTTTGTCGAGCTGTTTGCTTTACAACCAGGTGGACTTGTTCCATGACCACTGTTTGGTTGTTGTCGTTGATAGGGATAGATGTTATATCTCTACCTCTTAATCATTTTGGGCAGTAATTTGGAAAAAAAATATTGTGACTGAAGATATGATGTTATTAATAATATATATATAGCTAACCTAGAATTTCAAGTTATGTTCAGCCTGCAACTTTATCTGTTAATAATGTACTGGTAATCTGATTGGATCCACAGATATCAGACAGGGTTTATGTTCACACAGTGCAAGTCCCACAAACCTGTCAAGCTTTTCGGAAACTGTTGGTGAAACAGATGAACTTTCTTTTTGTGCATGCAGTTGAAGTTAAGGCTGAAATTTGAATCCACGTACCAAGGAATGTGTGTGGTTGGAAGAAAGGGGGAAAGGGGGGGGGGGAGAGACATATGCATGAGTTAATGTAAATAAGTGTATGATCAGTGACTATTTTTAAAAGTTTTTTTAAATATTGTGGTTAAGTTCACAATTCTGAGTGGAAAATTATTCTCGCCTGTGCTAACTACTGTTGCATTTTCCAGGAACAGAGCAAACCATTAATGGTAACCAATACTGTAGGTCCAGATGCATTTGCTCAACAATTTACTTGTCCAGTTCGCCCATCACTTAGCATTGCACCAGTGAGATATCAACAGGTTTGTGCTGCATGTTATTTAAACTTCCTTTTTATGAGAGGGGAAAATAGTCCCTATTTTCCTTATTTCCGTATAATTTGCTAAAAACTGTGAGCAGACAAATACGTGAAGATTCTGCTGCTTTAAATGTTCTCTCTTTCCAAAGTGTGGGTAGAGTATCCTCTTTATTTTGTGGGCTGTTTACTCTGAACCATGTAGTATCACTTCCTCAGATTTATGAACTTTTCTTAGGTCAAGTGTGTTGTAAAGTATAAAATAGAAATACAATAAAATGGAACTGCCTTTCTATAGGTTGTACTACATTGACAGATATTAAATATTAATATATTCATCTGTCTAATACAGTGTAAGAGAAACCAATGTAATTAGCTTAACTGATTACTCAAATCTTATCTAACTCTTTCTGTAATAGTTTCTCATAATTTCTTAAGATTTTTTAATTTGTTCTTTTTTAGTAAGCTTTTTAAACTCTGCTAATAATTATGTGATTGATGTATTAGGGCAGTGATATTGCAGTGAAGGACAAGCCACTATCCAATCACAGTTCTTTCTTGGGTTTTACAAGCTTGTTGTGTTACATCTTTTGTTAGGAACTTGAGAAGCAGTGTGGAAATGGTACAATATGTTTGTCCTGCTTGTTTAATTGAAATAAAGTGTGCAGTTTTGGAAGGTGAAAAATCCTCTTCCATGAAATTGTGTCCAGGGCTATAAATAATTATTCATACTCTTATATACTGCATATTACATGACAAGGCACTAGCTAGACAAGTGGTGAAGTGAAGCATTTTTGGGCTCATCTGTTGCATTTCCATATCCTCTTTTAAGTAAAAGTTATCTGCATTATTTAAGTCACAGTTCGTGTTGGGTTGCGTGTGATGACAGTGATACTGACATTTCTCAGGAAATTGACTCTGCTGTGCTTTTGGGGAAATTAGCATCTATATCATTTTGTAAATGATTAAACATATAAACTTAGAGTCCCACACTACATGCTTGAAGATGAAATTGATTGGTGGAAAAAAAAGTGGTTGGAGATAAAATAATATAATGTAATAAGAGATTTTTAAGTGGAATGTTTGCTTTTTGAAAAACTTCAACCGTTTTCTTTCTGAAATGGTTGTTGCTTGTTTTCTTCTTTTGGCTTTATGCAAGCTTTCAACAAATGATTGTTTATGTTGAGAAGTAGTAAAGTTTTCTTGCTGGTGAACAGTGTGCTTCTCTGATTAAAGGTGTTTTTCTCGACATTATCTTTTTTCTTCCTCCTCTTTCAATAATTACAAAATTAACAGAACATCGATTTTGAATCTGTGGTATATAATTTCTGATTAGCATATCGCAGAGCTGTGTAGTGGACACTCACAGCTGTGTGACACAGTCCTGACATGCTACAGCTGGCACCGATAAGGTGCTTATAGTAGAACTTAAAGTAACCTTATTTACAATTTAGAGGGAAAGTTTTGATGTGGGCAAAATATATTACTGGTTTTGTGATACAATAACGTGACAGTTGGATGCAAGTGTAAATAAACGAGAACAAAGACTGCCCGAGGTGAGAAGAGCAGTGTGGGGGAACAAGCTTCACCCATTTCTCACTGTACAGCCAGGCTACACCCACATTATGTTAATACAGAGCTGTCAAAGGGATCACTAATCCCTTCTGGTGTTGTGAGAATCATAGTCAAACCCTGTGATGGACCAGGGTTAGCAAATTCACACATTCCACATGATGACCAACACACAACCGAAAGCAGAGTGGAGGCACAAAGCATTTGATAATGGATGCTGCACCGTTGCTTGTTGAATTTGGCAACATAATGAAGTCATAGAGACCATTCAACCACTTACAGATGGCGTGGCACGTGAGCTCAATTTATGAACACACTGATACTTCGTTGCATTTGTGCATAGCTGTATTGTTTATTTTGCAAACACCTTCTTAACATAGGGTTTCTTTCCAAATTTTTCTTTGCCAGATGTTCTGTAATACCAGTAACTGGAAGTTGGTTACTTTTTCAATATTTATATGTAGAAAATAAAGCTATTTCAAACTGACCCTGATTTCATAGTTCATTTGGATAAATTCTGTATGAAATAGCATTTGTTAGGTAAATTTGCATTTTTGTATTTTGAGGCAGAATTTATTATTTCGTGTTTATGAAAAATGAGATTTTTTTGATCGCAAGTAATATAATTGTGCACCTGTAATTCTCTCTCTCTCTCTCTCTCTCTCCCTCTCTCTCTCTCTCTCTCTCTCTCCCTCTCTCTCCCTCCCTCCCTCCCTCCCTCCCTCCCTCCCTCCCTCCCTCCCCATGTGGCACACTACTATTTGTGGCCATATAGCATGCTGCATGTTGACTGAAAGTGGTGCTTCCACCCTCTCCACCTACTCTGTGAGTAAGAAAGTTATTGCAATCACATTATAGATCTGGTGTTCTTCCTACAGTGCATCTGTTGTTAGAACCTTGTATTCAGTATGTTGTTTTTGTTGCTTTACTTTACCCACAGAAAATAGTGGTAGTTTTTCTCTGTAGTAGTTCAAGCCAACATTGTATGCTTCACTGGCATTCAGCACTCGTATATACTCTTAGCATGTATATTATCGTATGTTTTAAACTATATTTCCATAGCACAAGTAAGTGTCATGTAAACTATACCAAACTTACAAATTGGTAACACCATTTTAGATCATTTTGTCTGACAGATTTTCCTCCATGAGAAGAAAGTTGCATTTGCTATATATTGATAGCTTGCTTGTTTTTTAGTGTTGGTGTTGCTGGTAAACTATTTTTTGTAAGGTGTTGATGCAGTTCAGTATTCTTCTGTAATGTTCAACTAAATGTGTGAATGTGTTAGTGCTGTAAGTTTACAGTAAAACAGTGAATTCATTTAATTAGTTTGTGGCCAAATAGTTGGGTCATTATTTGTGTGGTATGAGTGAGTCAAATGCACCCATGCATCTTCAGTGACCTTACCAGAAAGGCATAAAAGATAAGTAATTCTTTTTCTCACTTTTTTCATTTTTCTTTATTTTTTTAGTTTCAGGTTCATTATTTTGTTTTCTGGTTTTTGATATTTATTTATATAATTTTCTTCATTGAAAGGTGATGACTCCTTCATCTACTCCAATGAATGATGTCAATGCAGAGTTCCTTAGTCATATTGTTGGCTTAGTGTCAGCTGTACCTCGTGCACCTCGTGCCATTCAGCAGGTGAGGCATTATTAACTTTAATGTGCAGAACTTGTTTGTCTTTATGCTGTCAGTGTTTGCTAGGGCCCCAACTTGAAGATCTCAGCTTGTGTTATGTAAAGTAGTTGTGCTTGCTGTGAAACTCGAAATATTCCTTCAAACAATGGAAAATCCAGGATAGAATGTAACAACATTAGAGAAGGAAAGTTACTACTCACCATATAGCAGAAATGCTGAGTCACAGATAGGCCTGAGACTGCAGTTGTGTGTGTGAGTTGCGTTTGCGTGAGTGTATGCGTGTGTCTGTTGTTGACAAAAGCCTTAATGGCCGAAAGCTATAATTGTGTGAATTTTTTTGTTGTGCCTATCTGTGACTCATCACCTCCGCTATATGGTGAGTAGCAACTTTCCTTCTCTAATATTGTCAGAATAGTCCTTAGTTATTAAGTGAGAAAAATGACGCTGGAACAGATTGGTAACAATGGGCTAATGACAACATGGATGAGGGATCACAATATGCCGTGTGTTTAGAGTCAAAGATTAACTATCTTTGTAAAATGATAAATTCCTACTCACTATAAAGATGGCCCATTGAGTTGCAGACAGGCAAAACGAAAAGACTGTTACACATTATAGCTTTCGTCCAAAGCATTCTTCAGCAAGGAAAACAAACACACACATTCACATTAGCAAGCATATGTCACACACACGACTGCTATCACTGGCAGCTGCAAACGGGACATCATATTCGCTGTTGACTCTAGAAATTATTTATTTTTATTTTGCAGTTTTTGCCTGTGGGCCATTTTCAAGTGGCACTGTGAAAGATTTTACTTCAGTATATGTTGGACTTTTAAGATCCTCCGACATGTACACATGTCGTCATCAAAAATAGGCCTTTCACTGTAGAAATACAGTAGCACCAGATGATGACATGTTTACACATCAGAATATGTTAAATTCAGACATGTGTGAAGCAAAATCTTCTGCAGTACCACTGGAAAACTCCCAGAGGTCAAAATTGCAATAGTGATATAAATAATTTCTACAGTAAAGTTACTCAATCTGAATTGGTGCATGGAACGGGGATGGATACCAGGTGTGGGTGGGTGAGAGAATAGTGCTGTCTGGTGGGGTATGCAGGGACTAGACTACCAAGTGTAGAGTTGGGAGTAGGCTGGTGGGGGAGGAAGGAGGGAGGAAGGAAGGAATGATGATGAATCGAAAAGGAGTGGAGCAGGGAACAGGAAAGGACAGGTGGGTACATTGGCAAAGGGCAGCACACAAAGAGGGTGAGGGAATGCGAAAAGGGAGGAGTTGATAGGATCAGTGGACGGAAACGATTGAGTGGAGGGCATGGCGACGGTATGCTACCGTAAGTTGAAGTTGAATTAATTTCAGGACCGGAGAATGTATTGTAAGCGTAACTCCCGACTGTGCAGTTCACAGGGGAGCATCCAGATGGCCCAGGTTGTGAAGCAGCCATTGAAATGAAGGATGTTATGGTAAGCTTCATTTGCTGCAGGGTAATCTGCTTTGCTCTTTCGCTACAATTTGGCGGTGGCCGCTCATCCTAATGGACTTTGTTTGATAGTCACATCAGTATAGAAAGCTGTGCAGTGGTTGCAGCATAGCTGGTATACAGCATGGCTGCTTTCACAGTGGCCTGGTCTTGGATGGGGTAAGATAAGCCTGTGACAGAACTGGCATAGGAAGTGCTGCGTGAATGGGTTGGGCACTTTTTCACCTGACCCTTCCACAGGGATATGAGCCCTCTGGCAAGTGGTAGGGATTGGGAGTGGCATAGAGATGGACAAGTTATGTTGTGAAGGTTGAGGAATGGAACACCACTTTAGAAGGGGTGGAAAGGATCTGGGGTAGGATGTCCTTTGTTTCAGTGCATGATGATAGATAATCAAAGCCCTGACGAAGGATTTGGGTCAGTTGTTCCAGTGCAGGTTGGTACAGGCTGACAAATGATATAACTTGCATGGATATTTGTGGGCAATAATAAAAAACTTCATTTATTGTCTGTAGAATAATGAGAACTGATCAGACATGTTTAACACCAAGCACAATCTGTGGATGTTAAGTTTCTAGTGACATGCAAATAACCATCCTGGTTTTGTCCTGCCTTGTACTGAAAGTTCCAAGTTCCTCATTGATATATGACACTACTGATTTTTAATCTAGTTTACTGAACATATGTATATTTCTGCTTGGTTTAGTTGACCTTTGTGCTTTGGTAATCATTGTTGCCACAGCTATGTCATGGTCACTGATACCAATTTCGATGTGTACATCCTCAAAGAGGTCAAATCTGTTTATTGCTATTAGATCCGTTATGTTTCCGTCGTGAGTGGTGTTCCTAACAATCTGTTCTAGTTAGTTTTCAGAGACGGAATTTACTAAAGTTTCACAGAATGTCTTGTCACACGCACCACTAACAAATCTGTAATTTTTCTAGTTAATTGTTGGATGATTAAAGTCTACACCACTGATTACAGTATTGGGGAACTTACGTGCAAGTGAACTGAGATTTTCTCTAAAAGTTTTGGGCTAAGTCAGGAGACGAGTCTGTTGGGAGATACAAGGATCCAATTATAATTTTATGCCCACTCCTGATACTGAGTCTTGCCTAAGCAATCTTACATGCAGCTTCAGATTTCAACCAGCTATCTGTACCTAGTATTATGTGAACTTCACTGCTTTTCGGGAGTGCTTCAAACTCTTGTACTTTGTTGTGAATGCTTCGGGAGTTTACCATTATGATTTTAATATTCTCACCTGTGGGAGACATTTCTTTCAATTTTTCATGGTAGGTATGGGTTTACTACACCTATTGTTATCAGGATTTAATGGGTAGTTGCCTGATCTAAAAAACGCTTTTCTGCACCCCACTCAGTCAGCTACCTGAGTAGCAGCCTCTGATGTGTAGTGCACATCTTACCCAGTTAGGGGGACCTTACAATTCTCAACCCTATGGTGTATGTCCAGGAAGGCACAGCCTAGCTTGTCACAGAACCTTTGAAGTCTCTGGTTCAGTCCTCCTGTTTGCCTCAGAACCAAAGGACCACGGTCAGTTCTGGGGGCAATGCTGCAAATTGTGAACTCCACTGAAACTCCATGCGCAAGGCTTATCTTCTCAACTGCCTGTCAGTTGCTGGAATGACTCAAGTATGACCTCGGAGCCGAGATGACAGGCATCATTTGTTACACTATGTGCCAAACTCTGCATTTGGTTGCAACCTGTTCACTCAGTGCTTGCTGGAATAGCACGTGAACGTGTTCAATGAGGCCCCCAGGCATGCACGCTGAGTGCACCTGGTGTCCTTTCCTGCCCTATGCTGCCATTTCCATAAGGGGTACTATCATTCGCTATATGTTTGAACTGCCAACAATTAATATACCACTATCCTTTTGCATCTGTGTCCTCTTCACATTGGACAAAACAGGTTTCCCCAAAACAGGTGAAGTGAGAGTCACTGGCTCAGTTTCAGTGAGAGAGAGTACCTCAGACTTGTTGGTTAGAGGGATCGGTACAACACCCTGAATCCTTCCTGGATGTTGTCCACCCTGTACAGGACACCTAGATCTACCGTTGGCACGCCACTCACAGTCAGTTGGATGAGTAATGTTGGTGGTTAGTGTTAGTGTTCTTAAGATGGACAGAGGTGTGGACGGAGCCATTGGAGTGTCAGAGGTCGATGTCCAGGAAGTTGGCACATTGGGTTTAGGAGGACTATATGAAGTGGATGGTAGAAAAGGTGGTGAGGTTTTTTAAGAATGAGGAAAGGATTTTCTGACACTGGGTTCAGACCATGAAGGTATTATCAATGAACCTGACAAGGGTTTGTGGTTTTGGGGTGGCTAGGAAGGTTTTCTTTCAGTGGCCACTAAATAGGTTGGCATAATAAAGGCACCCTTGACTGTGCTAGAGATTCGTTTGTATACCTTCCCTCAAAGGAGTGGTAGTCGTGTGTGAGGATATCATTGGTAAGGTGTTCAAGGAATGAGGTCGTGGGTTTGGAGTTGGAAGGATGTTGGGGCCATGGGAATGAGTAATGGTGTCTAGGAAGGTGGGATCAGAGGGACTGATAGGCATCCATTTGGTCATGGGGTGGTAATGGGCTAGAGTATGTGGAGGAGGTGCTTTGTCTCTTTGATGTAGGATGATAGGCTTTGGATTATTGATTGGAGGTGTTGGTTAACAATGGTAGAGATCCTTTCAGTGGAAGTACAATAATTGGCTACAGTGGGACGTCTCAGTGTGTTGGGTTTGTGGACTCTGGGAAGCATGTAGAAAATTGATGGGATAAGGAGGGTGATGGACTCGTTGAGGGACTCCAGCTTGTTCCTCGTACACTTCACCAACAGCATCCTCACACCCAACTATAGTCTGTCCACAAAGAGCTGAACGAGGGCTCTCTAGCTTTAGACCGACAGAAGTCAGTCGACTAAATGTTTTGTGTCCAGAACCTGGCAACCTCAGCGATGTAAAACAGGACCTTGCCTATTTAGGTATTGTGAAGTGGTTGTTGTGCCATGTTGTGTCATATCACGAATTAATACATATCTTGATGAGTGACGGAGTGGTTCCTGGCCCATCATGGGCTCAACTGAGAGAGGGATAGGGCAAGACATAGTACTTTATAGAGTGGAACTAGAAAAATAATTAATAATGTTGCTGAATGTTATGAGCAAGAGTATTGATATGCAAATACAAATGTAAAACAAGCACTCCATGATGTAAGGGTGGCTCCTTCCTTGCTCTGCCCCTTACCTGTTGGTATCCTGTGCAGTGGAGTCTGTGTGCAGAACTCCCACACCCAAGCAGAATTTGTTCATCTCTTTGTGAGCAGACTGTACTTCTCCTTTGAGGAGAAGGTATATAAACAAATCTGCAGCACAGCTATGGGAACCCATATTGTGCCCTCCTATATCTGGTGATATTGAGACCAGACCCTGTTGACAGTGGCTGATTAAGAAAACTTAACTGACAGTGGCTGATTAAGGAAAAGTGTTGGTGGACAACCAAGGTTCCAACAGTTTGTTTTTAAAAAAGTAATTTTCATTTATTCTTTTGAAATATAATAACCTCTGCAGAATTTTCCATACCAACCTGTCCACTTCCAAGTTATCTATTACGTTCGCAAACCATCTTATTGTTATTACAAATTTACTAAAATTAACTTTAAAAAGATAAGAAGCTCTGGTGAAATTGACCGTGATACGTTAACAAATGAGATCTTTATAATCAGCAGTTTACCAGAAATTGTTTTAAAAAGGTAACAAGTTAAGATAGCCATATACAGACAATATAATCAAGATATTATTTATGCTGACCAGTGTCTTTAACAAATCTTTTGATTAAAACTCAAAGCATCCCAAAAGAAATATATATAAGTCACAGTAGTCGGAATACTGTACATGAAAGGTATAACCGCATCACAACAAAATCTGTAGCAGCTCCCTCTTACTGAAATTGTTTCAAGTTCACTTTGGAATGTTTGCAGGTTGGGATTGATTACTTTCCATTATCCACACCAACAGGCCATGCCCATTTCACATACAGTGATCAATGACAACATTATGACTACCAACCTACTATTGATATGAAGCTGTCCAGGCGATAGCAGCATCACCTGGTGAGGAATGACTGCTTGTCATACACACACGTGGTGCATGTAGTATCAGTGAGCATGCTGTCCACGTGTAGAGTGGGGAGGCACACAGTCAATCTGAGTTTGGCCGAGGGCAGATTGTGATGGCCCTAAGACTTCACACCAGCATTTCAGAAACTGCACGACTTGCCGGGTATTTGAGGAGCACTGTGATGAGGCCTTCAACACTTGGCGAAACAAAGGTGAAACCACGTCGAGACATCGTGGGGTTGGGCGGCCACTCCTCATTATATGTGTCGGTCATCGTAGGCTGGGCAGACTGCTAAAACGGGTTAAGTGGTGAACTATGGGAGGAATAACATCATATTTTAATACTGGACAGAGTACAAAAGTGTCTGAACACATAGTGCACCGAACGCTCCTAACGATGGGCCTCCACAGCCGATAACCCATGCAAGCGCCAATATTAACACCACAGTATCGGCATCTACAACTGTATTGGACATGTGACCATCGGCACTGGACGTTAGCATCGTGGCAGAGCATTGCGTGGTCTGATGAAATCTGATAGCTTCTTCATAATGCCAGTGGGAGTGCACGAATCTGTCATCTTCAAGAGGAGCAGGTCCGTGACACCTGTACTGCAGAATGGAGACAAGCTGTTGGCTGCTCCATAATGCACAGGGGAACATTCACATGGGCATCCTAGGGTCTAGTGGAGCTTGTGCAAAGCACCATGATGGCCAAGGAATGTCATAAACTGGTTGCAGGCTACGTACACCGCTCCATGACAATCAAGTTTCCAGATGGCAGTGGCATTTTTCAATAAGTTAATGCACAATGTCAGGAGGCCACGAGTGTGATGGAGTGGTTCAAGGGAACATGGTAGCGAGCTCCAGTTGATGTGCTAGCACCTCAACTCACCAGATCTGAACCCAAACAAACTCATTTGGGATATGACTGAAGGTGGCATCAGAGCTCATCGCCGCCCGTCCCCAACCCCCTACTTGGAATTTACGGGAATTAGGTGACTTACGTGCACAAATGTGGTGTCAACTCCCTCCAGTGACCTACCAAGGCCTCATTACTTCCATGTCATGACATGTTACCACTGTTATCTGTGTCAAATGTCAACATAATGCAGGGTTGCCACAGGTTCTGGAAGTCAGGGAATTTCCAACACGTCAGGCAAATTGCGGGGGGTGGGGACTGGAAAAATCTCATTTTTGCCTCTAGATGAAATGGATTGTTTACTGAGGTGTCACGAATCTTTGCCAGGTGGGTGCAGCAGAGTATGTGCACTGCTTCCCTACTCCCTCATTTCTACTGCTTCTACCCTTTGTACCACTCCCCTCAGCTCGCAGTCAGTGCTGCCACTACCTAGCAGCTGCTGACGAGAGGCAAGGGGGCATGAGGAATGGTTTGCTTGGATCTGATTCTCAGAGACTGTAGATGCAGCAGCCGGACACGGTGGTCATGTGTGCATGAGTTGTCTCTGAGTGATTGCGTGAATGTGTGTGCGCTCGTGTTTTCTGATAAAAGCTATGGCTGAAAATTTAGTTGAGAGTGCGATTGTCTTTTCTACGTGCCCGTGTGCGGCTCAGCAATCATCTCTATGGTGAGTTGCTACCTACCCTTGCTGTTATTCATTTTCAGAGTATTTGAACAAGTTATCTTTGCATGGATTGATCACCATGGTCTCATTTCAACAACATGCTGTCTGTGGCCAATGAATAGCTGGCCATGTAAGTGGATTTCCATGACGGGTCAAAATTGGAGTCCATTTCTGCAGGTATCTGTAATGGAATGGGCCCGCTGATCTGAAGCCATTCATTTTCCACTAATTTTCAGGCTTTGCTCGTCGGATCTAGCCTCACAGATCTGCCTGCAGGCCAGGTCTGTTTGTGTGTGGCATAATGCAGTGGATTTTCGTAGTTCATCCACAGACCCAGGACTACATGCTGCTCAGCAGGACAGAGACCATGGGCATAGATTTCAGAAACTGCGACTGTGTTACTGCAAGCATGTTGTACAGTATGGCGTTTTATAGACATTTTATTTGTTTTAGAACATGTTGGCACATCAAAAGCAGTTTGTGTGTTAGAAAGTATGGACAATAAAAAGAAGAAAATTGCATCAGTTGCTGGTGGTTTGTACGCTATGTACTCATATATTTCTTGAAATCGCACAATACCTGTAAAATGATAGATATAGCACAGTGGGTAATAACCGACAATAACGAACTTAGCAGAACCAATATTTTATTGGCGGTCACCTACAGTGTTGCTTTACACAATTCTTCCCCGCCTAATACATTTCTTTTAGGAGGCCTACTTTTTTCTGAAATCTGTGAAGGTATTTTAAGTCTGTATTGTGACTCCAAAGAAATGCATATTTTTGTCACCAAATGTGCTTCATTGTATTGAAATAAATTAACTTCAGTGGTCTTAATGAAACGCGTATGCCATTTGGCTTGCTTTCTCCATCTAAAAACTGTTCATTACAAAAGATGTTGATGTTAGTACTTAAGATTTTTCCTCAAATCAGGAAACGCCATCTATTTGCAAGTTTATTTTGGATATTTTCTTGTTTGCACTATTGTTTCTTGTACCATAGCTGGAAAGACAGATTGTCAACTCACGTCTTATCTTATCCATGAAATCTCAAAATTTGTCAGGGAAAAACACTAAAATGTTGTGGAAATCGGGGAAATATTAGGGAAGTTCAATTGGGGAAACTTGTGGCAACCCTGTACTAGCTATCAGTTAGGTAGGTGGTCATAAAGTTCTGGCTAATAAGTGTATGAATAAGATTTTCTTACGTAAGTGCAGAGCTTACTCTGAAACATACATATTTTAGAAACAATTCAAATGATTGGTTTACACACACCCACAACACAGTTTCACGGCCAGCACACTCAAACAAGATACCATACTCCACTAATTGCTCATCATTGCGAGAGCAAAGTCAGAAAGATAGTCATGAAACAATCACATATAAGTGGTAAATATTTCAGTCTAACAAGGTGGCATCTATATAGAAAGAATGCACAACTTGCACTGCGCTACCTACATCCATAAAATGCCACTAATGTTTGACGTAAAGAATGTATCATGATAGTCATGTGAAGTCAACTTAACTATAACATGCCAGTGTGAAGCAAACAAATGACAATATATCCACATCTTTCATATGATACTGGCCACACCAGTTATGCACGTAGGAGGCTTCTAAGGGTACTTGGATTAGCTGTCGGATCCTAAATTCAACACGATACAATATTTTGGTGATCCATCTGTCTGCAATCTTCATGAGAATGGCTCTGCTGCTGAGTGTCACTAAAAACTGATGCTGAGACTGCAAATCATTGTCCTATATAGGCCTTCATACCATACACGTTGCGTGTATAGAATATATAATGATTCCAATCCCAAAGAAAGCTGGTGTTGACAAGTGTGAAAATTACTGAACTATCAGTTCAGTAAGTCACTGCTGCAAAATATTAACACAGATTCTTTACAGGCAAATGGAAAAACTGGTAGAAGCCGACTGTGGGGAAGATCAGTTTGTGTACTGTAGAAATGTTGGAACACATGAGGCAATACTGACCCTACAACTTATCTTACAAGATAGATTAAGGAAAGACAAACCTACATATCTAACATTTGTAGACATGGAGAAAGCTTTTGACAATGTTGACTGGAATACTCTCTTTCAAATTCTGAAGGTGGCAGGTGTCAAATACAGGGACCGAAAGGCTATTTACAATTTCTACAGAAACCAGATAGCAGTTATATGAGTCAAGGGGCATGAAATGGAAGCAGATGTTATTCAGCCTGTATATTGAGCAAGCAGTAAAGGAAACAAAAGAGAAATTTGGATTAGGAATTAAACTCCGTGGAGAAGAAATAAAAACTTTGAGGTTTGCCGATGACATTGTAATTCTGTCAGAGACACCAAAGGACTTGGAACAACAGTTGAATGGAATGGACAATCTTGAAAGCAGGATATAAAATGAACATCAACAAGAGTAAAATGCAGATAATGAAATATAATCAAATTAAACCAGGTGATGCTGAGGGAATTAGATTAGGAAATGAGACACTTAAAGTAGTTGATGAGTTTTGCTATTTGGGGAGCAAAATAACTGACGATGGTCGAAGTAGAGAGGATATAAAAAGTAGACTGGGAATGCCGAGGAAAGCGTTTCTAAAGAAGAGAAATTTGTTAACATCGAGTGTAGATTTAAGTGTCAGGAAGTCTTTTCTGGAAGTATTTGTGTGGAGTGTAGCAGTGTATGGAAGTGAAACATGGACGATAAATAGTTTAGACAAGAAGAGAATAGAAGCTTTCGAAATGTGGTGCCACAGAAGAATGCTGAAGACTAGCTGGGTAGATCATGTAACTAATGAGGAGGTACTGAATAGAATTGGGGAGAAGAGGAATTTGTGGCACAACTTGACTAGAAGAAGGGATCGATTGGTAGGACATGTTTTGAGGCATCAAGATATCACCAATTTAGTACTGGAGGGCAGCATTGAGGGTAAAAATCGTAGAGGGAGACCAAGAGATGAATACACTAAGCAGGTTCAGGATGATTTGGATTGCAATAGTTACTCAGAGGTGAAGAGGATTGCAAAGGATAGAGTAACATGGAGAGCTGTGTCAAACCAGTCTCTGGACTGAAGACCACAACAGCAACACATCATGTGTGCCGTCCACCACAATTGCTGCCCTCCAAGACTGGGCTAGTGGCTCTGCCCTTAGTAGAATACCAGCAGTAATGATATATCACACTCAAAGACTATTTTCAAACACTCAGGCTGGCCGAATTGAAAAACAGCGTGTTTTTGTATGTGATAGTACTAGGTTCCACATCCCGCTAAGAGGAAAACCATTCTCTATCTTAATCAAACTGTCTGCTGACTTAATTTCCATGGCCTCTTTATAAACAATGTTCCAAAAACTGAAAGTATTGACATCTATTGCAGTCTTGTCAAATTTCATCCTGTGTCCCTCATTTAGGCGATGTTTTGCTGCTGCTGCTGATTTTGCGGCTGTTGTAGCCTTGTGTGATGGCGATATTTCATGCAACTGTCCTGAACTGTGTGAATGAACAGCTGATGTAAGCCTTACCACAGTGAAATAGAAATTTATTTATGCCAAGCTTCCGAGGTCCCAAATTATCTCTCAGAGCCAAGTATTGCCCTAATTTTGGAAGATGGACAGAACACACTCTTAATGTTAAAATTTCCTAAATTCTTCCAGTCTTAACCATATGTTCCTAGAAAAGAAATAAATGCCACAGATCTATGCCTCTCTTCCTGCATCTCCAGGGCATGTCCAAACTCCATAACCCAACGAATCTGCTTCTCAGAGTACCCATTTTCCTTAAACACAGCCGTCAAATGTGCAAGTTCTTGGTCTAAACTGTCCATGTCAGAAATGGCATACGCTCTGCGTACCAGAATCCTAAAGGTGCCATTATGTTTGTACGGTGGATGGCAACTCTTAGTATGCTGATACTGATTGGTGTGTGTCATATTTTGGTGAACACTATGTCCCATATCATCATCATCTTGTTTTTTGTAAGTGCTGACATCCAGAAATTGAAGCGTCCCATGACTTTCAACCTCTATGGTGAATCTAATGCTGGGATGGAGTCACTTGAATTGGTCCAATTATCTGTTGAGACCATCACATCTGTAAGGCCATACAAAATAGGTATTGTTTATATATCTCCAGAAGCACACTGGTTGTGAAGCTGAAGTCCTCTGTGACCTATCCTCAAAGTCCTCCATCAGTTGGTGACTTACCCATAGCCACTCCATCATTCTGTTAACAAATGTTGCCATTAAACAATGAATACATTGTTGACAGCACATGATGATACAGCTTCACCAGTTGTACATCCATTTTCTTACTAATCAGACTCAAGGACTCTTCCAGAGGGACACATGTAAATAGAGATACCACAACAAAACTCAGTAGTAAAGCCAGAGGACCCAGCCTCAAAGATTTCCACCGTCAAGTAAAATCCATCGAATTGAAGATATGATATTCACACGTGGTCAACATATGGGCTGAGAACAGATGTAAAATACCTGGCCGGATTATAAGTGGGTGCACCCAAATTACTAACAATAAAGCATAAAGAAACCTCAGCCTTATTTAACATTGGCAGATCATACAACAAAGGCAGAATGCCAGCACCAGGATAAAGTTTCTTGTGTGAATCTTCCAACAACATCCTCTTTTTCAAAACAGAGAGAGTCTTGCATTTACTGTTTTCTGTAGGGTCACTAGATAGTGTTCTGTAAGTCAGCTGGTGGTGCCAACATTTGGCACATATGCCAAACTGTTTATGGACCATCTAGAGGAAACCTGCCTAGCATCTCAAACAACAAACCTCTTTCTGGTTCAGGTTCATTGATAATATTTTCATGATCTGGACCCAGGGTCAAGACATCTTATCCTCATTCTTCCATAACCTCAACAGCTCCTCTCCCATCTGCTTACCCTGGTCTTCCTGAACCCAATGTGCCACCTTCCTGGATGCTGATCTCCATCCCTCTGATGTCTCCTATTAAGCCCACTAACTGCAACTGTAGCTCTATTTAGAGAGCTGTCATCCCTTCCACACTAAAAAAATTACTCCCATCTAGCCTGGCCACCTGTGGACAGTGCATCTACAGTGAACAGAATTTCCTTGCTCAACACACTGACACTCTCACAAAAACGGGCTCTTCCCCCCCTCCCCTCTCCACCTTACCTCCCTCCCAAAAATAGTCTGCAAAAGATTTTTTGTGCTATATCCTCATACCCTCCTAAACCACCCTCGAAGAATCAGCTGCAAGGTAGTGCCTCGTTTATCACCCAGTATCATCCTGGATTGAAGCAACTCAACCATATTATTTGCCAAGGTTTTGATTATGTGTGTTCATGCCCATAAATGAGACACATCGTACCCAACATCCTTCCCACCTGTCCTAATGTGGTATTCCATCATCCACCAAACCTACACAACATTCTGGTCCATCCATATGCAATTCCCACTCCCAATCCTTTGTTCCATGGGTCATATCCCACTGGAAGACCCAGGTGCAAGATTGACCCAACCAACACATCCTAATCTAGTCCCCTCACAGGTGTATCCTGTGCCATCATAGGCAGAGCCATCTGTGACAGCAGTCATGTCATACACTGTTTCTGCAGCAATTACTGCACAGCAATTTATGTGGGTATGGTCCCAAACCAGCTGTCCTCTAGAATGAATGGCCATCACCAAACTGTGACTAGGAACACAGTTTTCCACCCAGTGGCACACATTCTGCTGAGCACAATGTACTGGAGCTCACCGGGTGTTGCACAGTGAATGGTCTCCCTTGCTTCTAAATTATTTAGATTCTGCCAGAACTTTCTTTACTGTACTTACATTTGTGTTTTCTATTCAACTTTAGTCATGGCTGTGTCCTATGATTTTTGTTATATCCAGTATGCTGCACTTCCGCAGAAAATTCGGGTCAAATGCAAGACATGACATTACAACTACAAACACGTCTATATCTACCATACCATCACAGCCATATGGCAGTACTTAATGTAACACAGACACATTTCAGCCCTACAGCCTCTAATACAGGCGGCCATGGTCAGCGTTTCTTGTAGTCTTGCAGTTCCTGTCACCTCTTCATCTTAATCGATATTTAGGGATATTTTAGAAAGTGCTGTACCCACAAAATAAATATTCGCTAAATTTTCTATTATTTGATGAAAGCCAATTATTTTCTTTATTCTTGATGAAATAAAACATTTTCAGTTCAGGATGTGTATACTGTCAGGATCTCTAACTTGTGTAGTCCCAATAGCATAAAGTGCTGCAATATTTAAAGAGCAGTTGAGTGCAACATTTTTTCAATCCAAGAGCTGAGACTTTATTTCAATTTTTTGTCTCCAAAATCACACGCACAATTTCATTAGTTCTGCAGTAATGTTATTTTGTATCCATTCAGGTGTATCTCTTCAATTACTGTGGTTTCAGCTCAATGTCTGATATGCATAACATGTTTGCAGAGATTAATTTGCACTTACACATGGTAGCATTGATGTTAAAAATGCTTCCATATTATTTACGAAACTTTGCACTGAAGTGTTACCTGTGTTCTGCCTCAGATAATTTGTAGACAGCTTAAGAATGAGAGCTGATAGGGTACAGAAACCATAATATGATCACCTGAGGTCCCCTTTTCCTTTACCATGCTGCTTCTTCTCATTGACTTCATCTCCATGGACTGAAATCTTGAGGCTGAAAATGTAAGTCCAAACTATCTCTTAAATCCACAAGATTAGAAACATAGATTCTTCTTGAAACATTATGTAGTAACTGAATACGACAGCAGGAAACACTTCTTTTAATAAATTTCTGTTGATGAACATTAACATTTGTTACATTAACTGAACAGTTTTTCCACTTCACGGGATAGACACAGACTGAATCTTCCAGTGTCCCCTCGTGACGTTATCCTTTTATCGTCTTGAGCTTCAGGATTCTATGGCGCACTGCGTGTTTCTGTCAGTCACCCTGCCCCGTCTTGTAGAAACATGTTATTCAGTCTCCCAATTTCATGCACCTATAAAACAATTCTCACACAATATGTGTGTTTGCATTTATTACCCCCGTAACAAAATTTCTACGTGCAGATGACAATCACCATTAGTTGGTAACAGATAAAGCTAGTACTTTATTACTTTTATGAACTGATATGTTACACTTCAGGCTGAAATATGCTAAAAGAGTGATCATTTACACTTCAGGTACTGTCCTTGCAGCTGTTTGGTTTTCTTTTATAAATATTTGATTGTATTGCATCTTAGTTACTCTACAGCTCAGCCTTTAGAAAACAGTTACATTGAAAAGGCCTTCTGTAACTAGTGAAAATTAGTGGACTATAATGAGTACTCCTCTGATGAGTTTGTACCTTCTGGAAATTAGTGGTGAAATAGTGCTCGTTCCTTAACAACTTGGATTTAATCCATGCTGCCATGCGTCTGAATGAGAAGTTGCATGCAGACCATACTCATTTGTGGCAGCCATACTCTCCAGATGGTACCTGAGTTTCTACAATTATATGTGGAAACAGTGTCATCCAGAGAGCTTGCCTCATTAGTCACAGCAACATTATATCCACATAATATGAAGAGTGTTTCTTGTAGTGTTGTTAATGTTGTACTTAACTGCATAACTGTTGACTGCAACTAGGTAATTATAGCAGAATCTTGTACACCAATACCTTATCCAGTAACTGATGGCCACAGACATCTGAGTCCTTGATTTGCCTGAAGGCACTATCCTACAACTACCATGCAACAAAATTCATTGTTGGCTTCTAAATCCTGATTTATAGCTCTGAATTGCTTTATTAATCTTACATGATGACAGGAAGTTGTTCTTGGAATAACAATAATGGAAGGAGTAAAAGTAATAACTCACTGTATAGTTGAGAAGTTGAGTGGTTGATAGGTGTGTAAATAAGATTGGGAGGCATATCTCTCTCTCTCTCTCTCTCTCTCTCTCTCTCTCTCTCTCTCTCTCTCTCTCACACACACACACACACACACACACACACACACACACACACACGCACGCGCGCACACACCCTCTCTGCATGGCCACATTGTACTGGTTCACTGCGATGTATCAAGAATGCAGCTGAAACTAAGGTAAGGGGTTGTGTCAGGTGGACTGGGTGATGAGAGAATGAAGGAGGAGGAAGAGTTGCAGGGAATGATGGCTAACAGCTGGTAAGGAGAAGCAGCAAGTACTCAGGATAGGAAAATGGCACTAATGTGTTGAGTCGTGTGTGGCACTCAGTGATGTTGAGGAGTGGACTGGGAGGGGGAGATCGGAAAAAGAGAGAAGGAGGCTGTGGAGAGGACGATGTGAGTGTAGAAAGAGTGAAGACTTGGTTGGATATCTTGGCCACAGCTCAACAGTGGCTGTTCATTTGTGTGGAGAATTAGTTGTTGGTCATGGCGGCTAAAATACCGTGTGGAAGCTTTTATGTGAGATGAGTGCTTTCACAGGTAATAATACCTCTGATTATACATAACATGCCTGTAATGGGACTGGAAAAGGATGTGCTAGTGGGTGCATAGGACGGGTATTGTTTCTGGGTCGTATATAGGGCCATGTGGCACAGGGTAAAGGTAGGACATGGCACAAGGACAGATCAGGATATTTCACAGATACAGTGCACAATGGTTACCACTTTGTGTGTGTGTGTGTGTGTGTGTGTGTGTGTGTGTGTGGGGGGGGGGGGGGGGGGGGGTCTGTGTTTTTGTTAGCTCTGGGGGACATAGTATAAAAGTTTAACAACATTTTCAGTCTTTGATTTGTGCCAGTTGCCCACTCAGTGGCTCCATTACTCCCATATTGTTTTATCAAACCTTCCCTAAACTAAACTATATTACCAGACTCCACCTGATTGTGCTCACTTTTGTACAACCTTCAGAGCAGTGAAGCTATTGCAGATGTTGATATTAAATTTAACCAATTTCCAGAGGTTCATAAATCTTTTATGTGATTTAAATAATGGAATTATTAGAAGTTCATTGTATAGTTGAGGTGTTCAGCAGTTGACAAGTCTGGGTGGGGTTCAGTGCTAGGACACCGTAACCACACATTTGAATGTTAGCTACTAGGGCTACACTGTCCAAAAGCTTACCATTTATTTAAATCTTGACATCTTGGGTTGTCAGGTATTCTACTGGAAATCAGTGTCGTAATTGCACAATAATTTAGCTCGTAACCTTCATCAGTGCGACCTGAGACTGCTCCTTGAGCTGACCTGGTCCAGTATTTATGACTGTGAACTTCTCCCTCCACCAGCGGTTGCAGATGTTCCCTCTGCAGTCTGCATATGCTTGCTGTGATCTTCTGGAATGTTGCTGTTCTGTTATCGGTCCGCTACAGTTCTGGGTGTTCCTACTGTGATCCACACCCACCAGACCTGCTCCTGGGTGTTCCATCTTTGGTCTGGTGCATTTGGAATTCCGTCTGAGGCACCAGGCATTACCCCTGCAGTCCACTCCTGCTCACTGTGATCTGCTGGAGCGTGCAAGTACGACGCCGATATCCGGCAGAATGCCAGACAACCCAAGTTGTCATTAGATCGCTGGGAAAGCATGAAACTTTACAGTTTCAATCTTGTTTATGTGCCTGATGACCACTCAACACATCCAATATTTGGTAAATGGTTAGGTGTACACCATTCATTATTTGTATTCCACCTGGGACTTGCCAGTGTCACTTTTACGTAATTTGTCATGACAGTGGGAGATTAACTGGATAATGGAATCCAACAAACTGAGACTGTTTAAACAGAGGTCTCACTTGACAATGCATTTCTCTGGTCACTCAGATGGAAAGAAGCCAGAATGGACAAATTTTTCAGATTTCTCTGTGCTCTATTATCTTTGTAAATGTTGCCAATTGTCTTCTGATGGAGTCTTCACATGAACCCATCACGAATATGTACCTAAAAGTGCATAATGAAATTTATGCAGTAGTTGTTTCATAGGACCTACGTTGCTTTATCACATGATGATGGAACATGTCCTTATATTGAATCATTATTGAAGACATTTAACAATCGTAATAAATAATAATAATAAAATTGTGTTAATGTTAATTTCGAATGACTGCTAGTAGATAAAGAATGGGGAATGTGGCCATCACATAGAAAAAGTTAGATTTATGTGGAAGTGGTGTTGTGCAAAAATTGTACTTGTTGCTGTTAATTGACATTGTCCAAATTCCTGTTTATTGTCAGTGTTTGAGATTTAGCAGAGTTTTACATTTTATTAGAGAGCTTTATTAACAGAGACATTATGTTAAGTTCAGTTTGCTAAGTTAATAACGCTTATTGATTTCAGGTCTGCATAGGGCCATCTTTACCTCAGGGCAACATTGCTGTACCCCCTCCACCACAGTCTCCAAGCATAACTTCATCTGTGAACCTTCAACCAAATTTGCAGCAGGTTAGTTGCGCAGGTGTATTCCTACAATCTCCTGTTTCACAAAAAAGCTGCTGATCTCAGTATTGATAAGCTAACCATATGGTGAATTCTGTCACAAATGGGACTAAATGCAACAGGAAAAAATACTGGTTACAGCGCATCATAGTCGACAAAATTTACACCAGAAAACTGCCCACAAATGAAAATAAAATAACTGGCCGCTGTGGCTGAGCAGTTCTAGGCGCTTCAGTCTGGAACCACGCGACCGCTACGGTCGCAGGTTCGAATCCTGCCTCGGGCATGGATGTGTGTGATGTCCTTTTAGATTGGTTAGGTTTAAGTAGTTCTAAGTTTTAGGGGACTGATGACCTCAGATGTCAAGTCCCATAGTGCTCAGAGCCATTTGAACCATTTGAAAATAAAACAACATTACCTTAATAAGAACAAATTACAAGAAACATACACTGCCATACCATTGAAGAAAAATTTTGCATAAAATCAGACTAACACTTCAGAAAAGCAGCCTAAAAATAGGCATCAGAACACATTGCATTCACAAATTTGTCATAATGTTGAACAATCCTGTATATTTGTACATTCAGGTGCCCATAAATTAAACACAATGACTCTGAGTAGATTTACATAGGACAAACTGAGTGATATTTCAAAACAATATTTAAAGATCCTATCTTCAGTTAGTACACACTTACAAGAACAAAACTATACAGACAGTGACATGACACAATGCCTATCAGTCCTACATTTTGCCAAAAAAGCCTGCTTACTAAATACTGTAGAGGAAAACAAACGGATTGATATGAAAAACAAGAAATTCCATGAAAGTTTCCTTAGAGTTCTTTAATGACAACCTTTCTTTGCTCTGCTAACAGAGATTACACTAATCAGAAGTAGCATTATATAGATGTTATTGCCTATACAGCAGTTACCAATGACAACTGCATATATTTTGTAAAGAAAATTCCTGATTACAGCAGTATAAGCAAAAGATAGATTGCTACTCACAGTGAAGATGTCACGTTGAATTGCAGTCAGACATAACGAAAAGACAGTTACACATTAGCTTCCGGCCAAAGCCTTCTTTGGAAAAAGACACACACACACACACACACACACACACACACACACACACACACACACATACACATTCATTCAAGCAAGTACGACTCACTCTCACATGACCGCCATCTCTGGTAGCAGCTCAGACCGGAATATTAGTGTGACTATCAACCAGCTATTCACCAGGATGAATGGCCCCGTCAAACTGAGGCCAAAAGCAAAGTAGACCATCTTGTGGTACAACGTCGAGCTGAACACAATATGCTTGATTTCAGTGGCTGCTTTACTACTCAAACCACATGGATTCCACCCCCCACATTCAGCTTTTCTGAACTGCGCAGATGGGAATTATCCCAGCCTAAACCTATGGTAACCTACCATCCCCTGCACCCTCCAACTGACTGTTTCCACCCCTTTTGTCCTATCACCTCCTCCCTTTTCTCATCCCCTAACCATTTGTGTGTGATACTCTGTGCTTATGTGCTTGCTGGTTTTGGTCTTCCCTGCTCCTCTTCTCTTTCCCTCCCCATTCCTCTCCCCCATACCTGGCCTTCCAATGCTGTATGTGTTGGAAGTGTAGTTCCAGCACACTCTGCCAGTAGTGCTCTTCTCTCCCCAATCTGTACACTGCTCTCTCTTCCCCTTCCCCGCCCCTTCCAGCTTGCTACTTTGTTTCTATGTGACAGTTGCATTCTAGTCCAAGCTGCCAGAGATGGCCATTATATGTGCACAATGTATGCTTGCTTGTGTGACTGAATGCACGTGTGTTTCCTTTTTTGATGAAGGCTTTGGCAAAAAGCTAATGTCTTTTCACTGTGCCTGTCTGCAACTCAGCATGCCATCTTCGTGGTGAGTAGCAGTCCGTCTTTTCCTTATATTGTTGATATTCCACCCTGGAATTTCCATTGTTTTATACTGATTACATATATGTATATATAAATCGTGTAATGACATCGTTACGTGAAAATTACAAAATATTGTCATTGGCATACGCTAAAGAACATTCTTCACATTACAATGAACTGAAAATTCTCATATGCATAAAACATCGCTATATACACTGTAAGTAATTTATTATAAGAAATGTTCTTTTGTGTAAAACAGATACTGCTGATGATAGGCAACACCCAAAACTAGTTCGGTAAAATGAAATACTACTGACAAGCAACTTCTGTTGAACACTTAATTATTATGATGACAAATTTACTAAATGTTTTGCTACAGACAAAATAGAATTACACTTCAGACAGTTTGTGCACATGCCTGCTATTTACAATTAATGAAAGATTCAGTGACACTTAGCAAGTACTAATATTTATTACTGTTAAAATTTATTCTTTGTTCATCATCAGTGTCATATAGATGTTTGCTCGCTGCAGAATTTTTTTTGTCATGAGGTCTTAGTGCAAATAATTCCAGGTTCGCGTTGCAACTCCGCCTGTCGGCACGGGGGCAGACCGACCTGCTGTAGTCATTAATGTTCCTGCGCCTGGCCACCCTCAGTTCAGCAACAGCATTTCATCTGCAGGATTCACGACTACATTCCAGCAGGTAAACAAATCTGGCCTTACATTGTATAAGAGAAGAACTTGATTGAGAAGAGAGCAATTTACAATAAAATTGTAGAATGCAGTTTGGTATGCATGTGCACATGAAACTTATACACAGTATACGTATTTTAATTAGGGAAGTAAGCTGCTGTATGTAATAAAATATGCCTATAACACAATACAGTTGCATTTTTAAAACATTTATTACATTTAAATTTTCTTAAAAAGCCTTTTTGTGATTATGTGGTAGTTGTACTGGAATTTTAGTGTCCATTGGTAAATTAAAGTTTTCAGTCTCTTGAATAGTTTTGTTATCCTCTGTCTATTCTTATTTTAAACTAAATTTGCATTCACACTATCTGTCGCACTCGACACTTTCCACTATCTGATTTATATAATGTAATCTTTTTATACCTCCAGTTCCTGCCCCCCCCCCCCCCCCCACACACACCAATTTTTCCCATATTAAGGTAAATTAGCCTTAAATACTATAGTAAGTGCTTCACTAACAAGTACCTTCTGGTCAGGGTTTTCTGTAGAGTTCTTTCCGTATATGTTCTTCCTAGTACCATTTGTTTATTGTCTTTATTTATCTAGCACATATTTAAATTGCTTTACTTTTAGTGCTTTTAGTTCCTTACTTCCCTGTTTACCACTATTCACATTTTGCTCCTATACATTGCCATGCTCTTGTAATGAATATATAATTATTTTTTCAAAATTTCTATAGGCTCATGTGAGCTAAAGCTGGTCGTCCATAGAGTAAATGCTTACTTAGTTCACAGCACGCTGAAAAAATTGAACAGGATTATTAAATAAAATCTGAATTGAAGATGGTTTATTTAATTTATAACCCTATCCAGACTTCTGCACTTTCTTAGGTGATTATACATTCAGTTTCATTGTTGGAGTTGACTGTTAAATATTTAATGTGGAAATATGAAACTGGAAGACCTGAGGATAGCATAAGCTTGAAACTGATTGTAATTTAAATAAATGATTTTTAGTTGTTGTGACTGGAAGCAGTTTTTAGGGAAAGTTATGTAGTTCAAGAGCATCCAATACGGATAAAATACACTTGCAAATTAAACAAAAAGTTCAAAAACTACAGATTTTTTATTGAATGAATAAGTAATACAGTACAGTAAAAGGCTGACAACTATTGTAAGGATCTCCTGGTTAAGAAAATATTATCCAACTATAATTGTTGTTTGATAATGTGTCTTCTGAGATTCTATGTAAATTTATGTTAGCTCTTCCTCTTTTTGTTGAGGAGAGCATTATTCACTCAGTGGATTCTAATTTCCTTTGCTCTCATTGTGAGGTTTTTTTTTTTTAATGTGTGTGGATTCTTCAGCATTGTTGTGAAATAGTGTTTTTGTACCTTTTTTGTGTTGCTAGCCGAGCAATATCCGTGGATAGGTTTGCTGGAAAAAGAGGTTGTCTGAGAACATGTTTGCCAGCCTCAAAGGCATCTTGGGTTGGAAAGAAGTTTTCTATCTGTGGACATGGTTTGTGAATTTGTGCCCCCTGTTGAGGTGTATACGCCCCAGGACATCTGGGAAAAACCCAGGAATTATTTGGAATTCTGGGAATTTTCCATGGTTTTAATTTTAAGTTATTTTTTTAAAAATTTTGACTGGTAAAAACTGATACTCTTAACAAAGAATATTACTATATACTACAGCAGAATAATACTGCAGCAATAAACCATAAATGAGAGAAAAATACCAAAATAAACTTTAGTTGCAAAGGAAATGCGCCATTTGCAACAACAAAACACCTTTCACACACAAGCATCTGCCAACAGCAAAATGTGTTGAAGGCATTAAGATGAGGACTGTGCAATACTTCGTAACAACAAATTGCTTCTGATGAGTGTGATGTCACAAGTGCTCACTTTAGATTCATTTGAGCAGTTGCCAGCGCGATCACATGCACGCACATTTCACTCGCATATGAGCAGTACCTACTCCCGTTTTTCTGACTGCTTGAATCCATATGCTAACTGGAAAAAAATGTTTTTTTGATGCACCCAAGTTGCCAGATTTGTGCATATGCAAAGCAGTCTTAAGTTGTACTGGGGAGGGGAAAGGGGGGGGGGGATTAGTCTCCACTTGACCCATGTTTACATTTAGTGAAATTCCCGTATCGTGTACAGTGCCCATGTCAAATGAAAACAAAACTGATTTCTGTGGCCGCGAGCTATCAAATGAATTAAAAAAACATTCACATAATTACGGAAGGCTGAAATATATTATAGTTTTAGTTTTCTGATTTTATTTCATTTCACATTTTTGGCAGTCAAGCAATAAATGCCTGGCAGAACAATGAAATTATTTTTATGAGTTTGCTAAACAAGTTTGGCTTTTATTAACTTTTTCTGCTGAGGCTGTCAATTTATTTGAAACAAAGCATTTCATTCCACAGTATAGGCTAGTTCCTACTGTTTGCAGAATTTCAATAGCACATTTTCATCTTCTGGCACGTATGGCATGTTGTCATAATAAGGAATCAAATGAGAGATAGTACAGTACTGGTACTCCAACAAAATTTACATTCCGAAAACCGCACTGAAAAGCTACATATCGGGTTGGGGCCTACTTCATTGTGAATCTGGACATACGAATGGGCACTCCAAGCCGAATTATGCAATTTAGTGTGGTTTACAAACTTCCGGTGCTCTTGTAATAACCTCTGATGCCCTGTTGTTTTTATGACATAATGTAAGATGTCTTAATGCTTTATATGTACCAACATGGGCTTCCTATGCCATCGTAGCTGCGCAAGAGTTGTAACATCTGTTTTCAGGTACACTCTGGTAACTGCTGAAAGAATTTGTTTTCAACAGGTCTCGGGTAAAATATTCCGAATGGTGGTTTGAAAGCATTACTTTCCAAGTAAATTTCCTTTTATGTTTTGTGTGAGAATGTGTGAGTAATTTCTTAAATCACAGAGCATTTGACTCTCGTTTACAGCTTAACATTTTGAGGACTGCCCACTTAGAAGAATTTTGAACCCAGAAAACCAGACATTTATTTTCATTATTCTAAATTTTATTGTCACATTTGTGTGATGAATCTTACAGTGTAACACGTGCAAAAAAGATCAATATTGCATGTGAAAACCACTTGCTTGTCACTTAGTAATCTTCGAGGTCAATATTATAAGTGAAAGCTTAGCTTTTCTTGTAGCTACACTATGTATATTAGTTTAAACCATTAACTTTTGCTATTTGTGTGTTCACACTACTTAACAGTGATGTTGCTATTCGCTGACTACATCATGTGTCCTATGGTCTGGATATCTGCTGTCATCGGCTGGCGAGATTACGACATGAGCTATGATTGGCTTACAATAGGGCATCATAATCTTGGTTTCCATGCTTTAGAAATTAACATGGTGTGTTTGGTGCATTCAAATTTGCAATTTTGTAATTACGAAAAAATGTAGCGCATCGTAATACGAAAATATGCAGCGTATATGGTGCTGCACATCACCAAAAATCTTTCCAAGACTTTTTCTTTCTTTTCCCCCTTCCTAAAGTGGTGGCAGAAAGTTCTACGCCAATGATGTATAAAATGTCAACCATTCAAAGGATTGATAAGTTTTACAGTTCCAGGGAAAAGTATACGGTCACCTGGGAAAAAGTGTATTTTCTAACCGGGAAATCGGAATTTTTTTTCCTTGTCCATGTATACACCCTGCATGTGCAAGTGTTCCCAACTGTAATGTAATAGTGGTACTCTGATGATTTTAAATGTTGCAAGATTAGTGAATAGATCACTCATGGCACAGAAAATTCATTGTGCTGAAAATCGTAAAGGAGAAAAGGAAGGAAAAAGGGATTGCTGAAGCAACACCAGCTTATTCTTCACTTGGGACAAGAAAAATTTGACAGATAAGTAAGACTGACACATTCCTGTAGGGTTTGATATGGATTATACTTTGTAGTTACAATCAGTACAGTGATGATCCCACTTTAAACAAACTCCTATTTAGTGTCAAAGAAATCAGGCAGTTTTCTGGATGCAAGTCATTACTTCAAAGCTGGCTTCATGAGGGTGGTTTCCAACATTAAAAAAATTTCATCCTGGACATTGGTCATTGAGAGAACTGGATTGCAAATTACTGTATTTGCATCTGGCAAGAAGCATTTTATTTAGTGATATTATGTGGCCTGAAAAGACCTGGGTTAATTTGTCTCGTAACTGGACAGAAGAGACCATGCAGCACAAGGAACAACAAAATCACTATCAGGCAAAGTTGCCATTATAATTGTCTTAACACTGCCACACTTATCATTCAATCAAAACTGAGAATTCCTGTTTGATTTCTCAAAGAAAGACAACTGCAGTGAGGAAATTAACATTATTTGATTTCGTCAAGTCATTTTATAATAGTCTTATTCAAAATGTTCCTCTGAATTCAACTCTAGCCATAGAAAACATGCCATACCACTCTTTTGGTCTGCATGAAGATCCTAGCGAACCCAGGAATGTTTTGAAATTGCTAAATATGTATGGGAATTGGATATATGCCTTCTCCCCTTCCCCCTTCTCCCTCTCCCCTTCCCCCTTCTCCCTCTCCCCTTCCCCCTTCTCCCTCCCCCCTTCCCCCTCAGCCCTTCCCCCTTCTCCCTCCCCCCTTCCCCCTCACCCCTCTCCCCTTCCCTGTTCTCCCCCTTCTTCCCCTCCCCTTCTCCACACCCTCCCCTTCCCCTCCCACTTTCCCCCACTACCCCTCTACCCTCTCACCCTCCCTCCCTCTCCCCATCCCTACCCCTCCCTCCCCCTCCCTCTTCCCCTCCCTCCCCATCCCTCTCCCCCCTCCCTCCCCATCCCTCCCCATCCCTCTCCCCCCTCCCTCCCCATCCCTCTCCCCCCTCCCTCCCCATCGTCCCACTCCCCCTCCCTCTCTGCCCTCCCAATCCTCCCACTCCCCATCCCTATCCTTCTCCCTCCCCCTCTCTTTGTCCTTCGCCTCCCCCCTCCTACCCTCTCTCTACCCCCCCTCTCTACCCCCTCTCCCCCTCTCTCTACCCCCTCTCTCTACCCCCTCTCCCCCTCTCTCTACCCCCTCTCCCCCTTTCTCTACCCCCTCTCCCCCTCTCTCTCCCCCCTCTCCCCCTCTCTCTACCCCCTCTCTCTACCCCCCTCTCTACCCCCTCTCCCCCTCTCTCTACCCCCTCTCTCTACCCCCCTCTCTACCCCCTCTCCCCTTCTCATCCCCCCTCTCTCATCCCCCCTCTCTCATCCCCCCTCTCTCATCCCCCCTCTCTCATCCCCTCTCTCTCCCCCCTCCCTCCCCCCTCCCTCCCCCTCTCTCCCCCTCTGACAAGAACTTGAACATTGGCAGCAGAGATAAGGCGGCTATTTGGGACTGGAGAAAATAGCCTGAGATTGTCGTCTTACCTGCTCACAAAGACAGTGCTACTGCTGTTCTTTCACACAAGGACTAAATTGAGAAGATGCAGAGCCTGCCAAAGAAGGTGGAGAACAAGGCTAGGGCTCTTCTCAAGGACGCTGATTTACCAGAAGGGATCAGCAAAAAAAACTGTTAACCTCGTGGACCTGTACCGGCAAGATTTAATGGAATTTCTGATGTTCACAAAGATCAAATGCCATTGCACCCCACTGTCAGCAACATTATGATATCTGCATATTTGGTGGCAAAATACCTGACAGAAGTCCTTAAGTGGGTAAATGCACTCATCATGTCCGCAGTTCTGTGGATTTAGTAAAATACCTCAACAACTTCAGGTGAAAGACTCTGATATCCTGGGGAGTTTTGATGTGATTTTGTTATTCACAGGGTACCTCTAAAAGAGTACTAGAGCTTATTGTCAGAAATTTTACAAGAATACCGACCTTTTCAGGTGTGTCTGACCTCCCGTATTTTCTGTTTAATGGAGAATACTATCAACAAACAGTTGTCACAATGTGCAGTCCAATCTCACCTGTGGTCGCGAATTTGTATATTGTATACCTTTGTTTACCTTGAGGAAGAAGCCCTGGCATCATCCAAATGGAAACTCGCATGTTTTTTCCATTATGTGGATGACGCATTTGTCATCTTGCCCCATGGTAGGGACCAAGTCTTCCTGACTTGATTACACATTTGGACTCCATGCATCCTAACACCAAATTCACTGTGGAGACCAAAGCAGAAGGAAGATTACCATTCCTGGACATCATGGTCAAGTGAAGAGCTAATGGCATCCTGGCACGCTATCTGCCCCACCACAGCTGTACAACCTGTGGAGATGGAATAAGTCATGGAGGAAGTGGCAGCCAATGCCTTTATACCATAAAGTGGTATACTATCGGGAAAAGTTGGTTGCATATTGAAGAAGTGCAGAGTAAAAATGTCTTTTGCCCATCCAGTAAAACTTAGCATTATTGGAAAACATCAAAGATGATTTCAGTTTGCAGAAGGCCGGCTTATACCAGATTACGTGTCATTGTTGGAAGACATATATTGGACACACAGAGTGCACCAGTGAAGATTGTTGTGAAGACCACCAGAGGCACACTCCACTGATGCATTCCAACAAGTCAGCGGTCGTAGAGCACTGTTCATCTGAGAATCATGAGCATGATCATACCAGGATCTTAGTACAGACTTCCAAGTACTAGGACGGTATCTTTTGAGAGGCCATAGAAATCTGCACCAGGGAGGATTTCATCAACCAAGATTGCGGCTACAGTCCTAGCACAGTGCTTGGGAACCAGCTGAAATCCTGTGCCTGTTGGACACTTTGAACTGGGAGTAAGCCCATGGACTGTTTACTTTCATCTACATCTACATCTACATTGATACTCCGCAAGCCACCCAACGGTGTGTGGCGGAGGGCACTTTACGTGCCACTGTCATTACCTCCCTTTCCTGTTCCAGTCGCGTATGGTTCGCGGGAAGAACGACTGTCTGAAAGCCTCCGTGCGCGCTCTAATCTCTCTAATTTTACATTTGTGATCTCCTCGGGAAGTATAAGTAGGGGGAAGCAATATATTCGATACCTCATCCAGAAACGCACCCTCTCGAAACCTGGCGAGCAAGCTACACCGCGATGCAGAGCGCCTCTCTTGCAGAGTCTGCCACTTGAGTTTATTAAACATCTCCGTAACGCTATCACGGTTACCAAATAACCCAGTGACGAAACGCGCCGCTCTTCTTTGGATCTTCTCTATCTCCTCCGTCAACCCGACCTGGTACGGATCCCACACTGATGAGCAATACTCAAGTATAGGTCGAACGAGTGTTTTGTAAGCCACCTCCTTTGTTGATGGACTACATTTTCTAAGCACTCTCCCAATGAATCTCAACCTGGTACCCGCCTTACCAACAATTAGTTTTATATGATCATTCCACTTCAAATCGTTCCGTACGCATACTCCCAGATATTTTACAGAAGTAACTGCTACCAGTGTTTGTTCCGCTATCATATAATCATACAATAAAGGATCCTTCTTTCTATGTATTCGCAATACATTACATTTGTCTATGTTAAGGGTCAGTTGCCACTCCCTGCACCAAGTGCCTATCCGCTGCAGATCTTCCTGTATTTCGCTACAATTTTCTAATGCAGCAACTTCTCTGTATACTACAGCATCATCCGCGAAAAGCCGCATGGAACTTCCGACACTATCTACTAAGTCATTTATATATATTGTGAAAAGCAATGGTCCCATAACACTCCCCTGTGGTACGCCAGAGGTTACTTTAACGTCTGTAGACGTCTCTCCATTGATAACAACATGCTGTGTTCTGTTTGCTAAAAACTCTTCAATCCAGCCACACAGCTGGTCTGATATTCCGTAGGCTCTTACTTTGTTTATCAGGCGACAGTGCGGAACTGTATCGAACGCCTTCCGGAAGTCAAGAAAAATAGCATCTACCTGGGAGCCTGTATCTAATATTTTCTGGGTCTCATGAACAAATAAGGCGAGTTGGGTCTCACACGATCGCTGTTTCCGGAATCCATGTTGATTCCTACATAGTAGATTCTGGGTTTCCAGAAATGACATGATACGCGAGCAAAAAACATGTTCTAAAATTCTACAAGAGATCGACGTAAGAGATATAGGTCTATAGTTTTGCGCATCTGCTCGACGACCCTTCTTGAAGACTGGGACTATCTGTGTCTCATCATCATCAACCTGCTTGGTTTTTTCGGGTGTTATAAGTTACTTATCTGTCATTGTACTCCACTAGTTAACATGTTACCTCAGCTTGCATAGCCAGAGGCATTCTCTAGATCCACAGTTGAAGGAAGGTGTCTCAACTTTTCTTTTTTCTTTCTTCCATTTCTAACTGCATGGTCAGAATTGCTTCAGTTACCTTTTCTGGATAGCAAGTGGATCACTTTACTATTATTTATTTACTGTTATTCTTTCCTTTCTCAGACGTTATGGCTGGTTAAAAAGGGAAAGTGACGCGGACCTTGATGAAGCGTGACTTCCTTTTTTGTATTTTTTTGTATACTCTTCAAGGCAGCCATCTGTCAAACTGGTATTGACAATTATCCACTAGTACTTTCTTTGGCATTCTGATAATGATCTTCTGTGAGCTTACGGTAGGAGACTAGATCAAAAAACTTCTAGTTCTTGTATCCCAGAAATTTCAGTAACACCAAAGGCAAATTATAACACCTGCCAACTTGACCGGAGATCATTTGGTGCATTACATATATGCACTTTTTGTCCACATCGTTTCCTATTCATCTCCTTTTGTGCCTCAAGCGAGCATTTCTCTATCATATTTGACGTACTCCTGCAATGTATCTGCCATTCTTGTTATTTCCATCCGCATCTTGTAAGTTAATGCCTTTACTTCGTGCTCATCTGAAACTGTTTCATCTGCTGGAAAGCCACTACAGATTTTACTATGGCTATCTCCTTTTTCGGTGTCTTTGCATTCTCACATTGTCTGATTTAACTTCAGATTAATTTCATTCTAAGGTACTTTTCCTTTTCGTAACAATGCCAATATCTCCTAAACCATTCCCTGGTAATACCCTGTAGTGGTCCAACTACAAATATGCCCTCTCTTCATTAAACATAACTTGAGCCTGCCTATCTCTGTCTTCAGATCTTCCATTTCCCCCACATGTATATACCGGTATATTAAATTTAACATAGAGCTAAGAATACCTGTCAAGGAGATCAAGAAAGACGATCTGTAAAGTACCTGATGATAAGGGGTTTATTAGGTAGGAGAAGAAATGGTGAAAAAAGTAGCTACAAGTTATCAGACTGGTTACACACTGCCACAGGTCTTAAAGATACTGAGGTTGAGCCACTTACGATACACTGATGTGCAAAATTTTAGGATGAAGGTAACTTTTGCATGAAATGTCACTGCCAAGAAGCATAGCTTTATGAAACTTGGACCATACATAGAAAGAGCTGCTACAGTGTAGTGCAGAAGGTAACTGAAAGAAATACAAAGTGGGACATAGAGAAATGAAGTTTGTATTCAGACACAACAATTACACTGAAGTCACCGGGATTTGTGAGAGTCCTTGGACATTACAAAAAACGGGACATGGTTCTTAATGGGATGAATGATTGCCATGGATGGCAGTGTATGCTGCGAAATGCTCCCACACTGGCTACAAGATTATTAAGAAGTTCTTGTGCAAGGATGCCCCATTCCACATTACATGTTCTTATCTGTAGCATCTAGCAGCATGAGGGTACATCCAGGATCCATACTCAGACTGAATCTTCTCTCATTCGCTAAGAGCATGTGACCCCACCCCTCGTTGGTCTAGTCCTTATGCTCTTGGCACCATCACAAATGCTGCTACCAATGTATGGGTATCACTGGAATATAACATACTGGTTGTTGGGCAGAGAGATCACACCAAGCAGTTGCTGTGTCACTGTGGACCATGATGTTGTGTGTGTTGCAGAACTGTTAAATGTAGTTACAATTGTGTCCACTGTGTGATTTGGGTCCATTATTTCCTGTAGCACAATGTAGTGGTCATGTGCTGCTGTAGTTGATTGTGGTTGACCATCCTCACTCCTTCAGATTGAACTGCCTGTGGCTTTGGAACATCTTCAAACATGAAAACAATGCAGTGAGCAATACCAAACTCATGGGCTGCACTTGCCTCAGTTTCCAGTTTCCCAGTTATCTGCATGTGATGTGATCCAGATATTGTCTCAGGGCCATGTTGCAATGAAGGAAACCACCACAGTGCACTGTAACTGTTGACTGATTGACACACACATCTTTTCCCGTTCCTTCATGTGCCTTGTGTTGGAGCCAGCCTCCTTGTGACTCTATAGCCATACTGACCTCACTGTATGACATCAAGCTTTCTATGTATGACTAAGAGACCTTGGGCAACACACTCCAGCACTTTCAATCATTTCCACGAAGTTACTTTACCTATCTCATCTTTAAGGGGGGACGTTGATTAAAAACACACACTATTTCAAAAATGCACCAAATCCACAGTTTTGGAGATAAGGCAATGAAATTTTGTACCAAGCTTTACATGAAAGTAACACATTTACATATAAAATCCTTTGATATATATATATATATATATATATATATATATATATATATATATATATATATATTCAGCTTTTTTTTAATGAAATTTGAAGTTTTATTTTCAAAAAATAATGTATGTTCCTTTTTCTCAGAAAGTATTAGAGATTTCTACAAAAATTTCTGTGTTTCATCTCTCTATATGTCGTATATCTCAGCTTGCAATCAGAATTTCAAAATTTGCACTTGAGACAATGTTTATTAGGTTTACAGAAATATGTGTACAAAATTTCATAATTCTAGCATTCATAGAATCCGAGGAAAAGGTACATAAACTTTAAAAAACAAACTTTTTCAGGAAACGCAATTTGAAGTTCAACCTAACTTTTTTTCCTTATGTCACTTCTTCAGAAATTTACGTCCACACCTACATCCATACTCCGCAAGCCAGCTGACGGTGTGTGGCGGAGGGCGCCTGAGTTGTCTTTCCCTTCAAGGCTTCTCTTCTTGTTGTCTGTCTTCTTTCCTTTACCAGGTCTTCAACTGACTTTTCAGCTGCAGAGATGCACTGTAAATCTATTTTTCTCAGGATGTCTAGAGTAAAATTTCCTATCGTGAAGCACATTCTTTCTAATACCTTCATCCTCCTGATGTTCCCATCATTAAATACAATAACTGCATCATAAGTTGCATTTCTGACAACTGTAGCAGATGCAAATGTGTTTTTAGAGCATCCTTTCCAGATGAGTGAATTTAGAGACTCATTTGGATTTTGGGTTTTGCCATGAACACACTTTTTGAGAAGTGCGGGATCGGCCAGAAACCTGTCAGTGGGCTTGACAAGATCCAATATACAATTTGGAAGCCTCTCCTTGTGAATGTAGGGGTTGTTATCCCTCTGAGCTTGGCTTGGCAGGGAGGCCACGTCACACTTTAATTAATTTTCAGGCACTTTGGATGCGATTTCAACGTTGAAACATTGGGAACTTATTCTCCATGAGTTGTACTAACAAATAAAAAATAAATTGAAAATTTACATTGTTTGTCAGTTTCGCCAATGTTCCCCCTTGTTTTGCAGTGCAATGTAGATAAAAATACAGCTAGGAAGAGAGATTAGAGCTTAACATTCTGGCAACAGAAAGGTCATTAGAGAGCACACACTTGAATCAGGGTAGGAAATGGGTTGCATCCTTTAACAGAATCTTTCTGGCATTTGCCTGAGTGTTGAAGGAAACCATGCAAAACCTAAATTTTGCTGATTGAACAAGTATTTGAACTCTAGTCCTTCCACAGGGAAGTATAAGTAAAGCTGTTAGAGAACTGGAAGGGAAAATATTGCAGGAAATGTGTAGACAGGAATGGATGGATGAAGAGGAGGAGCAACATTAATGAGAATCATGACTACCATTCCACTGTGTGTGTGTGTGTGTGTGTGTGTGTGTGTGTGTGAGAGAGAGAGAGAGAGAGAGAGAGAGAGAGAGAGAGAGAGAGAGAGAGAGAGAGAAAGGGGGGGGGTCGGTCGTGTGCAAAGCCTATCACAATATTCCAGGAAAACCTGGATGGAGGTAGTACAAGAAAACAGCAGTGGAGTATAAAAGGTGGAAAAGGTTGTAAATAGAACTAGCAACCTATCCCAACTTTGCACCGGTAGCACTAAATATCTACGGCTGGAAGATTTGTCCGGTTTAGCGGTAATTTTGTTTACGGGCCAGGCAGAGAGTTATGATCAGAAATCGGAGAACAATATTAGGTAACTGAATATCATTATTTTCCTAAAAGTTAAACGATTTAAGTGGCATATCCCACTTTTCAACATACTCCAGCGGCAAAAATCGCGCATGGAGTTCTCAACAGCAACCCATTAACGAAGCAAACCACGCATTCAGGGTGATGTCCCACCAGTGGAAGGGATGCGTTAGCTCGCAGCTCCTATTATTGCCACAAAGTTTCACTCCAAATGCCAGTTAAGTATGGCACAGATAACATTTATGTCTGTTGAGAAATCGCTGACCCCAGTGTCAATCAGCCAGGAGTAACAAAATTTGGTTCCTAAGAGTAACCTTCACACGTAACGTGTATCCACAGGACATGTGGCCTGTAATTGAAGAAATGTCATGATGATCTCTCCATTGGCAAAAGATTCTGGAATAGTCCCCCATTCGGACCTCCGGGAGGGGACTGCCAAGGGGGAGGTTACCATGAGAAAAAGATTAAATAATCAACGAAAGGATAACGCTCTATGAGTCGGGGTGTGGAATGTCAGAAGCTTGAACGTGGTAGGGAAACCAGAAAATCTGAAAAGGGAAATGCAAAGGCTCAATCTAGATATAGTAGGGGTCAGTGAAGTGAAGTGGAAGGAAGACAAGGATTTCTGGTCAGATGAGTATCGGGTAATATCAACAGCAGCAGAAAACGGTATAACAGGTGTAGGATTCGTTATGAATAGGAAGGTAGGGCAGAGGGTGTGTTACTGTGAACAGTTCAGTGACCGGGTTGTTCTAATCAGAATCGACAGCAGACCATCACCGACAACGATAGTTCAAGTATACATGCCGACGTCGCAAGCTGAAGATGAACAGATAGAGAAAGTGTGGGAGGATATTGAAAGGGTAATGCAGTATGTAAAGGGGGACGAAAATCTAATAGTCATGGGCGACTGGAATGCAGTTGTAGGGGAAGGAGTAGAAGAAAAAGTTACAGGAGAATATGGGCTTGGGACAAGGAATGAAAGAGGAGAAAGACTAATTGAGTTCTGTAACAAGTTTCAGCTAGTAATACCAAATACCCTGTTCAAGAATCACAAGAGGAGGAGGTATACTTGGAAAAGGCCGGGAGATACGGGAAGATTTCAATTAGATTACATCATGGTCAGACAGAGATTCCGAAATCAGATACTGGATTGTAAGGTGTACCCAGGAGCAGATATAGACTCAGATCACAATACAGTAGTGATGAAGAGTAGGCTGAAGTTCAAGACATTAGTCAGGAAGAATCAATACGCAAAGAAGTGGGATACGGAAGTACTAAGGAATGACGAGATACGTTTGAAGTTCTGTAACGCTATAGATACAGCAATAAGGAATAGCGCAGTAGGCAGTACAGTTGAAGAGGAATGGACATCTCTAAAAAGGGCCATTACAGAAGTTGGGAAGGAAAACATAGGTACAAAGAAGGTAGCTGCGAAGAAACCATGGGTGACAGAAGAAATACTTCAGTTGATTGATGAAAGGAGGAAGTACAAACATGTTCCGGGAAAATCAGGAATACAGAAATACAAGTCGCTGAGGAATGAAATAAATAGGAAGTGCAGGGAAGCTAAGACGAAATGGCTGCAGGAAAAATGTGAAGACATCGAAAAAGATATGATTGTCAGAAGGACAGACTCAGCATACAGGAAAGTCAAAACAACCTTTGGTGACATTAAAAGCAACGGTGGTAACATTAAGAGTGCAACGGGAATTCCACTGTTAAATGCAGAGGAGAGAGCAGATAGGTGGAAAGAATACATTGAAAGCCTCTATGAGGATGAGTATTTGTCTGATGTGATAGAAGAAGAAACAGGAGTCGATTTAGAAGAGATAGGGGATCCAGTATTAGAATCGGAATTTAAAAGAGCTTTGGAGGACTTACGGTCAAATAAGGCAGAAGGGATAGATAGCATTCCATCAGAATTCCTAAAATCATTGGGGGAAGTGGCAACAAAACTACTATTCATGTTGGTGTGTAGAATATATGAGTCTGGTGATATACCATCTGACTTCCGGAAAAGCATCATCCACACAATTCCGAAGTGCGAGAATTATCGCACAATCAGCTTAACAGCTCATGCATCGAAGCTGCTTACAAGAATAATATACAGAAGGATGGAAAAGAAAATTGAGAATGCGCTAGGTGACGATCAGTTTGGTTTTAGGAAAAGTAAAGGGACGAGAGAGGCAATTCTGACGTTACGGCTAATAATGGAAGCAAGGCTAAAGAAAAATCAAGACACTTTCATAGGATTTGTCGACCTGGAAAAAGCGTTCGACAATATAAAATGGTGCAAGCTGTTCGAGATTCTGAAAAAAGTAGGGGTAAGCTATAGGGAGAGACGGGTCATATACAATATGTACAACAACCAAGAGGGAATAATAAGAGTGGACGATCAAGAACGAAGTGCTCGTATTAAGAAGGGTGTAAGACAAGGCTGTAGCTTTTCGCCCCTACTCTTCAATCTGTACATGGAGGAAGCAATGATGGAAATAAAAGAAAGATTCAGGAGTGGAATTAAAATACAAGGTGAAAGGATATTAATGATACGATTCGCTGATGACATTGCTATCCTGAGTGAAAGTGAAGAAGAATTAAATGATCTGCTGAACGGAATGAACAGTCTAATGAGTACACAGTATGGTTTGAGAGTAAATCGGAGAAAGACGAAGGTAATAAGAAGTAGTAGAAATGAGAACAGCGAGAAACTTAACATCAGGATTGATGGTCACGAAGTCAGTGAAGTTAAAGAATTCTGTTACCTAGGCAGTAAAATAACCAATGACGGACGGAGCAAGGAGGACATCAAAAGCAGACTCGTTATGGCAAAAAAGGCATTTCTGGCCAAGAGAAGTCTACTAATATCAAATACCGGCCTTAATTTGAGGAAGAAATTTCTGAGGATGTACGTCTGGAGTACAGCATTGTATGGTAGTGAAACATGGACTGTGGGAAAACCGGAACAGAAGAGAATCAAAGCATTTGAGATGTGGTGCTATAGACGAATGTTGAAAATTAGGTGGACTGATAAGGTAAGGAATGAGGAGGTTCTACGCAGAATCGGAGAGGAAAGGAATATGTGGAAAACACTGATAAGGAGAAGGGACAGGATGATAGGACATCTGCTAAGACATGAGGGAATGACCTCCATGGTACTAGAGGGAGCTGTAGAGGGCAAGAACTGTAGAGGAAGACAGAGATTGGAATACGTCAAGCAAATAATTGCGGACGTAGGTTGCAAGAGCTACTCTGAGATGAAGAGGTTAGCAGAGGAAAGGAATTCGTGGCGGGCCGCATCAAACCAGTCAGTAGACTGGCGAACAAAAAAAAAAAAAAAAAAAAAAAAAAAAAAAAAACAGAGAACTTCAATTTATATATATGAAGAGAACAATTACAAATTTGCCATGACGATACAAAAAAATTCCATAGATTCTTTGTGGTGTTGGTTCCAGAATACCAGGATTGTTCTTAAAAGTAAATAAATAATTTAAAACTGAAGATAAGTATTGGTTGAGACCATATAACAAAATAGTATCCCATAAAACGAAATAAAGTGACACAGTTGACAATGTACAAATTGCTCAACATTGTAAAACCAGTCATCTGCCTCTGCCTGCTAAGCATTGATTTTCCTTTCTTAATTTGACTATTACAGCTTTCTTCCATTACCATAGCAAAAGTTGATAAATTTTGTCACTTGGGTTTATTTTTCTTGATTCATATTGGTGTCCTTTTGCCCTATTTTAAGGCAGTATGCATACAAAAATAGATAGAAACAAGTAATTTTTTGGTTCACAGTGGTTGATGATATTTATCGCTATACCATATGATATTTGTTCATATAAGTGGTAAGTGGTGGTGCTGTTTACGGTTTTAAAAGTGCTGCTGTTTGTGGGTGTTGGGGGGGGGGGGGGGGGGGGGGATTGTAAGAGCAGAAGTGTGGTAGTTGATTTGTACTGTACTGCATGAAATGTTTTGTCCTTGATAATTGTAAATTGTAATAGAGATATTTCGTGCATCCTACCCCCCCCCCCCCCCCCTCCACACACACACACACACACACACACACACACACACACACACACACAAGAAAAAGAAAAACAAAACCCTTCATCCTTCCCGTCTCTATCCCCTCCTTGGTTTTTTCTCTCCAGAGTGGTTCTGTTTTTTGCCCCTCCCTTGGAATGCTGTTGCTCTTTGGCTTTAACCCTTCATACATTTTATGTATCTAACATCCTTGCTTTACTGTTAGATTAAATGGATGTACATTATGTTGTCCTGCGCCATTATGGGCCATAGCAGTTGGTACAATGGAAAAGACTATCTCATGTTTCAATTTTTGCTTTATTTTTGAAATGTTATTAAAAAGATTTTTATATGTATACATTGAGTTGGCTCTACTTCTAGTTAACCTTTTTTTACAAGTATGAAGTAATTTGAGAGGTGGTGGTGTTTGTCAGTGTCGTACTATTGTTTCTCTTTATGGTTTACAATGAATGACTGTGTGTCACTGCTGCATATGATTGTTGTTTGTATACTGCATATGTGGAGCTGCTGCTGTTTATGGAAAACAATTTAAAAAGCTTAAGTGCGATAGATGACAATGTTATTGTAGTAATTGTTTTAACGTTGATGACTGGAAATATTAATTCCTGCATCCTGACAGTGCACCCTCTTCGTGAGGTTACCTTGTGGCAGTGTACAAAGTAGACTATCAGTTATATGTTTGTCCTCCCACTGTTCATAAAAACTTGACTTTGTACATACACAGGCTTAACATGATTTGGATGTTACTAAGGAAAATGCCATTTTGTCTGTCTGGTGTGTGTGTATCCCAATACAATAGGCTATTTATCCTGTAGTAAGCACTCAATTTTTGTAGCAATTTGTAGTTTTAATGTACACAGAGGATGATCTGAAAATGGATTCAGGTGAACCAAAACTATTCATCAATTTTTAAAATTAAAAAAAAAAATAATAATAATAAAATAATAATAAATTCACTGTATCTTGCAACTTTAACTTTTCCTGCATCTAACTGGTTAACACAAGTTGCTGTCCCTCTATTAACCCAGTATGCTGGAAATCCAGAATCAAGTAACTTTGTAGTGTGTTAATTAACTTATGTTACAGTATTCAGTTACATACAGGTACATAGAAGTAATGTGATCATATCAAAGCAAAACGGCAACTTCAGATTTTTAGTGGTGAGTGCGATTGGATATGCATGACTTTAATTATCAAAGGTGGCTTTACATTGAGGGGAATTACATATGAATTCTACGTCACAGATGGATTTGTGATACTGAAGAACATTTTTATTTTTGGGATTGTAACTATTTACCTTTTAATCAGATTGTACTAAAAGATAACATATTAAGATGCCCTTTACATTTATCAATCTACAGAAGGAAAAGGCAGAGGATACCAAAGTCGGTGATAAGTGTGATGAACCAAAATCAGATTTAATATTTCTAATAATCATGTCCAACCAACCCAGTATGATAATGAAACAGTAGTTAAAATTTTATAGTGCATGGTCATGGGTTATGGCTTTGACGAAGTAATACTGTGACATATATCTTGTCTTTGTAAAGTTGACTATATTGCCCATTTTCTGCCCCAGCATCCTTGATATTCATTATTGGGGGGGGGGGGGGGGGGGGAGGACTGATTTTAAAGTGTGTACTTTTGCGAGATCTGATTTCAAACAATGTAAACAAGCCTTTACAAACCCGTGATTGATTCACAAGCAATTGTAATTTGTCTGGAGAGCTAGATTCTCCAAAATGTACTGTGAAAAAGATACTTCTTTTATGTATATAGTGTGCATAAATATATCTCTTTCTTTAGCTCATTCAAGATGATATCAGTCATCCTTGAAGTTTTAGTTTCATGCCTCTCTTCCATTCTGTGCAAAATTGTTCTGTATCATTTTCCTTTCAGAAGTAATGTTTATGGTTTTCAGACACAGTCACCAGCATCTCTTTCGCCTAGCTGTTCAGGTTCAGGCAGTTACCCTGTATTGGGAACTTTCTCTAATAGTTCTTCTCACAGTTCCAGTTTTCCTGTGAATGTTCAACAGGTCAGAAGTAATTAATACTGTCACATTTTTGTATGACTATATGTTTCATTTTTTGCTCCTGCACATCATAGGGAATACTTTATTTTGCTCCATGTAGCAATACAGTTCGGTTTCAACCTTTTTTTCTTAACAGAAAGGCCTGAAAATCTTTTACAGTAGCAGTATGATCCCTGTTCAGTTTTACCCAAGTTTTACTATTTTCTTGCTGTTTTACAGCAACCTTCCAGGTGCTAAATAGCTCATTTAATTTTTGCATTTAATTTTTCTTAAACACTATTTTCAGCTATAGTGAAGTATTATTTGATGTTTATTTACAATTTTTAAATATCGTGATGCAGCTTGTGGCAGATTTATTGAAACCCTCCAATTTTTGCTGAGAACGTTTGCAATTAAAAATCCAATAAATTATTGTATATATTTGGCAATTGCATTATGCTCTCTGCTTAACATTTTAGTAATGTTTTATAAACATTTTCACATAAGTAAGCACGTAGTAGCAAACCTTGAGATCTAACCATTTTATGCCTGTCTGGAGAGCTGTTAATATATTTACATCTTTTAATTATTGTTATTGTCTTCATGGGTTCTTTTTTATGAAAACATCAATTTCTGTTGTTGTTATAGGCATTTGGTACTCAATAGCATGGATATTAGTATCTTATATTTTCCTTGCCATACTGTTCATGCAGAAATTGCATGCATGTGTGAAAATATGTAAACTTAAAATAATTTTTAATCATGTGTAACTGAACTTAGTTTCAGGTTTTCAGGTCCCTTACTTTTGTGTCTGTCTGTGCACTGGCGATTTTTCTTTACATTCCTTCCCCTTTTAGCATAGAAAGATTGCTTGCTTGTGTGGTTTCACAACCAAATGATCCATATCTTCCAGCAAATAAGAGAATTGCTGTTAAGAGTTGTCAAATTCCCAACAACCTTCAGTGAAATTTTGCATTACTTTTCAGGAAATAATAAGCATTAGCTGTACAAAAAACTAGTCAACTGCCACGTCAAAGTTTCTGCATGTTTGGATGTATACAAATTGACTAAAACAAGGTGTAGGCAAGGGATTTTTTTTGGTAAAGTGCAGCTCATTGTTCAGAGTCTCCACAGGTGGTGCAGCACAATATTTCTCATTCACTGTGTGTAATGCGGGCACGGAGTTGATGTGACAGAGTGGAAAAATGTGCCAAAGAAAATGTGATGCTGTAGAGAAAGTTTTGAATTTTTGCTGGTGTATTGACATGATATTTCCTAGTGGTTTACCAGCAGTGGCAGAATTTGTCTGACAGATTCACAGTGGAATTGCTCCTGGAAGTTGTAAAGAATTCAGAATGTATTCATTGCCATGGAGTTCCAGAATATAATTCGTAAGTGATGGGCAGTGTGTGTGTTTTTTTATAAGGTAGAAGGAACCATTCTTTTTGTGAAAAGTTGATAAGGCAGGATGATGACAACAGCGGAGAAATTATGTGTTCAATTGATGCTGAAGGTTAGCCTTATGTAAAACTTCATCAATATCCTAATTCCAGCGCAGAGCAGCAGCATTTTATGAAGTTGTACATATCTGACAGACATAAGAAAAAAGCGAACAGTTGCTGGAAGGTTCATGAACTTCAAAGTGTGCCCAACGTTAGTGAAAGAAATTCTGCTTAAAACTGCATGACCCAGCTTGCTGCTCAAGTGCAATAATTCTACTGAGCTGACCCAGTAAAGTGATCTTGGAACAATGCAAAGAATATTTCTTCATACTGGTTGTTTTGGTAACTCGGACTTCATTTTTAGTGTCTATAAACCATGAACCATGAACCATGGACCTTGCCGTTGGTGGGGAGGCTTGCGTGCCTCAGCGATACAGATGGCCGTACCGTAGGTGCAACCACAACGGAGGGGTATCTGTTGAGAGGTCAGACAAACATGTGGTTCCTGAAGAGGGGCAGCAGCCTTTTCAGTAGTTGCAGGGGCAACAGTCTGGATGATTGACTGATCAGTGATCAGGCCTTGTAACATTAATCAAAACGGCCTTGCTGTGCTGGTACTGCGAACGGCTGAAAGCAAGGGGAAACTACAGCCGTAATTTTTCCCGAGGACATGCAGCTTTACTGTATGATTAAATGATGATGGCGTCCTCTTGGGTAAAATATTCCGGAGGTAAAATAGTCCCCCATTCGGATCTCCGGGCAGGGACTACTCAGGAGGACGTCGTTATCAGGAGAAAGAAAACTGGCGTTCTACGGATCGGAGCGTGGAATGTCAGATCCCTTAATCGGGTAGGTAGGTTAGAAAATTTAAAAAGGGAAATGGATAGGTTAAAGTTAGATATAGTGGGAATTAGTGAAGTTCGGTGGCAGGAGGAACAAGACTTTTGGTCAGGTGATTACAGGGTTACAAATACAAAAGCTAATAGGGGTAATGTAGGAGTAGGTTTAATAATGAATAAAAAAATCGGAGTGCGGGTTAGCTACTACAAACAGCATAGTGAACGCATTATTGTGGCCAAGATAGACACAAAGCCCATGCCTACTACAGTAGTACAAGTTTATATGCCAACTAGCTCTGCAGATGAAGAAGAAATAGATGAAATGTATGACGAGATAAAAGAAATTATTCAGTTAGTGAAGGGAGACGAAAATTTAATAGTCATGGGTGACTGGAATTTGTCAGTAGGAAAAGGGAGAGAAGGAAACATAGTAGGTGAATATGGATTGGGGGGAAGGAATGAAAGAGGAAGCCGCCTTGTTGAATTTTGCACAGAGCATAACTTAATCATAGCTAACACTTGGTTCAAGAATCATAAAAGAAGGTTGTATACCTGGAAGAATCCTGGAGATACTAAAAGGTATCAGATAGATTATATAATGGTAAGACAGAGATTTAGGAACCAGGTTTTATATTGTTAGACTTTTCCAGGGGCAGATGTGGACTCTGACCACAATCTATTGGTTATGAACTGTAGATTAAAACTGAAGAAATTGCAAAAAGGTGCTAATTTAAGGAGATGGGACCTCGTTAAACTGAAAGAACCAGAGGTTGTAGAGAGTTTCAGGGAGAGCATAAGGGAACAATTGACAGGAATGGAGGAAAGAAATACAGTAGAAGAAGAATGGGTAGCTCTGAAGGATGAAGTAGTGAAGGCAGCAGAGGATCAAGTAGGTAAAAAGACGAGGGCTAATAGAAATCCTTGGGTAACAGAAGAAATATTGAATTTAATTGATGAAAGGAGAAAATATAAAAATGCAGTAAATGAAGCAGGCAAAAAGGAATACAAACGTCTCAAAAATGACATCGACAGGAAGTGCAAAATGGCTAAGCAGGGATGGCTAGAGTACAAATGTAAGGATGTAGAGGCTTGTCTCACTAGGGGTAAGATAGATACTGCGTACAGGAAAATTAAAGAGACCTTTGGAGAGAAGAGAACCACTTGTATGAATATCAAGAGCTCAGATGGCAACCCAGTTCTAAGCAAAGAAGGGAAAGCAGAAAGGTGGAAGGAGTATATAGAGGGTTTATACAAGGGCGATGTATTTGGGGACAATATTATGGAAATGGAAGAGGATATAGATGAAGACGAAATGGGAGATAAGATACTGCGTGAAGAGTTTGACAGAGCACTGAAAGACCTGAGTCGAAACAAGGCCCCGGAAGTAGACAACATTCCATTAGAACTACTGATGGCCTTGGGAGAGCCAGTCATGACAAAACTCTACCATCTGGTAAGCACGATGTATGGCGAAATACCCTCAGACTTCAAGAAGAATATAATAATTCCAATCCCAAAGAAAGCAGGTGTTGACAGATGTGAAAATTACCGAACTATCAGTTTAATAAGTCACAGCTGCAAAATACTAACGCGAATTCTTTACAGACGAATGGAAAAACTGGTAGAAGCCGACCGCGGGGAAGATCAGTTTGGATTCTGTAGAAATGTTGGAACACATGAGGCAATACTGACCTTACGACTTATCTTAGAAGAAAGATTAAGAAAAGGCAAACCTACGTTTCTAGCATTTGTAGACTTAGAGAAAGCTTTTGACAATGTTAACTGGAATACTCTCTTTCAAGTTCTGAAGGTGGCAGGGGTAAAATACAGGGAGCGAAAGGCTATTTACAATTTGTACAGAAACCAGATGGCAGTTATGAGAGTCGAGGGGCATGAAAGGGAAGCAGTGGTTGGGAAAGGAGTGAGACAGGGTTGTAGCCTCTCCCCGATGTTATTCAATCTGTATATTGAGCAAGCAGTAAAGGAAACAAAAGAAAAATTCGGAGTAGGTATTAAAATTCGTGGAGAAGAAGTAAAAACTTGAGGTTCGCCGATGACATTGTAATTCTGTCAGAGACAGCAAAGGACTTGGAAGAGCAGTTGAATGGAATGGACAGTGTCTTGAAAGGAGGATATAAGATGTACATCAACAAAAGCAAAACGAGGATAATGGAATGTAGTCAAATTAAGTCGGGTGATGCTAAGGGAATTAGATTAGGAAATGAGACACTTAAAGTAGTTAAGGAGTTTTGCTATTTAGGGAGTAAAATAACTGATGATGGTCGAAGTAGAGAGGATATAAAATGTAGACTGGCAATGGCAAGGAAATCGTTTCTCAAGAAGAGTAATTTGTTAACATCGAGTATAGATTTAAGTGTCAGGAAGTCGTTTCTGAAAGAATTTGTATGGAGTGTAGCCATGTATGGAAGTGAAACATGGACGATAACTAGTTTGGACAAGAAGAGAATAGAAGCTTTCGAAATGTGGTGCTACAGAAGAATGCTGAAGATTAGGTGGGTAGCTCACGTAACTAATGAGGAGGTATTGAATAGGATTGGGGAGAAGAGAAGTTTGTGGCACAACTTGACTAGAAGAAGGGATCGGTTGGTAGGACATGTTTTGAGGCATCAAGGGATCACAAATTTAGCATTGGAGGGCAGCGTGGAGGGTAAAAATCGTAGAGGGAGACCAAGTGATGAATACACTAAGCAGATTCAGAAGGATGTAGGTTGTAGTAGGTACTGGGAGATGAAAAAGCTTGCACAGGATAGAGTAGCATGGAGAGCTGCATAAAACCAGTCTCAGGACTGAAGACCACAACAACAACAACAACAAACTATCATATCTGAATTGTAACTAAACCAAAATATGGAGCTTGAGAAAAACTCTACATTGACTGGAATATGGAGAGATTCTTGGTTCGGATAACATCTCCTTAGAGGTTATTCAAAGATGTGGTTCACCCTTCAGGTCAATACTTGTCAAATTGTCCTCTAAACTGAGAAATTAAACATTATCTGTAACTTGAAAAATGATGCTGTTGTCAGATTAAAAAAGATAATAATGGTAAGCAGAAATTATTGGTTGGTCTTGCTGCTGTCTGTCACAGGTAAAATTCTCATTAGAATCTTAAATAAATAAATAAATAAATAAATTCATTATTTTTATATCTTAAGAACACACTTCTGGAGTCACAGTGGGGTTACTGAACATCCAGAGGTGCAACAGAAATGATTTTGTTTTCAATACCATTCCAATAAAAATGTACAGAACAGCACCTATTGTCTTAAGTCTACTAGTGCTGGAGAAAATTTTGAAATCAATCATGAGAGATCTACTATGTGGCCTTAACTGAGATGCTTTTATTGCCTTGGTTCAGGCATTTAATGTTGGTATGATGGATAAACATTATATTCACATAATATGTCAGTATCTTTCTTTATCATACATGGAATAAAACAGCATGGTACAATTGCACCACCTTTCTTTCTCCCTTGCTATGTGAAATACGAACCTAGAACAAAGGTTTTGATCTTGTGTTACTTTTCACTGAAGGGCTCAATCCCAAAATCTAATCAGTCATAGAAATAACTGAACCCCAGACAATGGAATGAATCATGGTAACAACTCTTCATATATTTCTTGTATATGCTGTTCTGCATTCTCAACAAATTGTATGACATACACACTGTTGTAATTGTAATCCACAACAGGTGCTTTTTGTTGTATTTTATCTGCTGCTATCAGCTTAAAATGATGGCTCACTAACAAGCAGTACCGATGGTGTGGTTTATTTGCTCTTTTTGGGTTCATAGCAATGAATTGCCTTTAATTTTCACATTTGCGCACCAATTATTTCAAATGCGAGGGTGTATTTCCCATGTTCCGTGACTTTTATTTTGGGTTGAATGTTTACCTGGGTAAATATATGATGAACAGTCCCATCGTTCAAAGTTCATGCAGTATCATAAAGTGGAAACTTTCTATTTTTGCGACCGGCAGAAAAGTATTATAAATTCAGTTGTCAATGAGATCAGTAGCCTGTGACACTGAGACAATGCCATACAAGTTTGTCCAGTTTTTCGTGTAAAGTTGCAAAATATACGTTTTTTAAATTGGGTAGTGTGTGGGTGATTTTGAACAATGCCGAGAACAAGAAAAGTGCTAAAATACTGTTTAATTATGACCCATAAATGTTACAGCTTTTCATGACACTCAGTGTGGCAAATTATCGTATAGAAAAGTGCATGATTTTGTATGGCGTATCTAGATTGACTCTATAAAATAAAATCCAGAAAGATTGGGAAGACAAGCAGTACTAAATGAAGAAGAAGAAGAATTGTTGAAGTAAGGTACTTTGAGTGCTGCATATTGGGGATTTCTTTTTACTACATTGGATATTAGATATTTAGTGAAAGGCTACATTGATTAATCTGGTCGAAAAGAGAAGAAATTTTCTAACAATATACCAAGAGAAGAATGGGCAAATTTCTCTCTCAAGCAGCATTCAGAAAATCCCTGTTCACCTAAGCAAAAATATTAAAAGAGCTTGTGCACCAATGATTAAGACGACTGTTAAAATGTATTTCTCAATTATAAAGCCAGCGTTGAAAAATCCCCTACCTAGTAACATAATCAACTATGATGATACAAAATCTGGTCAAGTAGCAGATAATTACAAAACGAGGGAGTTAGCATGCTAAAAAAGTGATAGATTCATCGAAATCTCATATTTTGATAAAGATTGCAGCAAGTGCCGATGGTAAATTGCTTTCTTCATATATACTTCATAAATCCGAGCATTTGTGGGACACATGGCAAAAAGGTGGCCCACAGGGAGTCCGTTTCAAAAGGAACAAGAGTGGATGGTTTGATCTACTGATCTGGTCGAAAAGAGAAGAAGACTAGTTCTTTACAGTTGCTTTGCCCTATTTGGAGAAGGAAAATGAACCAACAGTGATGATTGGGAATAATTTATCCCATCACATGTCTTTACACGTTATCGAGGAGTGTGAATGGAACAGCATCTCATGCATTCTCCTTCCCATAGTAACACCCACATTCTCCAACTGCTGGACATAAGCTGCTTCAGACTAGTGAAAGCAGTGTGGCAAGCTATATTAAGTGAATGGTAGTAGTACAGTCGCAGGGATATTTTTCCATCTTTTCTGGTGCAGACTAAAAACTTAACTCCATCTAGCCAGGCCTGGTAAGGCCCAACAGTGCTGACTGACTGCTGTGTCATTATCTGCAGCCTAACATAACCTAGGCAATTTATGGTGAAAATAACCTCAAAACAGTCCAAAATCAATCCATTTGACGATATGGTTTGTTATTAAATTTATATCTTCGATGAAAATGGGTTTATTTCCTATTTAAAATTTGATTTGCCTTTAGTTTTGAATTTCTATCACTGATAATTTTTTTGTCAAAGTGCTCAATATATTTTTATTTTCAAGCCCTTGCTGTTTGTTAAAAATGTTATTTGATTGCCAAACATGCGTAGATTTCTGTTTCCTCTTAGGCAGTTGTTCCCACCTTGGGGTAAGTGCACTCTGAAGGGTAAAATGTAATTTTTGAAGGGGTCAAAACAAAAGGGTTCAATTTTATTTCGATTATGAAACTACATTATTCTTCAAAAGAACATTACTATTATCACTAATTTATAAGACTAATGCCTATCACATAAGTTGCCAATTCTTTTATTTTATTTTATTTTTTGTCAAATTCCAGCATTAACACGTGACACAATGTGGTGGTGGTTACAGCTTGTAAAACAAATGTGTGAATATCATCTTCCTCACATAGTCTAACCAGTACACACACATTTAGTATTTTGAACTATGCATCTATAGCAATAAAATTGGGACACATACGTCACATATACTTAAGTAGATCTTGAAGATACCTTCTGCAAGTTCTAGGTAATTCTCACAATGGACCAGAAATTTCTTCATTGTTCACTTTGCAACAGATAAATGAACTAATTGACAGCACAATACCATAGTAACAGTGTAATGGCTACTACACTGCTGTCGAGCGCATGCAGTATTATTATTACATATTTATTTATTTATTTATTTACACCTCAAGTTTGATGGGACCAAAATGAGGAGCAAATCTCCAAAGTCATGGAACGTGTCAGTACATGAAATTACAACATAAAACTAATAACAGCTGAAATAAATGTTTATGAAATGAAAAAAGTCAGTCCGTAAGTTTAAGTAAACGCAATCAACAATACAATAAGAATCAGCTTAATTTTCAAGGAACTCCTCGACAGAATAGAAGGAATGACCCATGAGAAAACTCTTCAGTTTTGATTTGAAAGCGCATGGATTACTGCTAAGATGTTTGAATTCGAGTGGTAGCTTATTGAAAATGGATGCAGCCGTATACTGCACACCTTTTTGCACAAGAGTTAAGGAAGTCTAATCCAAATGCAGGTTTGATTTCTGCCAAGTATTAACCGAGTAATTATTATTATTATTATTATTATTATTATTAGTCGCAGTGGTCAGACACAAAATACTGTCAGTTCAGAAGTAAGGAGTCCAAAAATCAAAGGATTTACAAACATAAGGTGTGGAGTACTCTTTTAACTTACTTGATTTTAAATGTGAGTACAAAGTTTGGGTAAGCACCTGTCCCTAGGAAGAGGAGTAATGCAGAGGAAGCATGTTAGGTAACAAGTGTCTACTGTCATTGTGAATATTTAGCTTTCTTTGCTGAGAGGGAGTTGTAGGTAGCACACATTGTGCACTGAGAATTGCTTCGTTACTCTATAAACACAGGTTGTTTGAAGTAAGCAGTCCCATTTTCTCATTGCCTCGTTAGTTTGTGCTTTAATGAAATACCTAACAAACAAAGTACTGTGTCGCATACTTTTTGTCAATTTACAAGTAAAAGTGTTCAAAGAAAACTCTCTTCAATTCTAAAGTTCAGTTAGGAGCTTAAGTTTGTTGACAGTGGGAATAAGTGGGGGGTGGGGGCTTGCTAGCTGATACCTGAAACATTATACATATTTGGTAGCTTAAGAGATTTTTCTTTCTTCATCCTTTCTTCTTTCTTTCTACTTTTGCTTATGTTATTTTGTCCTTTGTGTTTGCAAATTTGCCCCTAATAATCTTCCTGTGTATTTTATCAAGTATTTTAGGACCGTAGCCTTTATTAGCAACTTCAGTTTTAACTGTATTCAGTCCTTTCTTAATGTTTCCCTTAGTAAGGGGAATTCTAATGAAGCGATCAGCTGTGGCATGAAATTTATTTGCTAATAGGGGACATAAGGAGTTACGTATTATATGGTCATTTGTGGTTGGTTTACAAAGTGTGACGAATTTATAGCCACCATTATTATTAGATATTTTAGGTCAAAGAAGTTTATGCTCTTGTCTGTTTAATATTTGATGATAAATTTGTTATTAGTATTCATTTTATTCATCTGGTGGTGAAAATGATTTGGCACATTTGCATACATCTTTGTGATGTCTAATGAGATGAATTTTCCTTTTACTGGTAATTCCTACCTTTAATTGGATTAATTAGGTCCATGGTATTTTTAAATGTATATTTTGTGATACATGTATGTTATTGATTAAGCAATTTATACCATCTGATCAAAGGTATCTGGGCACCCCAATATAATATGGAATTGTAGACTGAGTGAATGTGCCAGTATTGAAGGAGGTGGGAAGTATTGTGTTGTCATTGCAGAAGCGTTAACAGCAGAATGAGTCGGTAAGGAGAACTCGGTGAAGTCTATCGTCATTAGATGCCACAAGTAACAACTTCATCAGTATGTTTCAACTCTTCTAAAGGTACCTAAGTTGACCTTCAGTGATGTGATTGTGAAGTGGCATATTTATGGGTCTCTGCGAAAGTCGAAAGTGTGTCAGAGCCCCAGTATGGTGAAAGCTATGGTGATTCTCGTGTACAACTGTGATGGTGTTATCCTAACAGCAGACCGTCAGTGCACAGTATTACTGTCCGTTTTTGGAGCACCGTCTGCGGCCAGCTTTGCGAAAGAAGCGGCGACACTTTCTGCGCAGCCCACCAATCATTTTGTACGACAATGTGAGGGTGCATACAGCGCAACCTGTGGCTACTCTGTTCGGTCGATGGGACTGGGAAGTACTGTACCATCCACCATACTCCCCGGACTTAAGGCCCTGTGACTTTGATTTGATGCCGAAGATGAAGGAACCACTTTGTGGCATTCGCTTCAGTGCTGTTCCAGAGATTCGTTAGGCAGTAGACTGCTCCATTGGCACCATCAACAGAACAGGCTCTGCTAACGGTATGCTACGCCTTACACATAGCTGGCAACGGGTTCTACACATCTACATCTACATCTACATTTATACTCCGCAAGCCACCCAACGGTGTGTGGCGGAGGCAACAACGCTGGTGACTACTCTGTAGGACAGTAACAGGTGCAAACATGTAACTCTTTTGTATCGGTTGTGAATAAATAGCTACCACTATTTATGTCCAAACCCTAGTACTTTCGTAATATGAAAATATGCTATGTTGCTGCAAATCAAAGGTCTTTCCAAAACTTATCTCCCCCCCCCTCCCCCCCCCCCCCCCCCCTCCCAAAGTGCCATGAAGTTCTATGCTAGTGTATAAAACGTTAACCATTCAAAGGATTGATAAGTTTTTCAGTTCTGAGGGAAAATCAGTGGGAAACCTACTGTCACTTAGCTCAGAAAAATTGTGTATTTGCCCAGGAAAAAGTACATTTTTAACTGAGATATCCGGTAAAATTTCAGGATTTTTTTTTTCCTTGTCCATGTATACACCCTGTGACCAGAACAGTGATCGAAACCAGTACCAGTAAATAAATGAACATCTTTAAGTGTTTGGACTGTTTATAATAAATCAGTGTTTAAAATTTGTTATAGCCACTAACTTTCCGATAGAAAGAAGGCAATTGTTTGAAAAAATTTCAAATCAGGTTTGCTTTAAATACATGCTGTAATGGTCATGAGCGTTAGTTACCTTTGAGATGGGTGTAGTGAGTAGATGTTAGTCCAAAAACCTAAGGCAACAATGACGCTAGTAACACCACCTTGCTGGGTTTGAACGATTTCGTGTAATGTGGCTATGAGGGGCTGGATGTTCCTTCCGTGATGTTGCTGAAAGACTTGGCAGGAATGTAGCCACTTTACATGATTGCTGGCATTGGTGGTCATGAGAATGTACAGTCACAAGAAGACCTTACTCTGGATAGCCATGTGATACTGCCGAGAGGTAAGACCATCGTGTTTGGCATATGGCTCTGGCATAAAGTACTGCATCTGCAGCAGCAATTTGGGCAGCAGTTGGCACCTCAGTGACACAACAAACTTGCAAATCAGTTAGTTGATGGACAGCTCTGAGCCAGACATCCTTTAGTGCACATTCCATTGGCAGGAACACCCATTCCTGTCAGAGCAAAATCCTTTCTGACCCACTCCATCGTTTAGCCACTTTCTTGAAGTCCTATTTTGCAGCAACCTGATTCTGGAATAACCACCCACCTCCAGCTTCAGGAGACAGTTAATGACCTATCTACTAAAACCACAGTAAGAATTTCCATTGTCCATGAACCCACTCCATCACCCTTTTACATCCTTTTTTCCAACCAGATATTCTTCATTTGCCAGTATTCTTAGCTGGTGCAGACTCCTCAAATTTCCTTTCCTCAGAACTCATTTTATCAGAAAACATCTAGTCTGTACACCTATAAATTCTTTTTTTCTATCTTCCAATATCATTACCACTACTACTACTACTACTACTACTACTGCTACTGCTACTGCTACTACCACCACCACCACCACCACCACCACCCTCATCATCACTATAAGTGGCGGCGGTGGCGGCAGCAGCAGCAGCAGTAGCAGTAGCAGCAGTAGCAGGAGTACTGCCAGTATTAAATTTATTATTTAATAGTCAGTATTACTTATTCACATTGGCATTACAGACACTCAGATTATTTTAATGCTATATCTCATTTTTAAAATTGTTGTTTCTGAGGTAACTATGATGTAAAAAAGGTACTGTTATGAATGAATCCCTCGTCTGATGTAAGAGTGGGCTTGATGTCCGTAATCGGACCGGGTTAAATAAACAAAACTGAAAGATTCTTAGTACTGGGTGCTTCATATTTTTAACCCATAAATTTTTTATTTCAGCATTAATAGTAAGTGCTCTTTTTCAACAGACTTGAGTTTTGTGTGCAGTTGTTTCATGACATGAAGTGTGTACATGTTTCTCACTTCTGTTTGTCCACAGAACCGCAGTGTTATTCCATTACCCTTCACGAGTTCTGATACTGAAAGGTTTACACAGTTTACTAACACCGTTCCACCAGGATCTATTGCAAATGTTCCAACATCTCTTGCTGTTAGCCTTCAACAGGTAACATTATTTTCCTTTGTTTTATTTATATTACATTGGCGTATTAAATTATTTGTTTTCTTGCCAGAGGAGAAATCATTTGAGTTTCAAATAACTGCTCTAGTAGGAAATACATGCTCAAACACTGTGTGCAAATGATACATTATCACAATGAATCGTATAGAGTGTGACTGACCGTGAAACGTTTCTCTGTTATCTCAGAGGAAAAAAAGAAATGCTCAGTATTTCCAGTTTTCATTGCTTTCTCAAAAATTTGACTACCTTAAAAATATTCACCTAAATTGAAGAAGTTCATTTGATTTGTATGCTCTCCTCTATAATAAGAGCTATTAAGTTAACATCATACGTTTTTATCTCATTTCACATAATTATAACAGAAAAAAAACTTGACACAACTTCATCGTGCGAGTATACATATACTTTTATAAAACAACAAATAGAACAGAGAATCCATGGTTTACACTGTACCATAGGGCAGTCACCATGTTTCACATGTTCCCAGTCAGTTTTTGTCTTTATCATTTGAGTGGACCTGAGTTCATAATTGCCGGCCGGTGTGGCCGTGCGGTTAAAGGCGCTTCAGTCTGGAACCGCGTGACCGCTACGGTCGCAGGTTCGAATCCTGCCTCGGTCATGGATGTGTGTGATGTCCTTAGGTTAGTTAGGTTTAATTAGTTCTAAGTTCTAGGCGGCTGATGACCTCAGAAGTTAAGTCGCATAGTGCTCAGAGCCATTTGAGTTCATAATTGAAATTCTTACAATTTCGTATAAATTAAAAAGAAATCTTTGTCATGTGGTGAAAGATTATGTGATTATGAGGAGTAAAAGTATTTATACAAGTTTCAGATTATATACCATAAAAAAGATATTGTTATATAAGAATTTCTGTGTATGATGATGATTTGTATGTCATTCAGTTTGAGATTGCTGACTAGGATATTGAAAAGTAGAAATTATATTCCAATGTGATGATTCAATGCCTTTTTTCTCCTTAATATGTGGTTATTGTTTATTTTTTGTCTCACTTAATTTGAAAATTGTGTTTTCAAGATTGTAAAAGTCAAGAAAAAAGTTATTTTTATTGGACAGCATGATCCAAAGACAGCACCATCATCATATAGTTGGGGGAGCACTATTTCAGTTCTACACTGAAGAGCCAAAGAAACTAGTACACCTGCCTAATACCGTGTAGGGCCCCTGCGAGCAAGCATAAGTGCTGCAATATGACATGGCCTGGACTCAACTAATGTCTGAAGTAGTGGCTGGAGGGAACTGACACATTAATCTTGCAGGGCTGTCCGTAAATCGTAAGAATGTGAGGGGTTGGAGATCTCATCTGAACAGTACATTTCAAGGCATTGCAGATATGCTCAACAATGTTCATGTCTGGGGAGTTTGATGGCCAGTGGAAGTGTTTAAACTCGGAAGCATGTTCTGTAGCAATTCTGGACGTGTGGGATGACGCATTGCTCTGCTGAAATTGCCCAAGTCCATCGGATTGCACAACAGATGTGAATGAATGCAGGTGATCAGACAGGATGTTTACATAAGTATCATCTGTCAGTAATATCTAGACGTGTCAGGGGTGTTCATCAGAGGCAAAGTTATCGTCTGGAGTGCACCGGGGAAGTGTGATAGGATCGCTCCTGTTCTCTATATACATAAATGATCTGACACGGACAGTTGAACCCAAGAATTTGTACATTTGATGGCTGTTTTTAAGGAAAATGGATACTCTGAGAAGCAGATCCGCCAGCTATGTAGTTTCGGCCATCTCTGGAGGTGCACGAAGAAGAGCACAGATCTGTGGCCTTTATTCCTTATTCTGGGGGCCTATCAGCGTAGTCTGAAAGGAACCTAATCGGTATACAATCTGGACCTGAAGACTTGCCCGTATCAAGCGGCCTCTTTTCCTGTCAACCAATGTGACCGAGAACCCACATAAAAGTCACTGTGGCTCCCTCAAGAGTGAGCAAGTGACAGCTTTCCTGGACCTGTTGCACTAAGGGATGGACGGTGTGCAGCACACAGAGGCTTTGAGGGGGCCGAGAGAGTAGATGAAACAATTGAAAAACCTATGTCGCCATATGTACTGCATGGCCTGATACAGGATGAAGATATCTGCCGTATTCCTCAATGACTCCTTTGATCACCAGTATGAGACGCATCCCTCTTCTGTTACCTCCTGTTGTTCGCTTTCGGCTCTTGCTCCGGCAGCTTAAATTCGTGCTTCCTGGTGGGTGTGAACCCTTCACTATCTTGGCTTCCTGCGATGGCCCATTTTCACCTTCCTGCAGCGGCCCATTTTCACCTTGGCTTTCTAAGGACACTACTCCAGCCTCGCTCTATCACCTTCAGTTTCACAACCTTTGCATGGAATTTTGTGATAGTACCTTTGTGTACTCTAAGGGCTCTCAGACTGACCTTGGTGTTGGTTGTGACTTCGTCATTGGCACTGATTTTTTTGGTATTGGCTTCCGGAACATTGGTCAGTATTTACAGCAGACATCAGTGATATAGGCCTGTAGTTCGATGGATTACTCCTACTACCCTTCTTAAACACTGGTGCGACCTGCGCAATTTTCCAATCTGTAGGTACAGATCTATCGGTGAGGGAGCGGTTGTATATGATTGCCAAGTAGGGAGCTATTTTATCGTTTAAGACTGGAAGGATTTTAAAGAGTTTCAGTAATAAGAGTGTGTTTCATCCACCTTCCAAGGTTAGGGCATTACTCGGTTCTGTAAAAGATGATTTGAAACTTTGGAAGCCTGGTATAAATAAAATTCTGTCATTGTGGGAAGTCTTACATTAGCCTTCCGTCAATTTGCACATTCCAGGACAAGTGGGTGGAGCATCACCACCACAAGAGGCTACAACAGCCAGAAAAATCAGTTGTAGCAGAAGATTGCTTATATGAAGGACATGATGAAAATTGATGAGACTGTGATAGTTGCCAACACTTCCAGTTTTTTGAACAGTGTTTATAATGAGGCAATTGAGATTAGATTGGCAGAAAACTTTATTAATAGAGACAATAGCTGTAATCTTAGCAGGGTGTGGGACCTGTACTATGCTCTCTCTCTCTCTCTCTCTCTCTCTCTCTCTCTCTCTCTCTCTCTCACACACACACACACACACACACACACACACACACACACACACCAAAATCGTTTCATAGGTTGGCAACACTCACAACGTGAATGAAAACAAATGAAGAGGCATAAACGCTGTAGCAGTGATGAATGAAAAACAGTTAAGAAAGTCAATTATAAATAGTGCAGTGCAGGAAATAACGCAAAATGCCAAAAACTGCAGATGTGAAATGAAGCCTGTTGACATCAACCACTGCTAGCAAGAGTGGAAGTTGCAGAATACGTAAAGAAACACCTTAAGTAGTTTACAGACTAACTTCATATAGAAAACACTGTTTTTAACCTGAAAGAATCAAAAAATAAATGTACAAACGTGTGTATCCAATTTACAGGATGCCACAGAAGATGCTTTGTAAATAAAAGCGAAACGCATCTAGTGTAATTCTTTTTAATTACAGATAACCTATAATAACATATGTTAACAGCTGCTGTGGAAGATGGTCACAGAAACAAACGTATAATACAGTTTATGATGATGTATATGTTTTACAGAATTTTTTTTTGTTGATATCAGGTAATGCAGCACACTTTCTAAACAAGTTAGAAATATTTTGAATCTTTTTTTAACCTGCTTAGGGTTATTAAAAAAATTACAAAGAAATTGATGCAATTTTTTTTTTCCCAAAATGCTTCCTCAGATTGAGGTTCCATTTAATCCAATGTTATACATTTGAAGGAGACCAAATTTTTACCAGATATGCATGACATGATTGCTGAGGTACCAGACCTATTTAATTCCACCTATTATGTAGAATAAAAAACTATCACATCTTACATTTTAATTTTTATAATTTTTTTCCTAATAAAAATGTTATTTTTTCTATAATTTAGTTGATTCTGCAATAAAGCTTAGGTGTACTACAAACGTATGGACTATTGCAAGTTACAGAAAAAAATTGGAGTAATGCTTTATAAAGTTTAGGAAATATTTGTACCTGAATTCTGAAAAATGCAACGAGTCCAATTAAACTATGCCTCAGAACATCCCTGCAGCATTTCTTCATCTTCAAGCTCCCTCTTGGCTTTCCTTTTAGCACTTTTTGCTTCTTCCTGCAGTATTTCTTCATCTTCAAGCTCCCTCTTGGCTTTCCTTTTAGCACTTTTTGCTTCTTTGGTAACTTGAAGAGCGAATCTTCCAGCTTCATGCACCCGTTGTCTGTCACACGCAAGCAATTGATCTTCAATATTAGAGGCACATTTTGTGCCTAAATTTCTCAGGACTTCCAACCTTCATATCATTCCATCATTGAAACATATCATTGCATCTAGTACACTAACTTTTAAAGTATTTAGTCCTTCATAAACATTGTTGGGTAATCTTTCCCATATGCAATGGTTGAAACTTTCATTTTATTCTGAGTGCTCCCATGAAGACATTTACTAAGCAAAACAGGTCACTCAGGTCTCTAAAAATTGGTTTTATTTCATTCATAAGAGGCTCAGGTAGAGAATGCTTATGATGGTATATTTGACCACTTCCTTTTGCTTTTGGGTAACCACACCAAGAATCTACTAATTAGGGTAAAGTCCATGAACAAGATGGCCATCTGTGGACAACTTATGAAAGTACGTGGGCCATACAGCTTCTCTCATTGCTGTAACATTATTCGGAGTTGCAGTTTGTCTAATGGCTAGTCCATAATAACTCTGAAGGAGGTCTATTTCAGTTTCTGTCAATCTGCCTCGGCCAGACCGATTTTCCATCACATTGCAACTTTTCTTTCATTTCTCTTCGTAGCTTCCTCAATCTAGCACACAAGCTCTTTTGCACATGTCCACAACACTCCAGTTTTGTTACCAAGGTATCACCATAAACATTGAACTCATTAATTTTATTGAAAGCTTCAGACTTCAGAGCCCCCATTGCCTAGGTACTTCGTATATCTAATGTTATAAACGGGCACCAACCTCTGAAATATTTTTAGAGCTCCATTACAATCCATGCCTCCACTGTAACCATCTTAATTCTTAGAACACTGATGTTCAATATGTCCTTCAGTGTTACCATGGCAGGTGAGGCAGTTCTTAGACAAGCACTCAACATCAACTACTTTTCCATTCTCCAGAGAAGTAGAACTTAAAACACCATTCAAGGAACGAAGTCCTCGATGTTGCCATGTCCCACCAAGTGCGACAACAATGTCGCAGGTTCCACTAATATTTACAGTTTCTGCTACTGCACATTTCATAGATGCTTTAGATACAACCGTCAAGGCACCTAAAAGTATTTTTATGTACTTATTGAACCTACTGGAACGAGGAGGGTCCATCTAACAACAAAACGTGTGAGCAGCCTTTTTTCCTTTTCCTATTGCATGCAGGGCATGCACCAACTTCAAATTCACATCATATGAATTATGCACAATGGTTGAAGTCATTTTTGAGGTAGATTTATTGCAGGATCTACACAGAACAACTAATTTGATGCTAAACCCTCCCTTCTATTTTGCTGTTCAGTTATTTGCAAACAGCCTACACCATCAACACCATCACTTTGTTTACGTTTCGCCACTTTGTTCATCAAAGTAGTAAGATGCCCACGTCAACAACAACAAATCCACTACAAACAGTGTCATTGTTAACACAAAAATTCGAATCACCAGGAGGCGTGCATTGTGGAAGTTTCTTGCCTCAAGAACTGATACATAGGTTACTTTCAACAGTGTGGCTTGCTTTGTTTGTGAACTGGTTACCACGGAATTTCCTTTTATTGAATTTCTTGATGCGTGGCATAGTGTGTATTTGTTGCCCACTAAAGGATATGTACTTCCACAAATATATGTAGCACTTGGACAACAAACATTCAGTAACATGTGAACAAACTGCTTCGGTGAAACAAAAGTAAATACTAGCAAAGATAATCATTTAGAGAAACTATAAACCTTCGCTGTTACCAACATATACAATGCATCATATGTATAATGGCTGGAAACAGAATGTTCACAGTTCTTTTCGAAATAATACTGGTTTCTGTAACAGAAGTAAAGGGGCCATGGCGGCATACTGACTGTAACTTTAAAATTTGATATATATAGGTTATTTTTCATTTGAAACCCTATAATGTATGTATCAATGTAATCAGAAAAGACCATAGAATTTTATAAAGTCATAAAAAATTTTTGATTTTTCCACCATTTATAAGTACACTGTATCCTTTAGGAGGCACAAGGCAAAGCAAGTAGGAAAACTGTTTTTATAAATACCAATTACGTGTTTCGCACCGAGTGAAGTAGCGCAGTGGTTGGCACATTGGACTCGAATTCAGGAGGACGAAGATTCAAACCCATGTCTGGCATCCTGATTTAGGTTTTCTGTGATTTCCCTAAATCACTTCAGGCAAATGCCTGGATGGTTCCTTTGAAAGGGCATGGCCAACTTCCTTCCCCATCCCTCCCTAATCTGATAGGACCGATGATCTCGCTGTGTGGTCCCCTCCCCCAAATCAGCCAACCAACGTATTTCGCCCTTGTGATGCATTAGCAGATTATATAAAAATGGAACAGAAATTGTCACAACAGGACTTAAGAATAAAAATCGTCTGTATAAGGCATTCACTCATTAAGTCTTATTGGAACAGAAAAGAAAATGTGCCAGGACCGGATCAGCATTGTGTACACAATGTAGGAACACACGTACAACATGTACAATGCAAGACAGGCAGAGTGAGTTCCAGTGAAGTAGCACTGTGGAAAAAGCTACTAAAGTTGGAATGGAAATAGTATTACAATAGGTGTTTCCTGTCCAATCGAAGATATTTAACATGTAAAAGCAGCCACATCATGTTATCAGTTGAGCTGGAATTATTTTGCACCCTTGTATGTGGATGTAATAAACCAACAATCTGTCGGCTCAAATGACTGTTACCAAATTGTGGCTAATGCACCCTTCCCTTCAGCACTAGCTACTCTGAAGTTCACAGGTGGAAGCTGTTCTCCAACACATCTAGAATCCCTCAATCCCAATGCCCTAAAGTCAGCACTCCATTTCATCAAAAGTCCCTTGTGTTTCTGTCTTTAATCCCAATTTTGCTTCCATGGAGAGTCATGTCGCTCCTTCACCCGAATTCTAAAACTTTCCTACACCTTCCTAGCTCTCTGAGCAGGGTTGCCACAAGTTCTGGAGATAAGGGAATTTCAAACATATCAGGGAAAAATCTCGTTTTTGTTCCAGTAGTATGAAATTTTATTTGTTCACTGAGATGTGCTTCGTCATTGGCTGGACGCAGCCAAGTACATATGCTGCTTCCCTACTCTCTCATTCTTACTGCTTCTCTTCCCCATCCCGCCCCTCAGCTGCCACAACTACTTGCTGCTATCCTAGCAGCTGCTGATGTGGGGCAGCGGGGTGTGAGGAGTGGTTTGTTTGGATCTGATTCTCAGAACTTGTTGACACAGTGGCTAGAGACAACAGTCATTTGTGCACGAGTTGTGTCTGAGTGATTGTGTCTGAGTGATTGTGTGAGCACTCTCGTTTTCTGACAAAGGCTATGGCCAAAAATTTAGTTGTGAGAGTGTGATTGTCTTTTCTGTGTGTCTATCTGTGGCACAGCAATCGTCTTTACAGTGAGTTTCTACCTGTCCTCATTAGTATTGATTCTCAGAATATTTGCACAAGTTATCTGCTACATGGGTGATCACCATGGTCTCATTTCATCAACATGGTGTCTGTGATACGTGAATAGCTGACCACATGAGTGGACTTTCATGATGGGCCAAAACTACAGGTCATTTCTGTGGATATCTCTAATGGATAGGGCCTGCTGATCTGAAGCCCATAGCTTCCCACTAATGTGTGGGTCCCGCCTGTTGGATCTAGTCCCTCCGATCCGCCTGCAGGCTGGGTCTGCCTGTGTGTGGCATAATGCATTGGATATTTGTGGTTTATCCAAGGACACAGGGCTGTGGTGCTCCTTGGCCAACCAGAATCCGTGGGCAAAGGATTCCAGGAATTGCAACTGTCTCACCGCAAGTACATTGTTCAGTGTGGCCTTTTGTAGACATTTTATTCTAACACATTTTGGCACTTTGAAAGTAGTTTATATATTGGGAAGTATGGATAATAAGAAGAAGAAAATTGTGGCAGTTTGTACGTTATGTACACATGTATTTCTTGAACGAAAAATCACACAATACCTGTAGAATAATAGACATAACACAGTGAGTAATAACTGACAATAACGAACATAATAGAACCAACATTTTATTGGCAGTCACCTATAGTGAGGGTTTACACAACTCTTCCCCACCTTATACATTTCTTTCAAGAGACCTACTTTTTCTGTGGTTATTTCTGAAGGCAATGAAGGTATTTTAAATCTGTCTTGCGACTCCAACAAATTGTGAATTTTAGTCATAAAATGTGTTTCGCTGTATTGAATTAAAATAACATCAGTGGTCTAAATGAAACGTATATGCCATTTGGCTTGCTTTCTCCATCTAAAAATAGTTCATTACAAAAGATGTTGATGTTAGTACTTAAGATTTTTGGTCACACATTTAAAAATACTGAAGTCCTTACATTTTTTATCAACTTATGTCTTCACTTACCCTTGAGATCTCAAAATTTGTCAGGGAAAAATGCTAAAACTCCCCTGGAAATCAGGGAAATATCAGGGAATTTCACTTGGGGAAACTTGTGGCAACCCTGCTGAGACTCCACTATGATGACGATGACAATGGTAATGACAAGCCACATCATCGTTATGAGCATGACCATCAAGCTGCCCTCTTTGGACAAGTAACTGAAGACTGTGGCAAGGGACGAAAACTGTATTTCTACTTTTTGATTTTCACTTCATGATATGTCAGACACACATCTGAACCTTAATACGTATATTAACATTTATCAGTCTCACAGTTTAGACTAGTACTATGTTACAAGGTAAATATTCCTCTTGCACTTGTGTATCACATTAAGTTTTCAGACCATAACAATCCAAAAAAATCTTCTAGAAAATTTAGAAAATTAAATTTCTTATAAAATTGTTGTTACAACAAGATCCTACATTAAAGAAAATTCGTGTCGTGAGAACTAGTATTGGGAAAGGGAAATTTAATATTTAAAGGGTGGCAAATGTAAAATGTCAGTATTGCTTTTTGTTGGTAGGTTTAATGTGGACAGAGGTGTCAAGGTGGGTTCTGCAGAAGTGAACATCAACATTGTGGAAGTTTGCAAGCAATTTGGAAAAGGCCCAGGTAAATTTGCATTCTGGAATGGAATCAAGGTCATGCAGGAAATTTAGAAATAATATTTTTGTATTGTTACCAAATTTGGCCGTTCTTTTAAATGATTTGTCATAAATACTTGTCTCTCTTATTTTTTAATTATATTTTGTGTACTACTTTCATGCATCTGTTAATTGTTACAGATACTCATATCTGATTGTTTATAGATACCAAAGCCTTTCTATATAAGTTAAAAATAATCTCTGCTATAGTAACCAACCTTCTCTTCATCTAAAAATGACTGCTTGAAATGATCACACTAACAAAAGACATTGTCACGTACGTTTACACCAGGTGAAGACATGTGAGAACTTCACGAATGACGTGACTACTTGGGGATAAGCACCAGGTTTCAGCATTTATTTTGAACCAGTACACTTGATGAAATGAAATGCAGAGTGTCATTTGGTTGATCAGACGTAAGCTGTCATAAATTCTGGATATGAGGGCTAAGTGAAAATTTCTCAGTCTGGCATCAATATAACGTTAATATTAATGAAATATTGTATTTGTTACACTATTTAATTAAAGTTTTCTGTACACATATTAAGAGGACATTAATAGAGGGTGCACCCACCCTTCACCTTAATGTCTGAATTGAACTCTTCTGGGGACATTTTCAGTGGAGTGTCGGACTGTCTGCAAAGGAATGGCAGCCCATTTCTTCGCAAGAACCAAAACAAAAGAAGGTAGTGACGTTGGATGCTAGGGTCTGCAGTGAGGGCAATATTTCAAATCATTCCAAAGGTGTTCTTCTGGTTTCATGTTGGGACTTTTGAGCAGGCCAGGCCATTGTCCACAACCCGTTGCTTCACAGATGCTGCTTAATGACATTGTATTTTCATGCTATTTTGATCAATCGTCATCTCCAAACTGTTCCTGTACAATACGCAGTGCTGTAAAATGTGTCCGTATCCTGCACATGTAGCACAATAAGGGGACCACATCCTAACCATGAAAAATGACACTATAGTGTACCACCACCACCTCCATACTTAACTGTTGACACTACACTTGATGGGAGAGAACATCCTCCAGGCATTCACCAAACCCGAAACCTTCAACCAGATTGTCACAGGTATAGTGCGATCATCACTCCAAGTCACTCATTTCCATTCATCCACTGTCCAGTGGCGCTGCTCTTTACTCAACCTGAAGCTTCATTTAGCACTGACTACAGAAATGTGTGGCTCACAAGGAGCTGTTCAATGTTTTATACCTTTCTTTTCGACTCCCTGCATATTGTCATTGTGCTAGGTGGATTGCTGGTAGCACTTTGGAGCTCGAGAGCAATTGCTTCCACTAATTTCAGATGTCTTTTTAGAGCCACACTCTGAAGTGCTCAACTGTCCCTGTCCGTCAGTACATTGCGTCTGCCTGGTCTCGTTTTAGCTGTTGTTGTTCCTTCATGTTTCCACTTCACTATCGCATCCACAGCAATCAATGTGGGCAGCTTCAGAAGGGTTGAAATGTCACAGCAATCAATGTGGGCAGCTTCAGAAGGGTTGAAATGTCACTAATGGCTTTGTTGCTTAGGTAACATCCATGACATTCAAAGAGACTGAGCTGTCCTTTCCAACTCATTCCGTCATTACTGCTTCTCTAATGTCACCACCTCTCGTGGCATCTAGTGTTCAATTCTGCATTACATTGGGGTGTTTTGATGATTTTGATTAAATATTTTGTTGAGAAATGAGGCAACATAATGTAAATAAAGTTTCAAAGTAGCTGTGCGGTATGTGTTTAGCTCAAATTGATAAATTGGACCAGTGTGTTATAATTTATATTTGAATGAATTTTTACAAATGAAAAGTCATCCACATTTTTTGAACGATTATAAGTAGTCTGCTCATTTTTATTTTCTTTCATTTTTTATCTTTATTTTCAATGGCTGAGAACTGAGCAACTAAATGTAAATGTGACTATAATTCTTGTGATGGTAACCCTGATGGACATCCCCAAACTGTTAGTACAGATGAAAAGCTAGTAATTAACTCCTGGGCCTACGACTATGAGTGAGACTCCTGTTAAGGAAGTTGGATCATAAACAGTAAGCACAAGCCTCCCTTATTGTATGTCACATGGTTGCCAACTATTATGGATTGTCCATAATTGTTATTGATTTACTACCTTAGTTACAGAGTTAAAGGAAGTTAGTAAAATTATTTATTTTATAAAAAATTGAAAAGTTACATTTCACTAATCATGTGGTGCTAAAACGTTTTATAGATTGTAATGATTTCCATTCTGAGTACACAGTAAACCTGTCTACGAATAATTTCATCACCATGGCTTACTAAAGGCATCGAGTTCAAAACATGTCCTGCAACACTGTTCACAACATTGTTCGCAACATTGTTCGCATCTAGTACTGGACTACCAATGTTTGCAACATATTGTCAACATTGTGGCAATACGAAACCAGTGTGCTACAGCTGTGTCGGTACAGATGTGTCGGTACAGATGAAAGGAACTAGACTAAATGCCACTATACAGTGCTAGTGTTTGGTTTTGCTTAGTCTGTAGTGTTGCATGTTGTTTTTGTGTGTGAGGGGGCAAGAAGCAAAATTAATAAACTTGTCACACACTACAAGGCAGGGGAGTGCTTCTGGAATGTTTGAAATCACAGTTTTAAAAGGATTATACAGAAGCAGGACAAAAAAAGAAAAATCTGCATTGCTTCGCACCAGCAGCAGTGACATAGATAAAAATCTCTCACATTCAATACTGCCGCAGCAGCAACGATGACGACAACAACAGGATTCATTATCTGACTAGGGAAAAATTTGCTGTCAGCAAATTACATGAACTGCCACCACACACTTACATTGTGAGGCCTAAATGAATTTGTGAATTAGGCAAGTAACCAAACATCCAGAGGACCAAGTCCATTCCATGTAAACTCAGCCACACTATTATGGAGCCACCACCAGTTTGCACAGTGCATTGTTGACAACTTGTGTCCATGGCTTCATGGGGTCTACCACAGTCGAACCCACCATCAGCTCTTACCAACTGAAATCGGGACTCATCTGACCAGGCCATGTTTTCCATTCATATAGGGTCTAACCGATATTGTCACGAACCCAGGAGAGGTGCTGCAGGCGACGTTGTGCTATTAGCAAAGGCACTCATATCAGTCGTCTATTGTCATAGCCCATTAACACCAAAAGTCACTGTCCTGTCCTAATTGGTATGTCTGTCTTCTGTATTTGTGAAAGTCTCTACTACATTGGCTGATAAAGTACATTTATATGGTGTATCTTTACAGGTGTGTCAAAGTCTCAAATAATTTTTGGCTAATAGAATCCAATGTGCTGTACTGACAGTAGGTATTCAACAGAAGTGAAAGTAACATTCAGTGTCCACTCTGTCAGAGAGAGAGAGAGAATGTAATAGTATCGGTTTTATAAACTTCTGGAAGACTTAGATTTTTCTGAAGGCTGTATGGGAGGTTCAGTTCTTCTATAGGGGAACCTTCATACAAGTGTTAATCCTATAATTTTTAGAGTGGTGCTTAATAGTTAGGTCCCTTGTTAAGTGGGCTGGAAAGCAAAAGTTTAATGAATTCAGAGATGCTTTACCAGGATCATAAAAGGTTACTGCAGATCATAAATAAGAGTAATACACAAATAAGGACCTATTTTTCTTGTTCAGTTTTTCTATGTCACAATTTTTAATTATTTTATGAGCAAAATTTATTTAGAAAATATTTTGTGGATTTGTTCTGATGCGTGGTTCGTTTTCTACCTTCTGAAGCAGAGCAGCGCAATGGCTATGCAACCAGTGTTATATCCATCTTTTACTGCCCCTGTGAGTGAGACTGGTATTGCAATTGTTGCCACTAGTGCTACTTCTGGAGAAATAACAGAAATTATTGAAGCTCCCGATTCACCTTCAGTAAGTATAAATGTTCCATATCAGTCCTGGTTCACAAAACTTTCATCATGAAATAATGTTACTGTTTGTTTCATTTATTGACAAATTTATTTAACTGAATGGATAAAAAAAAAAAAAAAAATTACTCACCAAGTGGCGGCAGAATACACATGTAAAAGATTGTTGTAATTGGGAAGCTTTTGGAACCAGTGGCTCCTTCTTCTATGCAGAAGCGTTGAAGGGGAAGGAAGAAGGGTGAAAGAAAGGACAGGAGAGGCCTGGGAAAAGGGTAGATTTGGGGAAAGTCACTCAGAACCGCAGGTCTGTACAGAAAGTCTCCCGCGGTTCACGGTCACTTTTCCCAAAATATGTCCTTTTTCTTAGACCTCTCCAGTTCTTTTCCTTCACCTTTCTTCCTTTCCATTCAACCCTTCTGCCTGAAGAGGGAGCCACTGGCTCTGAAAGCTTGCCAATTACAACAGTTTTTCATGTGTGTGTTATGCTGCCGCTTGTGAGTAGATGTTTTATCTATCCAATTAAGTAATGTTTGATTCATTTGTCATACAACTGACCAAATGTAATGATATTGTCATACATTCATCATTTTATTTTGATGATCTGTTTATTGTTGTCAGACAGTCATGGTGACCACAGTTATTTTGCTTTGTCTAATTTCTATTAATGAATACAATTAATGAATGTGCTTACTTAATAGAGTAGTAATTGTTTTGTCTCACCACATCAAGCAGTTTTAAGGGTGTTTAAATGTTCAGTTAGATAAACAGTAAGAATGGTTGGTCATTTCATCTCATTTTGAATCATGTTGCAGGTGGCTAAGTTCTGATATCCCTTATAAAAACTTTTTAAGTAATGCGAATATTTGAAGTTCAATTTGTCCAGCACTTTTAATAATTCAAAGGTATTTGAAAAATTGTCTTTATTACTAATTGTTTGTGTAAAAGTTCACATTTTGTGTCTGGCATTTATAGCAAAGTTTTTGTCACCTGTTTCTTAATTTTACTTTGTTATCTTCTACATTTAAACATCTGAAAAGCCATGTGTAGTAAGTGTTTCCAGAGACACCTGAACTGGAAGTGTTTTGTGAAGATGGTAATGCATGAGGGCTACTCCATATAAATGTAATTTATGGAACGGAGTTAGGAAGACCACTAAACAGGACAACATTTGTGTCCTTAAGGTTTTGGAAAAAGAAAAACTTGAGTTATATGAATTATAAAGGATGCAAACCAGAATGACTCTGGATGAAAGCATTGAATGTGTTTGTGCCTTAGTTAACCAGCAGACTTCCCTTGTTACAAAAAGAGAAGAGCAGCCTTGTGCAGAGGGTCTAAAGAAAACAACTTAGGTTAAATGAAGTGAAAAATAAAATAGGAAATGAAATATTCTGACTTGGGTAATGTTGGAGATATATAGGCAAACAGCTGTAGGAGACATTAGATTTAGGATATTGATCAGAAATTTCATAAAGCCATGCGTTGATGTTGACAAGATAATAAGAAATCTATAATGGTATAAGGATTTCAGCAAAGAAGGCTATTTTTTGATAGTCGTGAAGCTAATAAAAGTATTAAGTTCATCTTGCAAGAAATGTGAGAAACTATTGAGCATAGGAATGTAGGTTTGAGGTACCATGAAAGGTACCATAGGTTTGAGGTAAGCTGTAAGGTGCATGAATATAAATGAGCAAACTCCTTTGGATAGCAGTGATGTATCTATCCCAGCACTTACTGTTAAGAAACAGGGTGTGCAGTTATCATCTCCATTTGACTAGAGAATTTGGATACATTAGCTTGACTATTTACAGGAAGTGTCTGTCAGGAGTCAGTGTTTTTCAGGTTTAATTCTGAATTAATGCAGTGACTTATTAAAAAATAAAACTTTATAGTGAATTGCCTTTGCATTACATTAAGATAGAGGAAAATCATAATATTAGGAGTATTAAAGAAAAAAGTTGTCCAGTTCCTAAAACGAATCTTTCACTCTGCATCAGGGTAAATATTTCTGATTATCAATAGTGCAGTCCTTCAGACAAAAGGATTATTGAAATTGGTAATAATAATGTAAATATTTTAAGGAAAACTTCAGGGGAAGTGATTATGAAGTGCTATTAGCCACTTAAGATTTACCATCAGTTATTAATTTTGATACTCAAGTAGCTGATGGATCATGTATTTTACACTTTATTAAAAGAACATTCTTCCTACAACTTTAACTAACACTCTGCTTCCCAAAAACAGGATTTTTCAGCTCCCCCCTATGGTAAATCTTACAGTGAAGTCTGTGTTAAAACTTATGCTTAAGACATATGTTCCAACAGTGGAGCTTGTCAAAGACCAGTTTTAGCTCAGATTCACAGAATAATATTGTGAATATATTTCTAGAGTTACTAATTTTGTGTCACTTGAGTATTCGTGTGTGCTTAAATGCTGCCCACAAGCTACAGAGACTGATCAAAATTAGGTATGAAGTGTACACATCTCCTTCAGTGTGTCCCGCTGATTTCTGAATGTCAAAGTAAGCATGTTGTTAAAAGAAGTTCGAGTAATAATGCAAAGTAGGGATAGGAAAAAATCATTTCATTTTATAACCTGATTCGATGACACTTGTTGCAAAAGTTGGCATTACTTTGTGCTGAAGTTGGTGTTACTTTGTGCCAAATTCAATGTTACTTTTGAATGAAATTATTCCACTTCAGGCAATTGAAACATTATTTATTGAGATTGGAATTTTGACATGTGGTCACGTTCAAGCATTGTGTGATTCTGTAACCCACTCAGTAATATAAAGCTGTATCATGCTGTGGAAGAGTTGTTGCATGTGATGATGTGAATTTATCTACTGTTCCATAGATCACACACATTAGAAAGATTGTGAAATAATGATAGTAACATTCAAGTTTAAATATACCACACAAGTGGCAAAGATGTAAATGTGCTACATGAGATTTAAATTTAAATGTTTATATCATTATTTCATCAGATTTCTATTGTTTATGGTATATGGAAGAGCAGATAAATTCAGACCACCAAATGCAACTACTCTTACACAGCATGTCGCAACTTAGTATTGTTGAGGGGGTTACAACATCCTAAATGCTCAAAAATGACCACGTGTCAAAATTGCAGTCACAATAAATAATGTTTTAACAGCCTAAAGGGGAATGATTTCATTAAAAAAAAAAATTCACAAAGGCTTTGGATCCACCCGTGGTCATCAAACTTCTTGGAGTTATCTGCCAGATTCAGGGAGATTTGCCAGATTTGGAGCCATTTGGCAGATCTGGTTTTTTGTGGTAATATCAGTGTTATCTTAGTTGTCACATCAGAGTTAATTACATGATATCAGAGTTAGTTACATGGAAAATGAACTGTTGGTGTAAGTTTATACATGGACCTCTGCCTTGAACAGCTTAGAGGTAGTTTTAACATTCAATAACTACCAGTTACAAATGTTAGTAAACTGCCATCCTCAGAATTATAACAATTTTAAGTGTCAAAATTACAAATTTCACAATATCTCATAAAAAACCACTAATTTTGTGTTATCAAATGATGGAAAATCTAGAATTTTCATCATGTCTTTTAAAACTGCTAATTTACGTTATTTTTCATGTTACCATTTTCTAAAATTGTCATGTCCACACCCATAAGTGCTCAATAGGATTGGAATGAGGTGACGTAGTCACACACACACACACACACACACACACACTTATATCTCTTGAAAACTCCGCAAGTTACTCCACCTCAATTCAGGAATGATGCTGTCAAGTATTGTCTTGTTGAATGTAAGCAAATAAATGGATGCACAGAATCGGGCAGTAGTTTTTTGCATTCATTGATAAGGGTAGTTGGAGTATTTATTGGGGACTCATTTCATCTGCTGTAAATAGTCCCAATACCACTTGTCTGAATAATGCAGTATTGGGTCTTTGGCTGCAACCCCATACATACTTGACATGCATTCATTATGTACAAGTGTGTACCTTGATTCATGATTGCACACAGCCTTTTTACATACTTCGATTATCTAATGGTAAGTATTATTGTACCCATACTGATCTTTGTATCCTGTGACATGAGGTGAACAGAGAAAAACGTGTGGAGTGGTGGCTTTTGTGTCCTACACACATCAAAAATGTTTTGCATAACCTCGGCTCCTAGAGTTCTGGAATGTATATAGAAAATTGGAATAAAGATGAACATAAACATCATTTCCACCCTTTTTATTGCTCATGAAAACCACACATTGCATGTTGTACCACCATACAAGGAGACCTTCAGAGGCGGTGGTGCAGATTGCTGTACACGCCAGTATCTCTGATACCCAGTAGCACATCCTCTTGCATTGATTCATGCCTGTATTCGTCTTGGCGTAGTATCCACATGTTCATCAAGGCACTGCTGGTCCAGATTGTCCCACTCCTCAATGGCGATTCGGCATAGTCGAGTGATGTCGTTAACTTGAAGAAAGTAATTTAAAAGATGTGCACGATGGAGGTGCGAATTGTCGTCCATGAAGAGGAATTCTTTGTCAATATGGTTGCACTATCAATCAGAGAATGGCAGTCCTTGCAGCACCTTCCCTGACCAACAGCAGCGTACGTTGGCCTCACATAATGCCACCCCGAAACAGCAGGGAACCGCCACCTTGCCGCACTCGCTGGACAGTGTGTCTAAGGCATTGAGCCTGACTGCGTTGCCTCCAAACACGTGTTCGACAATTGTCTGGTCGAAGGCATATCTGACACTCATCGGTGAAGAGTACGTGATGCCAATCCTGAGCGGTCCATTCGGCATGTTGTTTAGCCCATCTGTAATGTGCTGCATGGTGTCGTGGTTGCAAAGATGGACTTTGCCATGGATGTCGGGAGTGAAGTAGCACATCATGCAGCCTATTGTGCACAATTTGAGTGGTAACACGACGTCCTGTGGCTGCACGAAAAGCATTATTCAACATGGTGGTGTTGCTGTCAGGGTTCCTCTGAGCCATAATCCGTAGGTAGCGATCATCAACTGCAGTAGTAGTCCTTGGGTGGCCTGAGCGAGGCCTGTCATTGACAGTTCCTGTCTCTCTGTATCTCCTCCATGTCCAAACAACATCGGTTTGGTTCACTCTGAGACACTTGAACACTTCCCTTGTTGAGAGCCCTGTGTGGCACAGAGTAACAATGCGGACACAATCAAACCGTGATATTGACCATCTAGGCATGGTTGAACTACAGACAACACAAGCCATGTACCTCCTTCCTGGTGGAATCATTAGAACTGAATGGCTGTTGAACCCCCTCCGTCTAACAGGCACTGTTCATGCATGTTTGTTTGTATCTTTGGGCTGCTTTAGTGACTGAACCGTCAAAGGTATTATGTCTGTGATACAATATCCACAGTCAACGTCTATCTTCAGGAGTTCTGGGAACTGGGGTGATGCAAAACATTTTTTGGTGTATGTATGTCAAAGTGTAAAAGAGAGAATAATCGTGAAACTAGTCTGATTCATCATTTGGCAGAAACAGAGAGACCACAGTTCCTAGCTGCATTTTTCAGTAGTAATGTAGGAACTAGATCTAAAGGTTCAGTTACATTGAAGACTATTAAATCAGATCCTACAGTTGCTGCAAGTCTTCATACTCTCAGTTTAGACTTCTCCAGTGGCTTCAGAGCTGTGGAATAAAGCTTTTAGGCAACAAAAGTAATTCAGAAGTGACCCAGCAGTACACGGCACTCATGAAGGCTAAAGGAAAATGCCTCTGAATCAGTATCAGACGACAAACAAAACGAATGAGATAAATTAAATTACATTCCGAAAAATTATTTTTAATAGAAATGATGTGGCACTGAAGTCATTGGTTCAGTGATAGCTTCCTCAGGGTAGCAATAAACATTAAACCTGCTGGGGTACCAGAAACCAGAAAAGAAGTAAAAAGACTGAATGTGTTGGTGGAATAAAAGGCTGTTTAGTGATGGAGTGGGAACAGGGAAGGGGACAGGTGGGTGAAAGATGGTTGGAAAATATATATAGAGGGCTGTCCACAAAGTAAGTTCCTTTCGGCTATATAAAAAAAAAGTGTACAGATACAGATAAAATATTTATTGTACAAAAATCTGCAACTGTTAAACTACTTTTCTACATAGCTTCTGAAATTTTATAGACACTTGTCATAGCATGACACAAGTTTTTGTGTGCCTTCTTCATAGAACCATGTGGTAACATGTTCTTTCAGCTCGTCATCATCGTTGAAGTGTTGACCACCGGGGACAGATTTGCGGAACTTCCATAGCAAGGGCACTAAGTGTAAACTTACAGTTGTGCATAATCTTCTCTTCAGTTGTGTGAACCAGTTCATCAGTAACAACAGACAGGCATTCACTTCGTTCTTCGTCATGCACTTGATCATGTCCTTCGTTGAACAGTCTGACCTATCTTCTAACCATTGAATCACACATAGCATTTTGTCCATAAACCTCGCAAATTTGCCGATGAATTTCCTTTGGTTTAACTTTCTTTGCATTTTGCAACTAAATCACAGATTTGATTTCACACGCGGGAGCATTCTCAATTATGGCTGACAGTATAAAGAAGCACTACAAAACGCACATCAGCAGCAGCGATCTGAAAATGGTGTACATGTCTTTTCCTTGAGTCAGAGTAACTGCCACGCGTGCTCAGAACTGCAATCGTAGCGCTGCTGCAGATGGAAATAGAAACGGAAATTACTTTGTGGACGACCCTATCACAAACAAATGAAATTTGACAAATATCAACAGTATGTCTGCCATCCAAAATGCAAGAGAGAAAGGAGAAGAGTGTAATTTATGGTAGATGATGAAGCAGAAAAGGTGAAAACCCTGAACTTCGTGTTAGGGGATATAAGTGAGATATTTTGTCTAATGCAGAAGAAGGCCTTTGGGCTGAAAGCTTAATCGTTTACTAATATTTTTGTTGCGCCTGTCTGCAACTTGGCATCTCTGCTGTGTGGTGTGCAGCAATCTCCCCTTTTCACAATATTGTCATAGAATGTTTTGATGATCTGCTACTGCCAGAAAAATGCACCATAGCTTTAGATATATATCATGAGATACCTAGAAAATAGTGGCTATTCCCAGTTTTAAGTAAGTTAATCATGAAGGGAAAGATAAAGCTCATGCTGTAGAAAGCAACGTAATCATAAATGCCACCTGCGTCCTATGACACTAAGTTGTGGGTTTTCACCTATTCTGCTTCACCTTTTATCACAAATTACATTCTTCTTTCTATTTTGCTTTTAGGAGGAAAAACCTATTCTTGAAATAGAACAGATACTAAGGAGGAGAAAGGCCCATAAAAAAGATCATTTTCGATATGTCATGGTCCTAAAAGTCTCTTCTGTTTGAAGAGTAGTGGGCCGTCCTCATACACCTAGTTACATTCCAAATGCTGAAGAGTTTTTGTTTAGTTGTTTAGTTTTGGCCTGTTGATTCTAAGTTACTGATGTATGTATTGTGAAACAATTATAGTTGTGTTACGAATTTTCTGTGGTATGTATATTGAAAGTGAAATTGTGATGAGACATGTTAGAAAGTCTGTAACCATATGTAGAGCATTGCAAAAGAAATATTAATTTGTAAATTTACACATGTAAATCTGCATCATTTATTCAGACATTGCATAAAGTATTTTTTTCCCTTTTAAATAGATTGACAGTTCTCACCAAGAAGAGCCCTGTGATGTGGAAATGGAAATGCAGGCCGATTTAACCCCAGAAACTGTAAGCACTACGTAAGTTTAGCACAAATATTAATACTTTGTGCTGCAATTGTAAGTACACTGATTATTTGTTAAACTGGATCAGCATTGTTGGAATTACTAAATTCTTCAAAATATGTGCTGGAAATGAACCAATGAAGCTGTTCAAAATGTGTTGAAACAATAGGGCTCTGTGGAATCATATTTTACATGAATGGAACAAGCTGGTTAATGTGACCATGCAGAGCAAATATTATGTGGAATATGAGTAGATAGTAACTTAGGCATTCATACTCACAGTGACTTTTTAAAAGAGAGGGAAATGTTTGACAGTGTTATGATGTATTGAAACAGGGTGTATACACTCTGGAACAGTCGGGAAATCCAGGAAAACCCCAGGAATATTTTCATCCAGGAGAAAACCAGGAAGAACCTGGGAATTTTCAGAATTCCGCGAATTCTTCTTTATTTTAGTTTTCAGTTAAATATTTGTAATTTTGACTGGTAAGATCTGATAATCTAACAAAGAATATTACTGTATCACATACTGAAGAATAATACCGGGGCAATAAAACGAAAACGAGAGAAAAAAAGTATAAAACTTCAATTGTAAAGGAGATACGCCATTTACAACAAAACGCTATGCAAGCACCTGCGTCTGCCAACAGCAAAATGTGTCAAAGGCGTTAGGACGAAAACTATGCAATACTTCTTAACAACAAACTGCTCCCGATGAGCGTGACATCACAATCGTTTAGGTTCGTTTGAGCGGTTGCCAGCAGGCTCGTGCGCATTTACTGTTCAGTCATATATGAGCAATACCTTCTCCCACTTCTGCCTACTCGAAGCCAGATGCTAACTGGAAAAATTTATCTGACATGCCCAAGCTGCCAGATTTGCCCATGTGCAGGGCAGTCTTAGTTGTAGTGGGGAGGGCTAATCTCCACGTGACCTGTGTTTACGTTTAGTGATTTTGCTGTTTCCTCTTCATTCACGGTTCTGAGGCCGGGAGCTATCAAGTGAATTAAAATACATTCTACGGAAAGCTGAAATATATTATTAGTATGTTCTCTGGTTTTATTTTATTTCCACGTTTTTGGTGGTCAAGCATTAATAGCCTTGCAGAGTAATGAAGTTATTTTTGCTGGTTTGCTAAAAAAAATTTGGCTTTCATCAATTTTTTCCACTGAAGCAGTCAATTTATTTGAAACGATGCATTTTGTTCCACAGTATAGGCTAATTCAAACTGTTCGCCAATTTAATGTGCGCGTTTTCAACTTCTGATACGTGTCACATTATTCCATAATAAAGAAACAAACATGTGATAGAACAGTACTAGTTCTCCAAGAAAATTTCCATTCCAAAAACCACACAGGAAAGCATAATATCAGGTTGGAGCCTACTTCATTGTGAATCTGTATATACGAATGTGCACTTCAAGCCAAATTATTAGTGTGGTTTGCAGAAGTTCGATGTTCTTGGAATATCCTCTGATGCGCTGCTTCCTTTATGACGTTATGTAAGTACGAACATATGGGCTTCCTACGCCATCGCAGCTGCCCTCGTGCAGTAACGCCTGTTTTCTGGTGCTCTTTGACAAATGCTGAAACGAAACTATTTCTAACAGGTATTGGGAAAATATTGCAGATGATGGTTTGAGAAGCGTTACTTACAAAGTAAATTTCCTTTTACTCAAGATGAATTATATTACGTGTGAGAATGTGTGATGAAGTCCTTAAATCACAGAGCATTTGAGTCTCATTTAAAACTCAACATTGTGAGTACCAGCCACTTACAAGAATTTCGAACCCAGAAGACCAGTCATTTATGCCATCATTTTAAATTTTACTGGGAAATTTGTGTGATGGATCTTAGAGTGTGTTGTTGTTGTGGTCTACAGTCCTGAGACTGGTTTGATGCAGCTTTCCATGCTACTCTATCCTGTGCAAGCTTCATCATCTCCCAGTACCTGCTGCAACCTACATCCTTCTGAATCTGTTTAGTGTATTCATCTCTTGATCTTCCTCTATGATTTTTACCCTCCACACTGCCCTCCAATACTAAATTGCTGCCCCCTTGATGCCTCAAAATATGCCCCACCAACCGATCCCTTCTCCTAGTCAAGCTGTGCCACAAATTTCTCTTCTCTCCAATTCTATTCAATACCTCCTCATTAGTTATGTGATCTACCCATCTAATCTTCAGCATTCTTCTGTAGCACCAAATTTTGAAAGCTTCTATTCTCTTATTGTCTAAACCATTTATCGTCCACATTTCGCTTCCATACATGGCTACACTCCATACAAATACTTTCAGAAACGACTTCCTGACACTTAAATCAATACTCAATGTTAGCAAATTTCTCTTCTTCAGAAACGCTTTCCTTGCCATTGACAGTCTACATATTATATCCTCTCTACTTCAACCATCATCAGTTATTTTGCTCCCCAAAAAGCAAAACTCATTTACTACTTTAAGCCTCTCATTTCCTAATTTACTTCCCGCAGCATCACCCGACTACATTCCATTATCCTCGTTTTGCTTCTGTTGATGTTCATCTTATATCCTCCTTTCAAGACACTGTCCATTCCGTTCAGCTGCTCCTCCAGGTCCTTTGCTGTCTCTGACAGAATTACGATGTCATCGGCGAACATCAAAGTTTTTATTTCTTCTCCATGGATTTTAATTCCTACTCCGAATTTTTCTTTTGTTTCCTTTACTGCTTGCTCAGTATACAGATTGAATAACATCATGGATAGGCTACAACCCTGTCTCATTCCCTTCCCAACCACTGCTTCCCTTTCACGCCCCTCGACACTTATAACTGCCATCTGGTTTGTGTACAAATTGTAAATAGCCTTTTGCTCCCTGTATTTTACCCCTGCCACCTTCAGAATTTGAAAGAGAGTATTCCAGTCAACATTGTCAAAAGCTTTCTCTAAGTCTACAAATGCTAGAAACGTAGGTTTGCCTTTCCTTAATCTATTTTCTAAGATAACTCGTAGGGTCAGCATTGCCTCATGTGTTCCAACATTTCTACGGAATTCAAACTGATCTTCCCCGAGATTGGCTTCTACCAGTTTTTCCATTCGTCTGTAAAGAGTTAATGTTAGTATTTTGCAGCCATTGCTTATTAAACTGATATTTCGGTAATTTTCACACCTGTCAACACCTGCTTTCTTTGGGATTGGAATTATTATATTCTTTTGGAAGTCTGAGGGTATTTCACCTGTCTCATACGTCTTGCTCACTATGTGGTAGAGTTTTGTTAGGCCTGGCTCTCCCACGGCTGTCAGTAGTTCTAATGGAAAGTTGTCTACTCCTGGGGCCTTGTTTCGACTTAGGTCTTTCAGTGCTTTGTCAAACTTTTCACGCAGTATTATATCTCCCATTTCATCTTCATCTACATTCTCTTCCATTTCTTTAATATTGTCCTCAAGAACATCGCCCTTGTATAGACGGTTTTCCGTGATTTCCCTAAATCGCTTCAGGCAAATGCCGGGATGGTTCCTTTGAAAGGGCACGGCCGATTTCCTTCCCCATCCTTCTCTCACCCGAGCTTGCGCTCCGTCTCTAATGACCTCGTTGTCGACGGGACGTTAAACACTAATCTCCTCCTCCTCCCTTGTATAGGCCCTCTATGCACTCCTTCCACCTTTATGCTTTCCCTTCTTTGCTTAGAACTGGATTTCCATTTGAGTTCTTAATATTGATACAAGTGGTTCTCTTTTCTCCAAAGGTCCCCTTAATTTTCCTGTACGTAGTATCTATCTTACCCCTAGTGATATGCGCATCTACATCCTTACATTTCTCCTCTAGCCATCCCAGCTTAGCCATTTTTCACTTCCTGTCGATCTCATTTTTGACGTTTGTATTTCTTTTTGCCTGCTTCATTTACTGAATTTTTATATTTTCTCCTTTCATTAAATTCAATATCTCTTCTGTTACCCAAGGATTTCTACTGGCCCTCGTCTTTTTACCTACTTGATCCTCTGCTGCCTTCACTATTTCATCTCGCAAAGCTACCCATTCTTCTTATACTGTATTTCTTTCCCCCATTCTTGTCAATCATTCCCTAATGCTCTCCCTGAACCTCTCTACAACCTCTGGTTCTTTCAGTTTATCCAGGTTCCATCTCCTCAAATTCCCACCTTTTTGCAGTTTCTTCAGTTTTAATCTACAGTTCATAACCAATAGATTTTGGTCAGAGACCACATCTGCCCCTGGAAATGTCTTACAATTTAAAACCTGGCCCCTGAATCTGTCTCACCATTATATAATCTATCTGAGACCTTCCACTATCTCCAGGCTTCTTCCATTTATTCAACTTTCTTTTATGATTCTTGAACAAAGTGTTAGCTATTATTAAATTATACTCTGTGCAAAATTCTACTGGGCGGCTTCCTCTTTCATTCCTTAATCCCATTCCATATTCGCCTACTACGTTTCCTACTCTTCCTTTTCCTACTATCAAGTTCCAGTCACCCATGACAATTAAATTTTCGTCTCCCTTCACTATCTGAATAATTTCTTTTATCTCATCATACATTTCATCAATCTCTTTGTCATCTGCGGTCATATCTATCTTGGCCACAATAATGCGTTCACTATGCTGTTTGTAGTAGCTTACCCACATTCCTATTTTCCTATTCATTATTAAACCTACTCCTGCATTACCCCTATTTGATTTTGTGTTTATAACCCTGTATTCACCTGACCAGAAGTCTTGTTCCTCCTGCCACCGAACTTCACTAATTCCCACTATATCTAACTTTAACCTATCCATTTCCCTTTTTAAGTTTTCTAACCTACCTGCCTGGTTAAGGGATCTGACATTCCACGCTCCGATCCGTAGAACAAAGCCGCTTTGGTTAGTGTTACAAAGTGAGATCAGTCAATCATCCAGACTGTTGCCCCCTGCAACTATTGAAAAGGCTGCTGCCCTCTTCAGGAACCACACGTTTGTCTGGCCTCTCAACAGATACCCCTCTGTGGTTGCACCTACAGTATGGCTATCTGTATCGCTGAGGCACGCAAGCCTCCCCACCAACATGGTTCATGGGGAAGGTCTTAGAATGTAACACACGCAAAAAAGACAAATATTGTATGTGAAAGCTTAGATTTTCTTGTAGCTACAATGTATATTAATTTAAACCATTAACTTTTCCTGATTGTGTTTTCATGCTACTTAGCAGTGATGTTGTTATTGGTTGACTACATTGCTTGTCCTATGCTCTGGATATCTGCTGTCATTGGCTGGTGAGATAAGCCATGACTGGCTTACAGAAGGGCATCACAGTCTCGATTTCAGTGCTTCGGAAACTAACGTGCTGTGTTTGGTGGAGTTTCAGTTTATGCTTTCCTAGTACGAAAATATGTAGTGTATCGTAATATGAAAATATACATGTTGCTGCACGTCAAAGATCTCTCAAAAATGCGTTTATTTTTTTAGTGTCGGGAAGTTCTATGCCGGTGTATAAAACGTTAACTTTCAAAGGATTGATAAGTTTTATAGTTCCGTGGGAAAGTATACTGTCAGTTAACTTTTTTTTTTTTTTTTCCACATACACACCTTGGAAAGTACAAGTAACTTAACATTGTGAGAAATGCCAGAATTTTACTCAGTATCTGTCTACATTCCATTCAGAGGATGGTGGAATGAGAAAAGATTAGGATATGCAAATACTGAGTTGGAAATAATTTGGATTGAGGGAATTGGAGGAACATTACTAAGCAAAGGATACAGTGAGGGTAGAGGAGTACATACAGGTAGATAATATTTTCTCCAAGAAAGATAAGGCAGCATAAGTCAAGTATAGTTAATGTTCAGAGTTTATGCAGAAGGCATTTGAATTGACAAGAAAAAAATTGTCTCTTAGGATGTATAAAAGTTTGGAACTTAACAATACATTTTTGTGTTTGTTTATCTTGTTGAGGTTCAAAACTGTCTACTTGTAACATCACAAGGTGACTGCACACCTAGAGTCTGTTACACCTTCATGACAAAACCAGAAATCTTTCAAAACTAGGCATTCCATTAGCTGTAAAGAAGGAAAAGAATGGAAGGAAAAATGTTTGAGGGGCTACTAAGGAAATTGATACATACATGCAACCAAGTGACATCCCAGAACATATAATGAAAAGTTATAGTAGTTTTATTCATCCATGGATCACTTTTGCAAGACTGTTTGGTATTTGACATGGGGTATTCATTCACTGGCAGGTTGAGTCTGGCTAGATGAGGAAGGTAGTCAGCCATGGCCTTATAGTAGGAACTAAACAGACATTTTCCTGAAATAATAGGGAAACCACAAAAAACCTAATTTAGGATGACTGGATGATGAGTAGAGTCTCCATCCTCTGAATAAAAGGCCTGTCTTGTAAAAAACAATTCAGTTTTGTTTGGCTTATCCATTAGTTGTGTTTCACTGTTCTTTCAGTTCTCAACACCAGTATGTGCATGTGCCGCTGCTCCCCACACACACACACACACACACACACACACACACACACACACTCACACACACTCTATAGATATAAGGACTATAGATTAGAAGTAAATCATAAAGACCCCCATAGATGATCAAGCTTCACATGTTTGTCGTATTTTTGGCAGTGTGCTGCTTTATTTGATATTTGTCAAGCATAGATTGTGCTCGTTTGTTTCAGAGAAATTTTGATTGCCGATTGAGTTTATAAGCCCACCAAGCTCCACCTCGGTAACATGCCGGTCTGTAGTCATGAAGCTGAAAATCTTAATGAGTATTGGGTGGTGTTTGACACAATTTGGCAGTGGCCATCATGCAAACAGACAGCTTGTTAATTGTCATTCACACATAGAAAACAGCGCAATAGTTGCAAATTAGTTTATAGCTTACACGACTGATTTCACAGGTAGCCCAGCCTTTGATGGGATGGGAGATGCCTGTGACGGGGTTGTAGTAAGTGGTAGTGGGGAGGGGGGACACGTCTTGCGTCTTAGTCTGTTACAGGGACATGAGTTATGAGGCAAGGGCTTGGGACAGTGATTGTGGACAAGAGGTAGTCAAACTCCTGGTGGAGAATGTGATTCATTAGCTCCAATTCTAGATGGTACTGGGTCACAAGGGCAATGTTCATCTGTGGCTGCATGGTAAAATTTTGAAAGGTGGTGGGTAACTGGAGAGATAAGGTATTGCAAATCTGTTTCTGGGCAAGATTGGAAGGGTAATTTCAATCTGTGAAGGTCTCAATGAGACCTTTGGCATATTTGGAGAGGGACTGCTAGTCACTACAGATGTGACAACGGTGGGTGGTTAGGCTGTGTGGAAGAACTACTTGATATGGAACGAGTGACAGCTGTCAGAGTGGGGTATTGGTTGGATTGACATGCATTGAGGTACTGACGTAGCCAGTTTTGGGATAAAAGTCAACATGAGGAAGGTAGCTTGTTGGACCAGGTGAAGGTGTTAAGGTTCTGGAGAAATGTGGGTAGGCTGTCCCCACCATCAGTCTAGATCATGAAGATGTAATCAGTGAAACTTTACAAGGTGAGGGGTTTGGGAATCTGATGGTTAGGAAGAATTCCTGTAGATGGCCCAAGAATGAGTTGGCATAGGATCATACCATGTAGGTGCCTATTACTGTATATTTGTTTGTAGGTGATGCCTTCAAAGGAGAAGAAATTGCGGGTGAAGATACAGTTTTTAATGGTGACCGGGAAAGAGATTACAGTTTTGGAGTCAGTTGGGCAATGGGAACAGTAGTGATCAATGGTGGCAATCCATGGGCATTGGGGATGTTCGTGTAACAGGAGGTTGCATTGACGGCGATTGCAGGGTGTTGATTGGTAAAAGAACAGCCACTATGGTGAGTCGTTGGAGGAAATGATTCTTGTCTTTTATGATGGGGGGCAGGTTGCCGGTAATAGGATGAAGCTGTTGTTCTGCAAGTGCAGAGATTGTCACAGTGGGAGCACAGTAACCGGCTACAATGGGGTGTCCTTGGTGGTTAGGTTTATGGACTTTGGGAAGTAAGCAAGAAGTAGGAGTGAAGAAAGAGATGCTTATCTGCATCTGTATTTCTTTAAGTTAACATTTAATTTCTTTTGAATTATGTGGCTTGAAATAATGCATGCAGTTTGCTAAAATTGACCTCTGTAGTATAACTCTCAAAAGCAAATTATCAGATATTTAAGTTTCTACAAAAACTTGTACTTTTATTTCAGTTTATACTTCATTGGCTTGCAAAAATTATTTATCATATTATCTTGTCTAATGATCATAATGATAAGTATTACGAATGCCATTACTGATGATGAAATGTAAAAGTTGCTCACAATGAGACAATGCACAATGAAAATCCATGCGTTACATTTTTAAAAATATATCACAGAGAAATTAAAATTTCCTTTTGTTTTTAGAAGTCAGACGAATTCCTGTGAAGAAAATGATGAACTTTACGAAGAAAGGCATCACAGTGATACAAGCAGTCTAAGTATTTCAAGCAAAAGCAGCCAGGCTACATGTGATGCAAGTACATTTAATCAAGATGACGAAGTAATATACAAGGGAAAGTCTCCTGAAGATGCTCTAGATGACATCACTGACACTTGTAAGTTTTATCATTCTACAAAATATTAATAAGCCTGAAGTAGCACAAACATTCATGAAATAAATTAATAAGAATTTTTAAAGCCCACCGAAATGAAAGATTGTGTGGTATTGATGGAATTTCAAAGATAATCTTGTACAGTTGTTCTAACTCAGTGAAGCATATCCTTAGTGGTACATGTAATTCATCAGCAACAACTTAAACATTAGTGTCATGCAATATTTTGTGTAATGTAATATCTTGTACAGACATCTTTTATTAACCTGACACGTTCCACATCATTACGAAGTGTCTTATTCATGATCTATGGAACAAGTATTAACCTAATCTAGTCTCTAATCTAATCTAAAATACAATCAGTTGATGTTGTCAGTGACTGGTCCAAGGCATTTTATTGTGTAGATTGACACTAATTGTATTACAAACTCAGGCAGGTAGATTCCATTCAAATATAATTTATTTAGGAGAAGAGATCCACTACTGTAAAACTACACTGTTGGTGACAAGTGGCTGGAAACAGTAACTATCATAAAACAAGGAGTAGCAGTCTAAGAGGGACCTAAAGTGGAATGATCACATAAAACAAATAATAGGAAAAGCAGGTGCCAGACTGAGATCAATACAAAGAATCTCAAGGATACAGGGTGCTTTTCTGGCTCAGTATTACATAAAAATCAACACCTATTTCTTTCAGGCACTGTTTATAATGTATACATTTTACAGATTTTTTGTTGATGTCAGGTAATGCAGCACACTTTCTGAACAAATTACAAATATTTTGAATATTTTTGAACCTGCTTAGGATTATTAAAAAAAATTACAAAGAAATTGATGCAATTTTTTTTTCCAATGTTATACATTTGAAGGAGACCACATTTTTTACCAGATACACATGACATGATGGGTGAGGTACTAGACCTATTTTATTCCACCTATGATGTATATTACAAGGATAAAAAAATATCACATCTTACATTTTAATTTTTATAATTTTTTCCTAATAAAAATGTTGTTTTTTCTATAATTTAGTTGATTCTGCAATAAATCTTAGGTGTACTACATAAGTATGGACTATTGCAAGTTACAGAAAAAAAATTAGAGTATTGCTTTATAAAGTTTAGGAAATATTTGTACCTGAATTCTTAAAAATACAACGAGTCCAATTAAACTGTGCCTCAGAACATCCCTGAAGCATAGTCTTCATCCTACAGCATTTCTTCATCTTCAAGCTCCCTCTTGGCTTTCCTTTTAGTACTTTTTGCTTCTTTGGTAACTTGAAGAGCGAATCTTCCAGCTTCATGCACCCGTTGTCTGTCACACGCAAGCAATTGATCTTCAATATTAGAGCCACATTTTGTGCCTAAATTTCTCAGGACTTCCAACCTTCGTATCATTCCATCATTGAAACATATCATTGCATCTAGTACACTAACGTTTAAAGTATTTAGTCCTACAAAAACATTGTTGGGTAATCTTTCCCATATGCGATGGGTGAAACTTTCATTTTATTCTGAGTGCTCCCATGAAGACTTTTACTAAGCAAAACAGGGTCACTCAGGTCTCTAAAAATTGGTTTTATTTCACTCATAACAGGCTCAGGAAGAAAATGCTTATGATGGTAGATTTGACCACTTTCTTTTGCTTTTGGGTAACCACACCAAGGATTGGCTCCTTTAGGACGAAGTCCATTAACAGGATGGTCGTCTGAAAGTAGGTGGCCCACAATAATGGAAATTCCTGCTTGGAGTCATAAGTAAAATAAAGGAAATACAACCACTAACCAATAGAGCATCAGTGCATAGAGCACGAAAGCAAGCAGAGCTCACAATTTGTAGCATTGTTCCCAGAGTTGATCAGGGTCTTTTGGCATGGAACTGACGAGGGTCTCAACCAAAGGCTTCGGTGACTCTGTGACAGTATTGGCTGCAGATTTTTAGACGTGTGTTATTGGGTGGTGATCTGTAGGACTCCCCTTGATAGGTCAGACATGCATAACAAAAAGATTAGCTGGGTACTATTTTTTTCTTCTACTATACATTTTCCCCATTCTCCAATAATATTCTGTTGTAATTTGACGTCATTCTGACCAGTAGTGTTATTTCTACAGTGTTTTGAAAGTTTAACCGTAATTTTAATCACCCTGTACTACTTATACCAAATGATCCATAGTGAGGTGGTCCTCCAGGGTGTAGAATGGTTCAGAATATCAAGAATAAACATTTACAATGAAAAACAAGTATGCTAATGTAATGTACCTTCCACAGATCCCAATTGGATGTTCACATTACTGCTCTAAATCTTTTATTTGACAACATTTGCTTTGCCAGTGGAGTTCTGTTTAGGTGCTTCAGCAGTTCTGTGGTGTGCTCTTCCCAGTTGAATTTATTTTAAAGATGTTGTGGTTGTGGTCTTGAGTCTAGAGACTGGTTTGATGCTGCTCTCAGTGCTACTCTATCCTTTGCAAGCTTCATCATCTCCAAGTAACTACTGCAACCTACATCCTTCGGAATCTGCTTAGAGTATTCATCACTTGGTCTCCATCTATGACTTTTACCCTCCACCCTGCCCTCCAATACTAAATTGGTGAACCATGTTGCCTCAAAACATGTCCTACCAACCAGTCCAGTCTTGTAGTCAAGTTGTGCCACGAATTCCTCTTCTCTCCAATTCTATTCAGTACCACCTCATTAGTTACGTGATCTACCCAGCTAATCTTCAGCATTCTTCTGTAGCACCACATTTCGAAAGCTTCTATTCTCTTCTTGTCTAAACTATTTATCGTCCATGTTTCACTTCCATACATAGCTACACTCCATACAAATTCTTTCAGAACAGACTTCCTGACACCGCTTTCCTTTCTTGCCCCTTGACTCTTACAACTGCCATCTGGTTTCTTACAAATTGCAAATAGCCTTTTGCTCCCTGTATTTGACCCATGCCACCTTCAGAATTTGAAAGAGAGTACTCCAGTCAACATTGTCAAAAGCTTTATCTAAGTCTACAAATGCTAGAAACGTAGGTTTGCCTTTCCTTAATCTATCTTGTAAGATAAGTTGTAGGGTCAGTATTGCCTCATGTGTTCCAACATTTCTATGGAATTCAAACTGATCTTCCCCGTGGTTGGCTTCTATCAGTTTTTCCATCCGTCTGCAAGCAATTCATGTTAGTATATTGGAGCCGTCACTTATTAAACTGATAGTTCAGTAATTTTCACACCTGTCAACACCTGCTTTTTTTTGGGATTGGAATTACTATATTCTTGAAGTCTGAGGGTATTTAGCCTGTGTCCTACATCTTGCTCACCAAATGGTTTGAGTTTTGCCAGGGCTGGCTCTCCCAAGGCTATCAGTGGTTCTAATGGAATATTGTCTACTTCTGGGGCTTTATTTCGACTTGGGTATTTCAGTCCTCTATCAAATTCTTGACACGGTATCGTATCTCCCGTTTCATCGTCATCTACATTCGCTTCCATTTCCATAATATTGCCCTCAAGTACATCGCCCTTGTATAGGCCCTCTCTATACTCCTTCCATCTTTCTGCTTTCCCATCTTTGCAGAGAACTGGCTTTTTGTCTGAGCTCGTGATGTTCATATAAGTGGTTCTCTTTTCTCTAAAGGTGTGTCTAATTTTTTTTGTAGGTATCCTCTAGCCATCCATGCTTAGCCATTTTGCATTTCCTGTCAGTCTCATTTTTGAGATAATTGTTTACCCTTTTGCCTGCTTCATTTACTGCATTTTTATATTTTCTCTTTTCATCAGTTATATTCAAGATATCTTCTGTTACCTAAGGATTTCTACTAGCCCTAGTCTTTTTACCTACTTCATCCTCTGCTGCCTTCACTATTTCATCTCTCAAAGCTACGCATTCTTCTTCTTCTGTGTTTCTTTCCCCCGTACTTGTCAATTGTTCCCTAATGCTCTCAACTCTCTAAAACCTCTGGTTCTTTCAGTTTATACAGGTCCCATCTCTTTAAATTCCCACCTTTTTGCAATTTCTTCAGTTTTAATCTACAGTTCATCACCAATGCATTGTGGTCAGAGACCACATCTGCCCCTGGGAATGTCTTACAATTTAAAATCTGGTTCCTAAATCTCTGCCTTACCATTATATAATCTTTCTGAAACCTTCCAGTATCCCCAGGCCTCTTCCATGTATACAACCTTCTTTCATGATTCGTGAACCAAGTGTTAACTATGATTAAATTATGCTCTGTGCAAAATTGAACCAGGCGGCTTCCTTTTTCATTTCTTACCCCCATTCCATATTCACCAACTGCTTTCCCTTCTCTTCCTTTTCCTACTATCGACTTCCAGTCACCCATGACTATTAAATTTTTGTCTCCCATCACTAGCTGAATAATTTCTTTTATCTCATCATACATTTCTTCAATCTCTTCGTCATCTGTGGAGCTAGTTGGCATATAAAGTTGTACTACTGTGGTACGTGTCTATCTGGGCTATAATAATGCATTCACTGTGCTGTTTGTAGTAGCTTACCCATGCTCCTATTTTTTTAAAAAAATGTTTTAATTTTTTTTTTTAATTTGTTATCAAACCTACTCCTGCATTACCTCTATTTGATTTTGTATTTATAAGCCTGTATTTACCTGATCAGAAGTTTTGTTCCTCCTGCCACCAAACTTCATTAATTCCCACTATATCTAACTTTAACCTGTGCATTTCCCTTTTTAAATTTTCTAATCTACCTGCCCGATGAAGTGATCTGATATTCCATGCTCCGATCTGTAGAACGTCAATTTTCTTTCACGTGATAATGATGTTGTCCTGAGTAGTCCCCACCTGGAGATCCAAATGGTGGACTATTTTACCTCCAGAATATTTTACCCAAGAGGATGCCATCATCCTTTAGCCACACAGTAAAGCTGCATGCCCTTGGGAAAAAATTACAGCTGTAATTTGCCTTTGCTTTCTGCCATTCACAGCACGGCAAGGCCATTTTGGTTAATGTCACAAGGCCAGATCAGTCATTCATCCAGACTGTTTGTTGCCCCTGCAACTACTGAAAAGGCTGCTACCCCTCTTCAGGGACCACACGTGTGTCTGGCCTAACAATAGATACCCATCCATTGCGGTTGCACCTATAGTACGGCTATCTATATCACTGAGGCACGCAAGCCTCCCCACCATTCATAGGGGGAAGAATTTAACACTGTCAACTTCTATCTTCTTTTAGGCATATGTTGTTGAGAAGCTTGTTAAGAGTTCTGAATTGCATGCAGTGTCCTTTTTTTCCAGTGTTTGAGACAAAGAATTGACTAGAAACCAATTTATTAATGTCCATGAAACTTTAACTGATATTTCTGAGACTACACTTTAATTGCTATGTTTGTGTCATCTGCAAGTATAACAAACTTGGCATTGGGTAAAGTTCCTGATGAAAGGTCATTTATATACACAAGAAAAAGCAAGGGGCCCTAAGATAGAACCATGTGGGGTGCCACATGTAATTAGTTTACAGTTGGATAAAGAGTGACAGATAATTCAAGTCTCTTTTCTAATCACACCTTTTGTTTCCTGCCAGAGGTACAGGAATTGAATCATTTTGCAACATTTCTTGTTACACTATAGTATACTGTGATTTACACAGGCAGATGCCTTTGACAGATCAGAAATTATACCAGTGGCCTCTAATTTATTGTTAAATGAATTAGGTAAATTTTCACTGTATGTGTAGGTAGCCTTCTCAGTATCGGAACCCTTTAGACTGAGACTTAGGCAATATATTATTTGTTGTCAAATAGTTAAGAAGCTGACTGTGAATTACCTTTTGTAAATTATTTTAGACTGCTGAAAAAAGAGAAACTGGATGGTATTTCGTTACTCCTTTCTTAAGCAAAGGCTTAACTTCAGCATGTTTCAGTATTTCAGCCACTCAGGAAATGTTCCACTGATAAACAACTGGTTATGCAGATAGCTTAGTATGTTACTAAACGCTGAAGCATACTCTTTAATTAACTTTGTTGATGTTTTATCATACCCACTCAGAATTTTTTGATTTTAAAGATTTTATTATGGACATTACTTCTGCTTGGGTAGTGAGAGTCATATTACGTCAGTGAAGTTGCGTGTACTGTCTGGTTTGAGCATCCTATCTTTTCAGTAAAAGATTTGAAATGCTTATTAAAAGGTTTTGCAACACTGCATACATGTTACCAATGTATCACTTACTCGTAATGCTATTTGCCCTTCTTCATGTCTGGTTCTAAGAGTCTCCTCCTTCACTATATCCCATATTGTCTTTATTTTGTTATCTGATGTGAATAACCTTTTCTTGTAATGTATTTGCTTTGACGACCATATTACATACTTTAATATTTTGCAGTGTGTCTTGTAATGTGCATTAGCATCAACATCAGATCTGTTTCTTACCAACAGATAAATTTCCCTTTTCGTTTTACATGATACTTTTATTCCTTGACCCTAATCGATGGTTTCTTTGGAATGTTCAGTCTAATCTGGCTTAGTTTTTGGAGAAAACAGCATTCAAATAAGATAAGTACTTCATTAATAAAAGTCTTGTATTTTTCATTCATGATGTGAGTGCTGTATACATCACTCCAGTGCATTCCTTTGAGGTGTGTCATAAAATAATCAATTTTTGGCTTACTGAGTGGCCTCTTGAATTCAGATTTAATAGATTATATATACTGTTCAGTATTGGCACGTAACAAAAGGAACTGCATGTCATGATATGAGAGGCCACTGACTAATTGTTTTGTTATACACTCCTGGAAATGGAAAAAAGAACACATTGACACCGGTGTGTCAGACCCACCATACTTGCTCCGGACACTGCGAGAGGGCTGTACAAGCAATGATCACACGCACGGCACAGCGGACACACCAGGAACCGCGGTGTTGGCCGTCGAATGGCGCTAGCTGCGCAGCATTTGTGCACCGCCGCCGTCAGTGTCAGCCAGTTTGCCGTGGCATACGGAGCTCCATCGCAGTCTTTAACACTGGTAGCATGCCGCGACAGCGTGGACGTGAACCGTATGTGCAGTTGACGGACTTTGAGCGAGGGCGTATAGCGGGCATGCGGGAGGCCGGGTGGACGTACCGCCGAATTGCTCAACACGTGGGGCATGAGGTCTCCACAGTACATCGATGTTGTCGCCAGTGGTCAGCGGAAGGTGCACGTGCCCGTCGACCTGGGACCGGACCGCAGCGACGCACGGATGCACGCCAAGACCGTAGGATCCTACGCAGTGCCGTAGGGGACCGCACCGCCACTTCCCAGCAAATTAGGGACACTGTTGCTCCTGGGGTATCGGCGAGGACCATTCGCAACCGTCTCCATGAAGCTGGGCTACGGTCCCGCACACCGTTAGGCCGTCTTCCGCTCACGCCCCAACATCGTGCAGCCCGCCTCCAGTGGTGTCGCGACAGGCGTGAATGGAGGGACGAATGGAGACGTGTCGTCTTCAGCGATGAGAGTCGCTTCTGCCTTGGTGCCAATGATGGTCGTATGCGTGTTTGGCGCCGTGCAGGTGAGCGCCACAATCAGGACTGCATACGACCGAGGCACACAGGGCCAACACCCGGCATCATGGTGTGGGGAGCGATCTTCTACACTGGCCGTACACCACTGGTGATCGTCGAGGGGACACTGAATAGTGCACGGTACATCCAAACCGTCATCGAACCCATCGTTCTACCATTCCTAGACCGGCAAGGGAACTTGCTGTTCCAATAGGACAATGCACGTCCGCATGTATCCCGTGCCACCCAACGTGCTCTAGAAGGTGTAAGTCAACTACCCTGGCCAGCAAGATCTCCGGATCTGTCCCCCATTGAGCATGTTTGGGACTGGATGAAGCGTCGTCTCACGCGGTCTGCACGTCCAGCACGAACGCTGGTCCAACTGAGGCGCCAGGTGGAAATGGCATGGCAAGCCGTTCCACAGGACTACATCCAGCATCTCTACGATCGTCTCCATGGGAGAATAGCAGCCTGCATTGCTGCGAAAGGTGGATATACACTGTACTAGTGCCGACATTGTGCATGCTCTGTTGCCTGTGTGTATGTGCCTGTGGTTCTGTCAGTGTGATCATGTGATGTATCTGACCCCAGGAATGTGTCAATAAAGTTTCCCCTTCCTGGGACAATGAATTCACGGTGTTCTTATTTCAATTTCCAGGAGTGTACAATTTTGTTCATTAGACCTTTCTATAAAGATGGTAACAGTGGCTGTTTGTGAGCAAATAGCTATCCTAGTTGGGAAGTTTATGGTAGGAAGTGAGTTGAATGGTAGTGTTACTGTCTCCAATAGTCTTGCTGGGAGAGTTTTTAAGAAACTGAACATTAAAGTCACCAGGAAGCACTATTTCTTTGTTTTTTGTTGTTAAATAGTTCAGTAGAGCTCCAAGGTGATTTACGAACAGATTACAATTACCTGCAGGTGCTCATTATACACTTATTATTATGAACCATTATTATGAAATTCTATTTCTGTTGCATATGCTTTCATGTGTTGCCCTAGGCAAAATTTATGAATATTTATGTTCATAAATTTGTGACAATTCCTGATGAATGTGGCATATCATCCTTCCTCCATTTCTGCTCTACAAAGGTGAGGTGCTACCGTAAATCCTGTAACACTTAAAACATCTATACCAGTGGTCACATGATTTTCAGAGAGGCAAATTATGTCAACTGGATTTGATGACTAATTCATCAGTGTAGATAGTTCATTGATTTTTCTTTTTAGTCCTTGAATATTTTGCTGCAATAAAGATAGCTGACATCCCCCATTGACTGAATTAAAATTTAATGGGAAAAAAACATTTTTGCTGATTACTGAAAAATTTTAACCAACAGCAGTTTGTACAGTATGCCAGAATTTTGTTGCTTGACTTCTTCCTCAAACTGACAGTTTGTTTCAGTCTTAACCTCTCTTAAAACTAAAGTCTTTCTGTCCTTCATACCCTGAAAAAGGTGCTTTTCTGAACCCTGTAGCCAATGGTATTTTATCACTCATGACAGTGCCTCTGCCCCCTTACATCCCCTACTATTATCTCAGCCAGTTAAGCCTTACCTTTTGCTGTTGAGATAAAGTCCATGCCTACTATAATCCCGCCTATGAAGAAAATCGACAGGAACGATGCCAGTATGTGACCCAACACCCGACACAAGCAGCCTTTCCAATTCCACATTAATTCTCATGACTGAAGAGCTCAAATAAGGTCAGTCATGGTGCCCGAGAGCTGATACAAACCCAACATTGGTATGTCTCAATACTGATGAAGTCTTTGCCAGATCACACTTATGTAATGTAACCAAGATCTTTGTCATTGCTATTACCTGGTCCACCCACCATAAACAAAGTGTCTTCCTTGTGAAGTCTTTGCTGTCTCCTGCTCCAGACCAGCACTAGGTTTAAAAACTTTGTGACCTGGTATTAAAAAAAACACAGATCCTAGTTCATCCTGCAAAAGTTGGCCCATGTGCCTTTTTTCTTTGTGACTGCCGCTACATTCTTACTCTTCAATCTGCTACTGAAAGTTTGTTGTGCCCTGTCTACACTTACATCTGCTTGAGGCCCATGAGTTTCTAACTGAAGCAACAGGTCAGACTTATTTTGCACTTTCACCCATCAGATGTAGCTCTAAACCTGTTCCTCCTATTGCCTGTTGCCACTTCCCACGTTTCTGTACTTTCTCCCTCCACATTGTGTCCAGATCTTCCCTAGCTTTCTCTGATTCAGCCTGAAGGGTGGCAGCTTTCCCCTCCTGCTCCACTATCTTCTTATCTGTGCTACGTATCCTACAAAACCACTGAAGAGCCTCATTTATGTCCCCAATTCCCATGCCACTGCAGTTGTTCACATGTTAAAAACTACTGCACCCACACCAAAATCCAGACCTAACAGTTCTATGGAAAGTCAGGCACTTTTCACTATGATAAATATAATACTTTAGTAAGACTAAGTCAGTTAAACTACAGATTAACAAGAAAACATGTTTACAAAAATATGTAACTGTACAGAAGCAAACTACTGGTACTAATGCAAAGTTTCTGAATCAGCAACTTAAATTTAATATCTGTTTATCCATCAAGGAAAGGGGACATCTGCTGGTTAAGTAATTGTCAGTATCAATGAAATTCTCCAACAGCTATGTAACTAAGATGTTATTTTATTTTGAAGACTACCAGTTTCAGCATTTCGCTATGCCATCTTCAGGCCCCATATGCATCTCTCCAAATAAACGATAATGTCATATACTGCCATAAACAGATACATTTACTATCAACTCTTTGATTGAAGCACTAGTGAAACGATGGAATTCACGACGTCCAGGGATTTATGACATACATTAACACACGTATTTACTAAATGATCTGCACTGAACTAACTGATATTATGATCAAAATTACTTATTGTTGCGAGTACACAAAAAACTGTAGCTTCTCACTTGGTGCAGGGCTGTCTTGTAATTCAAAGTCTGGTTCCGAACTCTTTGTCATCATTATATAAAATTAATCTGAAAACTTCCAGTGTCTCCATGTTTCTTCCTCACATACAACCATCTTTCATGATTATTAAACTATATGTTAGCAAGGATTAAATTATACTCTGCGCAGATTTGTACCAGGTGGCTTCCTCGTTCATTTCTTTCCCTCAGTCCATATTTACCTCTTGCTTTCACATATCTTCCTTCCACTGTCAAGTTTCAGTCCTCCTATCACAATTAAATTTTTGTCTTTCTTAACAGTCTCTATACTTTCTTTTTTCTCATCAGTTTGGTTTTGTATTTATAACTCTCTATTCACTTGACCAGAAGTCCTGTTCCTCTTGCCACTGAAATTCACAAATTCCTACTATATCTGACTTCATTGTATCCACTTCCATTTTTAAATTTTATAGGCTACCTGCCTGGTAAGGAGATCTAACATTCCACACCCTGACCCTTAGACTCTGGTTTTGTTTCTCCTGATGACTTCATTCTGAATAGTCTCTGCCTGGAGATCTGAATGGGGGACTATTTTACCTCGGGAGTAATTCAGCCAAGAGGATGCCATCTCATTCATCCAGTCAGTAGAACTGCATGCTTTCAGGAAAATTTACAGCTATAGTTTCTCCTTGTTTTCAGGCATTAGCAGTACCAGCACAGCAAGGCTGTGTTGGTTGATGTTACAAGGCCAGATCAGTGAATCGTTCACACGCCAACCTCTACAACTACTGAAACGGCTGCTGCCACTCTTCAGGAAACACACTTTTGTCTGACTTCTCAACTTACTCCTCCATTGTGATTGTCCCGTCCCTACGGTACAGCTATCTGTGTCGCTAAATATCTTTTTCCAAGAATGTAAAATGTCTGGCAGGTAGCAAAGCAAATTGTAAATCTAATCTGAAATAATTAAATAATTCCTTCTGGATAACTCCTTACATTCAGTAGGTGAATATTAAACACTGATAATATGTGTAGTACAACAGTAAAACATGTTTGCTTTATTGTTAAATCTGTTTCATTTGTAACTCGGCTCACAACAAAAACTAATATGTTGATATTTATTAAATTTAAGCAAATGTACTGTTTCCTGTTTAATAATCTATAAGTAGCACTTACATACAAACAAATTATGTATGCATAGTATGTCAGCTGACTCTTTCCACATCATTTCAATAGAAACTGTGCAAACAGCATATGGTACATGAAACTAACTAATTTACTTCCAGTTTCAAAAACAGTTTTGTTGTGAGTATACGTTTGTTGAAGTTTTAGGTAAGTTTATTTTAGAATGCACTCTATGTTGAAGCACTGATCATTATATGGGACCATCTGTAAAGGGGCTAAATTCTGCCTGTTCAGTATCCACTTTTTAATTCTTTTTATTTTGAATTCGTAATAATTAAAATCACATTTTTATATGTACGGAACTAAGAGATACAGTTATTCCCCTATTTTTTGTACAAAAATTACCATTTCATGTTATATTTTCAGCTTCTTCTGTGGTTGTAAGTAATGACGACACTGTTGAATGCAGTAATCCAGAAAAGTCAGTTCAGATTTGTGAGAGGACAGAGCAAGATGTGTCTTGCACAACTGTGCTTCCAGTACCAGAGCAGTCAGTAGTTAATAGCAACACAGAAGATAAATGTATAGAGACATCTGACATAGAAGAATCTGGAAGGAAAGCTATTGAAGCTTACCTAAATAAGCAAGATATGGGACCTTTCCAGTGTGAAGATTGTGGAAAGCTGTATTCACAGCGTATGGACTTGGTATGTGAGAGTTGCATCAGTCATCTAATGAGTAACATTTGGTGTGGTGTAAAGTAGTATTTGCCACATGAAGAAGGAAAAAAGAAAGAAAGAAAGAAAGAAAATGGCAAGCAACCATTTTTGTAACTTTATGATGAGAGACAATCTTCAATTCACTTAATACAGTTACATATTTATTGTCTGCATCTTTAATGTTGTAGCTGCCTGTCATGCTGCAGCAGAGCATGTCCTTGTTCCGGAATTGTGTGTTTATATACACTTTTACACACAAATAAGTTATGTAGTGTTACATTTGGATTAAATAAGACCACTGATGGAATAGCAGAAGTGTGGAGTTGTTAATAGTCACATTCAAAAGAAAGAAAACTTGCTAGCTTTCGGAATTATCCTTTGATTAGCAGGAGTGGTGAAAAGAGAGGCGGGAGGGGAGATAGAGAGAGAGAGAGAGAGAGAGAGAGAGAGAGAGAGAGAGAGAGAGAGAGAGACGCACTCATGCCTCTGCCCCTACATGGCACCAGTTGGACTAACAGTGCCAGTGCTTTGTTTCTCGGCAGGTGGCCTGGCTGTGGTGTGGATAGTGTCGAGTGAAATGGGCAGAGGGAAAGGGCTTGGGAGTGGGTGGCTAGCAGCTCACAGTAAGGCAGTCAGTTTGTTGGCTAAGAAAGCAAGAGGAATAGGTGGCAGCTGTGTAGGCTAGGTGTGATTGTAGGGACCGTTGGGGAGCCATGCATTGTGAAGGCGATGTGGGGACACGAATTAGGAGGAGGTGACAGGACAGAGGAAGAGGGGAAACTGTTGGATGGAGGGTGCGAGGACAGTGAGTTGCCTGAGATTGAGGCCAGGATGATTATGGGAGCAGAGGATGTGTTGTAAGGACAACTCCCATCTGTGTAGTCAACAGAAGCTAGTGGTGGAGGGAAGGATCCAGACTGTCTGGATTGTGAAGCAGCTATTGAGATTCAGCATGTTGTGCTGAATCTTGTGCCATCAGCTAGTCAACATTGTTCTTGGCAACAACTTGGCAGTGGCTATTCATCTTGTTGGGTAGCTGGTTGGTAGTTGTACCAACATAAATAGCTGTGCCGTTTTTGCAGCAGAATTGGCTTATGCTTTGCTGCTTTCATAGACTATCCGGCCTCCAGTGAGGTAGGAGAAGCCTATGACAGGACTGGAGTAGGAGGTGCTGAGTGGGTGGATTGGACAGGTCTTGCACCTTTGTCTGCCACAGCAATATGATCCCTGTGGCAGGGGATTGGGAATGGGAGTGGTATGGGGATGGACTAGGAGTTGTAGTGGTTGGGTGCATAACAGATTACCACTTTAGTAGGGGTGGGAAGGATCTTAGGTAGAGTATTCCTTGTTTCAGGTCAGGAATTGCGAAAGCTAGCAAGTTTCATTTCTTTTGTGAATGCATGCCTATCGATATCTCAACACTTCTGCTTTTTTGTGAATGGTCTCCTTTAAGACAAAAGAATTTACATTCTACAAGAACTGTCCATAACATTTTATGTTATGCAGCTCCAGCATAGCCTACTCCATGTAGCCAACTGCTGTATACCTTTACCAGGTGTACCAGTATGAAATGAGCGTTAAGATACAAATGTGTCGATAGGGAACATTTGTTGTGAACGAGCCTTAGTTTTTTTTTTTTGTTTGGTTGGTATGACATCTGTCAAAGATATTTAGTATACATAAAGTCGTGGAACAAACAACATCATATGTTTTCATCGTGTTAACAATGTCGAATTTTGTACCAGAAAGTGATGATTTGCGGAAAGCATTAATTTTTTGTTTTCATTTGAAAAAAAGTGCTGCAGAATTCCATCGAATGCTTGTCAAGGCATATGGTGATCATGCTCTATCAGAAGCAACATGCAAAAGATGGTTTCAACGGTTCAGAAATAATGATTTTGATGTAAGAAATGAAGAACGTGGAAGACCACCAAAAAAGTTCGAAGACGTCGAATTGCAAGCAATATTGGATGAAGAAGATACTTTGAGTCAGAAGCAAATGGCAGCAATGCTAAATGTTGCACAACAAACAATTTCTGACCGTTTGAAAGCTATGGGAAAGATCCAAAAGTGTGGAAAATGGGTGCCACATAAATTGAATGAAAGACAGATGGAAAACCGAAAAACCATTTGTCAAATTTTGCTTCAAAGACGTGAAAGAAATTGTTACTAGCGATGAAAAATGGATTTATTTTAAGAATCCTAAACGGGAAAAATCATGGGTTAATCCGGGACAACCATCAACATCAACTGCAAAACCAGATCGATTCGGCAAGAAGACAATGCTCTGTTTTTGGTGGGATCAGAAAGGTGTTGTGTATCATGAGCTTCTAAAACCCGGTGAAACTGTGAATACTAATCGCTACAGACAACAAATGATCAATTTGAACTATGCATTGATCGAAAAAAGACCAGAATGGGCCAGAAGACATGGCAAAGTAATTTTTTTACACGACAATGCACCTGCACACAAAGCAAAACTGGTTCAGGATACAATCAAAACACTTGGCTGGGAGCTGCTGCCCCACCCGCCGTATTCACCAGACTTGGCCTCTTCTGACTACCATTTGTTTTCATCAGTTGGACAGCATTGGCTGAGGAACACTTTGATTCCTACAAAGAAGTCGAAAATTGGGTGTCTAATTGGTTTGCTTCAAAATACGAACATTTCTATTGGCGTGGTGTCCACAAATTGCCAGAAAGGTGGTCAAAATGTATCTAAAGCAATGGTCAGTACTTTGAATATAATGTTTTTACTTTTCGATTCAAAATTAGTGTTTCATTTTCACAAAAAGGCTGGGGGGGGGGGGGGGGGGCTCATTTCATACTGGAACACCTGGTAAGTGGTTTAATCCAAAACCGTTGCCCAATGTGGCGACGACTGAAATAAGATTTGCACTTGGCAGCCAAACTTCCCCGGATGGGGCCTCCTGGCCAACGATGCCATACGCTTATTTCATTTCATTTTTTCATTGTGCTTAACTCACAGCAGGAATTGTCTTTCTTTACTTAAGTAGTTAAATATTTAGTGGAATGCTTGAATATAAGGATTACTACTTCAATTATTTTTTGTTTGTAACTGGATGCTCCTTACCATGCAGGTTTTAGAGTAACACTAAGTGGATATACAATTAACATTTTAACAAGCCTCTTTGGTAGAGGCAGAGACACACTATCTCAGTTTTACCAATAGTATCTAAATCTCTAAAGAAGACATACTCTGATACATTGAAAAGCTTCATAATACTGGTACATTGTGCCTACAATCAAAAATCAGCTACCCTTAAGAAATATCATTTTGATTTTAGAGAGAGCAGATATTAGACACGATGGACATTAACATACGAGGGTTGATTGAAAAGTAATGCCTCCACCTTTGTAACTCTTTAACAGTTGGCAGCATTGGTATGTGGCAAGTACTAACTTGTTCTGTAGCCTCTTATCTACAGCTCCAGTTGGCGGGAAACCTTAGCATTGAATGGTTGCATTGTAACAGTGTAAAGTATGGAACCCTGTGCAGATGGTCAGTCAATGCAATTTCAGCAACGTGCAGTCATTGAATTTTTGACAGCAGAAGGTGTCACCCTAAAGGAGATTCATCAGAGAATGAAAGCAGTTTATGGCGATTGTTTTGATGTGATTACTGTTCGTCGGTGGGCGAGTAAGTTGAAAGATGTTGAGGCGGGAACATCTGACCTGCGTGGCAACCACTGAGTTTCACAAGCAAAATGTTGACAGAATGATTCAGGATGATCGTCATATCACTCAGAGAAATTGCAAACAAAATAGGCGTTTCACAAGAACATGTGGGTCAAATTATTCCTTTGCTTGGCTATCTGAAAATCTGTGCACGATGGGTACCCCAGATGCTGACTCCTGAAATGAAAGTGCACAGACTTGAAATTTGGCAGGAACTCCTGTCGCATTATGAGAATGAAGGTGACGCCTTTCTCCATTCAATCATGGGATATCATTTTGCTTCTGATGAAGACGTTGAGAGAACTGAGAGACTGTGGTTGCAGAAACAGAGTTTCAACTTCTTCCATGACGGCTTCAGGAAATTTGTTCATCGTTTGCAGAAATGTATTCAATTGGCTGTTGATTATGTGGAAAAGTGAATATTGGTAATTAAAGATCACATGCTAACGATTATTTCTGCACTTGATTTATTAAAATATTCTCATCCAAACCCAATTAACAAAGGTGGAGGCATTACTTTTCATTCAACCCTCGTACATAGGGCTTGAATTAATCTTCATGTTCACTTAATTTGATTGCGTTTCTTACAGTCTTTCTTCTCTCTTTTGTAGGAGCGCCACATGTGGAAGCATACGGGTGAGAAGTTAACAGCTTATTCAGAATCCAAGATGTCATATGATACATCACTTGCACCTAATCAGAAGAGTTCAAAGTCCACAGATAAGTGTTACTGCTGCAAATGGTGTGGTGCAGCCTTCCGTCGCATTGTCAGTCTCCGAAAACATGTAGGAACCCACAGCAAACATTTACATACTTGTGAACAATGCGGTAAGTGTGTTACAGGCAATGTAAATTACTGTTTGTATTGCTACCATATTGTTCTGATAATGAAGTGTAATAGATGTCACTGACGTTCAACAGTGTTTCATTTTTGATCACTATTCAGTGACGTAGAGGTCTCACCTTTGTAGGCTCTTTTTTCTAGGGTTCATTTGTTGTGTAGCACTGCATTTATTTTCAGTTTCTATTTTTACTTTATTATTGTACTTCCAGGCATTGCTTATTTATTTCCATACACTGCCTCCTTCTTTTCCACTTCATTTCAACAATTTGTGGTCATTATCTTAATGCTGTTCTGATGTTAAACATGGCATTAAAAAGAAAATGTAACAAAAATCATCCATTGCATCGTCAGGAAGCATCAGTGACATTCAAAAAGGTTAGGCCTATCTTCCAAAGTACCAGTGCTTAACAGTCCAGTCCGTGCAGCAGGTACATGACACTTTGTGAGCACATGCGCGGTGAGCATGAGGCTGCAATCTGTTGCAGCACCTACTTCCTTTCTTGTGCTGCAATCCGCATTACCGAGTATCCTTGCTTCTCTTACTTTCCTTCCCATGGTGACAGTCTTTGATTTGTGGTGAGCGCAGGCCCCCAAGCTATTGTGGCATCTACTTCCTTTCGTATCTGCGATCCCCCATCTCCAACTATGCTTGCTTCTGTGCTTTTCTTCCCATGGAGGTAGTCTTGGATGATGCTGGCCCATCTGTGTGTCTAGATTTGTTTCTTTTACATCTTTATCTATTTACTCTAAATCAGTTTTTCAGTTAAAGTAATCTTATATATTTTTTTTTTTTTAAGTGTTGACTGATGGGGAAAGGACACCTTAAATAGCACCAACTGTGTATAGCATTAAAGATCCTCTGCACACTACAGGGTGATTAAAAGAGAAATGAGAGGTTTCAGTTGTTGATTACAGACAAACAATGAAAGATAGAAACACATTGTGCATGTTACTGGATAGAGGAAGGTTCATAGTTTTAAGTTCACACTCACTGCACCAAACGCTCAACATGAGTGCCAAGCATTGCTCAAGAAACATTAGAACTGTAGTCCATTTCATTCTGCACACAAGTCAAGAATCAACACATCCCTGTTTATTGATTAGACAACTTCAGCCATTAGATTTCTCAGCTCTTGAAATTTAGCTGCCATAGATGGAACAAAGACTGTGTTGTTTATCTACTCCCACAGAAAAAAATTGCAAGATGTTAGATTATGTGACCTGGGAGTCGAACAGCAATGAACAAGGTCTTGTTGTGTCCACCCTTTGCAATCCAAATTTGTGTGACGGTGTTCTTAGTGTAATGCTGCACCTTAGAGTGAAAGTACGGTGGGGTGCCATCGGATAAAAATGAAATCATTGGAATCTTCATGAAGTTGAGGAAATGATCAATTTTGCAACAAGTCCAGGTAAGACATTCCTGTCACAGTTTCATCTGCAAAAAATGATGGGTTCATAACTTGGTGGGTTTACTGTGCCCAATAGGTGAAACATCAGTGTGTCCAAAAAGATGAGTCCTTCGGAAAAAGTATCCTGTGCCGTATCCTGGAAAAATGAATTGCAAAATTTTTACCATCCATAATGATCACCGCGATGTAATTGCTACAGTAACTTCAATTTGTAAATGCTTCTTATGCAGAACAACCACACCATTGTTTGAGGAAGTTGAAGTCCCTGGCCCACTTATCTTGTGAACTTCTGAGGACTCTGTGTGAATGCATCTCAGATACATTCAAAATTTTCATCAGACTTGTGTGGTCAACCGGTGCTCTTCACTTTGCAAATGCAACTAACTTCCAAGAATTTTGTTTGCCAGTTCTTGCTGAATTGATGACTGAATGCACTTCGCACTTTAATGGATTAACTTCATGCAAATTTCAATACACGAAATGATTTCTCTTGTGATGTATAGTCACTATGTTGCTACAGAAAATAAACAGTGCAGCTGTATCAAAACTTTGAACCTTCCTCTATCCAGTGACATGCACAATGTGTATCTATCGTTTATAGTTTGTGTGTAATAAATCTGTTTTTCTTTTTGAATCACCCAGTGTAACTATGTAGGTTCATTTATGCACCTAAAAGTCAATACTGTAATCAGTCCGACATGGTGGTGGTGTTTTATATCCTTTCAGTAGAACCCCCAGACAACATAGGGATCACACTTGTGCATGCCAAGGAGTAGATGCCAATCTTCTTCAGGCACCAGGACTCTTGGCAACAGCCGTCTTGCCAGATGACCCTTGCTGTGGCTGAGTGGCATATGTGGGGAAAGTCCTTATTCGGAGTAGGTAACATCATAAGTTTCACACATTAAACACATCAGACTATATCAGTATAATGGCCTTACTGATTTGGCTGTCTCAGCTGATATGCATAGACAATGGACAGTTAACAAATCAACTGCTTTCCCTACCCTGGCTACACAAATGGGAGATGGACAAACCTTAAGACCGACAATAAAACAATTTATTCAATGTCTTCTGTGTACTGGAACAGATGGAGATAATTTTGCAATGACCAAGTCATTATTATTCAAGGAACAGGTAAAAATAAGTTTACAGAAGTAGATGCATTGGAAAACAAGTGGAATGTGTTGCTCTCAATTAAAGTCTCCTCTGCTGTGCAGTCCCGAGCATTTCTGGCATGGTGGTGCAGTGGTTAGCACACTGCACTCTCATTCAGGACAACGATGGTTCAATCCCGCGTCCAATCAACCTGATTTAGGTTTTCCGTAATTTCCCCAAATTGCTCCAGGCAAATGCCGGGATGGTTCCTTCGAAAGGGCATGGCCGACTTCCCTCCCCGTCCTTCCCTAATCTGATGAGACCAATGACCTCACTGTTTGGTCTCTTCCCCAAAACAATCTAACCTAACCAACTTCTGGCATGTGGAAGACTGGGTGACATAGCAGTGACTATTACTCCACATAAAACTTGGAATCTGGTACAGGAGTTATCTGTCAGGTCACTTTCCACTCCAGACAGATGAGCAGCTATGCGCTAGTATAGAATGGTGAGGCATACATTTTGTCAGACAGGTCCAAAAGATAACTAAATAGGTGCAGGCGCTTTCATCTTAGCTTTTCAAGGGGATGTCCTCCCCAATAAAAGTTAAGGTTATGGTGTATATGAGTGATGCAAAACATTATGTTCCACTATCCGTGAGATATTTTCTATGTTAAAGTTTTGGACACATCATCCAGCTGCACAGCAGATGCAAAATGCAGAAACTGTGGAAGATCACTTCATGAAGGTCAGCCTTGCAAAACTTGCTTTTGTGTGTAAACTGTGTGGTATGCTACCTCAATGTTCACCGGTTTGCTTTGTATTTAAAAAAGGAAAGAAAATCGAAGCATATAAAACACTGAATCGCTTTCATATGCTGAGTCACGGAAAAAAATATGGACACATGCATACAGTAGACATGATGACAAAGTTTGCAAAAGTCACAGCTCTTGCCCACCTACTTCAACCTTTTCAGCTCCTAATCTACCAAGTGCTGTAAACCAAGAACTTGCAAACAAAACAAAAATTATGTGCAAGAGAAATTCCCACCCCTTTTGACTTACAATCTTGCAGAACCAGCCAGAGCCTCTCAATGGATATAACAGGAGACATTTTGTATGCCTCCAACTGGAGAAGAGAGGGAGACCCATTCCACTGCTTCTTCCAAAACATTGCTGGCATACAAATACTAATCAGTGGTTAAAAGGGACTAAGACATTGGGCCGAAGAAGTGTCTGATCAAGTCCTTACCCAGACCTATAATCTGAAAAATTCCATGATGAGAAACAGCAAAAAGAGAAAAAGAAGGAAAAAAGGGCAAAACAAAGAATTAATGTCATTTAAGATGGAACCAGAACTCTCCTTGACAGCAGAAGAATCTATAGAAACGATGCCAACCACACAGGAGACATTGGAACATTCCGTAGATTGGCATATATCGCCTTCATCTTCGCTAACAACATCAATACCTTTGCTGTGATTTTACAATAGAATTGCAAGGGCCCTATCACCACATGGAAGAAATTCAGTACATAATCACAAACTATCCCATAATAAATATTACAAAACAAGACTGAAGATTTTTAGAAGACCATCTTCCTTACTCCTAGAGGATATAAGGTATATGGCAAAAATAAAATAAACATGGAATAATCATCCAGAGGTTATTTTTTAAAATTCAAATATGATATTGTAGGGCTACAGGAAATAAGATGGCAGGGGAATGGGCAGATAGATAAACCTGAGTACTCATTGGTATATAGTGGACCAGAAGAAAGAACAGGCCAACTTGTAACAGGGTTTATAATAACTAGGTAAGTTAGGGAAAGCCTTCTATAATTTGAACCCATAAATGAAAGGATGTGCAGATTCAGACTAAAAGGTAAATTTAGGAATATATCAATAGTTAATGCACATGCACCAACAGAGGAAAAAGCGGATATAATTAAAGAACAGTTCTACGAAGACTTGGAAAAAGTATACTGTGCAGTACCTAAATATGACCTGATGCTAGTAATAGGAGATTTTAATGCAAAAATAGGGAGGAATGAACATCCGTATGGAGTTGGAAAATATTCACTACATGAAGAATACAATGAGAATGGAGACTTACTATGCCAATTCACAGCAAGGAATAATATGATTATTAAAAGTACCTGCTTTCCACATAAAAGGATCCATCTGGGTACTTGGAAGTCTGCAGCCAATGGAGTAATCAATCAGATTGACCATATTTTAGTGATTGCACGCCACTCCACATCAGTTACGGATGTACAGAGCTGCAGAGGACCAAACTGTGATTCAGACCACTTTTTGATAAAATCAGTCTTGAGAGAGAAACTGTCACTAACAAATGGCAACAGAATGGGAAAGATGATGAAATGGAATACAGACAAACTGAACATCCCTCATGAAGTAAAAAAATACCAAGTAACACTAAGCAGAAAGTTGAGCAATGAAGAGACCACAATAGGAGTAGATGAAAGGTGGAACAGGTTTGAAAAAGCCATTAAGGATGCTGCAGAGGAAATAATAGGCATAAGAAGGAACAGAAGAACCCAGGAGTGGTTTGATGAAGATTGCAGGTCAGCAATAGAGGAAGGGCAAGAACAAAAGTGCTACAGAGAGAAACCAGAAATAATGTGGAATAATATAGAGAATTAAGGAGAAGAGCTAACAGACTGTGCAAGAGAAAGAAAAGAGAGTGGAATAAGAAGAAATTTCAAAAACTAGAAGAATTAAAGGAACAGAGTGAAATAAGCAAGTTCTATCATGCCACAGGCAAAATGAAGAATAGATTCCAACCAAAAACAATGGCCTGTTCCAGTAAAGGTGGGAAAATGATAATTGAGGAAGAACAGATAGTGGGAAGATGGGCATAGTATTTCAAAGATACACTAAGCACCAGCCTAGAAGATGAAGAGGGAAGAGTGAAGAAGAGGGAAGGAGGGAAGAGTGGAGCTGGAAGTAGACAATGAAACCAATGAGGCAAGAAAGCCAACACTACAAGAGGTCTCCCAGGCTGTGCACGAGTCAAAAAACAATCGAGCCCCTGGGGAAGACAGCATAACTGCTGAATTAATAAAAACTGGTGGTGAGGCTGTAATAAAGGAACTGCACACATTAATATCAGAGATATGGGAAACAGAAACTATGCCAGATAATTGGAAAATTGGAATAATAGTCCCCATTTATAAGAAAGGGGACAGAACAGCATGTGAAAACTGTAGAGGTATAACACTTCTAAGCACAGCTTATAAGATATTCACAAGTATATTAAACGAAAGGATACAGAAGTGTGCAGAAGGCATACTAGGGGAATATCAGTGTGGCTTTCGACCAGGCAGAGGAACAACTGGTCAAATATGTGTGATAAGGCAAATGATGGAAAAGTTCTATGAATATGATATAGATCTACATTTCTTATTCATCGATTTGAAACAAGCCTTTGACAGCATAAATCGGCAAGAACTATACAGAGTACTGAAAGAAGTTGGTATATGTGCTAAATTAATAAGACTAATCAGATTGACAATGACAGAGACAAGAGCAAAAGTAAAGGTCCTTGGCAGAACAAGTGAAAGCTGTGACTTTAATAAAGGTGTGAAGCAAGGGGATAGTCTCTCCACTGTCCTATTCAACATAGCCCTGCATAGTGCAGTAAATAAAATCAACAAAAGAGGCACCATATTTATGAAAACTAGCCAGGTATGTGCATACGCTGATGACATTGCTATAGTAGGAAGAAATACCAATACACTCCTAGAAACATACCGGGCAATGGAAACAGAAGCCTTAAAAATTGGCCTCATAGTAAATGAAAACAAAACAAAATATATGGTAATCTCACAATCTGAGGCCAGAAGAACCCCTAAAAACCTAAACATCAATGGGAAATGCTTCAATGGAATGTCCTCTTTTAACTACTTGGGAGCCCTAATAACAAATGATAACAGTATTGGAAAGGCTATAAGAGAAAGAATACAAGCAGGAAACAGAGCTTACTTTGCAAATATGCAACTTTTCAAAAATAGCCTTGTTACAAGAAAAACTAAATTGCTAATATGTAATTACCTAGTCCGCCCAGTTATCACATACGGGTCAGATGTATGGACATTGACAGAACACGATAAAAATGCTCTAAGAAGCATTGAGCGGAAAATACTACGCAAAATCTATGGGCCAATAAGGGAGGAAGAAGGCTGGAGAATACGCTACAATGCCGAATTACAAGAGTTAATACAAGGCAGGGACATAGTAAAATTTGTGAAATCACAGCGAATACGATGGCTAGAACACTTGGAGAGAATGGCAGAGGATAGAATTCCAAAGAAAATGATGAAAGGTATGATCCATTCAGTTAGGCGGAAAGGGAGACCTAGAAGAAGATGGATCGATGAGGTAATAATGGATATCAGCAATATGGGAGTCCGGGGGTGGAAAAGAGCAGCAAATAACTGAGAAGTGTGGAGGGAGATTGGTGAAGAAGCCAAGGCTCACCAAGGGTTGTAGAGCTACTGAAGAAGAAAGAGAACCATCCAGAGGTGTTTGCATACTAGTCAGATCAAATACGGTCAGTGAACAAATACCTGTAAACACTGTACTGGAAGCAGTAGCCATTAGAGTACAACTGAGCATAATGATGACAGTCTGTAATGTCTATATTCCTGTGTCTTAGAAATTTCCTGCAGAGATATGCAAGATCTAATTACATAGTTACTCCCACCTTTCGTGTTACTGGTAGATTTTAATATCTGTAATCCCATATGGGACAGCATGATAAAGACTAGCGGAGGGGAACTATTAGAGAGAGACCTAATTCACTGCCTAAAGAATTCGAGTCTTTCAGCACCGATCTGCAATGTGCAGGCTTAACCACACATTTATGATCCAGCTGTGAATGCTCGCAATGATCTTCGCAGTTGTGACCATTACCTGTTTTTTTGTATTGATCCCAAATTTACCTCCCACCCATAGTTTACCGCTTTGGTTACTGCAGAGAGACAGTTGGAATTCTTTCACCACTGAAGGGCATATTACAATAAAAATGGAGGAAGGGGTTGGACAGAGTAGTACAAGACACGATGGACGTGATCATCCAAGCTGTGAATACAGCAGTACCATTCTCTTCAGGTCCTGCTAGATGGCAACCTGTTCCATGGTGGTGCAGAGAGATCACAGATGCCATCAGAGAACAACAAAGGGCTCTACAATGACGTAGGCAACACCCTCTACCAAAAATTTAATTTTATTCAAAAGACCAAGGGCAAAAGCATATTACTTGGTGAAAAAAAAGAAGAAAGAATGCTGGGAACAGTATGTTTCTTTTATGGTAGTACATACTCCAGCTGCAAAGGTATGGTCCAAATTATGGCAGATTAATGGCTTTCGTGACACTAAAAGCATTCAGAGAATTGGTAATTGACAGAAAATTAAACCAGTTCCTCTGACATTGGTGAGCTTTCAATGAGATATTGTCCAGAAATGTTGGCATCTGAGAATTAACGTCCTAATTTCATTCATCATCAACTTTTAACAAAATGTAATACAGTGAAAACCCGCTTTTACACTTTTCAAGGGACTTCAAAAAATGTGGGAAATAACATTTTAAGCTGTACGTGTAGGATACACTCCTGCATGTTTGCACTTTATGCATGATAAATGTACATAACAGCCACCAAAAGAAGTGTCTGGGACTTGCTTATTATCTAATAAAGGTTTATTATCTAATAAAAACTGCTGATATAACTGGAACTGGTAATTGTCTGGGAAGTAAGAAGGTTTGTCTCAATTTCAGACTTCATACTCAATGTTTTTGAAAGCCTGCAGCTGTCATTCATTATTTAAATAATGAAGTACAGCACTAGTTATGTGTTTTTTCAAGCTTAGCATTACGCGTTTTGAGAATTTTTTCTCATTGTCAAGTGCAAATTTGTATATAAGTATTTTTTGTGTTATTCTACATCTCTTGCAATGAAGTCTCTTCTTGAGGTTATCAGGTATTGTGCCTCCTCAGTTATGTGGAAAACCACACACTCAAACTATCACTCACACTGTTTGTGCAACATCACAAAAAATACATACGTAAATACTGCACTTGACAGCAACAATAAATTCTCGAAACATGTTTTTCTCAGCATGAAAAAAAAAGTTCACAACTACCACTGTGTTTAAACTAAAAACATTTGAGCCAAGCAAAGTGACTGATGATGTCAACTAGCGCTACAAGTGGCCAAACACCGAAATATGCTAAATATGGTTTGACAAAGGTATCACAATGATCACAACAATCACAAAACTGCATTTGCGCAGTAGAGACAATTTGGAAATGGTTGTGTTTGCTCATGATACCTTTATTCAAACGAACCTAGTTACTCCCATCAGCCAGCACACCAAGTAGAGCTAGGTAGCATGGGAGATATGGCACAAATTGTTCCAAATTTTACACGTTTACTGGTTCAAATACGCTGAGTGGAGTGCCCTGGTGTCAAGAAACTTAACCTCGTATTATTTTTAAACACTACTGGATGGCAAACATCATGCCAGCATCATTTTTTTTCCTCGAGGAAAATTTTTTTTTGTAATGCATAAATCATGGGAAAATGATAAATTTGTTGATGCAAATCGGGTGCAAATTAACATTGTGGACATACGAAATTTGACGGGAATTATGAAAAATGTCGAAAATGGCAGGAAAACATTAATTCCGGGAATGTAATAGCCAGGTTATACTGTACTCTGTCTTTCATCTCAACAAACCTGGCAACATGCAATGTAGACAATATCCATGATCAACTGCTTCAACAGCTTGGTAGAAACAGAAAAAAAAACTCTGTTCCACAAATTTTCAACAAAATGTGGCAAGATAGAAAATTTCCCTCACGAGAGAGAGAGAGAGAGAGAGAACCAAAGCTAAGTCAAGAGACAAAGAATAGAAACAGCAACATTTGATCAACCTAACAAGTGACTTTGGAAAATTATTAGACCAGATGGTTAATGTGTGTCTTTTTTTGGTGTTTAGAATCAAGAAACCTCCTTCCTCAGTTGCAGTATTGATTCTGAAGATCTCGAACTACCGAAGATCATCTCCTACGATTGGTGTTTGTGATTCAGTAGGCTTTTGTGCATCTCCTACATATGGTCACAGTAGTTTTTGATTTACACAAGGTGTTCTATATGATGTGGCAATGTCACATTTTATCAGCTTTGCATTAGTGGGATTTCCAAGGAAATTTACTATTCCTCATACAAATTTTTTAAACTCATAGACTGTTTACAGGGTTGGCACAGGTTTTGGAAATCATGGAATTTCAAACACACCAGCAAAATCAGGGAATTTCAAACACGCCAAGAAAATCAGGGGAATTTGGAAAAAACACGGGAAAAATCTCGTTTTTGTCTCAGTAGCTGAAATGGTTTGTTTACTGAGGTGTAGTGCATCGCCACTAGCTGGATGCAGCTGAGTATGTGTGCCACTTCCCTACTCCCTCATTACTACTACTTCTCTCCTTCCTATCACTCCCCTTAGCTTGCAGTCATTGCTGTCACCACTTCTTGCCACTAGCCTAGCAGCTGCCGATGAGAGGCAGGGAGGCATGAGAAGTGGTTTGTTTGGATCTGATTTGAGACTGTAGACGTAGTGGCCAGAGATGGCAGTCATGTACGCGTGAGTTGTCTGAGTGATTGTGTGAATGTGTGTGTGCTCTCGTTTTCTGACAAAAGCTATGGCTGAAAATTTAGTTGTGAGAATGTAATAGTCTTTTCTACGCTCCTGTCTGTGGCTCAGCAATTATCTTTAAGGTGAGTTGCTACCTATCCTCATTATTATTAATTCTCAGAGTATTTGAACAAATTATCTGTTGCAAGGATTGATTACCGTGGTCTTACTTCATCAACTTGTTGTCTATGGCTCGTGAATAGCTGGCCACACAAGTGGATTTCTGCAACGGGCCAAAACCGTAGTCATTACTGCGGGCATCTGTATTGGATCGGCCCTGCTGATCTGAAGCCATTTTGTTCCCACTAATGTGGAGGCCCTGCCCGTCGGATCTAGTCTCACCTATCTACCCACAGGCGGGTGTGTTTGTGTGTGGCATAATGCAGCAGATTTTCATGGTTTATCCATGGACCCAGGACTGTACACTATGTACTTCTATATTCCTCAAAAGGAAAAATCACAAAATACCTGTAAAATAATAGATATAACACTATCGGTAATAACTGACAATAACAAACATAACACAACCAACATTTTATTGGTGGTCACCTACAGTGTTGCTTTATGCAGTTCTTCCCCACATTATAGATTTCTGTCAAGAGGTCTAGTTTTTCCTGAGGTTGTTTCTGAAATCAGTGAAGTTATTCTAAATCTGTCTTGTGACTCCAAGGAAATGCATATTTTTGTCGCTAAATGTGTTTCGTTTTATTGTAATAAAATAACATCAGTGGTTCTAACATAAAACATACCATTTGGCTTGCTTTCTCCATCTAAAAACAGTTCATTGCAAAAGATGTTGATGTTAGTACTGAAGATTTTTGCTCACATCAGGAAACGCCTTCTGCTTGCAAGTTTTCTTTCAGATATTTCCTTGTTTGCACTATTGTTTCTGGTACCGTAGCTACAAAGACAGATTGTCAACTTACCCTTGAGATCTCAAAATTTGTCAGGGACAAATGCTAAAACTTGTCTGGAAATCAGGAAAATGTGAGGGAATTTCGCTTGGGGAAACTTGTGGCAACCCTGGTTAAGAGTCAGGGTGGGTTTGATCATCAGTAACAGATATGCACAGGAAAATGGAGTTCCACAAGGATCAATTGTAAGTGCCACAATATTTGCTATTGAAGTAAATGGCATAGTATACACAGATGGGCATACAATCGCACAAGCATTATATGTCGATGATCTCTGCTTGTGGTATATACAAAAAGCACAAAAATGGATTAAACCATAGATACTGTTTCGCACCAACTCAGTTGCATGCTGTGCACTTTTAGAATGCGTTCTGCCCATCCTCATACAGAACTATATCTTCTGCCCATCCTCATACAGAACTATATCTTGAAACCCAATTACTGGAAGTAGTGGACCAGTGCCATTTTCTAAGACTTCTTTTTATTAATAAACTAATATTCCGACCATATGTATGACACCTCAAGACTTGCTGCATGAAGAACCTCAATATTCCCCAATCCTCACTAACAGTGCCACTCCGTCTCTAATGACCTCGTTGTCGATGGGACGTTAAACACTAATCTCCTCCTCCTCCACTAACAGTGCCTTGGATGCGAATCGAACAGTTCTATTGATATTTTATAAAGTCCTCATTTTATCATGTTTTGGACTATGAAAGCACTGTTTATAGGTCAGCAGCATTGCTCACCATAAATACTAGGCTGTGTTCACCACAAAGGAGTCCATTCGGCAACTGGAGCTTTCTGAACAAGCCCAATTGATAGCCTTCTTGTAAAAATGAGAGTACCATTACCAAAACAACAGTATCAACAAAATTTATTTAATCACACAATCACAACTAATCAAATGCCAAATCACCCTGTCATACCATTTTCTTTGACAATTAAACGATCTGGTGACTCGTGGCCTGCATTAGAACCAGACAACTGGCAGCAGTATAATTGGAAGACCTCAGATGTGAACTTAAACTTCCTCTGATTCTCGACATGCAAAACTGTCAATAACACCTCCGTGGTGTGTAACCAAGCCAGTAGTAAGAATGAACCAAAGACAATACAACTCCCAATTTTTAGTGCCATGCATTTTATTCCGTCATCCAAGAGTATCCTTATTTTAATCTCCTTCATATGGACAGCTCCAAACATAACAAACGAGTCGGCTACACATATACACAATTGGTATAGAGAATAATGTTCTCTGCCAAAAGAACGCAGTATTGATGTTGCGTAGTTAATAACCATAAATAGAGCCCTACAAAATATGACTTTCCATCAATAGAATTTGATTATATGCAGTGAATCCCCGAGTGTTTTGCTAACAATAGGCAAGTGCTATCGAAGACATCCGTTGATCCCTACCATCCATCACGTACTGTATGCCAAACACAGTACTGGGGTATCACTCGTTTTTCTCTGAACACTTTAGTCACATTGGCATTCCAAGTAATGAGCTGACTGACAAACTAGCCAAAAAAACAATGGAGATGGAAACGTGCAAGTAGATATTCCAAGTGCTAACTTAAGGTCACACATTCAGTGTCTCATCCTGAAGAAATGGGAAAGACAACTGACTAGATAGTACACAACCCAGTAAACTATGGGTCTGCAAACACACCACTAAAGTCTGTCATACTTCGTTACAAAGCAGAATTGGACATACCAAAATAGCTTATAAATTTTTACCATGACAAGAAGATCCCCTGTAGCGCATCTGTGGAGAAACTTTAATATTATTGTTCACCATATCCTCACCGAGCGGGGTGGCGCAGTGGTTAGACACTGGACTCGCATTCGGGAGGACGACGGTTCAATCGCGCGTCCGGCCATCCTGATTTAGGTTTTCCGTGATTTCCCTAAATCACTCCAGGCAAATGCTGGGATGGTTCCTCTGAAAGGGCACGGCCGACTTTCTTCCCAATCCTTCCCTAATCCGATGAGACCGATGACCACGCTGTCTGGTCTCCTTCCCCAAACCAACCAACCAACCAACCAACCCATCACCATATCCTCAAAGACTGTACAGTTACCCAAGGTCTGCAACATCAAACGGACCTAAGATGCTACCCATCAAAGTTTAGCAGTTGATGAAAAAACCATAAGGCATTTGCTACTCTTCCTATTAAGGAGTGGGTATTACAGGAAGATTTAAAGACAACACTGTTATGTCAGTTTAAGGGGGGCAGGTATTGGACGGTGTGCCTCTCACCGCCAATTTAGCCATAAGGCTCCACCCAGACTGTTCGTTGCACCTTAACATGCCATAGACAGCAAAATCTCTCCTTCTATCACTGTCTCTGAACATTTTATGCTAACTTCATATATTAGGTTGCCATTTTAGCTTTCACGCTGTGATTTTAGTTGTATTTTTGACAATTGAATTTGTTTAAGATAGTTACCCATTGTGTACTTGGTAGGAAACAGTTTCTTACTGTTGAAAACACACACACACGGGGAGGGGTGGGGGGTAGAGGGAGAGGGGGGGGTTCAGTCCCTTTATATTTACAGTAACCATTGTTGTTGTATCAGTCGAACTGTCAAATATAAAAGGTGCTGGCCAGTAGACATATTCAGAAATTACTAAAAATTGCTTAGTTTTCTGAGAGCTGCTTCAGAGACATATTCTCCAACCTGACGCTCACTCCACAGCCCCCCCCCCCCCCCATCCTCCGCAAGACAAGAAATTTATCAACTTTCCCACTCGCTTGTTTGGTGCTTCACACTTATTTTGTTTAGTTATTAAACATATATCCCACCAATAAAACAAAATGAGCTTGCACTTATTACTCCACTGTGGATGTTGTGGTAAATTTATTTATTGGTTGCAGATTTACTGAATTTTGTAAATTATATATCACATGCTCGCTTCCTGTGTCTTATAATTTTATAACAATATTTTATTTTTAATCCTTTTTGTGTAGTTGATGACTTCAAATTTAAATTCCACAGGTAAAACATTTGCAACTAAAGAAGATCTAACCAACCACATTCGGAATCATTCTGGAGCCAAATCGTTGTTTTGTGGAGAATGTGGAAGGGTATTCATGGAAAGAGCTAAACTGAAAAATCATATCAAGGAACACCAGAAGCAGTGGCTGGGAATAATCACTAGGCTAGCACTTAACACCACAGACTCTTAAGGTTTACATTTCAGGTACAATTTGTGCAGGCTAGTTCTTGTGCTGAGCAATTGCTGCTAATTTCATATCTTTTTAATGGTCACCCAACACAAACTTTTCATTTCTCTTACATCTCTTTCATTTACCAGAATAATGTATGACTATTCATTCTGCCTTTCTGCATTATTTATCAAATTGCACTGCATATATTTTTATGTTTTTGTATTTATAACCCTGAGGGTATCAATCCACTTACAAATGACTGTCCAGTATGTTCCAGAAGGCTATGTCATAAACCACTGGTGTTCCTTAGAGCAAATATTGTAAATAATTTGTAGTAAATCCTAAAGGATTACTGCCACTGAATTATTTGAGTGTAAGGAAATAAAAAGAACAACAAAACTAGACAGCACTGTACTAAGGCTATACCTTGTATTTTAGCTTATAACCAATTGAACAAAATGAGCTGTCAGTTCACAAAGGCTTGTAAGAAAGCAGACTTGGGATACAGAGTTATTGTCTATTGTAAACCATAATGTGTGATCTGTGTACCTTGAATTTTACTCTTTATTTTTCTTTAGCATAGACTTTTCTTTCCCTCCGTATGTTGATGTTTGAGAGTGTAGCACATTGACTTCAGAATGGGGAGGCAATGACACTACCTAGTATTAAATACTGCCACTTATCCATAATACTATTGCAGGAGGATGAGAGGAGTTTTGCGTAAGTAACAGAAATTGGTATGCAGTGGGGTATTATGACATATCAAAAGTGTGCCAAAACTTATATTTTTTGTTTTTAAGTCCAGTGTTTGACGAGCATCTAGCAAATGCTTTCAAAACTGCATTATCTGCTGATTGGTTTGTCAGATATGCCAGAGGAAGTTAGAGAGTTGATTCAGAACTGCCAAAGATAGAATGATTTAAGAAATATTTACATATTGTGCTGTTGTATTTTTCCACACAATGTCCACTAAGGGGCTCTTCCCCTCAAATTGCGTGTGGCTCAAGGTCGCATGTTCTGTAGAGTGCATTGCCTTGCAGAACTTGAACACTAATTGTGTATCTTGCAATGGATTTATAAATTTGGTTTTGAACTGTTTATGTGAAGAAGAAATTCCATCCCTCTCCCCACACCACTGCTGTAAGATGCATTTGTCTGAAAATCTTTCACTAGAATTTAGGTATGGTACATGGGGGGGGGGAGTAAAAAAAAAAAAAAAAAAAAAAAAAAACGAACTGTGCCTCTGTTTTGTATTGTTACATTATTGTAATTGCTTTTAGTAAAACTTTACAACCATTATATGATAACAGCCATGTTCAGTCAATCACTAATGATGCAGTTACCTGGCAGTAAGTTTCAAAATTACTCACACATACTGCATATTTCCCAAAGTAATTACTAACTTACGTAACAATTTTGTTTCATGTTTGTGATTGTGTATAATTTTGACATCCTTTCACTGAAACTGCTAAAAATTGTATTAAATGTATTTTGGAAATGATCAGTGTCAAGACTTTTCTGATGGATTATTATGTATTAGCCAGCCACAGTATTATTGTACCTGAGAGTGATGGCATTTCGGTCGGCTTATCATGAGTCAACACATAACCGGCATTGGTAGTATAGGCACAACTGACCTGGAAATGTTAACGGTGCGATGTGTTTTCCTTAATCACCCTGTACTACTTTGCTGCACTGTAGCTGTGTGTTTCCAACAGTGGCAAAGTGCAATAATATCGTGGTTGAGTAGTGGAACAGCATTTATCAGTTTTAGAGTTCCTTTAGTTATGCAGATACTTAATGTCAAAACATACCAACATTCATCTTTCCACATTTTGTCAATTAAAAACTCTTATTGCAATGAATTAATTACTATATTATGTTTAAAACTAGTTTGTTTTGATCCTCTTGCTAATTATCACTGGTATAAGCCAGATGGAAACTTATTTTTGCATGATGTTGGTTTGACATTTTATATTGTTTTATCATGCCTGACATTGTATATACCAGATACCTGAAAAGATTTTTAAGTTTTAAAACAATCAATTGATTATAAACATTTGTAGTGTTCAGGAAATGTACAGGTGTGATGTCCACCTGTCATTGAACAGTACTACATTATTTATGACATCTTTTCAAATTTCTAATGTTTCAAAGTAGGGGAGAAAGTAAAATCATTTTAAGCTATTTGATATAGAATCGTCTTTTGTTTGTTGTTAAAATGTAGATAAAATTTGCAATTATGGTTTCTCTGCTGCAAAACATGGAGTTCAGTATTTTGTGGAAACCTTATTAAATATAGCAATTTGCTGCTTGTTAAGTTTTCAAAAAGGCATAATGAAATGTGCCCTTCAGCACTAGAATGATAATGTGCCATATTTGATGTTACAAAACACAAATGTAAACACGACTGCTGCACCTCTAGAATGATGTGTCTCTCTTTTCAGAGTTTAAATGAAAATTGGAATAGGGTAAGATTTGCTGTGATTATATTTCTTATAGCTCCCTTTTCGGGAGAGGTGAGTCATACGTATCTTTTGGCTTCAAAATCATGTGGTACAATGCTATATTCTGCATGAGTTGACTAGAACTATGATTCTAGAAGTTTTTTAATTTGGAGCTCAGTGCTGATCAATGATGTATATTTGAGGCTCTTAATCTGCCATGCTGATCAAAATATCTCTGATTTGATCATGTAACAAAACTGTAATATTTGGACATTTTCAATGACAATGTGAATTTTGTAATTTCATCATCCTTTCCATAAAATAAAATTGGGGTTGTTATATTATAAAAAAGAAACAGGGCTCCATTTCTTACGAACAAGTGGTAGCAAACTGATGACAGAACATTAATATCTGCCTTTTTTGTTGTCTTTTTACATTTTTTGTATAATATTGATTGTCTGGTATCACTATTCAGTTACAGTTTTTTTTTTACAATGGATCATGTGCTGAATGAACAGAAGTAACTGCTGCTTTCTATTTTGTTACTTGCTGTCTGCCCACCAAAAGTTGTGCATGCCAGTATTCTTTCCTGGTATTTATTTCACCCCCAGGCATTAACATGGGAAGGTGCTGTGAGAGCTCCATGATTGAATAATAGTTACTCCTTTTGATGTATATTCCTTTCTTTTAATACGAGTTCCCATTAGTCAGAATCAGGTGATGTGCAGGAAGAAGGCAGTGTGAAGAAAGTAGACATTCAATTCCTGTATATGGTATGATGTGAGTAACCTGGAGAAGGAAGTCAAATGTTCGAAAATATTGGGCTGGAAAATGGAGGGTATAGATAAGTTAGCTTGTAGTGGTTCTTAAATGTCCAGTTTCACCTGACAAAAAAATTTAGATGAGTAGATAATGTTATGAAGAACTCAGTGTGAAGGCTATGGAAGTTTTTAGTGTCATGACAGAATAACATTCCAGATGATAAATATTTTTGTAACTTTCTCTCTTGCATGCAATGCACTTACATAAAAATTCCTGTCGAGAACTCATTGCATTTGATTTAATTCCGTGTTAGCTAGTTATATATTTTTAAAATGGTGTAATTATTTCCTGTAATTTGTTAGCTAAATCTCTGTGTGTCAGAGGGTTAATTTATGAGAGGTAACTAGTAGTTTCATGAGTAAGCATTACTAGATGGCAGAGTTGAGAATATCAGTAGGCAGCATACTCCATATTTTTGAGTCCTTCCTGTTTATTAGGATTTCCTACTGAATAATACAAAGTGTAGTCTGATTAGGACACTGTGCCATATATATATATAATCTATTAGCAAAAAGAGGGTTGAACATTTGCAGTTTTACTGTCTACAACACTGTTATGTCAAACATCTAAGCAGGTGTTGACATCACAGAAAAAAAGTTGATCAAGAATTATTTAAAAATTAAAAGGATTTTCTTTAATTCAAAAAATGGCAATCTTCTTGTGATTGTCATGTGCTTGCTTTTAGATCAACAATGGCAGGTTGATGAAGTTGCAAGATTGAAAATGCATCTTCAGTAATTAAACATTTGTGACTGAAAGCATTTTTATTTGTAATTGAACTTAATGCATTTACATTTTCAAACATCATCATATTCAATGAAATGAAATGAAAGCAATGGTATTGCAAAGTTATACTCAGTTTTACTTACAGAGAAATTGTAGTTTATAGACTATGCAAAAAGTAAACTTGAAATATAATTGACTGTCAGTTTTCACCAGCTGTATATTCAGTGATAAGAATGAATGTAAATATATAGACTGACATTCACTGCCATTTTGAAACATCATATAACAGACTTCATTATCTACCTCACTAATATTTACAAGAGATTTTCAAACTTGAGTCGCTTGTCTCCCATTTCTCCTGCAGTAAAACAATGTAATAATACAAACAGAAAAGTATTTGTAGTAGGATATACAGCACAAATGCACATACTGCTGTCATAAGACTTGAATAAAATTGTGGCTGTCTCTGAGATAATTTTTCTCTTTATGCAGAAATTTTGTTAATACTTTTTGTGCAAACAATATTTCAGTGAAATGAGTATAAGCTTACCTCATGCAGGAGATACACATGGGAGATTTGTATTCATATTTCAAACCATGAAGTCGGCCAAAACTAATACCGACAGTTTTTGATTCATAGTGATTACAGTCGACTGACTACAGGAACAATTGTATTAAGTAGAAAATAGTTTCAAACCTGCAAAAGTGACTAAAATTCTTAATTTCCTTCGCTTCCTGCGGTCTTAGGAAGGGCACTATGTAATGCACTGTTGATGCCCTGTCACCATTCATCATTTTTATTGATTATAATTCCATATGTTATGGAAATTGATACTGTGCTATACAAAGGTTTTGTAGCTAATTATTTGTTTAAGATTAATTTGATTTACGAAATTGCAGACTGTTTGCTTGTGAAGCGTGTTCCATTTAAGTGATGCTATTTGTTGGCGTTGTTATGTAGGTGTAATCATATGTATGCAGTTGGTAACCATGTTGTCTGTCTTTTGTGTGATTAATGCACAATAGAGAAATGTTTCTGGAAATGCACCAGTTTCTTTAGTGATAAATTTTTTTCAGAAATGCTCATAATCAACTGCCATTTTAATGAGTCATAGCCGTAGTTGTAACATGACTAGAAATTTTATCTGATTGAACTAGTGAATACCTTCTTATTATCCTATAGAGATTTCACAGTCTCGTTGTACAAACAGTGTCAGTATTCTAGCCTTTATACTTTCTCCCCAAAAGTTCCATTAGTTTGCAGTTGCATGTTCTAATGTTCCAATGTCTTATGTTTGTTCTAGTAAATGGAAAACTATTCAGGTGCAGCTGTAATTGTAGCACACTTTATGTAGAATCATAAATGTTCATATGTAGTAGATGTGAAGTGATAGTTCTTTAAGCATTCATATGAATTTCAGACATAAGCACTCACTTTTTATAGTACAGAGGAGGCAGTCTCATAACATTTTACCCAAATGGTCTGACAGTATATTCAGTATGAAAGTAGCAATGCTTAATCACTCCCCATTCCCACCAGACACTTAAATGAAAGATTAAAGAATCTCTGGCTCCCTCAGAATATACTATTGAGGGGCCAAGATCTGCTTATGTGGTGAACTTCTAGATAACATCCGAAATAATTATCTATAACTTTGCAATATCGTCGGTCACCAGAAATTTAATTTCATGAAGAAATTTAATTTCCACTCAGCTATAGTACAGACTTTCCTGATTATATTTGCATTGCCTTTGAAATTATTTCACCACATATGCAGACCAGATGCACTGCCAGATCTTTTTTTTATGTTTGTGTTATTTTTAACTAAAAGTTTCGTGTTGTGATTGTAACGCATATACAGTATTTTATTGAAAATGTATTTGAGATGTTAATAGCTGATGTTGTTTTTTGAAAAAAACTTAATTGTTTACCATTAAAGCTTTAATGTTGTGTGTACTGTTTTATAAAAAAATATACAGTCATGTACATCATGAAAATAAAGGAAGCCAGTAACACTGGCAAAGTACATGAACCATCCGTGTCTTCTTTGTTCTGAACTGCCAGAAAATGCAGGGACAGCAGCTGGAAGTAATTGGTGGTCTTAAGAAAAGCAAAGTGAAAACACATGCCAGTGGCCATTTAAATTTATTTACTTATTTTATATCTGCTTCATTTTATTATTCTCCATTCATCTGGTTTTCAGCCTTAACTTGTTTTGTGTAAGCTTAGATACCATTATTTTGATTTGCTTTTGCCTGAGACTTCTCGGTAAGGTTATATATATACAAAATCAGTTTCTTTAAAGTGACAATTCTTCTGGCAATTTTTAAGACAATACCTTACAGCCCCTTAAAGTGTTAATGTAACATGATAAATTCCCCAAATTAAGAACATTAAGTGCCTACTTACTTTCAATGATATCTGTACAACATTTTGTATAAAAAGACAAAAGCTGCAAAGAGGATGACTGATAGTCCTTGTAATAGCTAAGTAAAAAATCAGACAAAAGCCATAAGCAGAACACAATTATCCTATTTAAATGCACGTTTACAAACAGAATCTAAGCAAACACTGAGGAACTGTTTGGAAGAGTAAACAGAATAACTGTTCGTGTTTGAACATTTTGCACTTGAAGAACTAGAGCCAGACTTGCTAAAATAGGAAGTCCCACATGTGCTGTAGCAAGTCATAAAACCAGAGAAATGGAAAATGTTTTCGCAGGACCCCTGAAATTAACACGAGTGAGTGACCTATGTGTTCTGTTCCTTATCACAGTGATAAGTAAGGAATGGAATAAATCAGTGCTCATACCAGAAAACTGATACACTGAAATGTCAGATTTTTGAGCCATCACTTTGGTTCCATGTACAAGTAAGGTCTTTCTCAAACTGATGTAACATTGTGTTAGTAATCTTGTGGAAAGATGCAGAAGCAGGGCTCTGTAATTTAAAAGCAATGATATGCAACTTGACCAGTCTTTCATGCATCACAGAAGGAGCAAAGATATGTCAAAAGTGGTGTTGTACCTGATTCAGTGGTGCTGTTAAAGCATTTAACATTATTGATCATACTATTCAAAGGCAATCTTTAAAAGAGGAAGGCCAACAAGGCTTCTCTTTAGGCAGTAAATGTTGACTTGCTGCTGCTGAATGCAGTGAATGAAAGTACAAAGTGGCACAAAACCACATAGCAGAGAAGTAAACTTCAGACTTGGTGGAGTATTTTTCTCTCCTATTGTTGTGCAGTGAGTTGGAAAAGGGACTGTCTGCAGAAAATAAATCATTAACTGACAACTAATCAAATTGCAGTGATTCAAGTGCCAAATAACTGACCTACATGACAACTAACCAATGCCTTTATCTTACAAACTGGTCATATGTGATTGTGAAGTAAAAATAGACCTGAGAGGTGGATTGAAGCATTTAAAATAGTTGTGATTCTAAATTGCTTTGCAAAAGCTTATATGGACAGCAGAGGCCTCCACCAGGGAAATATTGTATTGCCAGTGGTCACAAATTTCATGATTCTGTGAAAATAGAGATAGTATCCGTTAACCATTAGTGTGGAATGAAAAGGTAATAAAGGGTGGAAGGTATTTCTGATTAACATGAATGACTAGAAAATTATAAGAAATAACTTGAGCAATCAACTACAAACATTCAACTCTGGAGAGGAGAAAGTTGACAACCTGAGAGTCAAATTCAGAAATACTGTAACTAACATGCTAGATAAGTACATGCTATAGAAGATAATGAGGTATGCATAGATACCAACTTGATTAATTAGAATGAAATTAAAGCCTTATAGCGAAGATGCTAAGTCACAGATAGGCACAACAAAAAAGAGTGTCACACAAATAAAGCTTTCGGCCAGTAAGACCTCAGTCAAAAAATTGGCCACACACACACACACACACACACACACAGTGAGTAGCAGCACCAGTGCATCATGGGAGTGGTGACTGGGTGAGGGTAAGGAGGAGGCTGAGGCAGCGAAGGGGAGGGATAGCAGTGTAGGGGTGGTGGGCAGCGAAGTGCTGCAGATTAGATGGAGGGCAGGCAGGGGGGGGGGGTAGTGGAACAGGAGAGAAGTAAAAGAAACTGGGTGTGATAGTGTGGAATCAGGGCTGTGTGGGAACAGGGAAGGAGCTGGATGGGTGAGGACAATGACTAATGAAGATTGAGGCCAGGAGACTTAGGGGAACATAGGATATATTGCAGGGAAAGTTCGCACCTGCACAATTCAGAAAAGCTGGTGTTGGTGGGAAGTATCTATATGGCACAAGCTGTGAAGCAGTCATTGAAATGAAGGATGTCCTGTTTGGCAGCACGCTCAGCAACAGGGTGGTCCACTTGTTTCTTGGGCACAGTTTGTCGGTGGCCATTCAGGCAGACAGACGGCTTGTTGGATGTCATGCCCTCATAGAATGCAGCAAAGTGGTTGCAGCTTAGCTTGTAGATCACATGACTGGTTTCACAGGTAGTGTTGCCTTTGAAGGGATAAATGATGATTGTGACCAGACTGGAGTAGGTGGTGGTGGTGGGAGGATGTATGGGACGGGTCTTGCATCTAGGTCTATTACGGGGGTATGAGCCATGAGGTTTTTTCCACCACCATGGATCCTTGCTCCTTCTATCTGCATCAGTACAGAAAAGTTCCCTTATTCCTAGCTAGAAGCCTGTCCCTCATACTGTCCGTGCGTTGTTGCATGGTTCATGGAATCCCTCCCAAATGGCCTTACCATCAAATTACCCATCTCCAGCTGCCACCCCTGCTTCCACAATGACCTCCACCTGTTCAGATACTGCCAATCCTTAGCCCTCACCAACATAGTCCTGCAAAACCAGTCAACCACGTCAAACCACCTTGCAGCGCCTTCTCTCCATCCTCAAAATTCTCCTACTATGCAATCCCAAATTCCTTGAACCCATAACACACATTGAAATTCTTGCCCTCCAGAAACTAGAGCAACATGCACGTCACCTCAAAAAGCTCTCCATCCTGCTCACTTCCTACTCTCGCCTTGGAGTACCACTGTCCACCACCTCTACAACAACCCCCAAACCTTCCCCATGTCCCCTCAGCTGACAAACCCTGTCTCCCAGACCTACTACACTTATCCCACCCGCCAAAATTCCTTCCCGCCACCACACAGAATCCAGAACCTAAACAGACCTGTAACACAGTCATGAACCTTTCCTCCAGAACCCTTTGTCCCACAGAAATACCAGTCCTTTCCAAGGGCCTCACCTTGTGCGCCACTCCCAAATTCAGTCATGCAGCACTTGTTAAAGACCTTCTCCCGATCCCCACAGTGGAAACACTTTTTTACCACCAACCCTACCAATCAGACTCAACCGAAGACCAATGTTGAACCCTGCCTAACTCAGTTTACTCCTCTATCCAACTGTGATCCACCCCCATTGCCTCCGAATCACCTCCTGTTAACTTTCCAGAATTTCTTAACATCATTCCCCTAATACCTCAACATGCAAACTAACCTTATAACCGCAGAAATAACTGCAGTCCACCATCCAAAAACTGATCCCGACCTAATAATCGTACCTGTGAACAAAGGCTCCACCACTGTTGTTTTGAACCACAAGGATTACCTGGCAGAAGGACTCTGCCAGCTGTGAGATACGTCCACCTACAAACTTTGCCACAGTGACCTCATTCCAGAAATCCAGCAGGATCTCCAGTCACTCCTCAAATCCTTAGGCCTATTCCACAACCTCTCACCAGAGTCATCTCTCTGCTCACCCCTACAATTCCCCGCACTCCCACCCTCTACATGCTTCCTAAAGTCCATAAACCCAACCACCCAGGATGTCCCATTGTGGCCACTTACTGTGCCTCCCTCCCCCCCACCCCATGGGCACCTGCATGTCACCATCCTATGCCAACCTATTCATGGGCCATCTAGAGGAATCCATCCTAAACACACAAAAAAAAAAAAAAAACCCTCATGTGGTTCAGACTCATTGATGACATCTTTGCAATCTCGGTCGAGGGTGAGGACACACTATCCACATTCCTCAAAAACCAGAACAACTACTCCCCCATTTGCTTCATCAGGTCCTACTCAACCCAACAAACCACCTTCCTAAATGTTGACCTCCACCATAAAGATGGCTACATCAGTAGCTCCGTCCATATCGAACCTACTAACCACCAGCAATACCCCCACTTCGACAGCTGCCACTTGTTCCATATTAAGTAGTCTCTTCTATACAATCTAGCCACTTGTGGTCATAGTATCTGCAGTGACGAATGGTCCATCTCAAAATACGCTGAGGGTCTCACTGAGGCCTTCATAGACCGTAATTACCTTCCAAGCTCGTACAAAAACATATCTCCCTTGCCTTATCTTTCCAGTCTCCCACCAACTCCCAAAGTCCCACCATCCAGCCACAGAGGAGCATTCCCCTCGTTACTCTGTACCACCCGGGACTGGGGCAACTGAATTGCATTCTCTGCCAGGGTTTCGAGTAGCCCTCGTTGTGTCATAAAATGAGAAATGTCCTGCCCACTATCCTTCCCACCCCTCCTACAATGGTATTCTGCCGTCCACCGAACCTACACAATATACTCATCCATCCTTACACAACCCCTTCTCCCAATCCCTTACCTCATGGCTGATAACCCTGTAATAGACCTAGATGCAAGACCTATCCCGTACATCCTCCTACCACCATCTACTCCAGTCTGGGCACAAACATCACGTATCCCATCAAAGGCAGGACTACCTGTGAAACAAGTCGTGATCTACAAGCCAAGCTGCAACCACTGTGCTGCATTCTATGAGGGCATGACATCCAACAAGCTGTCTGTCTGCATGAATGGCCACCGACAAACTGTGCCCAAGAAACAAGTGGACCACCCTGTTGCTGAGCATGCTGCCAAACATGACATCCTTCATTTCAATGACTGATTCACAGCTTGTGCCATATGGATCCTTTCCCCAACCACCAGTTTTTCTGAATTGCACAGGTGGGAACTTTCCCTGAAATATATCCTATGTTCCCGTAACCCTCCTGGCCTCAATCTTCGTTAGTCATTGTCCTCACCCATCCAGCACCTTCCCTGTTCCCATTCCAGCACTACACAGCACTCATTCCACAATTGCACCCACTCTTTTTACTACTCTCCTTTTCCACTACCTTCTCCCTGTCTCTTGCCTGCCCTCAGTGTAACCTGCAGCACTTCACTGTCTGCCACTCCTACCCTACCATCCCTCCCCCTCCCCAAACTAGGCTGCTCCTTATACCCACAGAGTCACCACACCCATCATGCACACTGGTGCTGCTGCTCGCACTGTGACCTCTGTTGCATGAGAAGACTGCAGTCTCGTGTGTGTGTGTGTGTGTGTGTGTGTGTGTGTGTGTGTGATAGACCTAGATGCAAGACCTGACCCGTACATCCTCCTACCACCATCTACTCCAGTCCGGGCACAAACATCACGTATCTCATCAAAGGCAAGACTACCTGTGAAACAAGTCGTGATCTACAAGCCAAGCTGCAACCACTGTGCTGCCTCACTGACCGAAAGCTTTATTTGTGACAGTCTTTTTGTTGTGTCTATCTGCGAATCAGCATCTCCACTATATGGTGAGTAGCAACTTCCCCTTTTTTCATAATATTCTTACATTCCATCCAGGATTTTCTATTTTTTTAAATTAAGTCCTTGTTGACAAACAAAAGCCTAAGTTAAAAGACCTGGAATTCCTATGGACCCGTAAGGGCTGTGAGAACTCGGAGGCCATTTTGCAAACACAGAACAAATGTAAGTCAATAGTTGCCAAGTTTTTTTCCCCATTAACTGTAGTACTTGTGGTTCCTAAACAATAATTATATTGAGAAACTCACCTGGGAGGAACAGATGAAGTGAAGTGGTGGGGTAGTAGGAACTGAAAGCGAGTGACTAATGAAGGTTTGACTTGGCGGTGGTTTGAGAGACAATCAAATAAGAGGAAATGGACGTGTAGCAGGATAAAGGAGTTGGTAAAGTAGAGGAGGCTAGCAGTATTGGGCTGGAGTTGGGGCTGCGTATGTAAATGGAAAGTGCAGACTGCTGCAGGAGGAGTAGCAATCAGCCCGAAGGATGTGGGTGTCAGTTTAGCCTGGACCAGTGGAGAGTGGAACATGCTGTGCTCTCTGTGAAAGTAAACCATTGCAGGAAACTTCGTAGTTTATTTACATATGGGAGCAAGTAATTCTGTTCGGCTGAAGACTGGAGGACACACGTTTTCTATTTTACCAACTGTCAGGAACAGCTGAGAGTGTCAAAGTGTGTTGCTGAGGCCATGTTAAAAATTACTTGCCCAAGTGTAAAGGAGCTACAAATTTTTATTGAAGAATATTAATACCCTGGTGAGATTAAACCTGAACTGTCCAAGTGTAAAACAGGTAGAAATGACTTGCAAAGAAGATGAATAAAACCCTTTCATTTTTATTTAAATTGCCATATCCGTTTCATAGTTTGTATTTTCAACTAAAAACACTTTTAGGTCCTATGTGGTGGTCATTTCCAGCTCTCCATCGTAATCTCTGTGTGTGACATTCTAAGTTTATATTAGTTGTCTGTCGACATTGATTTCCGTACTGTTCAACGTTCCTTATGAATGGATGCTGGGTCTTTGTGACTGTCAGAGCAGCCTGTGATTAATATTTAAAACAAATACCATTGTCTCATGGGGTGAACATTTTACAGCAAGGCTAGTGATCCAATTATTTATAGTTGTTGATGTTGGAAGGGTTGATATTAAAGGTAAAAGTGATTATATTTATTTAAGTAACTAAGTAGAGGAGTGGAACATCTCAATAGCTTCGAATGTTAGGTTAATTAAAAGTACATTTTATGTATGACTATTGGCAGCACTAAGAACACTATTAGCTGAAGGTACATTCTGGCCAGTTATTCTGTCATAATTTTCATAATTTTGAAGTTTTCTCAAGTTTTACTTTTGTTGTAGATGTCTAGTTGTGTGTGTCCAAATTGATGTATGGATGAATAATCTCTCAAATGGAGCTGTGACGAAGGAAGATGCAAGGTTTACATTTATCAGAAACATCCTAAGGAAGGGTAATTTACCAACATTTACGAAACTGTCGTCTGGCTATTTGTTGAGTGAGGTTCTTCAATTTGTGACCATGGCCAAGTAAGATTAAAGGTTGACGTAGAGAAGGTTTTTTCTTTTATTTAAAAAGAAAAGAAAAAAGAAACAGCTGTGTAATATGTCAAGCATTACCGGATTTACTCGAATCTAAGCCGCACCTGAAAAATGAGACTCGAAATCAAGGAAAAAAAAAATTTCCCGAATCTAAGCCGCACCTGAAATTTGAGACTCGAAATTCAAGGGGGGAGAGAAAAGTTTTAGGCCGCACCTCCAAATCAAAACAAAGTTGGTCCATTGTAATATGAGACACAATTTTGGTCGAACGAATGACGATACAGCTACAGTAATTTGGTTCGAGTCGTAAGCTTAGCAGTTGAGCTTTACCAGGTAGCCATTGCTATGCGTCAGGCGCTCTGTCCGTATTTATATGGGTACCCTTCCTTTTTCACGTGCTTCGTCTGGTTTGAATTGATTGCTTATTTTTCTTTGATCTGATAAGTGCCGTTCTCTTTGTTATAGGTTTTTACGTCACTCTAAGCTGAAAACGCATTACTGTACTGTGTCACTCATTGTTTGTAGCATTGTGATAATGAGTGTTTACGGCCTGTCGCCGCTCGCGGCATGGCTTGCTTTTGTGCACGCCACCGCCGCTTATAATTAAAAAAAGAGAGAGAGAGAGAGAGAGGAATCGTCTCATTAGCGAAACAATGGCAAGAGACTGCTATTTGCTGTTACTTACACTGCTGCCTTCTTTGATAATGATCAAACAGAACCAAATAATAGACTGCGGGTGATAGATGTTCTGAACGAAAGTTTAACGACAATTTTTCTCCGTTTGAAAATCTTTCCAGACGCCTCTTTAGTACATTACATTCTGCACAGAGATTAGTCATCGTAGATTTAAAAATCTAGTCAATTGCCATGCTTCATTTCTGACTGTATCTCTATTAGGCGTAAGAATAATACCAATATAAACATGACATGGTATATATATTCTTCCGCGTTTGCTGTTGTCTCGCTCTAGTTTCGTAGTTTATTAGGCAGACAGGATTTAAATGAGATAGCAGCAAACACGAAAGAATACATGGCAAAATGTTCATATTCGTATTATTCTTATGGTGAAGAGAATACTGCATGTGATTCACAATTCATAAAAGTTCCTATTAGCAACCATCCCTTCTCACGGTTAGGAAAAAATTCAAAACGTAGAGTTGGCCATATTGACAAACATCCCAAACAGTCTTGCCAGTCGGATTTTCGTAGTACATTGAAATGCTGCTACATTCGAAGATGAACAATACAGAATTTGTATTTCCTTCATTGGATAATTTATGGAAATGCAGTGGTCGAAACTCGAGGCGGAGAAAAAAGCTCGTCTTCGACCTTTTTTTTTTATTTATTTACTGACGCAGAGGTTTTGGTGCCAGTATTTATCTTTGTGCCTGCAAAGCATGCCTGTGTAGCGCTACATATATTCGATGGCAGAAGTTAGTTGTGGCGGCACCTGCCAACATTTTTCAGAACTTCCGCTCACTCGATTCTAAGCCGCAGGCGGTTTTTTGGACTACAAAAACCGGAAAAAAAGTGAGGCGTAGATTCGAGTAAATACGGGTTTATTCATCATGAATGTGTCACAGTGTGCTCAACAAGGTCTAGCTGGAAATACTATAAGAAACAGTGTTAATCATGAAGAGTGTTTCTCTCAAGAATGAGTGCTCACATTTTAGCTTGAATAAAAAGTGTTATTTCATCCAGATCTTGTCTGTTGTAGTGACTGCGAATAAAAAATTAGACAGTGTGAACTCCAGGTTGGAATAGCAACAATATAAAGAAAAGCATAGACTTCTACTCGCTGTAAAGATACCACGCTCAGTAGCAGATAGGCACAACAAAAAGACTACAGCTCCCGTCTACACAGTTCAGAAAAGATGGTGGTGGAGGGGAGGATACAGACACCTCAGGTGTTGAAGCAGCCATTGAAGTCAAGCTTGTTATGTTCAGCTGAATGTTGTCCCACCGTGTAGTCTACTTTGCTCTTGGCCACACAGTGGTGAGCTCTCATCCTTGTGGACAGCTGGTTGGTAGTCACACCAATATAAAAAGCAGTACAAGGATTGCAACAGATCTGGTAAATGACATGGCTGCTTTCAGAAGTGGCCCGGTCTGTGATAAACATATTACCGGACTGGAATAGGAAGTGCTTTGTGGGTGGATTGGGCAGGTCTTGTATATAGGTCTTTCTCAGGGATGAGATCCATGTGGCAAGGACTTGTGATTATGAGTGGCAGAGGGATGAACTAAAATTTTGTGAAGATTGGGTGGGTGGCAGAACACTGCTTTAGGAGGGGTGGGAAGGATCTTTGGTAGGATGTCCCTCATTTCAGGCATTATGATAGGCAACCAAAGTTATACCTTTGCATAAAAAGGGGGATAGATCTGATGGCAACAATTACCGTCCAATCTCCCTTCTAACAGCTTTATCCAAAATTTTTGAGAAAGTAATGTATTCAAGAGTAGCTTCACATATCTGTAAAAATGAAGTACTAACAAAATGTCAGTTTGGTTTCCAGAAAGGTTTTTCAACAGAAAATGCCATATATGCTTTCACCAGTCAAATTTTGAATGATCTGAATAACCGAACACCACCCATTGGGATTTTTTGTGATCTCTCAAAGGCTTTTGATTGTGTAAATCATGAAATTCTGCTAGACAAGCTCAAGTATTGTGGCATAAGTGGGACAGTGCACAAATGGTTTAATTCGTACCTAACTGGAAGAGTGCAGAAAGTTGAAATAAGTAGTTCTCGTAACATGCAAAGATCAGCACATTCCTCAAACTGGGGAACTATCAAGAATGGGGTTCCACAAGGGTCAGTCTTGGGTCCTTTGTTGTTCTTATTATATATTAATGACTTGCCATTCTATATTCGTGAAGAGGCAAAGTTAGTTCTCTTTGCTGATGATACAAGTATAGTAATCACACCTGAGAAACAAGAATTAACTGATGAAATTGTCAATACTGTCTTTCAGAAAATTACTGAGTGGTTCCTTGTAAACGGACTCTCACTGAATTTTGATAAGACACAGTACATACAGTTCCGTACAGTGAATGGTATGACGCCATTAATAAATATAGACCTTAATCAGAAGCATATAGCTAAGGTAGAATATTCCAAATTTTTAGGTGTGTCCATTGATGAGAGATTAAATTGGAAGAAACACATTGATGATCTGCTGAAACGTTTGAGTTCAGCTACTTATGCAATAAGGGTCATTGCAAATTTTGGTGATAAACATCTTAGTAAATTAGCTTACTACGCCTATTTTCACTCATTGCTTTCATATGGCATCATATTTTGGGATAATTCATCACTGAGGAATAAAGTATTTATTGCACAGAAGCGTGTTATCAGAATAATAGCTGGAGTCCACCCAAGATCATCCTGCAGACATTTATTTAAGGATCTAGGGATATTCACAGTAGCTTCTCAGTGTATATACTCTCTTATGAAATTTGTTATTAACAACCAAACCCAATTCAAAAGTAATAGCAGTGTGCATAACTACAATAATAGGAGAAAGGACGATCTTTACTATTCAAGATTAAATCTAACTTTGGCACAGAAAGGGGTGAATTATACTGGCACTAAAGTCTTTGGTCACTTACCAAATAGTATCAAAAGTCTGACAGATAACCAACAAGTATTTAAGAAGAAATTAAAAGAATTTCTGAATCACAACTCCTTCTACTCCATGGAGGAATTTTTAGATATAAATTAAGAAAAAAAAGAAAAAAAGACAAAACAAAAATATAAAAAAATATAAAAAATAAAAATAAAAAATAAAGAAAAAAAACACAAAAAAATAAAGTTGTTATATTAACTTAAGTATGTTGTTAAATTAACCTAATTATGTCATGTATTGGAAAATTCGACTCGTTCCACATCATTACGAAATATCGTATTCATGATCCATGGAACTAGTATTAATCTAATCTAATCTAATCTAATCTAGTCCTGGCGAATGATGTGGTGTAATTGTTCTAGTCCAGAGTGGTATTGGATGACGAAGGGTGCGCAACTTTGTAGATGGTTCTCGGGGGTGGTAGGAGGATTCGGGCTGTGTGGGAATATGGCAAGGGAAATCTCTTTACGAACTATGTCTGGGGGATAGTGCCTGTTTGTGGAGGCCTTGGAGATACCCTCAGCACACTAGGTAAAGGGGTTCTTGTCACTGCAAATACGCCATCCCTGTGTGGCCAGGCTGTATGGGAGGAATGACAGCTGTCAAAATGCAGAGAGGGGGCACTGAGGTTGCGAAGAAATGAGGGTAGGATGTCTCGGCCCTGATTCGAGATCATGAAGATTTCATCAATGACCCTGAACCAGACTAGGGGTTTGGCATGTCAGAAGGAGGTGATGAGTGCCTCTTGTAGATGTCCTAGAAATAGGTTGGCATAACAGGGCACCATGCTATTATCCACAGCCATGTTGCAGATTTGTTTGTGTACCTTCTCATCAAAGGAGAAGTAGTTGTGGATTTGGATAAAGTTAGTAAGGTGTATGAGGAATGAGACTTTGGTTTTGGAGTCTGAAGGACATTGGGGAAGATAGTGTTCAATAGTGGCAAGGCTCTGGGCATGAGTGATGTTGGTGTATAGGGAAGTGGTGTCAACAGTGAAGAGCAGGGATACAGATGGGGAAGGAATGGGGATGGTGGAGAGACAGTGCAGAAAATGGTTAGCACCTTTGATGAGGGAGGCTAGATTAAGAGCAATTGGTTGAAGGTGTTGGTCATTGAGGGCCGAAATTCTTTCAGTGGGGGCAGAATAGCTAGCTACAAGAGGCATGCAGGATTGTTGGGTTTGTGGATTTTGGGGAGCAAGTAGACGCTGGGTTTCATATGGGTGAAGAGGGAAATGTATTCAGAGCAAAGGTTCTGTGAAGGGCCTAAGGCTTTAAGCACGGATTTTAGGCTCTGTTGGACTTCTGGGATGGGATCACTCTGGCAGCATTTATAGGTGTAGTAGCCATATAATTAGCGCCTTCCACTAGGTAGTCAACGCAATTCATAATGACAGAGGTAGAATCTGTATCTGCAGAAAGAATGATTAGGTCAAGATTTGTTTTGAGGTTGTGTATGGATGTCCTTACTTCTGCTGAAAGATTGATGTTCTCTGGAAGGGACCCAGGGAAAGATAGTGAGGTCAAGTTGGAGGTAAGGAATTCCTGGAAGATGACTGGGTTATGGTTGGGGAGGGAGGTTTGCAATCGGATTGTGATATGATCTGGAAGAGGCAGGGTTCAGTGTTGGAATTAGGTTGGTTATGATTCGATGGATTGATGGCAAAGAAGTGTTCCTATTGCAGGGATGAGGAGAAGGAGAGTAGGTCTTTGACACATTCAACTTGGTTAAATTTGTGTGTATGACTAAAGGTGAGGCCTTTGGATAGGACTGAAACTTCTGTGCAATTGAGGGTTTTGGTGGAAAGGTTAAAAAGCAGTGTTTGGGAATGTTCCGGTTCTAGATTTGATGGAGTATTGATAGGAAGTTTTGGGGGATGTGGCAAGTTGACAAGATCAGCTAGGCATGGTCTGGGAGCTGTGAGGAGTGATGAGGAGGAACACTGTAGGTAGGATAGGGGTCCCCCAATGTGCCAGTACGATGTTATCAGGTTCCTGGAGAGCAAGGGATTCACTTTCAGACATGTGATGTATGTGATAGGGATTGCACACTAGCATTATCTTGCGGAGGAAGCAGAGGGGTTTCTGGGATGCATGTGCGATGGAGATGTGTTTTTGCATTTCAGGTTTGTGAGGGCCAGGGACTGGCAGAGTCTGAAAACATGAAGGAGGGGTGGAATCCAGAGTGACTTGGAGCAGAAGGATGAAGCAGGGATCCCTTATGACAGTGATAGTGTATCGGAAATGGGACTGATGCAAAAATGGGCAAATGAAGGTATTAGATGGTAGTGAGGGGAGCTGGAGAGCAGAAAAGAAGCGCAAAGATACACAAAAACATGCACAGATGCATAAAAATATGCACAAAGTGTTAAAAATGTGGGAGAAAAGGAACAGTCGAGATATGGTAGTGTGCGTGTGTTGGGATAAAAGATAAGAGAGGGAAGGGGGATGTTTAGGTTGAGATTCACAAGTTTGTGTGGCATGGGTAAGGGGGGGGGGGGGGGGGGGGAGGACGCAATCTCTGGCAGTTCAGCCCGGAATGCATCTGTCATGCTGAACGAAAGTAGCAATTTAATGAGGATGAGGAAGAGGGGTAGGAAGGGACAGTGGGTACAGGTGGGGCGCCCGCCTGGCCAGCTGCGCGGTGTAACGTGCTGCTTCTCGAGTGGGAAGGCATGCCGGTCCCCAGCACAAATCCGCCCAGCAGATTAGTGTCGAGGAGGTCAGGTGTGCCGGCCAGTCTATGGATGGATTTTAAGGCAGTTTTCCATCTGACTCGGTGAATGCAGGCTGGTTCCCATTGTTGCACCTCAGTTACACTATGTTGGCGATTGCTGCACAAACACTGTCTCACTGTACGCATGCACCATAATTACTCTACCATGCAAACATTTGGGGTTACACTTGTCTGGTATGAGATGTTCCCGGGGGGTCCACTGGGGGTCGAACCGCACAATATCCCTGGGTTTGGTGTGGGGTGGCAGTGAGGTGGGTGGACTGCTGTGGCCTGTTGTGGGGTTGTGAACCACTGAGGGCTACGGCGGTACGAAGCCTCTCCATCATTTGTAGGTCCCCAGTTCAATACACAAGCAGAGCAGAGAAGAGTGCTTCTGGCAGTGCATGTAGGGATTAGATGGAGGCACGACAAGGTTCTGCCAGGTGCAGTGTCGACAGGTTGGTGATTGGGGGGGAGGGGAGAATAGGAAAGGAGGAGGGAAGGTGAAATACAGGCAGGTGCATTGGCAGGGAGTGGCCCACAGTGAGGGTGAGAGGACCTGAATTCCCTGCTTCTCTCCTTTCTCGTTCCCCCTCACCTCCATGCCCCACAACCTCCTGAAGCTGCACCTGACAGCTGTCTTATTGTGCCTCCATCTAGTTTCTGCACACCCTGCCAGGCAGCGCTCTCCCCTCCCTCCACCTGCACACTGCTAAGCCTCCATTGCTTCAGCGAAACCATCTGATAATCTGGAGAACTTCATGAATAGATGTAATGCAACCTTACTGATACTGATTAACTTCAGGTCTGTCAGTCCATATTTTGTTGTAACTGAATCGAAAGCTTTCCTTATATTCTGTGGATCTCGAAATCATTGTTGTGTTTACAATTTCATACATGATTTGTAAATGGTTCCTATGGCACAATCTTTTCAGGTGTTGGAACTCAGCAGAAAAAAAAAAGTGTTTATTCTATAGAAGGGTACAATAAAAATATTGTGTAAAGCTGATACACTAACATCTCGCAGAAGTCGCTGTAGGCATGTAGGGATTCTGAACGCAGGTTTAGTACAAACACAAACGTACATACAGGACAAGTTTGAACTCCAGGAGGAAGAGCGCTGCCATTAACACAAACACTGAATATTATATCATATAGAAACATAAATTTTAGGACCCGTCCAGAATGGATAAATACTAAATAACAAATACTTGCTGGTGATGGTGGTGGTAGGGTTTGCACTGGCAAGTCATAGCACGCCACTCAGTGATGCTAACTGCTAGTGCACTGTGTGCAGCACAGCTCATGAGAAGTTTTCATTGGGACTGACTGTAGCACTCTGGATCTAGATCTTGCCAGTGGTCCCCTGTTTGGTATAACAGTCGGAGCCTCACATTTTGGTTGTATTATGAGATCCTTTCCACTATGATGAGCATTGTAGATAGTCTCTCGCATTGAAGCTTTGTAATTGTGGCGTGAGTATTCTGTTTCCGTGAACGAGAAGACCCTACATTGATCTGCACCTCAGGACTGTAGCAGGGCTTCATACAGAAGATGGGGACAATGTCTCTGCACTTTTGTTGTCTTGATGAAGTGTAATATTATTGGACTTCATATATGACCTCCAAAAGCAATGTACAACCAGAGGTTGTGCTGTAGTAACTTTACTGGTAGTACCGTGTTCTACACAAGTGCAAAAAGTCATACCAGGTGTTCTGGCTTGTCTCTTACTGCCTGGCTCTTGGTGTTACAGCAATCTCGGTTCTTCATCTAGGGTCCCTAAGCACCTTGCTTCTTTGGCCCTGGTGATGAGGTGTTTCACTTCATCATCTTGCATATCATCATGTTGAAATGGGAACAGTGAATCCATCTATGTTTCAGTTTCGTGACCATGGAGCAGAAAGAATGGCCTGCAGCTTGTAGTATCTTGCTTTAGTGTGTTATATCCAAATATCACAACAGGGAGTACTGTATCCCCATCTCTCTGTTCAGCTTTAACATACATCAGGAACATAAGTGCCAACATCTTAATAAGCATTCAATGGGGCTGTCCGTCTGTGAGTGGTAGGCAGTTGGCATCCTGTGAGTGCTGATGCAACAAGAAGTTACCTCTAACACTTGTCTTGATTGAAAGACTTTCCACAATCAGCGATCAGCACATGAGGTTCTCTTTCTTTGAAATGGTCTTCCACAAGGAACCTTGCAATTTCTGGAGTTGTGGCAGTGGGCACAGTTTTGCCAACAGTGTAGCCGATATGATAGTCATTGCAGACTGTAATCTGTCGATCCCATTTGTCAATTTTAGGACCTCTCCAAGAGGTCGATTCCATTTTAGTGAATTGGTGCGGCTGCAAGCAGATCAGTGATTGGGCCACTCCTGTTCCATATTTACATAAATGATATGCCCTCTGGTATTACAGGTAGTTCTAAAATATTTCTGTTTGCTGATGACACTAGCTTGGTAATGAAGGATGTTGTGTGTAACACTCGCTCTGTTTCAAACAGTGCAATTCATGGCATAAGCTTGTGGATTGTAGAAAATAAACTAACCCTAAATCACAGAAAGCCTCACATTTTACAGCTTCTAACACACAATTCAACAAAACCTGACATTTTAATTTCACAGAATGGGCATGTGCTTAGTAAAACTGAACAGTTCAAATTTCTAGGTGTTCAGATAGATAGTAAACTGTTGTGGAAAGCCCACATTCAGGATCTTGTTCAAATACTTAATGCTGCCAATTTTACTCTTCAAACGGTATCTGAAGTAAGTGATAGTTCTACACAAAAAGTAGTCTGCATTGCCTATTTTCATTCGGTAATGACATATGGTATTATATTTTGGGGTAGCTCTTCCCATTCTGAAAGGATATTTTTGGCTCAGACACGGGTGGTTTGGACAGTAAGTGGTGTAAGTAAGGAACCTCTTGTTGACCCCTGTTCACGAGTCTGGGTATTTTGACATTGGCGTCTCAATAAATATATTCTTTACTGTCATTTCTTGTTAACAATTTCAGCTTATTCGCAAGAATTAACAGCTTTCACTCAGTTAATATGAAGCAGAATATCCACTCTGCATTTGGATCGCACTTTCTTGACTCTTGTGCAGAAAGGTATGCAGTATATTGCTGCAGGTTGGATTTCTGCCCTCTGGTATTACAGGTAGTTCTAAAATATTTCTGTTTGCTGATGACACTAGCTTGGTAATGAAGGATGTTGTGTGTAACACTCGCTCTGTTTCAAACAGTGCAATTCATGGCATAAGCTTGTGGATTGTAGAAAATAAACTAACGCTAAATCACAGAAAGCCTCACATTTACAGCTTCTAACACACAGTTCAACAATACCTGACATTTTAATTTCACCGAATGGGCATGTGCTTGTAAAACTGAACAGTTCAAATTTCACATCTAGTTCCGCAGGACCAAATTGAGGAGCAAATCTCTGAGGTCACGGAACGTGTAAGTATATGAAGTTACAGCATAAATGTAATAACTGATAAAAAAAATATTTATGAACCCAAAAAAATTACGAGCTGTAAGTTTATGTAAATGTAATCCACAATACAACACAAGAATCAGCGTAATTTTTCAAGGAACTCCTACACATGTGCCTTCAGGGGTGAGTTGTGGCTTCTAGTGCAACATATTGATCCAAAGTTCTCTTTGGCCACATGCAATGCTTATAAACATTGCTGGCATGTAGATTTCTTATGTGAGCCTGAGTAGCTTTCTGCAATTGACAAAAGCTTTACAGGTCAACTGACATCTAGAGTGACAGTTGGGAGCAGTCTCATTGGTGACAGTGGAACAACAATGTTTTCAGCGGTAAACAACTGCCTGAAGCAATTAAGTGTGCTGGTTGGAATAGCCTTATCAATGTGGAGCTCTGATGTTCCCCAGTCTGGCTGCTTGTCATCCCTGCAAGAGGTCCCATAAAGAAAACTGTGTCTACATTCTGCCAAAATGACCAACTTTAACCTTTGTGTTCTTTCATTGATACTTGTTTCTAACAAATATATGTTCCTGGCAACTGGATGTATTTTACATTTGCAACTTTGAGCACAATTCCTTTTGGTCCGTATAACATAGCTTTCTTTAGCTGGCAATGATAAGCATTTGACATTACTGAAAAAGAAGCTCCTGAGTCGACTAGCATGCAGACACGTTGGCCGTCAGTGGATTTCCTGACATCACATGACTGTTAACCATCAAGATTTTCATCTGTGATAGCCTCACCTCCATAAATGGTTGCCTCACTTTGTTCTCCCACATTTAGTGGCTAGGTGAATGGTTGGTCCTCAGTACGGCAATGGAGAACAGCTGACACTTTGCCCCCCGTCCCTCCCACCTCATGCCTGGGTCTGTGTATGGTCTGCTATTCCCAAAATTCTTTTCTCTGCACCAGCATACTGATGTTGCCAGACATAGCGACAGTTGTTATTAAGTTCATAAATCCATCAAGAAGGCTAGGAGAGGTTTTATGTTGGGAAGAGTAGATAAATGGTTTTTAGCATCCTCCGTAGACAATGAGGGACATCATTTTGTTCAACTATGATGGACTTGGAGGAATTATGGGCAAAGTTTAAACTGATAGTAACTAGTGCTCTGGAGAAGTATGTGCCAAGTAAGTGCAAAGATCCACTACAGCTTAATAACAACATTTTAAAATACTGAGAAAGCAGAATTTGTTGCACTCTTGGTTCCAAAAAGGATGCAGACATGTTAGCAGGAAAAAGATAGTAGAAATTCATGCACATATAAAAAGATTGACGTGAGAAGCCTAGAGGAACTTCCACCATCAACATGTTAGCAAAAGCTCTTGCAGAGAACCCAAGAAAATTTCAGTCCTATGTAATTCATTAAGTGCATCAAATGTTTCCAGTCACTTAACAACTACTCTGGCTTGGCAATAGAAGGTAGCAAAAGGAAAGCTGAAGTTTTAAATTTTACATTTAAAAAATGATTCACACTGGAGGATCACACAAATACATCATTATTTGACCATCACACAGCCTTCCGTTTGAAAGACATAGAAACTAGCATCCTTGCCATAAAGAGACAATTAAAGGGTTGAAAACAACATGTATCATGAATTTTGTATGAGAGAGGTATAAGAACAGACCCATGAAATTACAGATACACATCCTTGACATCAGTATGCTGCACAATTCTTGAGCATATTCTGAGTTTGAAAAGCCTCTGTCCACAATTCAGTACAGAATTAAAAAGCATCATTCATGCGAAACTCAGATTGTCCTTTTCTCTCACAATATCCTGCAAATGAGGGCATCAGTATTATGAGAAGCAACGTTGCTGCTCACTGTATAGCAGAGGTGCTGAGTCACAGATAGGCACAACAAAAAGACTCTCACAATGAAAATTAATGCCTTCATCAACAATAGGCACACACACACACACACACACACACACACACACACACACGATTACAGTCTCAGGCAACTACTGCAACCACCAGTGTGGTTTGAGACTGCAGTTTTGTGTGTGTGTGTGTGTGTGTGTGTGTGTGTGTGTGTGTTGTTGATGAAGGCATTAATCGCCAAAAGCTTTAATTGTGAAAGCCTTTTTGTTGTGCCTGTCTGCAACTCAGCATCACCGTTATATGGTGAGTAGCAACTTTCTTTTTCATAATATTGTTACATTCCATCAAGGAGAACATCAGGTAGATTCTGTATTCCTAGCTTTCCATTTGACACAGTGCCTCACTGTAAACTGTTAAAGAAGATCTGAGCATGTGGAATAGGTTCCCAGATATGTGAGTGGTTCTAAGACTTTTTAAGTAATGGAACCTGGCACTTTGTCCTGGATGTCAAGTATTCATCAGGTACAAGGATATCACCAAGAATTCCCCAGGGTAGTGTGATAGGACCCCCTCTTTGTATCTATATACATACATGATCCAACAGATAGGGTGAGCAGCATACTGCTGACGACGCTTCAGTGAATGGGAAAGTGTTGCTGTTATGTGACTGTAGATGGATACAGGATGGCTTAGAATTGCTATTTGGTGTGATCAATGACAGCTTGCTCTGTATGTAGAAAAATGTAAGTTACTGCAGATGAGTAGGGAAAACAACCTTTTAATGTTCAAATATAGTATTATTGGTGTGGTGCTGGACACAGTCACGACAATTAGTAAAGCAGTATAAAATGAAATGAGCACATGAGGTTTGTCATAGGGAAGGTGATTGGTAGATGTTGGTTTATTGGGGCAGTTTTAGAAAAATGTAGCTCATCTATAAAGGAAATTGCATACAGAATACTAGTGCAACCCATTCAACTGCTCTGGTGTTTCCAGATCTACTCCAGGTCAGATTAAAGGAAGACATTGAAGCAGTTCAGAGGAGTGCTACTAGATCTGTTAGTAGTACATTCAGTCAACACACTGGTGCTGTAGAGGTGGTTCTTCAACTCAAATTGGATTCCCTGTAGGGAATGAATGTAGAAAATACTCTTTTCATGAAACACTATTGCAAACATTTAAAGAACTGTCATTTGCAATTTGCTGCAAAATGATTCTACTACCGCCAGTGTACACTTTATATAAGGACCATGAAGATGAGATAAGAAAAACTAGGGTTCGTATGAAGGCATATAGACATTCCTCATTCTGCCTGAAAGTGAAACAAGGAAATGGGACACCATACACCACATGGATTGTGGAGTATGTATGTAGATATAGAACCTGCACAGAGCAGTAGGGCATCTAGCAGCCCCATCATTAAACATTAGCTTGTCAGGGACTATAGAATTCCACAAACCATGTGAATGTTGCTGTGAACATACCTCTGCTAGGATTAAGTCTCAGTCCATGTCTGTGTGCCCCTGAACCTCATATCAGTACAAACAGTTCTTGTGCCACAGGGACCACGTATCAATATTGTCACTTAGCACTTCCATAATGTATTAAATACAGTAGTTAGCAGACTTTGACTCACTGCCATGCAGGGTGATGTGCTGCTCAACCATATTCATTCCCCATCAAGATTTTACCCTGTGGTTTCTAGCAACTGTTCTAATGTTTTTAATGACAAGAATGTGTGACCTTCCCACTTCTCTTATACGAGTCGACTTACTTGGTGTGGTCAGCCAATCTTCTTCTCTGGAAAGCCAGCTTCTGGAATCTCTATAAACTTCTTCTCCAAAGAATGATGCTGGTTACAGGAACCTTAACAATTGCGAAATAATTTGGTTCTCAAAGAATACTTTTCAATAACTACTGGTATATTTGAGCTTCATAAGAACAAAATTCACACTTTGCACAGAAACATTTAACTTCTCGTAAGTAACTCATTTCGTCTCACATCAGAAACAGATTTAAGTCAATTTAGGAAAGCATTGGCTTAACAACCATCTCCCTACTACAAACATATCATAAAATATGTCTTGCCTCCAGCAAGTCCAAGATAAGAGTTTTTTCACAATTCAGAATCTCAATTGTACTTTTGTCACTAACAATAGTCACAATTACAAACCAGCAGAGAATAACACAGAAGTTCCTTGGTGCTGCTATATGCTTTCGTTATGACTTCCGTGGACCGAGCGACAAGTACTTGTTGGTGCCGTTCGACTGCCGTGTCTACTGTCTTCTCACAATAAACTTCGGACCTGCACACACAGACAGTGGATGCGCAGTAGATAGGGTTCCTTTCTCCCACTCACATCTAAAATATCGTGTGTTCGAGACGGTGGAAGGCCGAGTGATTCTAGAATTTGCGCGGAAGTTCTTGAAACACTACTCTGTAAGACATGAACATTGGAATCTACCCTAGTTGGTTCCTGTAACCATCACCAAGATGTAATTAATGGCTTTCCAACTAGCTCTAAGTAGTGTGATCGTCTGCATCTAATGTAATCATCAGAAAACTGTTAACCCACAACCTTCCTTCCATCATCCTTTTACAATTCTAGTTTAGAGGCTGTCCTAACAAAGGAGAGCCCCCACTGCCCTACTCTCTCAAGACATGAAACACATCACTGACACGTGCCATTTATCCGTTCCCCACCAAATCACTCTTGTGACAAATTTTACCCATTTTCTTAGAGAAAACTGGATTTATTGTTGTAGGAATGTGTTTAAGAAAGAATCAATCTATCTACATGGTCTACCTTGTATATCTCTTTGCACTGCACTAGTCAAGTATCATGACTCAATCATTGGTTATGTTTCTGCCACACAGCTCTTCGAATACTTTAGTCGACAGCAATTTTGCATCTGGGATGTGATGCATCAACTAGTATGTATTTTGGTGTGGAGAATCCAAATATACCTTTCAAAATGTTATAGCGTCTACCATTTTTGAGATTTTAAAGGTTTTTATTTTTCGTATTCAGTATTTCGGTTTTTGGTGTTGTTTTGTTTTGATGTTTAATTGTTTGTTTTTTATTTGCAGAGGAGAGCTAGAAGATCACAAATCATCAGTAAATGGTTGGTGTGGTAATCTAGTGGTGTGAAAGAGATCCTCAGTGAGTATTTCCTGTGAAAGATAGTGTAAATTTTTAAACACAAAAACTTACACCAAGAAAAATGGCAACTAATAAATCTCGTTGCTGTCTAAACCACCCCGACAACTTCTGTTATGTGTGTGGGAAATTCACTCCAAAAGCCCAAAGAAAACCAATCACCAATTTGGTAAAGAACACATATAAATTGTATTTTGATTGTCCTGTTGGTGATCAAGATAAAAATTTTGCACCTCATGTTGCCTGCCTAACCTGTACCACAACCTTAACCGAGTGGTTGAAAGGTAAACGAGGAGCCACGCCATTCGCTGTTCTGATGGTGTGGTGTGAGCCTAATGACCATTATTCAGACTGTTACTTCTTTCTTAAAGATATTTTGGGACATTAAAGCAAAAATAGACATAAAATAAAGTATCCAAAAGCATCTTCAGTGAATTTGCCATGGCGAGGGGTTGCCTGTTCCTGTCTGTAACTTGAAAGCCACAGAACCAGACACCATGTCAAGTGAATCAGAAACTATCGAACATATAGAAGAGTACTGCCCTCAATATCATGACACTTTGGCTCAGCTCTTTAATCAAAAGGAATTGAACAATTTGGTTCGCAATCTAAAATTTCCGAAACAGAAGCTGAACTCTTGGGGTAGAGACTGCAACAGCCGAACATTCTAGCCCCAGTGACAAAAATTTCCTGTTTCAGATCAAGAGGTGCTTCCTTTGCTCAATATTTTGATATGCAGAATTCAATGTGTGTGTAGAGATGTCAATGGTCTGATGATGCGGCTAGGTGTACAACATAATCCACAAAATGTTACATCCAGGTATTTCTATGCATTGACTGATACCAACATGTTTTATGTTTTTGTAAAGTGCAAAATTTTTACGTTTCTGAAAATTTAGAATGAGTTTCCATACTCTGCACCACGTTGAAATCTTATCAAGATCTGATTGAATATTTATGCAGCTTCTCTCAGATAGTACTTCATTATAGATAACTGCATCATCTGTAAATACCCTGATGTTACTATTAACATTGTCTGCAAGGCCATTAATACACAACTTGAAAGGCAATGGTCCCAACACACTTCCCTGTGCAACACCTGAAGTTGCTTCTACATCTGAAAATGACTCTCCATCCAAGATAACATGCTGTGTCCTCCCTATCAAAATGTCCTCAATTCAGTCACAAATTTCATTTCACACCCCATACGATCATATTTTTGACAATAAGCGTAAGTGCGATACTGAGTCAAATGCTTTTTGAAAATCAAGAAACACTGCATCTACCTGGTTGCCTTGGTCCAAGCTTTCAGTGTGTCGTGAAAAAAGTGCAAGTGGGGTTTCACATGATTCATGTCTTCGAAACCCATGCTGGTTGGCATTGAGGAGGCCATTCTCTTCAAGATACTTTATTATATTTGAGCTCAGAATATGTTCTAAGATTCTACAACAAATCAAAGTCAAGGATGTTGGATGATAGTTTTGTGGATCACTTCCATTATCCTCCTTGTAGACGGGTGTGACCGGTGCATTTTTCCAGGAACTGGTCAGTTTTTTTGTTCAAGGGATCTATGATAGAGTATAGTTAGAAGAGGGGCTAATTCAGCCACAAATTCAGCATAGAATCTGACAGCGATTCCAGTGGGGCCCGGAGCTGTGTTCAGTTTTAATGATTTCAGCTGTTTCATTCATCCTTTCAGTGGTATGAGGACTAAATTGGTGTAATTCTCCTGGGTTTTTTATTGTAACGGAACATCTGAAAATCGAATTAAGCATTTCAGCCTTTGCTTTGCTATCCACAATTTCAGTTCCTATCTCATTCACTAGGAACTGGGCATTAATGTTGGTTCCACTAACAGACTTCATGTACGAACAGAATTTCTTTGGATTTTGTGAAACTTCCTTTGACAATATTCTGCTACGGCAGTCACTAAAGGCATCACACTTTGCTCTCTTGACAGCCAAATGCATTTCATTCAGCATTATGCCCTTTAATCCTTGTTGAGAACCTCACTGCAGGAAATAATAATAAAAAAATGAACATTGACTACTAATAGTGTCCTCAGTATGTTCTGGCAGAAAATCAACAGTAACACCTCCCCAGTGACATTTGAGTTAATCTTTCGTAACTTTTCCAATTGCTTTATAAAACTGAACGGATTGATGGCTTGTATATTAACAGTGGAACTAATTTCTGAAAATCTTTTATGGCACAGTGTTCAAAGAGCTGCAGACTCTTTGTCAACTTTTACTACTACTGTACAAATAATGTTAGAATAGCTGGTAATTGTCAAGATGTGCTCTTAAATTTCAAGGAAAAAGAAATAAGCTGAGTACAATGGCTATCTTCGAGTTACTTGCCTGAGGAGTAAACAATACTATTTAAAGTTAAATCATAATTCTCAGATCTGTTTTGTGTAAAGTATTGCCATCTAGACACTGTACTTTAGCACTGGATACTGCACACTTGGCCTAGTATTTAGTACCGCACGAAGAAAATTGTAAGATATCACGATTAGGACTGATACGAGGGAGCGTCCCTATTAAGTGCCACCGAGAGGAAAATTTGTGTGAAGTGCGTAGCTTAGTTTGCGCGTTCTGCCTAATCCAAACATTAATTTGTGGCGCTTTGATTCAAACGGACAGTGTCGCCACTCGCCATGTATTAAACTGGAACTGCCTGAAATATTACAGGGGAGAAAGCAAGGAAGTCCCTGAAGGTAGTTTTTCTTTAAACTTCACGCCTGTGAAACGTGTCATGTAAGAGTATTAACTGTTCTCGAAATCCATTTGCAGCCAGTGTGTTGCAACATTTGTTATACACATGAACAACGAAATAGGATTCACCGTGGCAGAGATCTATATATTTTCTTATGAGCATGTTGGCAAGCCTCCTACAGTGTTTAATCTTTGACATTGTGATGGAATCTTGACAACGTGCACAGTAACGGTACAGGAGTTATGCGTGTATTTTTAGTAGGCCAAGTACTTGAAGTACCGTGAGAGGCGACACAGGCGAGAGTTTCCTCGCCTGGATGGTGTCGTGAAGTGTGCAAGTGCTTGTTGACATTCTTTCAGTTCTTTCCACCGAGTGTCGCGATACTGCAGTGCGCTGCCGAACCAATACCAGTTATTTTTCGTCATCAAATCAGCGAAAATGAGTGCCAGACCATCCAATGTTGGTATTGTTGCCATTGAACAAATTTTTCCATCCCAGTACGTTGACCAATCGGAGCTGGAAGCGTTCGATGGAGTTTCGGCAGGAAAATACACTATAGGCCTGGGACAATCAAAAATGGGTTTTTGCTCAGATCGTGAAGATATAAATTCACTGTGCCTCACAGTAGTGTCGAAACTGATGCAAAGAAACAATATTTCATATAAGGAGATTGGAAGGTTGGAGGTAGGCACAGAAACTATTATAGACAAATCGAAAAGTGTGAAGACAGTGCTGATGCAGCTTTTCGAGGAAAGTGGTAATTTTGATGTCGAGGGTGTGGACACTACAAATGCATGTTATGGTGGCACGTCTGCATTGTTCAACGCAGTTTCATGGGTCGAATCCAGTGCTTGGGATGGTCGTTATGCCCTTGTCGTATGTGGTGATATTGCTGTGTACGCGAAAGGTAATGCTCGGCCCACAGGTGGGGCGGGAGCCGTTGCTATGCTGGTTGGTGCTAATGCTCCTCTTATCATAGAAACAGGTGCTCGGGCAACATTTATGAAACATGCTTATGATTTTTACAAGCCCAACCTCTCTTCTGAATATCCAGTAGTTGATGGTAAATTGTCAGTTAAGTGCTATTTAAGTGCACTGGACAACTGCTATCAGCTGTACTGCAGCAAAGCAGAAAAACATCTTAATGGTAACAAGATTAACTTGGAATACTTCGATGCAATGATCTTCCATTCCCCTTATTGTAAATTAGTGCAAAAATCACTGGCACGTTTAATGTTGAATGATTTTATACGTTCTCCTCAAGATATTCTTGCAAAGTATCCAGGGCTTCAGAAATTTCAAGGCTTAGATCTTGAAAACACATATTTTGACAGAGACATGGAAAAGGAATTCATGACTTGCAGCAAAAGTGCCTTTGAAGAAAAGACTCTTCCCTCTCTACTGTTAGCGAGGGAAGTGGGCAATATGTACACCCCATCTTTATATGGATGTCTGGTATCATTACTTATAAGTAAAAGTGCTGAACATCTTGCAGGAAAAAGAATTGGTCTTTTTTCTTATGGCTCCGGGTTGGCTTCCTCCATGTATTCTGTGAAGGTGGCAGAAGATATTTCAGAAGGATCATCTTTGAGACACATTATTGCTAATCTTGGTCACATCAGCACTCAACTGAAAAGCAGAACATGTGTGTCTCCAAGCGATTTTTCTTCTATATTGGAACTTCGTGAAAAAAATCATCATAAGGCACCATACACTCCTGAAGGTCCCATAGATACGCTTTTTCCAGGAACCTGGTATTTGGAATCAGTAGATGAACTGCATCGTCGAGTGTACAAAAAGGCTGCCTAATGTTTGTTTAAAGTAGTAATATTTTTAGAAACATTGCAGTTTTAAATATCAAATATTTCTCAATCAGTTCACTGTTTATATGAAGTAGTGTACCATCCCTTGATTTGTGTTCGCTTGAACTAGCTCATTGAGAGAGAAACCAATAGAAGTGTTGCTTATGCTCTACATGATTTTGTGTTTATCATGAAGATGAAATGGATTGACATTTTCTTTTGTGCTCAAGGAAGTTATTAAGTAATGTAAATACTTGGCCGTATAAAAATCGCAATTCAAGAGCAACAATTCTTCAGCAGCATTTAGTGTTCAACCAGTATCACCTGCCAAAGCATTTATGAATCTACTGTGGTAAGTATATGAACAGTCACATGCTAATATGACTGTGATATCAATAGGTGTAATATTAACATGCTTAACAGTGTTTAGATGATGGTGAAATTCTGATGAAGAACCTACACTTATTGATCATTTGAATTCATTTGTGATATTAGTCCTTACACATGGTATGTCAGTTGCAAATTAAGTAATCCTCATTCATTTAAATGTTGGTTTATTGTAGTCTGCATATGTTGGAGAGATGCGATGCTCATAATTCTCAATGTTTATTTTATTTTGACACACACGCCAAATTGATAAAGCACACACAATGGAAAAGCATAAGATGTATGTAAAGATATGAACTAATTTTACATATAAAACCTAATACGATGATGTAGCTCTGAAATACTTGGTGTCATAGGTGGTGTGGTCAATATTCAGAGATAATGACAGGAAAAAGTCTAATAAATAAAGAGTACTATGAGCTCTTGATCAGTAGATGGGATGTTCCACAGTAACAGAGATGAACTGCTCTTACCTGTGTTTTAGAGCCCATGTTTACTAGCCTCGTTAGCTTCAAATTATAGTTCCTGCGGCATCCCCTGGATATTGACCATTCCTCCTGGGACACCCTGTGTGTGTGTGTGTGTGTGTGTGTGTGTGTGTGTGATATATAATAAACTAGTATCTCCAGTCTTGCATGTGATAAATCAAAGAGAACTGCTTTGAATTTTTTAATTTACAGAATAGACTGCTGTCTCTTGTTCTTGTTAGAAAGAAGTTGCTCGTTTTAAAAAGTTACTATTCATCTTATTTTTATCTCAAAGAAATGCACACAAAGGACGGGTGATTTTCTTTTTGGGTAGGAATTTGGGTATGTAACACTACTTGTCCATTTTAATGTGAAAGAGCTTTTGTTCCTACAGTTTGACTATAACTGTGAGGATAGTCCAGTGAAACTTCTCTTGAAGATTTTGCATGTTGTCCTTTCATTTATATTAGATTTGCTACAAACAGTGATTGGAGCATATTTCGCTGTAGTCAAGGTATTTTCAGCAAGTAATATTGCCCCATTTCCTATGAAACAACTTTTTCATGACAATCTGCAACTTGCAAGACCATTTGCAGTCCAAATCCATTTTAATGCTCACCAGGATGGAGCTGATAGTGAACCAGTAGGGATCTCATAGTTATCTTATTTGCTCCATATGTGTTAATTTTGGAAGCAAGCTCTAAAGTCATCTACTCCACTATATCCTTTAAAAACTGTTTCAACACTAAAACAGAAAAGTCATAGTATTGTGCACCTGCAGTGTTAATCTCATCAGCAGCCATGGACCTTATGGCACTGGTACAGATGATATTTACATATGGAAGAAAATGACTATTATACTTTATAAGAATCAGAAGAGATCACTGACAATTTTTAAATGTTTTTAGTGATGTAATGTAATTGAAATTGTCGTAGTTATGTTGAAGCACTTCCCTCATAGTGTCCCTTTGTACCATCTGTTAATATACAGATGTTATGAGATAATGGTTTTCTGTATGGTGTTTCATTCTATATTAGATGGAATAAATCAATGTTGTCTTGTTGAAACTGAAAAATCAATTAAATGTTTCAGTATTGCATTTAAATGTTGTGGTTCTATACAGCTTTGAAAAAAGTGGGACAGAGTCAGCTTCCAAAATTTGTAATGGCAGGACCATTACTAGGTTATGTATCAGAATCAATGGTCACAGAGAATTTGTCTTAAACAGCAATATCATTGTTCTGTTTCTGAGTGTGCTGCAGAAAATAATAGTAGGAATTTGGATGCTGCTTTTATTGCTTGTTGTTGGTTGTCATCATTCCCCTTTTGCCTACAAAAAATGCTTCCAACATTCAGATTTGGAAACAGGCAGTCCAGTATATACTTTGGCTCTTGCCGTCTAACTGGTCTTTGTATTTACATCTGTTCTGTGTATTGCTCCTTTCAGCCAGAGAGGGAAATGTATATAGAGCTTTATGTTGAGTTTCTCTGTCTTAGCAGCTAGGTGGCTGTCTTTCTGGCAATGTCTGATTGGACATTAATTAAAAATTATCAGGTAGCTCCTAGATGTAAGTCATTTTTAAAAATTGTCAAATTACAATTGCTAAGTCATTGTCATTAAAATTAAATTCACTTAGAGATGACAGGGTTTGTCAGTATTTACCTTAAGGTTACTGCCAGGAATGCCAACAGAAACACTCAATTGAAAATAGCAGAAAAGAGGCAAATTTAGGAAAGACCCCTCCCTTCCGTGTACACGGTTGCCTTTCAAATGCCTTCCAATTGTCCACACTATCACAAGCAATGGCTTTTACTTCACTGAGATAATAGTCTATCATCAAAAGCTAGCAGTGCTGTTAATGATTTCCGTTTAGTTGGCAGTACAGGGAATTATGCCTCCAGGAGGTAAGTACTAACCAGTCCATACGTAACATTAACAGTAGCAGCCCTTTTACACTTCTGCGAGTCATATCAAGAGTTATTTATATGTCTGTGGATGATTCTCTATCCCAGATTATTAGTCTACCTATCGAAATTTTCTCGTGGACACAAATTTGACTAAATGTTACCTGTGTTGAAGGGAGGAGAAAGCTAACAGTTCCACCAAATAGTTATGAGCTGGGTCAATGATAAGGCACATAAACAAGACGGAGAATACTGTTAGTTTTTGCACGAATCCTCCTTCAGAGTTACAAGAGTAAGCATACACACATCTTCAGCTAAATTTTCTAGCTGATTGCATTTGACTGGCACTGCAGTTTGACAGGGTCCAAGACTTTCCATGACCGTATTTTAAATCCGCCACAATAGTATTTGTGGTATTGAATTGAAAGGTTTTCAGAAGCCTCGGAACCAGGGTGTCAGGTCTGAATATCACAATTATTTTTCCAGGATCATTACTTCCAAATGCATGAAATCCACACTTATTGCCTGGGATAATGTCATCATGCAGAATTCTGTTTGCTGTAAGAGAATGAAATGAGATGGTGGTTTTTGTGGACCAGGTCTGATATCTCTTTTGTAGAATGTACAATCTATGCTCCCATCCAGTTTTTGGGAAAAGGTATCTCTTCAGCCGATCTGAAGACCATTGATTAATAATGTACATAATGCACCTGCAAATTTTGAACCCCCATGGATTCTTTTGAGCCCCATGGTCCTTTTGAGCTTAAGCAATTTCTGTTGCTGTTCAGCAGTACCAATACTGTTTACTGTATCACTCATCTTTACAACTGTATGGCATTATGAATTGTGATGTTCCTTAATTTTGTTTTGTGGAGATACATTTCATTATGGTAGTTTGTGTTCCCATACAACATGGAATATCATGCTTATTTAAATATCGCCAGATATTACTGCTTGAATGAGAATGTGCACATTTTGAATTGCAGAGAAAAATCAGTTTTTAGTTACTTCAGCAAGTGAACTTCCTGGTCAAAGAAGATTCATCTTCAACTTTATAGTTAAATCATATTCACAACATTTTGTGTGCAAGCCATTTTGTACTTCAGTGTTTACTTGTAAAAAAAGTCACTCACATGTTTACATGTAAAAAAGCCACTCACAACCTGTCTAGCCTGCCTTGTTTGGTTTGTCCCAGTGATCTCACTGCTATGAATTCCTGGCTTTAGTGGATTATACTCATGATAAATCGCACTGCTCTTTAGAAGGACTTCAAACTGTGGCAGTTTTCTGTGAATGCTATTATAAGTGATCAGTAATACCTCAGTACTGCATTAGTTACAGAATTAATTTGGAAATTCCTTAGCACTACATTTATTCTGAGTGGATGCAGGATTACTCAGTAAAACAAATTAAAAATAGTGTAAAAATTATTATTCTTCGTGCAGTGTGTAATATAGTCTTGAACTTGAGCTGCAGTGAATACTTTACCCTGTGGTGTTGTGTGTGTTGTTCTGTTACTCGATGACAGATTGAAGCCTTGTGCTGATAACAGGACTTCCCTTTCATTCTTACTGAGCTATCCAGCCACCACCCACATCCTGCCTGCACAGTTTAAATTCATCCTCTCTCTCTCTCTCTCTCTCTCTCTCTCTCTCTCTGTGTGTGTGTGTGTGTGTGTGTGTGTGTGTGTGTGTGTGTATACCATCTTCTAAATTTCACTAAGGTGCCCATTCTGCAGGAAAACTGGTATACAACTTCTGATATAGTCATGCCAAAACGCTTTGCTGTTCAAACCTTTACAATGATGACATTATTTTGATACCTGAAGTTTTTGATTCTAGGTGTTCCTGGTTCCTGTCAGTCACCCGTGCAGCAATCCAATTTGGTTGATCTTCACTGTTCCTGATGTGTTGCTTATGTGCTAGCAACAAACACAGAATTTTAAAGTATGACATAAGAGTGGCATTATCTTATTATCTCTCTTTAATGTTTTGTTTCTGTACCTGCACGTCTCATTTTCAGTTTGTACTAATAACGACATATAATACCAAAGAGTGAGATTGAGATCAGGGTTATCTTGATGTCACAATTGACTTTGTGTGCTTAACAGAGCATCTTCATCAATGGACACTGCAGTAGAAGTGGTCATTATTCATGTAATCAGGTTTATATTGTACTACATTCCATATAAAGCAGCCTCGACCTTATCACTACACATGTACTATAAAGATTTCTTCTGTGTGTCTATGGTTAATTGCTCATTTCATCTTTACAATAGGGATTGCAAAAGGAAAGGGAGGATAGATGCACATATTTGAATATGGAAAATGTGATTGTAGCTGGTGACCTTCTAAATGTTTAAATCTATTTTGTATTTTTTTTTTTTTTTTAGATTTATTGATGGGTGGGTACTGTGTGTCACCTCCTGTAATATAACTGGAGGGTTCTGCGGAAGAAAGTGCTAACATCCATATAGTAAGGATTAAACGAATAACTTTATTTGTTGTGTTTATGAAGTTGTCATATGCTGATAAGTTGCGCTTTCACAGGAAACTTCCTGGTAGATTAAAACTGTGTGTTGGACCTGGACTCGAACCTGGGACCTTGTGTTTTGCAGGCAAGTGCTCCACTGGCCGAACTATCAGAGTCCAACTGTCATCCCACCCTCACAATTCCACATGTCAGTGCCTCATCTCCTACCTTCGACTTCATAGGTGTTTACCTGAATATCTGGAAGAAAGGATATATTTTGAGACAGGTCTGCAGCTAAACCATATTTCTGCAATATCATTTCTTCCAGGAGTGCTTGAAGTTCGGAAGTTAGGAGATGAGGTACTGACGGAAGTTGAGGTGTGTGGGTTTTAAATCGTGTTCAGAAAGCTGTCGATAGAGCCTGTGCCCACAGAAGGCAAACATCCCAGCTTCGAGACCTGGTTTGGCGCACAATTTTAATCTGGCAGGAGGTTTCAATTCAGTGCACACTCCACTTCAGAGTAAATATTTATTCTGGAAAGTAGTTCCTTGTGTATCACTAGAAAATACTATCTGGTTAGATAAATTGTTGAATCTAACCAGACATATCTTATGCCATATGTCAAAATAAATTCTTTTGAAGGAGCACTTTTTCCACTGACCCCATCAGTTATTTGTTATTCGTCACTATTTTGTTTTCTTTTTCAATACCGAGTATTTAGAAAGTACAGGAATAATTGTGGTTTTAGCCATTTCTATGAGCCAGATCTTTTTTGAACTTCTGGTATTAATGTCATATGTCGTAAACAAACAATGGAAATTCCAGTATGGAATAACAGATTGCTATTCACCACATGGAGGAGATGTTGAGTCACAGGCAGGCACAATGAAAAATATTTAAGCTTTGGGACAAAATACCCTGTCTTCCAAAGGGGAACACACAGGCACATTCAAACAAGTGCAAGAGTGAATGTGTGTGTTTCCTACATTGGAAGTAGATGTTTGTCTGAAAGCTTAAATATTTGGAGGTCTTTTTCATTGTGCTTGTCTAAGAGAACCAATTTGTCATTTCCATATTGTTGCCTTAGTTACTAGGATAAACTTTTTTACTTTTTTAATGAATGTTATCTTTCATGTGTCAAAAATTTCCATGAGCTGTAATGAATTATGAAGCAACCTTCTTTTAATGCTCTAGTAATGTCACAGCACACACAGAAATGATTACTTTGATTACATTTCTTAAAGGGCAGAGAAAACAGTGAATTAGATGTTATCCATTAGTGAGTAAATTGTTTGCTTGATAGTAACATTTGGCTAGACACTTCTAAAGAAGTGTGGATTGTCAATGTGCAGCAGCGAATTGGTTTTACCTCACCTAAGCAGCTAAAAGTAATCTAAAGAAAGAAGGGGCAGGAGGAAAGGTGGGGAAGGGGGGTAGAGTTTATAGGGAAAGTTTTATCGTAATTAGTTCTCTGCTCAAGCCATATTTAAAACTTTCCTCACATTTATGAATAACTGACATTTGCTTACCTTTACCTTTGATGGGTTGTTCACCTGTCTTTACTTCACTTGACTTTTCTGTGTTATGGTGCCACTAGATACTTTCGGCCAAGAATTTGTATTTCTTGTAGACTTTTTTCTTTTTCTTACCCTTCTCTGATAGTGGGTAGTTCTCTAACCTAAATATCTGCAAATGATAGTGTTTCCAGTCATTGAATTGGTCATGTATTACAAAATTTATTTTTCATAAGAGAGATCTCTGCACAATTTTATGCTTTGTTTAAGCAACATTATAATGCAGCTATTTGCCATTTACTGTAAGTACTATCTGTACTATCTGTATTCAGGCTGTCACACATGCCCCCCCCCCCCCCCCCAAAGTTCAAGTGTATATGTGTATGTACAGTTACAGTTCCTTTTTGAATACTTGTGCTGTGTGGATTCTACTTGTTGCATGATTGGCAAGGTGGTGAGAAGCCTTTCTGCTGAAGTTTATAGAATTGCATCGGTGAATAAATGTGAAAAGCTCATTGGGTTGTTCATGTTGTAGGGTTAATGAAGTGCCTTCAATTTGTTAGGTTATGCTTTCAGAAATCTTAGGGAAGAAAGTGTTGTGCCTTTGAAAGATGAAGTATAGAAATACGAAAAACTGAAGACCTTGTTTAACATGATTTTAAAAACCCTGCAAACCTGTACAGATAATATAACGGATTGCAGTACTGAATAAGAGGATGTGGGCATGTTTCTCTACATGAAGCTCATTATGTGCTTCACTCTGTTGCAGTGCCCATTCCTCACACTGTTCATTACTCACGAATATGTCGTTAGTGTTTTATTAATAATGCGTAGCTTCTTTAACAAAGAACGAATTCAGTTCACATGGAAATCCATCAAGAATTGCCGTAATGTTCAACTGAAGTGTTTGCAATACAGTTAAATGAAATGCACAAAATGGGTTGTAGAGTTGTATAATTCTATTTTAAACAAGTTGAAAAAAATTGATTATGGTATGGAAGGTTCTGGCAGTATTTAAATGATGCAGGAGGGAAGAAAACAACTCTCCGAATAGCAGAAGTGTTGAATTGTTGACAGGCACACAAAAAGAATGAAAAATTGGCTAACTTTCGGACGTGAACCCTTTTACACACAGACACCACACACACACACACACACACACACACACACACACACACACAAATCATGCTTGGTGACTCATCCAAAAGCTTTCGAACTTTTCATTAATTTTTCTTTTTATGTAGCTTTCAACAGCTCCAACATTTCAACTATTCGGTGAGTTGAAAAAGTAAATTTTTAGTGTATTACAGTGAAAGACGTTGTTTAACATTTTACGTATTTTCATTAAGTGACATATTCTTTATGCACTACATGGCTTCTGATAACTGTACCATTTCCTTCAAGTGATTTACATTCCTATAATGTTTCCTTCCACAAGATGACTGTCACCTTATTTCTTTTAGGGTAGATGATTTTCTCTTAAACCGCCAAGTTCTACTACTTTAATATCCATAGGCAGCTATTGATATTTGTTTGTATCTTCATTGTAGCTTTAGCTGATACTGTTGTGTGTGTGTGTGTGTGTGTGTGTGTGTGTGTGTGTGTGTGTGTGTAAAATCAGTTACCGTACTGTTTTTTTATACATTTCTCAGTCATGACAATGGGGCTTACTTCAGTCGGAAATTAATGTGTTCACCAAAGATAACAATTCTTGTTGGAATGTACTGGTGATTGTAGTACAATGGGAAGTGTCAGGTGTATCATTGTTGGTCACAAACCTTGTTACTCTTATTATACAAGTTGTATGTTTTATTTATTTATACATAATAATATATTAGGCCTATTTACTTTTTATCAGATCTGAAGTTGGAAAGCATTTTAGAGCATATTAACTTTTTGAACTTTTTATTATTCTGAGACACCATTTTGTTGGCTGTAGTGGATGGGTGATCTACTTTGACAAGTAGATAAGAATTATTTGGAGATAGTATTTTAAGTAGAATGTTAATTCTCTTTTTGTGTATTCAAGTATGCATCATGGCTCAAAAGATATGCTATGGCTTTAAATACTCCATCGTCTGAGAAGTATTAAAATTTTTATATATACATATATGTAAATGAAAAAGTTTGTATTGGTGATTTTTGTTAATGTGTATTTAGAGTTTATTTATTGAAACTTCATAGCATATTTTTATATAATAAATCACTTCAACAACATGTTTTCAAATTGCTGATACTCATTTCTCCCCAAAATTTCCTAATGTTCTACAGAATCTGTATGAACAGAGTGTATGTTTCTATTTAATTTTCATTGCATTCTGGTTTGCAGAATAAAATGCATCTCTGGGTACTGTGTTTTGTAACCACAGCATAAACATTTAGATTGAAAATCAGCTTCATTATTTGCAGGCATTTTTAACCCTGATGTAGCTGTGGTTGAGTTTTTTGAGTTAGAGACTGGTTGTTTGTCGTGAAATATATTAAAAACATGTATAGAAATTACATTTCTGGCATTTTTATCAGAAAATGTAACGCAATTTCCTTTTGGTAACACTTTTTAAATATTGTTTCATAGTTTCGACATGCACACAGCCTTAAGTACATAAACTCCTTAGCCTTCTACCCTGTGTCCCTGCTCCTCTCATTTTTTCAGCTCTTCCTCATTATCATACATAAGTATAGTTGGCCATTGGAGCAGTCAGTAAAATTTAAGGTATTAAATTTCAGTGCGAACATTGTGGTCTGTCAGATCTTGAGAACCTTGGAAAGATTTAATTCCTTGACAATGGAAAATCTGAGGGTGGATGAAATATGGCACACATGGTTGTTCAGTCATGTGAGAGCTCACTGAGTAAGAAAATTAACAGGGGAAGTGCTGTTGTTGAAATGTGTCCTGTTCATTGATTGAGAAATGTTTTGCAACAAAAAGGGAGCTAGTCTCAGTATCAAGGTAAAATTTATTCTTAACAGTTCTATCCAGTCGGCATGGACACTTCTTTTGCTGTTCATAATTGGTACATATGGATCTGCTAGAAACTCAGTTTCTCTAATGTAATCCAGTTACATAACATTGTCGATTAGGCTTAGTAGTTTGTCATTTCATTCCAGCCATATACTGGTGAGGGTCTTCTCTGTAGTAGCGATTGCTTTAATTTTGTAATTTATTGTTCACTCAGTACAACTTAACAATATTATTAATTAAACTCAAGAACTACATGGGACGTAAAAACTATGAATGCTTAATTTAGTGTTTTACCTGTGCAAACTTCACTCATGAAATATGTAAGCAAACACCAAAATTTACCAAGGTACTAGGTGTCTTCTTGTATCTTAATTAGTGTAGATTTGAAAGTGGGGCATAAACTTGTACCACAATAATAAATATTGTAAATAGATGCAAGATTGCACTTTTTTTTACCAAATCTGTACATAGATTTTGTGAGCATACTCAGTGTTGTCATGCTGTTTAATCCTGTGAACTGGGAATACCACACAATTAATAAAGGGAAGTTAGATGCTTTATTCACAAAATATTCCTTTAAATACAATGAGGGAGAAGTAAAGACGACTGCTCAGAAGAGTTGAGTAATCGACAGGAGTGCATGTGTGCTGCATATCCCCCCCCACTCAGTTCAAAGTTTCTGGTACTTGGTGAGTGGTCTCCTTTACTCTTAAAATTATTTGCAAAATTTTTCTTTGGCATAGTTGGTTCAGGGGCATAGTCATCAGAAGTATGCGTGGTAATGAGGCCACTCCTGTAGCTGTACCTGTGACCGCTTTCCTTGACAGTGTATGGCATTTCAGTTGGCTTTTATGAAATTGTTGCTCGAGATTCAGATGCAGCTAAGGAACTGAAAATTTCTGTATATAACTGTTTACTGAACTAAAAATCAGCTGTGACCCTTTCCTTTTTGCAGCAAGATACTAGGTGTCTTCTTGTATCTTAATTAGTGTAGATGGTGTGTCTTGCAGCCCAGCTCAATGGCATCAACAATGCTCATCTAAAATCTATAGATTGGTCCTGTGTGTGTAGTTAGTCATCCACTTCTGATAAAAGTAAAGTTCAGAGAATGGTATTGCCATTCTTTACCAGATGGTACACTCTGATTGAACTTGCCAACAGAACTATTAGTAATGAAAAGGTAAAGTTCTTGATTTGAATGTCAATTCACACAAAATTGAAATTGGTCTAGATGATGGTGAAATACTGGATACTACACACCAGAAAGAAAGATTAATTCCGGAAGTTAAGGAATTGTTTTCCTGAATAGCAATACAAAGGATCAAATATGTTCTGTCAGATGCATGCAAGATACACTTTATAGGAATAGTACCTTTAGTGTGCAGTTGGGAGTATTTGTGACATATTCGACAGTTGTTGGTAGGTAATTGTCTGTTGGCAGTGAAATAATTTCTTTGAAGTAAATGTTCGTGGTTTTTCAATGTAATTCCCTTTCGTCAATGTTTTCTGTCCCGTGGTTTACCAGTGAGTAGTTTCCATCCCTAAATTGTAATTGTGGTGAATAGAATGGTTCTTCTAACTTTCATACGACCATTTTTTCCCATTACCAAAGCACTTTTTTGGGCTGTTATGTTGACCTGATGGAATATGATTTTGTTTTTCAATCCAAGATCTTTGTTTTGCATCCAGTTAATGACAGAAAACACTTGTCATAACCCTTCCAGTATACGAAATCACATTACCAGTTTTTCATCTTGGACTGCCAGCTCTCGCCAGCTGTTTCCTTTGCTAGGTAGTAGTGGGCCTACATAGATCTCGGTAACAGTTTGATGTACATAAATACAATAGTCCAAACTGTGATGAGAAATCTGTTTCCTCATTTGCATTCAAGCAATGTGGCACATACTTTTGTAACAGTTAATTTTACATGTTAGCTGTTTCATACACATTTGATCATTGGTTACCCAGTACTATATTAAGCACCATAACATGTTTTCCACCACCTGTGATTGCGCTCCCTGCTGGTCCAGGGGTTAGAATAGGCCCGAGGTATTCCTGCCTGTCGTACAAGGTGACTAAAATGAGTTTCACATGTTTCGGCCTTTATGTGATGGTCCACTGTAGGGTTTGACATCCATTCTTCAAAATTTTCCTGAAGAGCGAACCAATTGGGGAAGGGCGGCTTAAAAGGTGCATTGTGCCCATTGTGCATTGAGATCTTTAGCCCACTTTCTCATCATCACATTGCAGTCCTGCCCAGTCTCTATCTCTTGGGCGAGTGTCGATTTCTGCGTTGACGATGACTGTGGATTTCTTTCCACCAGATATCCAGCACAGTAGCCAGTCCGTGGTGGTGGGGCCACCATTTACCCTGTTGGTTGTAGCCCCCTGACCACACAGGGATCGCTCTGCTGATGCCTGCGCCGCTAACTCCCCACATATGCCAAAGGGTAGATGCCCATCCCCCTGGGGCATAGGGACTCCCAGCAATGGCCATCCTGCCAGGTGGCCTTTGCTGTGGCTGGGTGGCGCCCCTGGGAGGGCTCCTGGTCGGAGTGGGTGGCATCAGGGTGGATGACACGCAATGAAGCATAGTCCATCATCTGTTGGTGGTGAAACACCAGCAGTCTCTAAGCGACCACGAGCTCAATTCAACGCACAGACGTATGACCCCCAAATCGTTCCCCTCCCTTGCCACACCATGGGAGGAACGTCAGGCTAAGGATGGCAGCAGATCTTATTCGTCCTGGTACCTTGTGTGTTTGAGAACTGATGGGGAATCTTTCATGACGATGAAGCCTCAGTTTTTTGTTGATCATTTAGAGGACAAGTTCGGGGAGGTGGAGGGCTTGTCGAAAATGAGATCTGGGTCAGTCTTTATCAAAACAGCATCCCCTGCCCAGTCACAGAAGTTGCTCACATGTGACAAGCTGGGGGATGTTTCTGTAACCATCACGCCCCATAAGAGCTTAAATATGGTCCAGGGTATCATATTTCACAGAGACCTTTTGCAGTCCGACAATGAGCTGCGCACCAATTTATTGTGGCGAGGTGTACATTTCGTCCGGCATGTCCACTGGGATCTGAAGAATAATCAGGTTGCCACCGGTGCCTTCATCTTGGCCTCTGAGGGTGATATATTGCCCAAGAAGGTCAAGGTGATGGTCTACTGGTGTGATGTAAAGCCCTATACCCCTCCCCTGATGCGGTGCTTTAAGTACTGGAAGTTCGTACATATGTCTTCCTGCTGTACTTCCAGCGTCACATGCCGAGATTGCAGACACCCATCACATCACAATACTCCATGTGCCCCACCTCCCATCTGTGTCAACTGCGTAGAGCACCATTCGCCTTGCTCGCCTGACTGCAGTATTCTCCAAAAAGAAAATCATGGCGTACAAGATCCTGGGCAGACTGACCTATCCTGGGGCTAAGGGAAAATTTGAACACTTGCATCCTGTGCGTATGACATCGTCTTATGCCGCTGCCACAACAGTTCTGGCACCATCAGCTCCGCCAATCCGGGTCACCTCTCAGAGTTGGAAGACTACACTTGCCCCCTTGATGGTGGGGGGGGGGGGCGGCATTTCCCTCCCTGTTCCTCCTTCACCACTTACTTCAACAGCAACACTCCCCAACCATTGGTTACATCCGTCCCCACTTCTGAGCTGGAGAAGCATAAGTCTTCTTCGCCTTCTCTCACTAGGAAGGGGTCCCTCGGGCCACTCCCTTCCCAGGTTTCTTCTAGTGGGAAAGACGGCACCCACCAGTGGCTGAAGAGCTCAAAAGCAGCTGGTGATAGGGCTTCACGCTCATCCTCAGTCCTGGAGACTGAGCCAGTGAAGTCCTCCCAGCCAGGGAAACCCAAGGAGTAGTGAGAGAAATCCAAAAAGAAAACCCCTAAGACCAAGGAAATTGCTGTAGCACCCACACCACTGCTACCTACAAGCTCTGTGGCTTAGGATAGGGTGAAGATTTTGGCGTCTGATGAGGACCTAGATCTCGCCAGACCCTCAGACACAATCGATAAAGACTGCTCAGGCAATAAATCGGTGACAGCAGGTGACTCTGAGGCGTAAACTGCCTCATTGAATGTTCAATGCCTTCCCAGTCACACGATGTCATCCTCCAGTGGAATTGTGGTGGTTTTATCCACTCCCTGGCTGAGCTACGGCAACTGTTAAGCTTTACACCTGCTATCTGCATTGCCCTCCAGGAAACCTGGTTCCCAGCAATGTGGACCCCTGCCCTCCATGGCTATAAGGGGATATTACACGAACTGTAGAGACTCTAATCGAGTGTCAGGTGAAGTTTGCGTTTATGTCCTCAACTCGGTCTGTAGTGAACATGTGCCCCCCTTCAAACCCCTCTTGAACCTGTGGCTGTCAGAATAAGGATGACGCAGGAAATACATGTCTGCAATGTATATCTTCCTCCGGATGGTGCAGTACCCCTGAATGTATTAATTGAAGTGATTGATCAACCCCCTAAACCTTTCCTACTTCTGGGAGATTTTAATGCCCGTAACCCCTTGTGGGGTGGTACCATGCTTACTGGCTGACACAGAGATGTTGAAACTTTTCGACCTCTACCTCTTAAGTACTGGGGCCACCACACATTTCAGTGTGGCTCATGGTAGTTACTCGGGCATTGATTTATAAATTTGCAGCCCAGGACTTCTCCCATCTATCCACTGGAGAGCACATGACGTCCTGTGTGGTAGTGACCACTTCCCCATCTTCTTGTCACTGCCCCAGCATCAGGCCTTTGGACGCCTGCCCAGATGGGCTTTGAGCAGTGCGGACTGGGGAACTTTCACCTCTGCTCTCATCACTGAATCTCTCCCACACAGTAACATCGATGTGATGGTTGAGCAGGTGACTAGTACAATTGTTTCTGTGCTGAAAACGCGATTCCTCGACCTTTAGGGTGCCCAAGGTGTTAGGCAGTCCCTTGGTGGTCGCTGGATGTCGCTGAAGCAATTGAGGAGCGTCAGTGAGCTCACAGCGGCACCTGTCCCTGGAGCACCTCATAGCCTTTAAACAGCTCTGTGGCGTGTTCACTATCTTATCAAAGAACGGAAGGAGGAGTGTTGGGAGAGATAAGTCTCCACCATTGGGTGCCACACATCACCTTCTCAAGTCTGGGCAAAGATCAAACGTCTTTTCGGATACCAGACCCCCAACAGCTGTTCCCGGTGTTACCATAAATGATGATTTATGTACCAACGCGATTGCCAAGCACTTTGCTGAGCACTATGCTCGAGCCTCTGCATCGGAGATTTACCCCCCAGCCTTTCGGACACTCAAACGGCGGCTGGAAGCGAACATCCTCTGATTCACTACAAGCTGCAGCGAATCCTATAGCGCCCCATTTACAGAGTGGGAGCTCCTCAGTGCCCTTGCACATTGCCCCAACACAGTTCCTAGGCCTCATCACATCCACAGCCAGATGATTAAACACCTCTCATCTGACTACAAGCGACATCATCTCGTCATCTTCAACTGGATCTGGTGCAATGGCGTCTTTCCATCACAATGGTGGGAGAGCACCATCATTCCAGTGCTAAAACCCGGTAAAAACCCGTTTGATGTGGATAGCTTTTGGCCCATCAGTCTCACCAACGTTCTTTGTAAACTGCTGGAAAGTATGGTATGTAGCGGATGGGTTAGGACCTGGAGTCTTGTGGCTTGCTGGCTCCATGTCAGGGTGGCTTCCGCCAGGGCCGCTCTACCACTGATAATCTTGTGTCCATCGAGTCTGCCATCCAAACAGTCTTTTCCAGACGGCAACATGTGATTGCTGTCATTTTTTACTTACATAAAGCATACAACACAACTTGGCGGCATCATATCCTTGCCATATTGTATGAGTGGGGTCTCTGGGGACCACTCCCGATTTTTACCTAAAACTTCCTGTCCCTCCGTATTTTCTGTGTCCAAGTTGGTGACTCCCATAGTTCCATCCATATCCAGGAGAATGTGGTCCCGCAGGGCTCTGTATTGAGTGTCTCTATATTTAGTGACCATTAACGGTCTATCAGCAACTGTCGGGCCTTCCATCTCACCTTCTCTGTATGCATACGACTTCCGCATTTCATACTGCTGCTCCAGTACTGTTGTTGCTGAGTGGCACCTCCAGGGAGACATCCACAAGGTGAAGTCATGAGCTCTAGCCCACGGCTTCCAGTTTTCAGCTGCAAAGTCATGTGTCATGCACTTCTGTTGGCGTCATACTGTTTATCCGGAACCCGCACTTTACTTTAATGATGATCCAGTCACTGTAGTGGAGACATATCAGTTCCTAGGACTGGTTTTCGACGCTCAATTGACTTGGTTCCCTCGTCTTCATCAGCTTAAGCAGAAGTGCTGGCAGCACCTCAATGCCCTCTGTTGCCTGAGCACCACCAACTGGGATGCAGATCGCTCTATGCTGCTGCAGCTCTACAGAGCCCTTGTCCAATCCTGAATTGACTATGGGAGTGTGGTTTATGGTTTGGCAGCACCTTCAGCATTGCATTTACTCGGCCCTGTGCACCACTGTGGAGTTCGATTAGCGTCAGGAGTTTTGTGGACGAGTCCGGTGACCAGTGTACTGGTGGAGGCTGGTGTCCCTCCACTGCAGATAAGATGTGTGTAACTGCTCGCCAGTTGTGCAGCACACATTCATAGTTCCCCTGAGCATCTGAATTACCGTCTCCTTTTCCCGCCCGCGGCAGTCCATCTTCTGCATCGGTGGTCCAGATCGGGGCATATTGAGCAGCACTCCTTGCCAGTTGGCTGCAGTGTTTTCACTGCAGAGTTGGCGGCCGTATCTCGTGCTCTTGAGTACATCCGCTCATGCCCTGGTGAGTCATTTCTCCTGACACATCGAGCAGCCTACAAACTATCGACCAGTGCTGTCCTCTCCACACTCTGGTAGCGTCCATTCAGGAGTCCATCTATGCCCTGGAACAGTCCTGTCATTCCGTGGTGTTTGTGTGAACCCCAGGACACGTCGGAATCCCTGGTAATGAACTTGCAAACAGGCTGGCCAAACAGGCAATGCAGAAACCGCTTCTGGAGACAGGCATCTCCAAAGCTGATCTGTGTTCTGTCTTACACCGCAGCGTTTTCCGGCTTTGGGAGGCAGAAAGGCATAACAGCACACACAACAAACTGCGTGTCATTAAGGAGTCTTCCATGCTGGAAGTCTTCCATGCAGGCCTCTTGCAGGGAATCAGTTGTCCTCTGCCGGCTCTGCATTGGCCATACGTGGCTAACTCTTGGGTACCTACTCTGTCGTGAGGATCCACCTCAGTGTCGCTGTGGCTCCCAAATGAGTCGTCCACCTCTTGCTGGACTGCCCACTTTTAGCCACTCTGCAGCAGATTTTTAACTTTCCCAGCACCCTGCCTTCGGTGTTAAGTGACAATGCCTCCACAGCAGCTTTAGTTTCACATTTTATCTGTAAGAGTGGGTTTTATACTTCTATGTAGGTTTTAGCGTGTGTCCTTTGCACCTGTGTGTCCTCCACCCTAGTGCTTTTAGGGTGGAGGTTTTAATGTGTTGCGGAGTGGCTGGCTTTCCCTTTTTATTCTCATGGTTAGCCAGCTACTGCAATCTGCTTTCTGTTTCTAGCATCTCTCTGTTGTTTTCTTGTCCTCTTTTTGTTCCTTTCAGTGTTCGTTGCCTTCCCTTCATTCTTGTGGCTTTTCCTCTCTTTCCGTTTTGTGTTATATGTTTCGTCTGTTTTATTCTTACACTGGTGGCATTGTTTTATTAGGAACAAGGGACCAATGCCCTCATAGTGTGGTCCCTTCTCCCGCCTTTAAACCAACCAACCACCTGTGATTGCAGTTTTGGGGTGTCTTTATGATGATTATCCTAAAGAGAAGTGTAGCTGCATCAAATGGCAGTTGTCCATTTCTTAACTGCTGAAGCTGGAATAACAGATTACTTATAAACTTCACCAGGTTTGTATGAATTTAGTTTCGAGAGAATATCCTCCAAAGCCTAGAATTTGACTCATTTTCTGTCTGTCAATCATTGTTTATTTCAAAATTATCAGTTTTGGGCAGTGTTGCCTATTCTCAGGTCAAATGTCATGGTTACACAGTAACCTCTCCTAATGGAACTACACTCCTGGAAATGGAAAAAAGAACACATTGACACCGGTGTGTCAGACCCACCATACTTGCTCCGGACACTGCGAGTGGGCTGTACAAGCAATGATCACACGCACGGCACAGCGGACACACCAGGAACCTCGGTGTTGGCCGTCGAATGGCGCTAGCTGCGCAGCATTTGTGCACCGCCGCCGTCTGTGTCAGCCAGTTTGCCGTGGCATACGGAGCTCAGTCGCAGTCTTTAACACTGGTAGCATGCCGCGACAGCGTGAACGTGAACCGTATGTGCAGTTGACGGACTTTGTGCGAGGGCGTCTAGTGGGCTTGCGGGAGGCCGGGTGGACGTACCGCCGAATTGCTCAACACGTGGGGCGTGAGGTCTCCACAGTACATCGATGTTGTCGCCAGTGGTCGGCGGAAGGTGCACGTGCCCGTCGACCTGGGACCGGACCGCAGCGACGCACGGATGCACGCCAAGACCGTAGGATCCTACGCAGTGCCGTAGGGGACCGCACCGCCACTTCCCAGCAAATTAGGGACACTGTTGCTCCTGGGGTATGGGCGAGGACCATTCGCAACCGTCTCCATGAAGGTGAGCTACGGTCCCGCACACCGTTAGGCCGTCTTCCGCTCACGCCCCAACATTGTGCAGCCCGCCTCCAGTGGTGTCGCAACAGGTGTGAATGGAGGGACGAATGGAGACGTGTTGTCTTCAGCGATGAGAGTCGCTTCTGCCTTGGTGCCAATGATGGTCGTATGCGTGTTTGGCGCCGTGCAGGTGAGCGCCACAATCAGGACTGCATACGACCGAGGCACACAGGGCCAACACCCGGCATCATGGTGTGGGGAGCGATCTCCTACACTGGCCGTACACCACTGGTGATCGTCGAGGGGACACTGAATAGTGCACGGTACATCCAAACCGTCATCAAACCCATCGTTCTACCATTCCTAGACCGGCAAGGGAACTTGCTGTTCCAACAGGACAATGCACGTCCGCTTGTATCCCGTGCCACCCAACGTGCTCTAGAAGGTGTAAGTCAACTACCCTGGCCAGCAAGATCTCCGGATCTGTCCCCCATTGAGCATGTTTGGGACTGGATGAAGCGTCGTATCACACGGTCTGCGTGTCCAGCACGAACGCTGGTCCAACTGAGGCGCCAGGTGGAAATGGCATGGCAAGCCGTTCCACAGGACTACATCCAGCATCTCTACGATCGTCTCCATGGGAGAATAGCAGCCTGCATTGCTGCGAAAGGTGGATATACACTGTACTAGTGCCGACATTGTGCATGCTCTGTTGCCTGTGTCTATGTGCCTGTGGTTCTGTCAGTGTGATCATGTGATGTATCTGACCCCAGGAATGTGTCAATAAAGTTTCCCCTTCCTGAGACAATGAATTCACGGTGTTCTTATTTCAATTTCCAGGAGTGTATTAGCTTGGTGTCACTTTGACAATGAACTGATAGTTCCATCAGGATAGGTTACTCTGTAATTATGACAAATTATCTGAAGTTTGGCAGTATTGCCCAATATCGATCATTTTGAAATAAACAGTGTTTGACAGACAGAAAATACATCTGTTTAATATAAATAAGGAAACGGGTACCTCCCTGTTACAACTTTTACCAGTTTCGATACAATGTTCCAGTTCATCCACTTGAATGAAAGGCATGTGCGACTACTGCAACCACCACCATTACTACAAAATTTTTTACAGACCAAAACCATTCTACAGAATTAGATGACAATTGTCTAACACTAAGGTGCAGCAATGTTCTAGTGATGGGATCAAAATAATCAATTCATTCAATTATTGGAAAAAAATCAAATCATTCAATTTTAGTTATACGTATCTGTTGAATTATTCACTCATTCTTTTGAGTGAAAGTAGTCTTTGGGAGCAAGCAAATGAAAACAATCAATTCACTCAGTTGGGCTACTCAGTTGGGCTACTCAGTTGGGCTACTCAGTTGGGCTACTCAGTTGGGCTACTCAGTTGGGCTACTCAGTTGGGCTACTCAGTTGGGCTACTCAGTTGGGCTACTCAGTTGGGCTACTCAGTTGGGCTACTCAGTTGGGCTACTCAGTTGGGCTACTCAGTTGGGCTACTCAGTTGGGCTACTCAGTTGGGCTACTCAGTTGGGCTACTCAGTTGGGCTACTCAGTTGGGCTACTCAGTTGGGCTACTCAGTTGGGCTACTCAGTTGGGCTACTCAGTTGGGCTACTCAGTTGGGCTACTCAGTTGGGCTACTCAGTTGGGCTACTCAGTTGGGCTACTCAGTTGGGCTACTCAGTTGGGCTACTCAGTTGGGCTACTCAGTTGGGCTACTCAGTTGGGCTACTCAGTTGGGCTACTCAGTTGGGCTACTCAGTTGGGCTACTCAGTTGGGCTACTCAGTTGGGCTACTCAGTTGGGCTACTCAGTTGGGCTACTCAGTTGGGCTACTCAGTTGGGCTACTCAGTTGGGCTACTCAGTTGGGCTACTCAGTTGGGCTACTCAGTTGGGCTACTCAGTTGGGCTACTCAGTTGGGCTACTCAGTTGGGCTACTCAGTTGGGCTACTCAGTTGGGCTACTCAGTTGGGCTACTCAGTTGGGCTACTCAGTTGGGCTACTCAGTTGGGCTACTCAGTTGGGCTACTCAGTTGGGCTACTCAGTTGGGCTACTCAGTTGGGCTACTCAGTTGGGCTACTCAGTTGGGCTACTCAGTTGGGCTACTCAGTTGGGCTACTCAGTTGGGCTACTCAGTTGGGCTACTCAGTTGGGCTACTCAGTTGGGCTACTCAGTTGGGCTACTCAGTTGGGCTACTCAGTTGGGCTACTCAGTTGGGCTACTCAGTTGGGCTACTCAGTTGGGCTACTCAGTTGGGCTACTCAGTTGGGCTACTCAGTTGGGCTACTCAGTTGGGCTACTCAGTTGGGCTACTCAGTTGGGCTACTCAGTTGGGCTACTCAGTTGGGCTACTCAGTTGGGCTACTCAGTTGGGCTACTCAGTTGGGCTACTCAGTTGGGCTACTCAGTTGGGCTACTCAGTTGGGCTACTCAGTTGGGCTACTCAGTTGGGCTACTCAGTTGGGCTACTCAGTTGGGCTACTCAGTTGGGCTACTCAGTTGGGCTACTCAGTTGGGCTACTCAGTTGGGCTACTCAGTTGGGCTACTCAGTTGGGCTACTCAGTTGGGCTACTCAGTTGGGCTACTCAGTTGGGCTACTCAGTTGGGCTACTCAGTTGGGCTACTCAGTTGGGCTACTCAGTTGGGCTACTCAGTTGGGCTACTCAGTTGGGCTACTCAGTTGGGCTACTCAGTTGGGCTACTCAGTTGGGCTACTCAGTTGGGCTACTCAGTTGGGCTACTCAGTTGGGCTACTCAGTTGGGCTACTCAGTTGGGCTACTCAGTTGGGCTACTCAGTTGGGCTACTCAGTTGGGCTACTCAGTTGGGCTACTCAGTTGGGCTACTCAGTTGGGCTACTCAGTTGGGCTACTCAGTTGGGCTACTCAGTTGGGCTACTCAGTTGGGCTACTCAGTTGGGCTACTCAGTTGGGCTACTCAGTTGGGCTACTCAGTTGGGCTACTCAGTTGGGCTACTCAGTTGGGCTACTCAGTTGGGCTACTCAGTTGGGCTACTCAGTTGGGCTACTCAGTTGGGCTACTCAGTTGGGCTACTCAGTTGGGCTACTCAGTTGGGCTACTCAGTTGGGCTACTCAGTTGGGCTACTCAGTTGGGCTACTCAGTTGGGCTACTCAGTTGGGCTACTCAGTTGGGCTACTCAGTTGGGCTACTCAGTTGGGCTACTCAGTTGGGCTACTCAGTTGGGCTACTCAGTTGGGCTACTCAGTTGGGCTACTCAGTTGGGCTACTCAGTTGGGCTACTCAGTTGGGCTACTCAGTTGGGCTACTCAGTTGGGCTACTCAGTTGGGCTACTCAGTTGGGCTACTCAGTTGGGCTACTCAGTTGGGCTACTCAGTTGATCGTGAACTCATGTTGATGTCCTGGCCATCAAATTCGGCTTACACGAATCCCTTGAAAGCCAACAGGGACAGTATTGAGGGCCAGATCCGTGCCCACAAATCAACCACCCGTAAATTATGGGAAGTGTGTGACATCTGCATAAGCATCTGGTGCAACAAATCCACGAAAACATATCAAGTACTTGTCGAGTCCATGGCACGCAGAATCACTGTTGAATTGCGTTCGACAGGTGCACCAACACCCTTTTAAGTAGGTGGTCATAATGTTTTGCCCAATCAGTGTACATGGTGTTGCAGATTGTTTTATCGACTATTCCGCAGAGCAATTAGCAAATCGCAGACACGTCTGAAGTGTGCTAATTTTTCACTAACGCATTGCACTATACAAAATACAGTAATTACTAATTAATGCAAATAATGCAACAAACGCACACGAGCAGGATTTAGATAAATTACTGACCGGGAGCCCGGGAGGATCCTTAAACCGTAGCGCGTTCCCTGCACGTGTGACCAGTGCCTTGAGTAAAAAATACGCTGATAAAATGCATCCAAGGGTGTGAACGCAGAAGTCTGCGGGAGCGCAGCGTGCGAAAAGGCCGACGTGTGGCCAGCCCCAATGAATAAGCAGTGGTCTATAATGTCGGTGTGAAATCCTGCACAGTGCGCCTGAAAAACAGGCTCGTGTGGCCATAGCCTTAAGGCGTCGTCACACGGACGGTGCTGTCTAACGTTAACGTTGAGCGTGCCAAGTTCAACGGGCTGCTGAACACTCAGAAACGATGCGACTTGTGCATACGGTTCGTGGGCCCCAACGTGGTATACACGATCGCAACAAACTCCAGCGGCAGTTGAGGGATGTTTCTAGTTCGTTAACCACACTGTTTACTCAAGGGGCTCGTGTAAAATTCCCATGTTAGCTCTGCTAAAACGCACATTTCCTCAATCGTCCACGAAAAGGAAAGTACCCTGTTCAATCAATAAGGAAGGACACAGGCTTATAAAAGTTCCATTACAAACAGTGCAGTACAAATTTGGAATACTTCTCCATACAAGAGTAATAAATAATGTTTATTATGTCATCATTCCCACATTTTAGTAAAACCCCAAGGTCAGTCTTACTTGATAACTGTTCTACCCATTAACAGAATCTTTGCAACATTTGAATTACGAAGCGTAAAAGAAAAAGGAGCAAATATACAAGTAGTGCAAGCTGTCTAGTAGATTAAGCCAATCGAACAAAGTCACCCCTCAAAAAAAGGTGAACTTATAGTTACATGACATCAAATATTATAGTATATACTTATATTAAACTAATAATAAAGTATCTGACCCTAATAAATACGCGAATGTTAGGAAAAAAATTTGGAAGTGTCAAGAGGCGAACCACTGACCCGACAAACAACTCTCTACAACACGGTGATTCTACTCATTACGCTAAGCCAACAACCACCCCTTTAGTTCTAATCATAGTTTGTTACCCCATACTGAAAACCTTAATCATAGATGTTACTAATTGAAATTTAATTATAACAAATTGTGCCGAGAACAATGCGTTTTGGGTGGATCTTCAGTGTGTCGTTGCCTTCAAATAGCCTACTCTCATAATACGCAAGTTACAATAATTCTTTTGGCACGAATATGTTTCTCATTATTTTATTGGAACAAATCACACAATTCTCAACGAGTTTTCCAGTGATTCTCAATTTTCTGGTGCTCAGAAACGGCTCATATATACATACAGGCTTGAAATGAATGCCAATATGGCGCCTCACAACTGTGTACTGAAGAGAGGCGGCGTGCGTGTGACGTAGTTGGTGTTGTGCCATCTCATTGGTCAATGCTCAGACGCACGCTTAGAATATATGATATGCCAGATATTTCTCTGCACGTTCGGAAAGACTCCCGAACGTGCAGAAACTTGGCACGCTCAATGCTCAACGTTCGGATGCACGGTCCGTGTGCCGACGGTTTACGCCTGATGTGGTGTGCCTGCCGGCTGCCACAGCAGAGCCTCTCACCTGACGCCGTATGTCCGGCATGCCCTGGCAGTGAAACATCCATCACTATACGTGCGGCAGGCAACCAGTTACAACAGTGCTGCCTCGTTTAGTTTATCGAACATCAAGATCAGAACAAAAGATGACATTAATCACTTCTGGTTAATTATTTATTTTTTCCAGTCAGTGTATATTTTAATTGCATGTGTCGACTGCGTATTTCGCAGTGTCGTGAATATGTTAATGTTTTATATTCATGTCTGGGCAACAGATATATGTTGCAGGAATCAAGCAATGGATTTTTGCGGTGATGATTCGTATGGTGTACTGGGTATTAAGTAAGGGTTCCCATTTCGTACGGTGATTATTTTGGATCGAGTTTTTTGTTTCAGTAGGGAAACGATAGTTTATCTGAAGAAGTTTACATAGGCCTGCAAACTTCTGGGCAATTGGAGACTCCAGAGATACTCTGCGACACAAGTCTATCCTCAGGCGCAAAATTTGAAGAGGGCGTGTTTCCCTGTTCCTAAAAAAAGGCACTGAACACTTCGGGACTTAACAGCTGAGGTCATCAGTCCCCTAAAACTTAGAACTACTTAAACCTAACTAACCTAAGGATATCACACACATCCATGCCCGAGGCAGGATTCGAACCTGCGACCGTAGCGGTCACGCGGTTCCAGACTGAAGCGCCTAGAACCACTGCTCCTAAGAGCAGATCATTGATCAGTGTTAATGCATCAGTCCTATGTAAATCCTTATGAAGCAGTACTATATTTAGACTATCTGCTTAGTGCAAACTCGAAGCAACTCTGGTAAAAGATCACACCCTGACTAATATTCACACCAGTTTTCTATGGAGGGTGTGGACTGTGGCAGGATAAGGGACTACAAAGAACAGCGATTGTATGGAGAACGTTGTAGCTATCATTTCTTTTAATCCTGGGGACAAAGTCTCCCACACACTATTATGTAAGGGCAGGAGGCTGCACCTGGGTGTTTGGAGTATTTTTAATGTTTTGGAACACGAAAGGCGTCTTGTAAGTAACTACAAAATGTTCTAGTTCTGATCCTATCAAAAAACCTGCGTAATAAAGACTTTTAAATTGTTTCCTTGAAAGAAAAACACCTGACTACAGTAGTAGTAGGGCAACAGTGCCATCAGCACAGTGTTAGTGCAGGTTGCCTACATCAGGAGCAAGTATCATTCTGGAGCAAACCCATTGTTCTCTTTTGATTGATAGGTGCTTAACCTGTTGTTCTGCTAAGAGGATTAAGACCCCATGGGGGTTAAGCCATCGTTTTGACTGACAGGTCCTTAACCTATTGTTCCCCCACACCTCCCCCTCCTTCACCTCCCCCTGCAACACTTCCTCCATCTCCATCCCTCAGGGAACTGCCCTCTCCAATACAAGAACACTTTTGATATAAATTTGATTGACTAATTAATTAAATCGATTATTTAATTAAATCCACCCTCTGGGAAAACCCACAGTCCTCCCCTCCCGCAAATTGGTGGGAAAAGCTCAGTTGATCGGTCATTTTGAGGGAAATCGATTACAGTGTATGGAATATTGTTTAAAAAAATTTAGGCAAAGTGTTGGATATTGCTTATTCAAACAATTAATTAGATTCAACATGGTGTATGCAATACTGTTTATTCAGTTAGTTAAAGAATTTGTCAGGTAATCGATTGCAGTATATGGAATATTGTTTAAACAATTTAGACAGTGTGTGGAATAGTGTTTTTAAACAATTTATGCGATACAAGGCAGTGTCTGGAATATAGTTTATTTAATTTAGTTAAAGAATTTGTCAGGAAATTGACTGCAGTGTATGGCATACTGTTTATTTAAGGCAAGTTACAGGATACAAGATGGAGTATGGAATATAGTTTATTAAAAGAATTTGTCAGGGAATCGATCGCAGTATGGAACATTTAACCAATTGCGGCGCTTTTTTATTCTGATCGCGCTTGTAAACACTGGGTAGGCTTAGTTTATATTTGCTGCCAGAGTCAGTCATGCTAAGGCTCTTATTATTTGTTTTCCTCACTTTTCGAAGCACACTGGTGGCTAAGCACAGACGGGAAAATCAAAACAATTACATATCTAAAAGTTGATGACATATTTCGAAACCCACCGTAACTTTCTTCAGACGGACAAATTACCAGAATCTCAGTGGAAAATTATTTTGTACAAATCGAGACACATACAGCAGGCATATTTCACTAACAGTTAAACCCTGCAAAAGTGTTCTACAGATCACATATGGAATTAAGTATGGTATAATAGCCACCGTTTGGCGTCTCCCATGCATGTCTCTATCGTTAGGGCACCGCAATGAGGGCCAAAACCGCCCAACTTCCTAATTACAGATCATGTTGCTAAATACCACTGAGCATGAACTACATGTCGGCCTCCTTTGATCTTGCGGCCCCCAAACAAAGCATCAGGTGGCAGCATTCTGTTGATCAGGAAATTCCAGACTCACTTCAGGTGTCTGTCGTTCTTACGAGGTCACTGTGTGAATCAACATCCCAAAACATGCAGACGGAGGTTTGCATTTCTTCTCAGATTACGGCGTTCCTATTGGCTGATGCTGGAGACAAAGGGAGAGCTGATGCAATTTCGACATTATAAATAGAGTGAAATAAACCATTTGTACTACCCTTCCGATTTAATTGTTTAACCGTTTACAGGAGCCAAACAGACCGCTTAAATCACTCACCCCCACCTTACGATGATCCTACTTCATAATAAACATATTTTCAGCGTTTGAATATCACACACAAACATCATACAAATCAAGTAATGAAATTAACACCACAAGTAGATCATAGCACTAAATTTATCTGAAGTCTTGTGCGCACCAATGTTTGAGAGCACAAACACCCTGCTCCACCACAACGTTTGTATAAGTACATAATGAAAGGCCCCCAGGATACCGTAAAATTAAGATTAAAAAAAATTGAAACACCGAGTAACCAGAGGGTTGGCAAAGACGTTAATAATGAATGCGCGGTAAGGTGCAGACAAACGAAAACATTTTCTCATTCAATTTGTTGCACAGTATTTTTGTTTTAGACACAGACTCTCTCGTATGTAGAAGGACGATGAGGAGTTCGATTTTAGAAACGTAGTAGTGCGATCTCGATGTATTATATGTGTGAGTGAATTATATAATGTTAAAAAACCGTATCAAGCATTTTATTTATTGAACTGAAGAGGATTTTTCGTGATCACGACAAGCGCTGGTGTCCCCGGAGTCCTCAGCCACTGCAGCTTCAACTAAGTCAGCGAAGTCCGATTGCCAAGAAAAATAAGATAAGCACAAACATTTTAAAACGCAACCATATTCATATTCATTTTTTAAAATTTATATATAAATATAACTGATGAAAAAATCCTACCAATTACACAAACTACATCTACGTGATTACTCGTCAATTCCCAATAAAGTGCGTGGCATAGGGTACAATAATGAACCACCTTCAAGCTGTCTTTCTGCCGTTCCACTCTCGAATGGCCCGCGGGAAAAACGAGCACTTAAATTTTTGTGTGCGAGCCCTGATTTATTTTTACCGTGATGATCATTCCTCGCTATTTAGGTGGGTGTCAACAATGTTCTCACAAATGGAGGAGAAACCCAGTGATAGAAATTTCGTGAGAAGATTCCGTAGCAACGAAAAACGCCTTTGTTTTAATGATTGCCACTCCAATTCATGTATCATGTTTGTGGCACTATCTCCCTTATTTCGCGAGATGACAAAACAAGCTGCCCTGCTTTGAACTTTTCCGATGTCAGCCGTCAGTCCCACCTGATGCGGATCCCACACCGCACAGCAATACTCCAGAATATGGCGGACAAGTGTGGTGTAAGCAGTCTCTTTCGTAGACCTGTTGCACCTTACAAGTGTTCTTTTGCTCTACCCACAACATTATCTATGTGATCGTTCCAGTTTAGGTTATTTGTAATTGTAATCCCTAAGTATTTAGTTGAATTTACAGCCTTCAGATTTTTGTGACTTATGACGTTATCGAAATTTAGTGGATTTCTCTTAGCACCCATGTGAATAACTTCACACTTTTCTTTATTCAGGGTCAATTGCCACCATACAGATAACTTATCTAAATCGTTTTGCAATTCCTTTTGGTCATCTTGTGGGGCGGCGGGTGGAATAATAGAATAGACGTTTTGTATTTACGCTGTTGTTTGCCGTTCTCAACACTGGCTCTATAACTACAATATTGGCAACCAGAAAGTGATTAACAAAACGTGAAGCCTGTAATTAGAATTCCTAGTGCCCACTTCATCTGAGAAATACATTTATAGCTACAGCTTATAGCTCTGAGGAATTAGGAGATTGTCTGGGATTCATAATCAAAAACCGTTCTCTCTCAAATGTTCACTATATTCTGAAAGTCACAGACCAAAAAGAATCCACACAATCCAACTACCAGAGCAGTTGAGAGTCTAATACGCTGATGCAACTATAACTGTTCAAATTAAATGTTTAAGTAAATGCTCGCCATAATTTGATGATCATGTTCATCAAATGCCACGCTAATAATGGTAGAATGTCTGTCCTGCAGCGGCACATGAAAATACGACATACGCAAACTAAAGATAGATCATTAACGTCATCCCAAAATTAACATTTCACTCGAAAACGATTTCATGGTTACGGGTATCCCGGGTAACTTATTACTGCATCCGAGGCTGTTTATATCAACGATACTGACACGATGCGACTCCAGGCACAGGTGGTGCGCTAATCAGCGTCTGGAGAGAACTGGGGCCTTCCTCTTTCTCGCGCAGCGTTCTTACATATAAAGCCGCGGTGCGGACGGCTAAGGGAATGCCTGATCAAATCTGCTCTCCCGACTAGCCGCTGGGCTAGTAATGCACCACTTTAAGTTATCGAATAAATCATTGCTTCCTTTGCTTATGGCCGATGAAGCTTTCAATTTAATTGTGCAATCAGCACACAAGTAAGTAATCATAATAAGTCTGACGTGGCTAAGTCAAATACTTTGGGCGAGAGAATTAATTTAATTACACTACACGCAGTAGACGAGCTCTGAACTTGCTCTTTGGAGATACGCTATCGCTATAGTTTTATAGTTATTCAGTTGAAACTTCTCACATCTTTATGATTATAGCGGATCCCCCTTCTACTTAAATTTAAACATCCTAGCTTTATTTATTCGCCTACTTAATCTATCTTGCTTCCTTAATTTCTAAGACAAAAACCAGAAAATCATGAATTTCAACTAAAATTTTAATTTGTGAGATCCAGAATACTGTTTCTACTAAATTATTATGCAAAAGGAATCTAAATATAAATTTTTAAGTTTCTAGCTCTTTTCTGTTGCGCCAGTGATTTTTACAGAGAAACGTCCAAATTTCGAAAATGGTTAAAGTTACTGAACTGATATTCAACACATATTGATTTAGTATTACTCCTGACATGCTAGAAACGTTTCAGGTTATTTACTTGATTTTTAAAGTATTGCACAACATTTATGACGTCAGAGCTAGTTACAGCGGACTGGCTGGCACACAATGGAAAGACTGATGTGAATTTTATAAGGCGCGAGTAGGCTGCTTCCCAACAATCTGACTTTACAAGACGGTAATTGGCAGCAACGGCTGCAAACAATTTAAGACGGCTACTCAGATTGCCTCTTATGTCGTTAATATAGATCAGGAACAATAGAGAGCCTATAACACGTCCTTGGGGAACGTCGAATATTACTTCTGTTGTACTCGGTGACTTTCCGTCTATTACTTCGAACTGTGACCTTTCTGACAGGAAATCACGAATCCAGTCGCACAACTGAGGCGATATTCCATAGGCACACATTTTGGTTAGGAGACGCTTGTGAGGAATGGTGTCGAAAGACTTCCGGAAATCTAAAAATATGGAATCAGTCTGACATCCCCTGGCGATAGCACTCACTCATTACTTCATGAGTATAAAGAGCTAGTTGTGTTTCGCAAGAACGATATTTTCTGAATCCGTGCTGACTAGGTGCCAATAAATCGTTTTCTTCGAGGTAATTCATAATGTTCGAACACAGAATATGTTCCAAAACCCTACTGCAAATCGACGTTAGTGATATGGGCCTATAATTAATCGGATTACTCGTTTTTCTCTTTTACGGTATTGGTGTGACTTGAGCAATTTTCTAGTATTTTGGTACGGATCTCTCTGTGAGCGAGCGGTAGTATATAGTTGCTAAATATGGAGCTATTGTATCAGCATACTCCGAGAGGAACCTCACCGGTATACAGTCTGGACTGGAGGCCTTGGCTTTGTTAAGTGATTTAAGCTGCTTTGTTACACTGATGATATCTACTTCTATGTTTCTCATCTCACAGTTGTAATTTATTGGAATTTAGGAATATTTACTTCGTCTTCTTTGGAGAAGAAGTTTCGGAAAACCGTGTTCAATAATTCTGCTTTAGTGGCACTGTCATCGGTGACTTCACCGCTGTTATCGCGCAGTGAAGGTATTGCTTGTGTCTTGCCAATGGTGTGCTTTATGTATGACCAGAATCTCTTTGGGTTTTATGCCAGATTTCGAGACAGAATTTCGTTGTGGAAATTATTAAAAGCACCTCACATTGAAGTATGCACTCTCTCTCGAACTTCTGAAAAATTTTCCCAATCTTGGGGATCTTGCGTTCTTTTAAATTTGGCATGCTTTTTTTGTTGCTTCTGCAACAGCGATCTGATCAGTTTTATATACCATGGGAGATCAGTACTATCACTTGTTAATTTATGTGGTATATATCTCTCAATTGCTGTCGATAATATCTCTCTGAAATCATTCCACAACTTTTCTACACTTCACGATCAGATCGGAAGGACTGAAGACTTGTAACCTCCCCGTCACTTATCGACCTTAATGACAGTGAAAAATTAAACCGCGTGTACCTAATGGAAATTTGGGAAAAGCAGTCGTCACCGAAGTTAATCTGTCGGTAAAGAGGGAGGAAGGGTTACATCTAAATGAAAGGAAAAATGCAAATGAAATTGGTGGAAATTAATTTTGAAAAAGGGTAAAGTTAATAAAGAAAGTAAATGTGCGGTCATTGCGTTAACAATTAACTGGCGTTAATTAGATATCGGAGATTTGGAGAAAATTACGGTCGCCAGTCCTATGGACAACTACTATAATAACTGAAAAAGAAAGGTTAATGCACATATAATTAGCACTAAAAGCGTCGCAACTGAAGGTTGACATGTATTGTGTGAAAACTGAATGTTTGTCAGAAGTAATAAATTTCGCTACACTCTGACTTAATTTAGCAAAAGAGTTAATAAAACTGGAAAATTGAAAGTTAATTTAGTGACTGAAATTAATAGTGAACTTTGTTTCTGAAGCACTACGAAATAAAATAAAATAAGGTTAGTCTTGGGCTACCTCAACAACCATCTCAAAAGCAACTTGAATCTACGCAATTTAGAAATAAGAGCTGTAACTTTGAACTTGAATTAAACAATTAAGAATAGTAAGATGAGCTCCAGTCACAGGTAAGCTAAAATATGGTAACAAAACTTGCACTCTTAATTTGTGCTTGTGCAATCTAAATACAGTTCTGTTTGGTTATTGTAGCCAGCTATGAATACTTTAACTGAACTTCGAAATTGAAGCAGTGAAATGGAATTATATTACTTTAATGCTGGCACTTGAATTTCAGTGACACTCGGGTTCATTTCGGAAAAGGAAGGGACCCTGCTTGGTAATGCAATTGGGACAATGAGCAACAAAGGTTCATGCTAATTTGCTGTATTTTAGTGACGCAAATGGAACAGTTTGAAAAGCTGAGGTCTGCCATACAGTTCTAAAACTTTATGTGCTTTCAGTCTTCCTTGGTGGTTGATTAAAGGTTTGAAGTCGTCGATCGAGGAAGTGGCGACAATCACGTATTGCCGGCCGTCGCTGTTGCAGAAGCTGGATGTTGGCGCGCCTTCTTCTCGACACGGTCACCGGGCGAAACGGGCTCTTGATGTGCGCCAGCTAATGCTTCCCGTCCGCGACACCGTGCCAGAAACTATCATAGCAAGTCGAGCGCAATTACATGCTGCCAAACCCCGAAAGCGCGGCAACACGCGGGAGCGTCACACAACACACCTGCTCAACCGCACTACTCCAGCCAGACTCTGCTCTGCCCGCGCTCCACGCGGCAGAGTTAACACTACCCAAGATCCTAAACACTTTGGTTCTCCACACGACTTATCGATGTAATCGTTCGATAGCATAGTTTTCCCTAGGCAAAACCCAGCGTTAAAATACAAATAATAGTTACAAAACAAACCAATTATACATCGATATATATACATATATATTTACAAATTGTAAGACAAGTACAATATATAAAGACACAGAAATGTCATATCTTCAGGTAACAAAATAAGGAAAAAATTTATAGTACAATAGATGGAAACAGGAGGATATGAATTCCAGCATTACACGTGCCCCACATTGTCTGAGGATGTTCGTGTAAACTAAACACTCAGAAAATGTCCCCCCCCCCCCCCCCAAAAAAAAAAAGAAGAAAAAAGACAGTGGAAATGCATATGCTGAAAACATCAAGAAAATTTAGCATTAGGCTAATTAAGCATATATCAATTTTTAGACCATAATAATTGAGTGGAGACACTCCTAATCCACTCTGTCACCTTGCACAAAAGAAAAAAGGTTGACAACATATTAAAATTCATAGAAAACATAGAAAATGGTTTAGCTATTCTAAAACTAGCAAAATTCCTAACAGTATCTAGAAATGGAATACTATTTACAAAATTAATCAGAGTACATGGTCATAAAAACAGGTAGATCAAAATGCGCAAATTAATATTTAATTACAAAGAATACACATTTTTATATAACCTTTTCATAATTAATATTCTCGCCATGAGAGTCCACTTAACACTAAACAAGAAAATAATATACAGCTATCGAAAAAAAAACATAAATATTGAGAGCAGAATTCTTTCACATCAGCTGTCCGGGAAGTAAAACAACTCCGCCTTCCGTACCCGCAACTACAAAGAATGCCGAGAGCGGCACAAGAGCCGACAGCGGCTCTGCCTCGCCAGTATTGTTGCGCCCGCCTGTGCGGCACGCTTGATCTCACTCGCCTGTGTAACGGCATTTCCAGAACGTCCGTTTCACTGAATTCTTTCGGAAAAACTCACTGCCGAGTAGTCTCCAGGAGTCCATTAACACTATCACAGTGGATAACTCGACACTGTCCATCACCACAAATGTACTAGCCTGAAACTTAAAATAGGCGTCTAAGTACATCGGCAATGACTAGTAAAACACATATTGACGAAATCTCACAGCTAGTTACAAAATCATATTTACATTCCTTAATCTACTGTGACTCAGCTGAAAACTTAAACTAGCAGCATGGATTTTGCAATCGATTACTAATTAGTTACTCTTAAATCATTCAATCAAAATTAATTAGATATGAATTACAACTTCTTTAATGACCTCTTGGTCAGGCAAAAGCATGGCAACATAGCAAATCCTTAAATCTTACACCCTATATTTACATACTGTACAAATTACCCATTCTGTGCTATTAATCAATCCTTGGTTGGTACAACTTCAAGTCTACAATATTCCGTATACGTAATAGTTTTCCAGAGCTTGGATACTCTAAGAAGATATCTTTCAGTCTCTAACTTTATCCTAAGAATACAAGAATGCTCTGTGACTTCCATCTGCTTTGGGGAAAATGGGCAATCGTAATCGTAAATTACGTACTATGGCTGAAGTGAAGTGCTAGAAATATGTTAATCGTTGTCTGGTATACTTTGGCGTATATGTTCAAGAATTAGCAATGACTGGACGTACTGCACAGTCTTCTATCTACATTCGCAATGGTACTCGCAAAGTAGGGGAGGGGCGGTTGTGCGATGATACAGAAATTGGGAAGCATGCCGACGTGCCACTGGCCGGCATTGTAAAAAGCTAGTAAAACTGCTAAAACTGATCACACTATCAGCTGTGATGCTTCTTACGGTACGTTGGTGGTGTCTTTTCCGTCCCATCCGTCCACTGGTATGCTGTTGATTATCACATAATGGCTGACACCGCTTGTGTGAGATGGAGAAAGAGTCTTGATGGAGGGGCAACAACTTCCAGAGATGGCTAGCACCAAAACAGTGATTGCATACGTGAGTGCAATATGAAGAAGCATTGGAAATGGAACGCTGAGACATCGGCTATCCCATGACTGTGCAAGATGAGTTTAAATGTAGAGGGCGTCAATCACCTTCAGACAACAGTTTGGAAACGCTCCACAATGCTGCAAAACTCTTTCAGTTTCCTTACATTGTGACTGTCTTTTATTTCAACCGTCCAGTGTGTGTGATGTGGCGGCAGCAGCAGCAGCAGCATGCGATGTCCAGTTTTCTGTGAGAGCCAACAGATCGAAACATGTTGATGTCAGTTTAGAAACTGACACAGACATCGAAGTCATGGTGGAAAAAACCGAAAATATGGTAGTGTACAAAGCATGTTACAGCACAAAGAAGCACTGTATCACCCAACGAAACAGGGACCCTCTCTTGTGACTGATAGTCTGTGGGATATGGCCCTCCTGCAGTACAGGCGATGAAACTTTACACTGGTCTGTGCAAGCGACTTGATCATCGGCCACCTGCTCCAATGGATCAATACCTGTATACTTAATAGGATCACCACATCTACTCGATGCCAGCTGCAGACGGTATTTGCTTTTGATATATTGGAAGAGAGAGGTGTGGTAAAAATCTTATCGAGTTCTCTGTCAGATGAAGTTTAGCAGAGCTTTTACAGTTCGTAGTTTTTCTCTGCTGGATGGTACAAAATAAAGATGACAGAACGTTTATGTGACAGACGTGAATGCACCCTGAGGGACGCAGATCTCCTTCAGACTGTAGTACCTCTATGTGGTGTGCATACGCATTGCAATGCATTAGGAAAATCCTCTTCCTTCTTCCAGGTCCTGTGTGTTGTGGAGTTTTCCTAATTTTCCCAACAAGGAACACTACCGTAACTGTTCGCACTGTTTTTTTATATTACCTCGTGTTGCAGGAGGTTGCTTCGTTTTGGCGCTGAGCTTTAAACGTCGTACCCCATTGGCGGAGCTACGACAACATGTCCCCATTTCCATCGAGAGGTCAAAACACGGTCCTGTCGCATTAACTCAGCTTACCCTGTTTCTACAGGGGTTGCAGATGGTGGTAGGTAAAGCGCTCACCGACTTCTGCTCAGTTCGGACTTAAACTGGAACTATCACCTGCGCGAAGCTACAGTTGTGGTGGAGGAGACTGAGACGCTGTTACAAGATGCGCAGGGACTGCCTAAAACCACGTTGGAGCTTTACTGTAGCAGATAGGTTCGAAAAGGGTGACTCGTTTCGAAGTATGAGAGTGCCACAAATAAGATTCACTAGTGGCTATAATCATTAAAAGACATCTCCATAGGATCCAAAGAAGATATGTGGTTGAATGGAAAGACTTGATTCTTCTTCTTCTTCTTCTTCTTCTTCTTCTTGCGTTACGGCCTCTGTAGGACCACGGGTAGCCCCTTCGTGGACTGCATTTTCCTCTTATTCTCCCAGAACCTCTTCATTCTTTCTCTTCTTCTCTCTCGCTCTTCTTCCGAGATCTTCAGTTTCCGTTTCTCCTGTCGACTCCACTGGTGACACTCTAATCTTTTCCTGTATTCCTCTCTGTCATTGATCTCCGACATATTGGTCGGTGTATATTTGTTCCTCCAATTTTCCTTTCCTTCGACCTTGATCCCCAATTCCAACAAGTCCTTCCGAAGTTCAGCAACCCACTTGGCTCCTGTCTTTCCCCTTGTCCTCCCTGTTGTTTCCCACACGCTCTTCGTCATTCTGTCCACACTCATCCTAACTACATGTCCAGCAAACCTTGCCCTTTTGAGTCTGATTTCCCCGGATATTGTTCTCATATTCCGGTACAATTCTTCCCTAGATCTTCGCATCCACCTCTGTCCACCTCTTTTGGGACCTAGTACTTTTGTCAGTATTTTTCTCTCTTCTTTTTCTAGTTGTTCTTGATTCCAAAACGCATATAGCATTTCTACCAGAAAGCGTAACACTATCAGCAACTCTTGTGTGTTCCTGCAGAACCAAGACCACTTTTTATGCAGGGTGACGGTAACATAGTCGATGTGATCGTGTTTTCTATTAGCGCGGTCCTTACATGTAATGTATGTTGCCGGCGGTAAAATCCTTTTGTGGTCAGCCTCAAATCTCGGTGCTCAATAGCGTTCCTCGAAAAGAACATCATTTTCCCTCCAGGGATTCCCATTTCAATTACCTAGTGAGTGTAATCCAACTACTGAAAAAGAAAATTACTCGCCATGCAAAGTGATTCTCGTCATTAATTTAATTAATTGGCCTGTCAGTTAGAAATCAGTCACATGCCGCCTGGTGAGTGTAGGTGATGGCTAGGGCACCATAGATATGATTTTTCACTTGGTGTTTTATTCGTTGTGGTATTTGAGTCGTCCATCTATACAGGGAGAGACAACCATTGTAATAAAATGAGATGCGTTACCGAGTTTATAAACCGATAAATAGTATAAAACTTCTACTAACAACCCCCCTGTGCTGTTACGTTACGAGACTTCGTATGTGGCGAGACATTTGGTTACCTTAAGAGAGAGTTCGAAAGTGAGAAGGCGTCCTGTTCAAATGGTTCAAATGGCTCTGAGCACTATGGGACTCAACATCTGAGGTCATCAGTCCCCTAGAACTTAGAACTACTTAAACCTAACTAACCTAAGGACATCACACACATCCATGCCCGAGGCAGGATTCGAACCTGCGACCGTAGCGGTCACGCGGTTCCAGACTGTAACGCCTTTAACCGCTTGGCCACACCGGCCGGCAGGCGTCCTGTGACGCAGGTAGATCTTAGCACTCCGTCATGAGCCAAAAATGAGTTTAATATTCCATTCCTGTGATGCATGACGTGATAGATAAGAAAAGATATTTTTCTACCTGATGGAAGAATATTTAGAGGAAATGTAGCCTATGCCGTAGTATGTACAGTACTTTTACAACAAGTAACGACACTTTAGTGACGTGAAAACGCGTGTATTGCACGATTTCTTCTATCTTAGAAAATAACTCGTATAAACGGGAGGAGTCTACATTTCGCGTGAGAAATTCGAGGCGTATGGTCAACAACATCGTTGCCTCAGGTTGAGTAGAGTAGATATTTTTTAAACTGGGTAGTCTATGTCGGGGCGGAATGGTTTACAATTACTATGCACGTCCAAGCTGCAGCTGGTTCTTTTGCAGTGCACTGCAGCTGCCTGCAAGGGCGGTCACGAGGAGTCGGCAACCGAAAGTAATGGTTACCTCAGCCTTTGACACATACAAAGAATACGCCTACCTGTCTGATTCTGCCCACGGCAGCGACGGCTGGCGAAGTGAGCAGTGTGCTGGGTGAGTGAGACAGAAGCGGACATGTGTGTGTTATGTGAGAGAAGACTCAAAATGATGGATGTTTGTGCTGGAGTTATTGGTAACATCCGAATTTCTACCGCTCCAATCATTCTCTTATACTCTCCATGGCCAGCGGTGGTGCACTCTGGCATACACGCGAGTCCACGACTGCGACCGGGACGGTAATTTTCACCGACCTCTTTACGTGGCGCTGGCAGTGTACATGGGGGTGGGCACACTGCGTGTGGACCTCAGGACAGCAGAGCGCGAGTGTTTTCAGCTATTTTCGACGTCTAGTCACGACAACTACTGCTACGGACTGGATCGTGGTTAAAGTGTTCATGTTTAGTGCTTTTCAATACATTGCACTGGACTCTCTCTTGCAATGCTATTTGCTGTTGTTCTGTTGTATCACGCACCTTACTCCCTCTTTCCGAATACAGTGGAGAGAACCAATTTAGGAATTCTGTAGTGCTTGAAAAACCCAATCGCGACGTCAAATTCGCGTTTGATCAATTTATTGTTTCAGATAGTTGTATAGCATGCACACATGTGCTCAGGTGTTGGTCTCTGTCCTGGTCGGTGCGGGTGGGAGCTATGCCGTAGATGGCGAACGGCACAAGCCTCGAGATTGCTAATAGGATAGACCATCAGAGACAACTGTACTCTTGAGTGCCCTGAGTATATAGTTGCCCCTGGTGTAAGCAGCCCACACTAACAAATTGTGCTGATGACGCTGTTGCCCTGTTACTTAAGCTGTATCATTTCCTCTGCCTAAGAGCTTGAGGGGAACGGGCGGACAGCTGCTGCCCCCTGTGCATGAGCATCGTTGTCCGGGGAAGATATATTATGCAGGTATATCACGACATTCAGTCATTTAAATTATTTCGTCGATATCAACAGGAACAATCTTTAGGAACGTGGGTTGGCCACTTAGTACATTAACAAAAGAAAGCAAGTCATAGAAATAGGGAATATGATACCATACATACACTACTGGCCATTAAAATTGCTACACCAAGAAGAAATGCAGATGATAAACGGGTATTCATTGGACAAATATATTATACTACAACTGACATGTGATAACATTTTCACGCAATTTTGGTGCACAGATCCTGAGAAATCAGTACCCAGAACAACCACCTCTGGCCGTAATAACGGCCTTGATACGCCTGGGCATTGAGTCAAACAGAGCTTGGATGGCGTCTACAGGTACAGCTGCCCATGCAGCTTCAACACGATACCACAGTTCATCAAGAGTAGTGACTGGCGTATTGTGACGAGCTAGTTGCTCGGCCACCATTGACCAGACGTTTTCTGTTGGTGAGAGATCTGGAGAATGTGCTGGCCAGGGCAGCAGTCGAACATTTTGTGTATCCAGAAAGGCCCGTACAGGACCTGCAACATGCGGTCGTGCATGATCCTGCTGAAATGTAGGGTTTCGCAGGGATCGAATGAACGGTAGAGCAACGGGTCGTAACATATCTGAAATGTAACGTCCACTGTTCAAAGTGCCGTCAATGCGAACAAGAGGTGTCCGAGACGTGTAACCAATGGCACCTCATCCATCACGCCAGGTGATACGTCAGTATGGCGATGACGAATAAACGCTTCCAATGTGCGTTCACCGCGATGTCGCCAAACACGGATGCGACCATCATGATGCTGTAAACAGAACTTGGATTCATCCCAAAAAATGGCGTTTTGCCATTCGTGCACCCAGGTTCGTCGTTGAGTACACCATCGCAGACGCTCCCGTCTGTGATGCAGCGTCAAGGGTAACCGCAGCCATGGTCTCCGAGCTGATAGTCGATGCTGCTGCAAACGTCGTCGAACTGTTCGTGCAGATGGTTGTCTTGCAAACGTACCCATCTGTTGACTCATGGATCGAGACGTGGCTGCACGATCCATTACAGCATGCGGATAAGATGCCTATCATCTCGACTGCTAGTGATACGAAGCCGTTGGGATCCAGCACAGTGTTCCGTATTACCCTCCTGAACCCACCGATTCCATATTCTTCTAACAGTCATTGGATATCGAGCAACGCGAGCAGCAATGTCGCGATACGATAAACCGCAATCGCGATAGGCTATAATCGGACCTTTATCAAAGTCGGAAACGTGATGGTATGCATTTCCACTCCTTACACGAGGCATCACAACAACGTTTCACCAGGCAACGCCGGTCAACTGCTGTTTGTGTATGAGAAATCGGTTGGAAACTTTCCTCATGTCAGCACGTTGTAGGTGTCGCCACCGGCGCCAACCTTGTGTGAATGCCCTGAAAAGGTAATCATTTGCATATCACAGCATCTTCTTCCTGTCGGTTAAATTTCGCGTCTGTAGCACGACATCTTCGTGGTATAGCAATTTTAATGGCCAGTAGTGCATAAGGCTATACCCAGGAAGTTGATAGAGTCCTTAAGAACAAGGAAGTGACTGGATACTGTTAATGTTGTAAAAAAAAGCACCCATTCGTCTTTAGAAATATTTAAGCACTCCCATTAAATTACAGTTTTGCACTATTAGTTATTACGGCAACAGAAACCAGTAATTCAATGCAGTAGCTGTGAATTTCTCTGTTCAATGAACAGTTTTAAAATCTTTTCTCTTTCATTAGTTTGCAATCATTCAAGAGGACAAACCAGTATCACTATTTTCAGTAATATGCACTGAGGGCATTGAAGCAGATGACAAACCTTTTCTCTTGCTCACACCTCATGTAAACGTAATATTGCACTGTTGGCTGTGAATATGTCTGACAGGCGAGGTCACGATGTGCCCCAACGTTGGCAAAAGAGTCTGTTTGTTCTGAATTGTTGTTTAGACCACTGACTCAGACGATGAGAAGAATGTAGGTAGTTTGTGAGTCACATTAATTTTTGTGGCCGCACACTGTAAATCGTTTAACTATGAATACATCGTGACAGATTAAAACTGTGTACCGGACTGGGACTCGAATCTGATGTAAGTAAAGGTATGAGGGCTTGGAAAGCGCAGTCGGCAGAGCACTTGCCCGCGGACCGCAAAGATCACAGGTTCGAGTCGCGGTCTGGCATACGGTTTTAACCTGCAAGGAAGTTTCTAATCAGCGCGCACTAAATAAAAATTATGCCAGGAATGAAGCAGCCGAAGTTACTAATACATATGGTCTGTCTGCAGAGCAAACAGCTGCGCTTATTTACGAGTAAACATAGCAGATTATACTTAGAAATAGCGAAGTGGAAACAAACAGTTCTACATTTCTTAAGAGTTTATGTCATGCATGTCATTTGCATCAGCTGCGATGTGTCTGGTCAGGGTGAAATATTTGCAATCAGTGGACTGATGTTGTTCCACTTGATATATAGTTTAAATACGGCGTATAATAAAATCAGTATTCCATCAAGCGGATCTTGTTCATCTTTGAACTGCTTAAAATAAATATTCGTGATCTTACATCCCTTAATCTCGTATTAGTTGCTTAATTAGATACCTTGGTAAAGGATTCGTGCTGGGCAAGGTAAACAAGTGCGGTTCCTAACGATTTGTTACTTAAAAAGTACGTCGCTGAGTCCTGCGTGAGTACTGAGAGAATGCCTTCAAATATGGAGAAGTGACCTGGTTGGACGTATCAAGAAATACGTGAGGCATTTTCATTTTTACGGGCCACTCCCTCCACAATGATGTATTCCGACTACGCACACGAAGTTGGAAGGCCGCCCGCTGCGCGTGACCTCAAATTTGTCACGCTTCAAGCGGGACTGTGCGCACGAAAACCTTTTTGAATGAAAAGCGGATAGGATGCGCAACCCACTTCCGGCAATTCCGTAAGTGAGTGAGCCATTCCTAACAATGGGAACGAACGCGTGGGACTTCGTGAAATCTAGCAAAAGACGGCGTTCGAAAGCAAGATGTAACGGATGTGCCGAGGCAGAGAAGCACACAAAAAAGTCCTTTAAAGACTGGAAAATCTCTGTTATCGTTATAACAGGTTAGAAATTATAAATAAATATTAATAAAATAAAATATAGCATTGTACTCGTAAATCTATGGAACTTGATTATGTTCAAATGATGAAAGAGAACAGAAAACAAGCTGGCCCATATTGCCTATTAAAAAATACTATGACGTCAGTTACGTAAATCATTGAATTTTATATCGTCCTCCATTAAATACTCAAATTAAGGAAATGAAAAACACTAGTAAAACAATGTCACTAAAATCATGACATCGGCTTTGAGGAATGAGTCTATTGTTGTAGAATTACATGTCACATCTAGTGCACGCTTGAGCGAAGCGATCAACAAACCCAAGCATAATTACACCCATTTTGACTGTAATATATTTTTTTAGAATTATGTGCACATTTCTGGAATTAGTGATAAACCACTGAACATTAACTAATTTCTTTTAACGAAAGCAACCAAGCAAATTCTTTGGTAATTTTTGTGTTGGGGCATTAGGCTGTGGTGCAAAGTCTGTTTCGTGCTTAATGTTTGTTTCCAGCGACCAGCTTTAGGAGTCGAAATGTTAGGCACAGAAACATGCTTTGGACTACGGCCTAATGCCCATAACACAAAATCACCAGGGATAAAAATACTGTCCGTGAAGTTGCACAGAACGGACTCGTCGACGTTATACGCTCGCCAGCAACTCAACAATGTCGTTACTATGTGTGCTTTCGTCCACATCATCTCTTGCCCTGGTGGAGTCTGAAGTAATACTTTTAATTTATTTCACATTTATAGAAATGCACTGCACATTTAGCACTGCTGCCACCGGAAACAGTGTGGCTCCAGCAATCGCTACAAGTACGTAACTTCGTGCTGTTGCCACACTTTTGATGCAATAGCGAAAAGCGCCACAGCGGTTTCGACGATGTCTTGCTGTCGAGGCGAATCTTTACACAAGATTGCTGGAACGGAGTCCCCAAATTTTTCTCTGTCACTTCCCCTTACAGCACATTACGGAGCCGCAGAATAGGACTTCAAGGAGGCCGACTCCAATCCCGGGACACCCCTCTAATCTCTCATCGGCACAATATAGACAAGTGGCCACCATTCCCTGTAAGTCCCCGCATAAATAATGCCTGCGTCGCCTCGCTAAGACCACATTTAGCTTAATACGCCACAGCGATCGTAATAGACCTAAAGAACACGGCCATAATGCATTGTGTATGTACCTTTGAATCCTAATGAATCAGTCTGAAAGAGGAAATACGATTTTCTGCACTAGAAGAGAGGGCGAGGTTAAGAAGTGGTATTTGAAGGTTGAAAAGATGCCCTCACAAGCTATTGACACATTTTCGATCTTAACAGGGTGCAATAACGCACAACATGCAGTTAAAAAATCCAGTAACGTGTCATACTGGTGAGACGAGGACCATCTTGGAACAGTCCTTTCCCCACATCCATTTAGTCATCTGGGTCAGACTTTACACAAACGAAACAAAAACTGCATCTTTAAAAGACTGCCGCGTGGGATTAGCCGAACGGTCTGAGGCGCTGCAGTCATGGACTGTGCGGCTGGTTCGAGTCCTCCCTTGGGCATGGGTGTTTGTGTTTGTCCTTAGGATAATTTAGGTTAAGTAGTGTGTAATCTTAGGGACTGATGACCTTAGCAGTTAAGTCCCATAAGATTTCACACACATTTGACATTTTAAAAGACTACTATTCAGCTTTTCTTCTCCAGTCAACGTAAAAAATAGAAGGGATGACAAAATACAGCACGTCCAACAATACCAAGGAATGGAAGTTAACAGAAATTCTCAACGGAGGGGAGGCTTGCAGAGTGGGGACTTGCGTATTTTTTATTCACGTATTGTGTGGATAACCATCAATTCTCTGGAATATAGTAAGTTTCTTGTGTCACCTATAAGATTTAGTTCTTATGGCGTGACACATCTCGAAACTGACCAGCTCATTTATATAAAACAATGGCAATTTTCGCGTGTGGCCTCCCATCCCCACTCCACCCCCCTCGCTCTCCGGATAAATTTCTGCAGACGCCCGTGGTTAACGGTATCTAAATTTTAATTCTGTTTCTCCTGTATGAAGAGTACAATCAGTGCACATTTCAGCTGGCTGTTTTTGCCGGCCAGAGTGGCCGAGCGCTATAGTCTGGAACTGCGCGACCGCTACAGCCGCAAGTTCGAATCCTGCCTCGGTCGTGGATGTCCTTAGGTTAGTTACGTTTAAGTAGTTCTAACTTCTAGGGGACTGATGACCTCAGACGTTAAGTCCCATAGTGCTCAGAGCCATTTGCTGGCTATTTTTGTTGATATCGAACAGGATTTTCTCAGCCGTTCTGACTTTATTCAATATTTTCAAATTTCAGTTTCGACTTCACTGACGGAGGTCTGCGAGGATAAGACGACTGGTATCTTCATCCGCACCTCATCCACAAGGCCCTTTACGGCGTCCGTCGATATTACAATAACGTAAACTACTCTAATCCGTTCGGTAAGTCGGATTTCTGACGGTAGGTTTCTCTTTGTCTTGAATTTCCAGCTGCTGACTTCGATAATCGTAATTAACATTCCATAGACCATGACTGTAGATGACGATCACGGACACATTTTATCATTTTCTTCAGTTCAAATGTGATATACCCTTTCAGATGACATCTGGCAAGCGCTAGCAATTACATGCACTTTCAATCAGCGATGATCCATGACCATTTTGTGCACTTTTGCAATGATTTCTGCGCGGATCATTATCTAAGCTCTCCCGACCAAATTTAAATTCATTTGTCCACTTGGCAACAGTTGACTATGAAGGAGCAGAGTCCCTCAGTGTATTCTGGAAGTCGGCACGAATGTCCTTTGCTTTCATACCTTTCTTTACGAAGTACTTAATGAAGCCATCCCATAAAACTAGTCCATGTGCAAAGCTGTGCAGGATCTTACAGGGAAGAAGAAAACTCACAAAAATACTGTGATATCACATGATGGTAAGAATGTCACTGACCCTAGGGCAGTTGCAAACAGTTTCAATTCTTATTATGCAACTGTTGCTGGAAAACTAGTGAAGGAAAAATTTGGAAATCCACCTAATACAACATGGAAAGAACTTTCATCTATTGAAATAAATAATATATCCATGTTCCTCAGTCCAGAGCTCCTAAATACCATTAATTCACTGAAGACTAATTATTCAAATGGTATTGATGATATTCCAGATTATATTATAAAAATAACAGCAAGACAGATACTTCCGCCTTTATTGGACATATGCAATTCATCCTTATAATGTGGTGTCTTCCCACAGCAACTGAAAATGGCAAAATTAATACCCCTATATAAAAAAGGTGATCATCAATGTATGGGTAACTATAGGCCTGTGTCTCTACTGTCAGTGTGTTCGAAAATTATTGAAAAAGTGTTCCTTTCAAAACTAACTACATTCTTCGAGAAGAATAATACACTCCTGGAAATTGAAATAAGAACACCGTGAATTCATTGTCCCAGGAAGGGCAAACTTTATTGACACATTCCTGGGGTCAGATACATCACATGATCACACTGACAGAACCACAGGCACATAGACACAGGCAACAGAGTATGCACAATGTCGGCACTAGTACAGTGTATATCCACCTTTCGCAGCAATGCAGGCTGCTATTCTCCCATGGAGACGATCGTAGAGATGCTGGATGTAGTCCTGTGGAACGGCTTGCCATGCCATTTCCACCTGGCGCCTCAGTTGGACCAGCGTTCGTGCTGGACGTGCAGACCGCGTGAGACGACGCTTCATCCAGTCCCAAACATGCTCAATGGGGGACAGATCCGGAGATCTTGCTGACCAGGGTAGTTGACTTACACCTTCTAGAGCACGTTGGGTGGCACGGGATACATGCGGACGTGCATTGTCCTGTTGGAACAGCAAGTTCCCTTGCCGGTCTAGGAATGGTAGAACGATGGGTTCGATGACGGTTTGGATGTACCGTGCACTATTCAGTGTCCCCTCGACGATCACCAGTGGTGTACGGCCAGTGTAGGAGATCGCTCCCCACACCATGATGCCGGGTGTTGGCCCTGTGTGCCTCTGTCGTATGCAGTCCTGATTGTGGCGCTCACCTGCACGGCGCCAAACACGCATATGACCATCATTGGCACCAAGGCAGAAGCGACTCTCATCGCTGAAGACGACACGTCTCCATTCGTCCCTCCGTTCACGCCTGTCGCGACACCACTGGAGGCGGGCTGCACGATGTTGGGGCGTGAGCGGAAGACGGCCTAACGGTGTGCGGGACCGTAGCCCAGCTTCATGGAGACGGTTGCGAATGGTCCTCGCCGATACCCCAGGAGCAACAGTGTCCCTATTTTGCTGGGAAATGGCGGTGCGGTCCCCTACGGCACTGCGTAGGATCCTACGGTCTTGGCGTGCATCCGTGCGTCGCTGCGGTCCGGGCCCACGTCGACGGGCACGTGCACCTTCCGCCGACCACTGGCGACAACATCGATGTACTGTGGAGACCTCACGCCCCACGTGTTGAGCAATTCGGCGGTACGTCCACCCGGCCTCCCGCATGCCCACTATACGCCCTCGCTCAAAGTCCGTCAACTGCACATACGGTTCACGTCCACGCTGTCGCGGCATGCTACCAGTGTTAAAGACTGCGATGGAGCTCCGTATGCCACGGCAAACTGGCTGACACTGACGGCGGCGGTGCACAAATGCTGCGCAGCTAGCGCCATTCGACGGCCAACACCGCGGTTCCTGGTGTGTCCGCTGTGCCGTGCGTGTGATCATTGCTTGTACAGCCCTCTCGCAGTGTCCGGAGCAAGTATGGTGGGTCTGACACACCGGTGTCAATGTGTTCTTTTTTCCATTTCCTGGAGTGTATTATTTCTGGATGTCAACATGGCTTCAGACCACAGCGATCAATGAAACAAACCCTTTTAATCTGATAAGCCATGTCTTAAATGCAGTGGACAACCACAGAAATATCTCAGGTTTATTCTTGGACCTAACAAAAGCTTTTGATGTTATTGATCAGTTTGTGCTCCTGAGGTGTAAGAAGTGTTGCCAAATCAATGAATTAAATCATATTTGGAATATCGCTCTCAGGTAACTGAAATTAAGTGCATGGAAGGAAATGAACTCCAGGCACACCTTTCAGAACCATGTGGACTAAGTCATGGTGTTCCACAGGGCTCCATTTTAGTTCTCTTTCTTATTTTGGTGTACATTAATGATTTCCCATCACACATTAGGGATTCTGAACCAGTACTGTTCGCAGGTGATACCAGTCTATTGATTGAAGGGAATAAAGAAGAAAACCTTACAGCATCTGCAAAAGATATTACAAAAGGAGTGTCTTAACGGTTTACCAAAAACAGGCTAATAGCTAATCCTCAAAAAGCGGTACTCACTAATTTCCACATCAATCAAAATAAAAATGTGGCACAACCTGTAATATGTATAGAAAACCAAAACATTAGTGCTGTCAATGAAACTAAATTTCTTAGGATTCATGTCCAGGAAAATCTTAAATGGAGCACTCATATCACATCCCTAAATTCAAAACTAGCCGAAATGAGCTATGTAGTAAGAATTCTTTGCAACAATAATCGTGCAGAAACAGTTAGGGCTGCATACTTTGCACGTGTACATTCAGACAATAAAACTTTGTGAAAACATTTGTAAGACATGCAGAGAAGAAATAATGAATAAGACATTGAAAGAAACACATTTTAATTGCCATACAAGAGGGTAGTATTTGTTAATTTCATACTATGTTTGCTTTCAAGATTACATATGTTGCTCAGTGTGACGGCCATCTCCATCTATGACAGCCTGGAACCGCACTAGGGATTGCTCTACTGTCCCCTGAAACATCTTAGGTGGGATGAGTGCTACCTGCCTCGCTATGCTGATCTTCAACCTCCAATAGGTGTTAGCGGCCCTTTGATAAACTCTGTCCTTCAAGTAACCCCCAGCCAGGAATTACATGGGTTAAAGTCTGGTGATCTTGGTGCCCCTGCAGTTTGTAAAGATCAGCCGATGATTCGGTTTCCTCCTAATGTGTTACAGAGTAATGTAGTGACCACACGAGCAATGTGAGATGGAACACCATCGTGCATCAAAACAGCTGAGTCCAAAGCACGTCTCTTCCATGGAGCAGGTATCTCACATTAGCGAAGCAGATCACAGTAACGTGTGCCATTCGTGCTGCATGTCCTTGATCCTTGGGGTCCGAATTCCTCAAAGAAAAATGGTCCAGTCATGAACTGTGCCGTGAAACATCACCCAGTGACACGTTCACTATGCAGGGGAACTTCATGAATGACAAACTGCCTATTTGCTTCTGTCTCGGGTTCTTCGGCTGACATTCGTCTGATGATTTTACTGACGTTTCGGCCGAAGAACCCAAGACAGAAGCAAATAGGCGGTTTGTTAACAAGTGGCCACGAAAGCCTTAACAATTTTGAACTTCATGAATGTTCGTTGGTGGGGACGATCCCCATACGCGACAGTTGTGAGTGTTCACTGCCCCTGTGAGCGTAAAGTGTGCTCCATCACTCCACAAAATATTCCAGGGCCACAGGTTGTCAGCTTCAACCCTTGTTAAGGAACGTAAGAGCAAAATCTACCCAAATGTCGCCCGCATATCGTGGTCGTGCGGTAGCGTTCTCGCTTCCCACGCCCGGGTTCGATTCCCGGCGGGGTCAGGGATTTTCTCTGCCTCGTGATGGCTGGGTGTTGTGTGCTGTCCTTAGGTTAGTTAGGTTTAAGTAGTTCTAAGTTCTAGGGGACTGATGACCATAGATGTTAAGTCCCATAGTGCTCAGAGCCATTTGAACCATTTTACTCAAATGTCTGCGGTACATGGCAAAAGTTGGTGAGTAATGTGAAATTTGTATGAGTATCGTTTCACAACTGTTCGCAGCACCTTTCGAGTGGTGTACCACGGGATGTTCAGCTTTCATAACACAACTTGTGCACTGCTTAAAGATTGCGCATTGCGTCCAGCATTCTCAGCCATGGTAATACTAAAAACGTCAACAATATGTGGCGCTACAGGCAGTCGCTTCCCCCAGGAGCATTTCTCAAATCGCCTGTTAATTCGAACTTCCGGACCATGTTCTTTAACAGAAAGAGAACCTCTCTGTATTCTTCTAATGCATTGATGCTCGTGAAGAGCAACCGCAAAGTTGTTGCTTTTTCGGTAAATCAGCTTTACAAGTAAAACTCTCTCACGTTTTCCAGACCCATATTGACTGCCTGCAACTGTAATGCATACTAGAGCTGTTGATAAAATATCTGTACTTTTCCAAAAAAACATCGATATATACCGGCGTTATATATTCCCCGAGATATCGACATCAAAACGGCAATATCGTGGGCCGATACTTTTATTTTATATTTTTTTCACAATTTATGGAAAACATTTGAAATATTTTTTTGAAATTTTAATAAGACATCATTTTAATTTCACTGTCTGAAAAAGTCTTACTACTTTTTGAGCTTTCATCACTTCCAATCTTTATCTTTGACTGTGTGAAGCAAGTATATGTGGCACAAAAGAGAGGACCCCGTTTGCATTGGGGGTTGGCAGTGTGAATGGAATAACAAGATTTCCAGTGTGAAGAGACAGCACACCGGTTGCGTTAAAAAACAGTTTTTAACGCCACTAGTGTGCTATTTCGTCACATCGACATTCTTCAAAAATAGTAGCTGAAAATGATTAACAAAAATCTAAATGACAGTACTGATCGTTGCGGTGGGCACAGACATCTGAGGGGAAATACTGATGTAATCGGCGCTACCAACAGAAACTGCAACACTTAGCTTCATCACGCAATTTTGACACTACAACAGCTAGGTCGCTGGCGTTTGCAAAAATGGAAAAACAGGGAAGTCAACATGAAGCATTCCAGACAACTCCGATATGTGACGAAACCGAACAACAGACCCATCGGAAATATTTTTTTATTGTTCCACTTACCTGCAGTTACCATTGTTAGCAAAGTGGTTACCGCCAAGTGTGACGTGCATCCTCACCCTTTCAATTCTTGCTAATTAGGATAATTAGGCTGCTAGTTTGCTGATTTACAGAATAGCTAATAACAAATGAATACTTACATATTCAGCTCTAAAACTGGCAGTATATTTACAATATGCATCCGATATTTTTATCGGCACGTACGTCGATATTATTTCCGTCGATACTCTTTTTGATATATCGAGAGCAGGTTATAATATCTTCTTAAATATCGATGTAAAGTATTTCCCTTATTCTTAAGAACATCAACAGTTTTATGGCATATTGATGCTAGTTGCGTTTCACCGTGCTTCGCCGTACCATTACCGACACCTAATGGTAAGTCACGATACCTAATGGCAAGTCATGACACTAAATCTACTAAAAATGCAATTCATGTCGTGCACAGTCTGAACGTCATTCCTGTTGAGTTGGGTAGCCATACGCTACATAGTTTCCTGTCTACACTGGCTCAAGTAGCGAAAGTTTAATTATAGCCATATTTGAACATTACAGGACTGTTTTTCCTACTTAACTGAACGGAAACTATGATTTTGTTACGCGATTTCTAGGCGATTAACCGCTCATCAACTATCGATAAAAATAATTCATCCTACGTTTGTCACGTTCATAAACTTTTCGAGAGGAAACGCATGTATTTTTCTACGGAAGTTATGGTTTTCAACAGTCACGTCAGGCGGATTGTGAATGTGCTGTATAAACTGATGCAGATAACTTGACATATATGTTGTCCTATTCATGTGTTACTTGTATCCCATCAGCATTATGCATAGTTTTTCATGCTATACGCGTTGTGCATAGTCATTTGTTTCCAGTGTCTTACATGCAACAACATCATGTGTAACTAAAACGTGAAAAGGTATTCTGCGGTGTGAGCCACCTATGCAATCAATGACCATTGTTAAGACTGCATTTTAACATCTTGTCAAGCAGTTATCACATTTTAAATTGTACTCCCACTCGTCCAAGTTATTTAAATCATTCGCATAACTTATACTGTCAAATATGAAAAAACAAAAGTCGTTGTGGAAACAGTTGTAAACCGAAATCTTTTTGCTCGCAAAATATGAAATAAAGCTACCTTCTCGTTGCGACGCCTGCAATGTTAACGTATGTGTTTAAGTACATACTGGTCACAATAGCTATCTCGAAAATAGACAAGTTAGCAAAATAGGCAATCTCCAGGTCGCCGCTTACCCCGATAGCAAAATAGGCAATCTCCAGGTCGCCGCTTACCCCGAGATCTGATCATAAGAGTCCTCCACTGAATGTTGTAGATTGTTCGCAAGCAGTGTTTGACGTTGTGCAAGTTTCAGTACCAAGGAGGCAAGCTACACATTAACCATCGCATAAGCTGTGCCTTGATCACCAGGCTCTGGCGGGTAGCTTATCGGTTTAGCTGAATTAAGCATTAGGAGTGAGTCTCAAAAGAAGTTCGAGAAAATCGTTTCAGCTTTTAGCACTCAGGCTAGGTATTAAATGATGTAGATAAATCAACTGTTCAGTGCACAATTCAGTCCGCGCTACTTACTGTTCCGACTACAAAGGGTTGCATTGTATCTGAATGTGGCGGTCTCGATATTGTGCATCTAGCAACAATAAAGCCATTTGGAGAATTTAGATCTGTCAGATCCTGTAACAGATCCTGTTCTGTGATTAGTTTGATTAGTTGACAGAAGCAAAACATGTAGCCGTCATGTTGATCTAGATTTTTACGAATCTAACATGTCGTATTTGGTGGTGTTTGTAGTTACACTTACGCATTACGGAAATATGCAGTTCAGGTGATATAGTAAATTAAAGGTCTCTCCAGGAAGAATCACTTCTAGTATGGTCTGTTGTGTCAGGAGGGAGATGTGATATCAATGGCTAAACATATTACTGATCTCATGTTGGACTTCAGTCTTGGCATTATTCAGCAGCTGAGTATGAAAAGGAAACGAGATACAGCACATAAAAGTTTTTAGCTAGCCGAGGCACCATAGTGCCAATTGGCACGGATTAGAACCATCCTCATACACCATCTACTTTTCATTGACACCCAACTACTTTACAGTGTAGATGAAGAAGAGTTACGAAAGCAAATTGTAGCCGAGCTACACTGGCAGTATAATTTTTTAATAAAACATCAGACAAAACGTGTGCTACTGTGTACAGCACCAGATTTGTTCCAATAATAAGAGCTTGGATGATTGTTAGAACACCAGCAGATCCTGCTGAAGACAATTTAATAATTCAAAATGTCAGATACCCAGAAACGAGTGGGTACTTATCATATTGTTTAAAAGTAAACCCAATAAAAGAGTTAGACAACACGACATTTTCAGAATTGCGCTAAAATTGTCAGGGCTGTCAATACTCGTAAACAAAACTCCCTCTTCTACGTATCAGTAAATTCCAGCAGAGACTACAAGTATACCAATATCGTTAAGTCTGTAATAGGTTAAATTGGTGGATCATTGTTGAGAGATGATGAGATGCAACTCGGCGTGGGAGTGTGCAGACAAGCAGAGAATGAAATCGAACTACGTTTGAGACTGTAAGACCGACTGCAACGAATCGTCGGCACATATCGACTATTTCCGCTGGAATAACCCGAATGAATTATTAGAGGGATTACTTTTCTTGCTAGCATCGAAAGCAGCAGACAATAATTCACGTGATAATGAAATAATATCCATTAAATATGAACTTCGCAAAGTGGCGAGTATTGGCCCAAGATTAAAATAACTATGGAAAATGAACTAAAAGACTCGAATGCAGACTGGGATACTGTGTCTGAAAACATTCCATCAATTGAGAGACAATCACAAAACGTACGTTTTTCAAAATCGAACCATTTGGAAACAATTCATGAAATTATTGCGCGGGATTTGCCTGTCAGACGCTACACTTGGGACCTTGGGAACAGTTGAGGACGTATCGTATTCGATTTCAAAGAAGGTATGTACATATAGGCAGAATTCTAGGACCAGTACTACAGATTCATCACGAAAGGTGAATGTCTCTGAGAGTTAGCGTGCAGGGAACGTGCGGGATGTTATCTAAACAAGAGTCAGTTGCCGCGTTCGTGTTGTATCTTGCCGAAGTGCTTCGCTGAGCTGCACGTCACCGCAGTCCCCCCCCCCAACCACCCCTGTTTCGAAACTGCAAGAGGGTCAATTATGCTGTCACCAGCAAAAGTTATGCTCCCAAAATTGAAACGCAACATATAATGCGTAGAGCGAAAGATATGAAATGCTCGTCAGCATTGGGCGTTGTTGGTTACTGAGAATGTTTTTTTAATAATGCTGATAAAGCGAATATTCAGAATAGAATTTGACCCATGCTACATACATTTTCGAGTAACCAGAAACCTCTGTCCGAATTTGTCATGTTGATATAGAAAACATGAGCTACTCTAAAAGTCAGTGCCTATCAAAACTTTGAACTGTAATAATATCGACGTAGTCGCCATACAGGGAACTCACCGCAAAACGGAAGACCAACTACAAAAAAAGGAAAACTAAGGGGCTATGAACTTAAGGTGCCACATATCATCCATCATATGATATAGCAACACTCACAAGTACACAGTCATATCATGGCCAGCCCAAGTTATCCACACACGTCCTCATCGTGCTCCATATGTGGACAGTTGCAACGATAATGGGGACACACTAATATAATGGGCAGAAGATAAACATCTTATGCTTGTCTCCAATGCTAAAGAGCGACCTACTTTTAACCAACAACATGGAGGCAGGAATACCATCCCAATCTATGTGTCGTTTGGGAAACAACAATGGTCAGACCCTAACAGTCTTATGAAAAGTCCTTGAAGATTTCACACACAGCCAGTACTGACCAGTGATAACAGATGTAGAACATAAATCCCTCTAATCACATAGCCCTCTAATCACATGTATCTCTCATCCAGGGTGAAATCTAAAGAAAGCCAACCAGCCCAAGTTCAACACAGAAATAGATAAATGCCTAGGCTGGATTCCCTATACCAGCAGAAACTATAAAAGATTTGACAGCACTATGTTTAGGGCTGCCAAAAAGCGTACAACAAGAGGATACCGAAAGCAGTACATCCCTGGCTCATCCCAAAACAGTTAGGAGTTGTACTAAAAGTTCCTCGAAAATGAATATCAAGAAATATCATATGAACTAAAACACAGTCTATATGTGATGAGATGGGATAAGTGAGTGGAAACAGTAGAAGTTCTGAATTTTCAGACATCTAGTAGACAAGACGGACTTTATCAAGTTAACTGGGAAGCAAGATCCTCACATGAAGGAATAAGACAACAGTTAATCAAAATGTCACTGCTTCACACCCAGAGTGCCAAAATACAAAGCACAGACAGTGAAAGCGAAATGAGAAATCAGAAACATAAAAGCCGAAGCCACAGAAAACAAACAATCGTTCCCTTTGCTTGTGAAGAAATCTCAACAGCACTAAAACATGTTAAGCCAGGAAAAGCACCAGGGTTTGACAACATCCATCGTAAATTCCTAATAAACTGTGGCAGCTACACACAAGTGCAGATATCACATTTCTTTACAGATATTACACAAACCAGCAATATATTATAAGAACTAAAATTCTTAAGATAATCGCTATATTAAAATTTGACAAACCAGCTGATAGTCCTAAATGCTACAGACCAATAGCTGTGCTTTCTGTGACCTGCAAGCTACTAGAATAGCTTATCCGTAATAGAATAAAAGTTTACTTGACATTGTCCCAGTCCAACAAGCAGGCTTTGGGCCAAAATGAAGCTGCATAGTTCAAGTTCTGTCACACAACACCTACACTGAGGCAGTATTTCAAAGAAAACTTAAAATCACGGCTGCAGTCATTGACTTATCAGCGACCTATGATGCAATGTGGAGAGAAGGCTTGATATATAAGCTTATTCACTGCAAACCAGTCACTCACCTAACCGACAGTATTCTAAATGGCCGTCTGTTCCAAGTTGTCATGAGATCCAACATCAGCTCTCCAAGAAAAATAAATAGTGGTGTAGTACCACAGGTGTCAGTCTTTGCTCCACTTCTCTTCAGCTCGCACATAGCAAACGTGCCAAATAACGAATTCGAGTAAGTCTGGTTGTGCTGATGATTGAGTACTTGAAACAGGTTGCATCTCAGTTGAACAGTCAAAACAAATCCAAAAGGAGGACATAGATGGGGTGGGAAGGTATCAAGTTGGTGCATAAGTTCGTAGCGTTTTTGTTTTGTACGTAACTATTCCGGTTGCTATGGATTTATTTATTGATTGTCATTTTTGTTTGTAGTTCACTCTTGTTGTTTGAGTTTACATATCATCATTTTGTCATTTGAAGATAATGGGTGGAGCTGTGGACCCTAGAAAATAGAGTGCCAAGTGGAGAAGTGTGAACATTTCCAGCATATTCTCATGTTAGAGTTCAATAGAGGGACCACAGCAACAGAAGCAGCTAGAAACACTTGCGCCGTGTTTCGGTGCAGCGCCACTGGACAAAGAGCATTGCAACAAAATGGTTTTCTTATTTCAAGGAGGATCATTTTGACATTAGTGACTCTCCACATTTAGGAAGATCCTTAGGGCTCGATCAAGATCATTAAAATGCATTAATTCACAATGATCCACGTCAATGTGCTCGAGAACTGGCAAATGTGATGAACTGTGATCGTTTCGCCATCGTGCAACATTTGCATGCATTGGGGAAGGTTAAAAAATCAGGTGTATGGGTACCTCATGCTTTAAGCCAAAATCACAAAAATCAGTAACTGGCTATATGTGCATCTCTTTTTGCTCGTCATCTCCTGGCTTGTGAACAACACCGGCCATTTCTATACTGGTGACGATAAATGGTGTATTTACACTAGCATAAGGAAAAGAAAGGGATAGTTGAGGCCAGACATAGCAAAAACTCCCCGTACAAAGAGTTGCGCACATCCACGAAAGATAATGTTATGCATCTGGTGGAACAGCGACGATGTGGTGTTCTACTGCTGGCATTTGTTGTCAACACCTGAGACATCTTGCAGACGCAACCCTCGAACAGTGACCAGAAGGACTGCATGAAGTGGTGCTACTCCAAGACCGCCGTGATTTGGCTGATTGATAAAACACACTATACAAGAGCTGAGTTGGGAAAGCACTTTGCACCAACCTCCTTCACCTGATCTTGCGCCCTCAGATTTGTACTTTTTGCGCTCTCTATCGAACAAACTTCAGGGAACTTTCTTTCCAGATGCAAATGCACTCTGAACATTCGCCTCAAAACCACACGATTTCTATATTCGCAGAATCGAAAATTTACCCCACGTTGGCAGACTGTTGTAAATAGTGAAAGAGGATATATCAATGATGACTAAAGTCCCTGTTATGTGTACCTGTTGTGTTTATAATAAACTTATGTAAAAGCATTACGAACTTGTGCACCAACCCTATAGGTTCACTAATGGAGACTCTAACCAACAACAACCAAAACAGAGGTTTGTTTCCACCTAAATAATAAAGTTGCCGGAAGAAAACTTAATACACATTATGCTCACATGTAATAAACAATCAACGTACCTGAGGGTAACCATTGATAGAACTCTATCTTTCAGAGAGCATCTAACAAAGACAGCTGAAAAATTGGGAACAACAAACAGCACTCAAAAGCTTTGTGGTACAATGTGGAGAGCATTGGCGTCCACTCTTCGTTGCTCTGCTGTGGGTCTTGTCCTCTGAACTCCTGAAGATTGTGTCCCAGATTGACTAAACAGTCCATACGCAGAGAACATATATGTCTATCTAAATAGCGCCATGAGAATGATGCGGGCGTTATCTAATCGACACCTACAGAATATGTGCCACAGTCCAGTCCCTCAACTATCTCATGTAAATGCTCTTACAAACCGAGAGCAAAAACATCATGGCTTACAAAAATCTACCAATCCATTAAGAACCAACCCCACTCTAGACTATCACTAACAAAAACAGCAAGGGTCGTTGTAGAAGATTAGTTCAACATTACTAGCATGGAGTCAAGAATGGACTGGACAACAAAATACCACAAGGATTTGACTTTCCATGCAAAACATGGTCAATGCTATATAGAATTAGGAACCGACATCGCTGATGTGAATTTTTTTTATACAAATGGGGTAAGCAACCATCCCCACTTTGTGACTTTGAGAATCACGGACAATGAAGCACAGAAGAACGCCCCACAGGATGATACGATAGTGGACCAACAGCCTTCCCGCTTGTGACTCTAAAGTCAACGGATTACATAAATGCTCTACATGATTGTAAGATTTTGTATTGTCAGTATTATTGTCTATACAGAATGTCAGTTTTTTGGATGTGTCAAAAAGTCATAGGACAATTAAATAAACTTCCACTATAAAAAAATGTAAATTGGTACAATTGATAAAAAATGATGAATGCATTATACTCAATGATAAAGTGGGCGCTACAGCATGAGGGATCATTTTCGAGAAGGTAGAGCTAGTCAGCTTCTGTGTGTACAACAAAAGGATTTACAATTGTTTTAGCAGTAAAATACTGCTCATGTGGATAAAAAGTGTAACCTACATGCGATGTCAATATGAGTATAATACACTGAAATTGTAACCGATGTATTGAAGCTGTTAGAAAATGCAACACACTGACTGTAGATGTACTGTGAAAATGAAACTGTAACCTACTGGTTGTATATGTTTTATGACAGTGTTACATCCCATAATATATTAAGCTACCGGTAAACATTTCAGTGTTTTTTTCTTGTGGCCTATCATGTCTGTTTGAACCTCTGTGACAGACAGAATATTCCAACTCTTACATGCCTGTATAATGTTGCACAGATCATATGTTTTATCATGTGATAGCTTTCAGAAAGTGCATGTGTAAGGACAAGCAAAGTTTATACATTGCAGACAGTCACGTAAAGATCTTATGCAGTTGTCATCATCAATGGATGAGAATTATATCAAGCACATCCCCCCTCCCTTTCCACCCCTCTTGCTCATCCTTAGTGCAGGAAACTCTGATTAGCCATCTTACAGTCAATTTAGGTATGGAAATTGTGGTATTGTTCCAAAGGGCATGGTGCAATAATAAAGTCTGCACCTCGCATCGATAGCACAGAAGTTAATTTCGTGTCGCTGCGCTCCACAACAACGAATGGGAAGCACTGGCGAAGCCACTCTCGCTCTCCCAGCGCCAAAGCGGAGATCGGTATACAGAGTGGAGAAAAACTGCGTCACGAAATTTTACCCTGGATAGCTGATGCCAGTAGGAACCAAAATTGCTAATGTTGAGTAGGACGACAACGCACCATTTTTAAACTACAGAAACTTGGCGCCACGCGCTCCGATTGGCTGTGGGATTGCCCTGTTGCCATTCGTCGGTTGACGGGCAGTGCTATTGTCGTCGGTTCACACATACAAATGTCCCTCGCCCTGTCACTGCCGCAACGTGATACCCACATGTGTCGAACAGGTATTGCTGTTTGTGTACACCTCACATGAGACGCATTCACACGTAAGCCTCACCTCGGAGCACACACACGTCACCGCCTTGGATACATCGCGACCTCTCGCAGTGAAAACATTCGCAGTCATGCTTGTCCAGAGCATCCGGCAACAGGGCAATCCTGGGGCCAATCGGAGCGCGTGGCGTCAAGTTCCCACAGTTCATGACCTATGATGCAGCAGACAACATTGCCTAGTTACGACACATGTTACTCATGACTTAGAATGAACTATAGTTCAGAACTTTGTGATCTTTATACTTCAGGAGAAGAGCTAGCAAAAGTAAACATCAAGTGATGGTTTAATATTCAAAATTAAACATTAATATTAAAAATATTAATATTAATAAATAATTAATATTAATAATTAATTAATTAATATTAATATAAATTAAATATTAATATTAATATTAAAATATTAAAAATATTAATATTAAAAATTTTGCATTGTCGACCTACACAACATTAGTAATTTTGGTTCCTACTGGCATCGACTATCCAGAGTTAAAATTTTGTGACAGTTTTTCTCCACCCTGTATAGCTGAGCAGAGGAACACTCAGCCCAGTTCGTGACCTACGATGCAGCAGACAACATTGCCTAGTTACGACAAACGTGTTACTAATGACTTAGAATGAACTATATTTCAGAAGTTTGTGATATTTATACTTCAGGAGAACAGCTAGTAAAAGTAAACATCAAGTGTAAATATTCGATACACTCCTGTGGCAATTATGTGTTTAAACGTAAGTAAATCTTTTCATCATTCATGTAATAATGTCAACTAATATTTCATATGTTGTAGTTCCACTCCACCATCTGCCAGAGCAATCAAAGACCCACAATTACACCAGACGATTGTAGTTTCGTCTGGGTCACAACAAAAATAACATTGTGTCTCTCAATTTGAGAGTTCATTGCGCCTTGCACCAGTTGCATAGAAAGAGTGAATCACAGTCGGATTATGATGTAGAACAAATCTTTAAATATTTTTGATAAATAATGCAGACAACTTAGATGTGGAAATAACATTGTAACACTTAATTTGAGGGTCCATTTTGCCTTGCATCAAGAGGGTACCAAATAAAATTCTGGGGCTGTGTTTGATACTGGCAAAAGCGTCTCATTGCCGCTCTACCAGCCACTGGCTGCTTCTGCATATAAACAATCCGGGCCTGTGACGTCACCATGACGGTACATGCACGGTTCGGCGCTAAGATTATAAACAGTTGCCCTGACGCTACACAGGCGTACTTCTCAAACGCATATCTTCTTTTTTTTTTTTTTTTTTTTGTCTAGTGTTCAGTGAATCAGTGTTGCCGTTGCTTCTGAATGAGTTGGTATTCTCAACAACCAATTCCATGATGGTATATATACCTGTAAAACATCACGTGAGATAATAGAATGAAAGAAAGCAAAGTAAACAAGCCTTCACGATTTCAGTATCAGAGACAGTGGAGACGTGTGTAGTGAAGATAGTAGCATTCAGTTTCGTCACAAGATCTTGAACGTGACACTTCCAACAAAGCCTCCCATCTAACGTCAGTTCTAAGAATTTAAAATGGTCGACTTCTCAGACTGAGTACCTCCGGACAGTAAAATTTTGTTTTTACTGCAGTTCCGTGTCCGAAGATGTAAGCATTGCGCTTTGTTAACTGTTAATCTTTTCTCTTGAAGACACGTGCTGATGTTACTGACTACCCTATTAACTACATCATTTATCTTAGCACGGAAGGAAAGAAAAGTATGGGACAACGGAAAAAGTGGAGAAATCCTGGGACAGACGAACCACACACACTGTTTTTGCTTTGAACCTTTCTATTTCCTCTGTGAGTCACTACTTTATTTGCATCCCTTTCAGGTTTCATTCTTTTAATGTTTCCGGAGAAAGTCAGTCATCTTTTCATGAGGGAAGTCGCTTTCCTGCGTAGGCTACTTTTATTTTTGATGTAATTACTGTATTTCCTGCTTCAGCTTTAGTTAATTTCGCGTCCTTGGAAATTTTCAAGCTACCGGGTACTGGTAGTAAAACCAAAAGTTGTAGTAGCTCCAACAACAGAGAAAAACAAAATAAAAAATACACATAAAAATTTTCACACTTCTGTTACTTGTATCGCAGCGTCAAACTGTAACCCCACAACATTTTATATTAAACACATCTGTGTGAAATATGGTGTATCTTAAGGCTTTCTTAATAAAGGCATCTAACGATCAAGGTAGTTCCGGGCACAACCTGTGTATATATCACTATTTCGTATCATTCACATTACAGTGTAAACATGAGATTCATATGATATACCGTCAAATGCCATTGCAGCTTTCTATCTTAGACATAAATTCCGCAGGCAAAAGAGGAAAATGCGGCCCTTATGCGGATTTTGTCACTGTGCTGGTATACAGGAGATTAAAATAATTAGTTCCGCATCTATATAGATAAAGATCAGTTACCGTATATATGAAAGATCATCACCTGAGAACGGCTCGACCGATTTGATTGATTTTAGTGTGTTCATAATTGTCACGACAAGGTTTGTATGAAAGAAAATTTTTGGAAAATCTGCGGGAAATGTCAGATATTTGGATTGTATGTTTGTATGACAGACTCAATGAAAGAATTGTGACAGTTGGTTTGACAGTTCTGCAGTCACATGTTTTCGTGAAAAATGAAAATGTGTGAAATCCCATAGATTTAACTGCTAACATGTTTTCGTAACGAAAAAAAGAAGTAAAAGTGACGTTCAGTTTCACCGTTCTGCTGTCGTATGTTTTCATAATAATAACAAATTCCGCATTGATTATTATTAATATTTCGCGAAAAAGAGTACAGCTGAAAGCGATATTTCAGTGTGTTGCTCGGGGTGATGTGTGTTGCAAAGATTGAATTGGTGCCAGTTCGTGGTAATTTGTTGTGTTTCAAACATTCGTCACTAAATGCGCTAGTGATTCATTTGCAAGAACACTGCTTTTTCACGGAGATGTCGAGACATTGCAGATGGAAAAAAAATCCAACTTCGGAAACTCGGAAACCCTGTATCTGGAAACGTGAATGTATATTGAACTAGTGCATTGGGGCGCATTTACACTTTTCATCCGAGCAATGACGAATGTTTTTACCTGTGTTTTGGCTCTGAGCACTTTGTGGCTTAACATCTGAGGTCATCAGTCCCCTAGAACTTAGAACTACTTAAACGTAAGTAACCTGAGGACATCACTCATATCCACGCCCGAGGCAGGATTCGAACCTGCGACCGTAGCAGTCGTGCGGTTCCAGACTGAAGCGCCTAGAACCGCTCGACCACCCCGGGCGGCTTACCTGTGTTTTATTGGTTAATGTTCATGGACCGACTTCATTTGAATTTTTATGAACTTCAATGGTGAGTTGTGCGCAACATACAGAGAAGCCTGTCAGTGTTTGCATTTGCTCGAGGATGGCATTCATTTGACTCACACACTCGCTGATGCTTTTATTTCCTCTTCTGTCCATCAAATTCGATCACTTTTTGACATCATTTCAACGTGATTTCTATCGAACCAACTTCAGGGTTGCAGACACTCTGCATCGAATGCCTACATCAATAGCAAATCCCTAGCTTGAATGAGTACTACGACGAGGCATTGATTCCTTTAGAGGTCTTGCGCTTGATGATTTCCAGCAAGGTGTTGCACGAATTATGAATGCCAGGAACCAGGTTTCCTGGAGGGCAATGCAGAATGCGGGTGTAAAGCTTAATAGTTGTCGTAGCTCACCAAGCAGTAGAAAAAAAACGCCGCAATTCCACTGGAGGATGACGTCATCGTGAGAATGGGAAGCCATGGAACATTCATTCAATGAGGCATTTTATGGCTCAGAGCCACCTGCTGCAACCGACTTCTTGCCTGAGCAGTCTTTATACATTGTGTCTGAGGGTCCAGCGCTATCTTGGCCCCTCAGTGGACGCCGGAATCTTCACTCCATCTGCAGACACAGAGCTTGTAGGTAGCAGTGTTGTGGGTGCCACCGCAATTTCCTTGGTCTCGGGGACCTTCTTTTTGGATTTCTCTCGCTGCTCCTTGGGTTTCCCTGGCTGGGAGGACTTGTAACCTCCCCACAAAAATATTATAATTTAAATGAACCAAATGCAGCCTCCCCACAAAAATATTACAATGAACCATGAACCAAGTGTAACCTCACCACGGAAATAGTAATTAAATGATTTTTAAAGATTGTAACCTCTGAACAAAATTAGTTCTCATTTATTGTCTCCGTGCAGAAATGCATTCACATTTAATGTACCCACAAAAATTCTTTTCTCATTTAATGTTAAGTTCGAAACAGAAAAACTCCTAAGCCCAAAAATAATTTTAAAAATTCAGTAACCTGGTAAATTTTATGACGACAGCAGCGCTGCTCCACGGCCCTGTATTTCTGAATAAAAAAAGTAAAAATTCTTACCTCAATAAAAACTGCGAATATATCTGCTCTTACCTAAAAAAATTTCGTCACAGCTCCGTACATTGCTGGCCTATGCTTTATGACTCGTGAAAGGAATTAATTATTCATTGGATAAAATCTTTAAATTGAAATGAATGCTTTTTTTTTAAAAAAAATTACTTTATATTATAATAATTATTATTGGGGCATTTTTTGAAAGAAATTGGATGACAGTTAACATACATTGCTAGATATGCGCAAGGCTGCTTCTTTACCTTCTACAATAATACTCATCCTCCAGAGTCCCGACCAGAGCAGACTTCCGACACGCGCAGACGCGCGCCGACTACTGCCGACTCACGCAGACTACTCAAGACTACTGAAGACTAATGCCGACTAGCGACAACTAACAACATACTGCTCTCTGGTCAGAAACTCTCATATGTCTTGCCTGTTGCAGGCAGCGCATATAGTGCATACCTCTTACATAACCCTCCACTGGGGGGGGGGGCAAAAATTTGGCAGCGATGGTGAGTCAATTGGACTTGCCATGAGCAACAAATTTTTCCTAATTAACTAAGTTTACAATCACAGAATATATACATATATATAAGTGCAGAACATGAAATAAAATATAGTGCACATGCACTGAGTACAGAACACATCAAGTAATGACAAATGTATACGCAATGAGTACATAGCATATTAACAAATGGCAAAAGTGCACACGCACTGTAGTACAGAACATAACAGGAAATCACAAAATGTATACGCAATGAGTACAAATCATATTAACAAATGACATAAAGTGCACACGCACTGTAGCTCAGAACATATCAGGAAATCACAAAATGAATACGGAATGAGTACAAATCATATTAACAAATGACATAAAGTGCACGCGCACTGTAGCTCAGAACATATCAGCAAATCACAAAATGTATGCGGAATGAGTGCAAATCATATTAACAAATGACATAAAGTGCACACGCACTGTAGTACAGAACATATCAGGAAATCACAAAATGTATAGGCAATGAGTACAGATCATATTAACAAATGACATAAAGTGCACACGCACTGTAGTTTTTTTTACTATTTTACAAGAACTAGAATAGGAAAGGGAAGGATTGCATCATGGTTGTAGCACATTAGGTTGCACGCAGCTGCACTGAAAGTCCATATCTTTCTACAGAAGCACAACACCAAGTGAGACAATCTGAAGTTCCTTTCCCTGAAGTATTAATCAGTGTAGCCAAGACACTGAAATGTCGTATTAATATTCCATGTTATCATTTTGGTAGTACATTAGGTACACCAAACAGTGGGACCATAATAGCATCTCCATTGCTCAAGGCGGTGGACAGCATGTCGTGTCAACACCACGTTCTTGTAAGGTACACCAAAGTAGAATTAGTGCAAAAACCAAATATAGTACTCCATGAGCATGAGGATAGACAGGACAAACGGATATTGCAGTAATTTCTGATAATTAGGTCAGAAGGTGAGGGACATTAAGTCACATGCTAGTCTTCATTGAGAATTACACTAGTCTAACAACTAATTTGAGTAATTCGTGGCACTCATCGCCCAGTTATTGAACATTTCTGTACCATGTATGAAGTATTACAGAATAATGTTCATAAGTTAATTGTTTACAGAGAACATTGGCACTCATTGACCAGTTACAAACCATCAGAAGTCGTCATTCAAAACAGGAGCTAATGAGTGTAGCATCAAGCTACTGGTATTCATATATATAGCATAAAAGTGACATAATACAAATTTAAAATATAAGAAACAGTGGCATTCATTGGTCAGCAAGTATTGAATATTACAAAACATTTTTCATCATTCAAGTGACATACGACATATTTAAAATTAATTATTGGCACTCATTGATCAGTTACAAATCATCAGAAGGCATCAGTCAAAATAGGAGCTAATGAGTGTAGAGCATGCATGCATTATTACAAAATATCATTCACTATTACTCAGAACTCACCATTCAAGTGACATATGATATATTTAAAAATGTAATACTCTGTAACTATTACTCAAGTCTGTAGTTGGAAAACATCATTCAGTATTACTCATAACTCTTTTAAACTAATAGCATTATTTGGGACTGGTAATACATTTTTTTGTGCTAGCAATGCATTGCGTTGGGATCGATAATTAATTGCTGGGGCATAACAATATTTGCTTTTGACTTATTGCTGCAAATGAAGATGGGTAACGTCATTCGTCATGAGTCAGCTGTAGCAAGGTTATGAAACAAATAGAGTATATGTGATCACATTCATGAATGACACAGGTTTAATGACCATCTGCTTATAGCACATTAATTTCATGAATAATGTCTCCTGCAAAAAATACAAAATGGATTATCAAGCTGAAAGAAGAAACGCATATTATGCTGAAAAGTATGAACTTCGAATTAACAGGTAATGAAATGTGTATTAAATATGTATGTTCTCTAGCTGTCCTTTCCAAAACCTTCAGTCATCATACCATGCGACATAAGACATACTGCCAAGACGAACTGCAACAAATACTTCAATAACTACATAGCATAAATACATAAACTTCAACATTATCCTCATCCGCAAAGAAAAACTTCATTATCCATATCATCATAATTCCATTATTATCATCACCTGTAAAGAAAAACTTCCATATTAGCATATTCTTCATCACTATTCATCATCATTCATTATCATCTGCAAAAAAGTCACTTCATTATTCATAGTATAGAGTTCCTTATTTCTAGCATATTTCATCACTAAAACTAAGATGTGTAGTTCTGTCTGACAGCCTGCATCAATCGCCTCGTATTCCGAAAGAAAAAATTAGTTAAGACTGCTATCATACGATGTGTATAGTATATTCTTGTTAATGCTTGTTAATTCTGATCCATTTACTCTTCGTGACGAGGTATTTCATTTTCTTTCGTTCATTGCGAAGGTGAAATTCCCATAATTTATTTCTTTTACACGTTATTTCTTTCTGAAAATGATGAACAATGATTAATGTCTTGCATTTAAATCATATACCCATTAAATAAAAACTGGTTTCTAGTGATATAATTGAGCATACAGCATAGCATGACAGAAAACGTAATATGTCAAAAACATAGACAGTGTACAGGTGCAAAAATGTACACAGAGTATCACAATGTAGCAGCAAAAAAAAAAAAAAAAAAAAAAAAAAAAAAATGTGAAATAGTCACGATGTTGAGATATCGTAAGGCAAAATGTCAAAATCAACTGGTGTTTGTTACATCTTAAATATTTCATAGTGCATACAACCAAAACAGGAAAACAATCATACATACATGAAGAATGGGAAATGTGCACGGTCTGAGGTGTGACGACAAGAAACGCCTCGCTTTGTTCAGCTTGTATGTTGTGTAGTTGATACAGGCGAGAGTTGAAGACTTTAATGGAGAAAGAATTAGATAAAATTAATATGTCACTAGATAGAATCGCATAATTGGTCATAAAATATGTAAGTCTATCTGGAAAAATGTGCACGGTCTGATGTGTAACGACAAGAAAAGCGACCTGCTAACCTTACCTTGCCGGGCACTTGCCAAGAAAAAATACGATAATCATCAGTAAGTAGTCACATAAATATAATTGCGTAAGTGGTCATAAAATGTGTAAGTTCATCTGGAAAAATGTGCACGGTCTGATGTGTAACGACAAGAAGAGCGACCTGCTAACCTTACCTTGCCGGGCACTTGCCAAGAGAAAATACGATAATCATCAGTAAGTGTTCATGTGAATATAATTGCGTAAGTGGTCACAAAAAAATCAGGAAATGGCATTACAGTGTGATAAATCATGAAGTATGTTCATTCAATAAAGGGTTTGATGTTGGAGATATGGTGATTGCCTTTGGTTTTTCTGGTTCTCAGAGTTTCGACGTGTACTACATTGGGGTGAGGAATGCTGCGAATTCGATATGGACCTGCATATAGAAGCTCAAATTTACTACATCTACTTTTTCCTTTGTTAGATAAATAATGTGTGCGTACTAATATCTTCTGTCCAATGTGAAAGTCACGGCATGTACAAACCTGTTTTTGCTGTCTTCTCCGGCGCTCTGCGGCACGTTTGATGTTGTTCAGCGCAATGTCAATTATTTCATGGTGTCGTAGTCGACGAGATGTAGGAAAGGTTACTAATTCTTTAATTTTGTTAGGTGGTTCAACATTTTTCAGTATAACAGACGGAGATAGCATAGTAGATTCATTTGGTATGGAATTAATTACATCTTGGAATGAGAGTATGTGTGTGTCCCAATCAATATGTCTTTTATGGCAGTATATTCTACACAGTTTACCAATTTCTTTCATTAATCGTTCACAAGGGTTCGAAGAAGCGTGGTACCTGGATATATAGATCGGAGAAATGTTTCTAGCTCGTAACATACGTATCCATATAGCAGATCGAAACTGTGGTCCATTGTCGGAAATTACTTTCAATACATGCCCTACATGAAATAGAAAATGTTTTACAAATGCTTTCGAAACAGTTTTAGCAGTAGCTTTGCGTAACGGAGTGAAGGTAACAAATTTCGAAGTGAGTTCAACAGCGACAAAGATGTAGCAAAAACCTCTATTAGTTCTGGGAATCGGACCAAAAATGTCTACAGCGGCCATGTGTCTCAATTTAACAGGTACAATGGGATGTAATGGAGAAATATGTGACGTCGTATCTGACTTAGTTTTCTGGCAGATTTTACATGACGCTAAAACTCGTCGAATACGTTTCTCCATGTTGGTAAAATAACAGTTCTGTCTCAGTATAAGAAAACATTTTCTGGTTCCGTAATGCGCGTAACTTAAATGAGTATACCAGATTAATTTGTTAACAAGCTCGTCAGGAATGCGTAATAACCAATTGTTGCTGTCAGGGTGAGAGCGGCGAAACAGAATGTTGTTGCGTACAGTGTAATGGTTTCTAATGGTAACATTATTCCTATCTTGCCAAAGGCGTTTAATTTCTTTCCATACGTTGTCTTTACTCTACTCTTATGCTATGTCTTGTAATGACGATGAAATGAAATTCTCAAATTCAACTTGTTGAATGTACATGACGCTGAAATTTGCTTTGCAGAAGTTGGTTGCGATGTCTTGCTGATTGTTGCTGAGAGAACGCGATAGTGCGTCTGCTACAATATTTTGTGTACCGGGAATGTGAACAATTGTAAAATTAAATTCCTGCAAATAAAGTTTCCATCTACTTAATCTGTCGTGTGTAAATTTAGCGGAAAGTAAAAACTGTATCGCTCTATGATCTGTGTAAACGGTCGTATGTCTTCCATAAAGAAAATGCCGAAATCTCGTAAATGCCCATACAACACATAATGTTTCAAGTTCTGTAACAGAATAATTGCGTTCAGCAGGTGACAGAATGCGACTCGCAAAGGCGATGTTTTTAATTACTGTACAACCATCTTCTTCAATTTCCTGAAAAATGTGTACGCCTAAAGCGGTGTTAGAACTATCGGTGGCAATGGAAAAATTTCTAGTAAGATCTGGATGTGTTAAAAGTGGTGCATTCAACAAAGCATGTTTCAAATAACATTTTCGTGAACAAGATTCTTCGTATCTGAAGTATTGCTTACGTTGCTGGAAGATGCAACCTGTACTGTATTATCTAATCAAATTCTATCTGACGTACTGTTATTTTCGGGAGGATGCTGTGGCATTTCCACTATTTGTACTGTTCTGTTATTTCTTCCTGACGTATTACGTTCGGGATGATATCTACTGTCCGGTTCATTCATGAAAATTTGTTGTTGCGGATGATTATGTTGTTGGTAAGACCGACTGTTATTAAACGTACGCTGAAAATTGTGCTCATTACTTTTACGTCTGTCATGATAGTCATTTCTATACGGTGCATTGCGATAGGAATTGAAATGGTGTGTTTTCTGTACGTACTGATTTCCTTGTTGCTGTGCAAGTGTGCATTACTATTTGTTGGGGCCGACGCTATACGCGTAGGCGGCGAAACATTGAAGCTTGGTTGACCATGTACATTACATTGTTGGTTAGGTATGCTAACCGGCTGGTTTTGTTGCTATTGCGGTGAAAAACGTCTATTGTTACCAAAATGCGTTCGCTGTTGCTGATAATTTTACACATACTGATGATTAAATTTTTGTCTGTTATTAAAGTTATACCGGTAGTTCTTGCTACTTCGGGAGTGTCTAATAAAATTGTCACTTTCGGTAAAACTTGTCGTATCAGGTTTCCTTTACTCTTTCATAAATATAGATAGATCGATAGTTGAAGAGCTATTCTGATAGATATAAAGGATAGTAGAAGAGAAGGCAGCAGTGCAGAAAACTAAAGATGAAACAGCACTACTACGGCTCGGGGCCCTGTGCACGCTACGGCACATATTCATTAAAGCGTAATGAATCCCTTGAGGTTAATTACGCGCTACAAATAAACTTTAGCTTCTGCGTTACAGGCGATGCCGGTGAAAATTCGAAAGCAAATTACTGTATCCATGCTAATTCTAGTTTCTGCATTACACGAAATGCTGGTGAAAATACAAAAGCAAATTGTCATACCCAGTCCAAAGCGTGACTCTGTGCTCTGTCATTTTTAAATACCTTAGATTTTTCTACGGATAAAAATTGCTCGTAATCAACGTTATCGTCTCTGAATGTGTGAACAGGTTCAGGATTGTGTGAGAATCTGTTTGTCTGTGACACTTCGTATTCTAAGTCACGTAGTCTCTGTAAATTACCTAAGTTACACTGGCTGTGTGAATGTGACAAATGTTCGGAATGTGATGTATGCTGTGACGTGTTAGTGACTGAAACATTTTTCATTTCTGTCACTTTAATACGTTCGTCAATTTGGTTGTTCTGTTGTTCACATTTCTTATCGACTTCCGTATCCAGAGTGTCTGAAAGTTCTGGTGACTTTAAATTAAACTCGTCGCGTATCTGTGTTGCGTTTTCTGAACATTGTTCAGTGACTGCATTAATTTCATCTCTAAGTGATTCTGTTGTGGCTGCATGTGTATTACTTAATTCTTGTGCAACAGAAGCTCACTATTGTTCGTAGCACAAGTCTTAGTATCCTCACGTAATTGTTCTTTAGTATCATAACGTTGCACGGTAACGGCTGTAATCTGTTCACTAAGTTGTTTATTCTGTTCATTAAGTTGTTTGAAATGGTTGTCGTATTTTTCATTGAGTTGTAGTATTAATGCCATAACTTGATCCAAGCCAATATTACCTACTCTATTCTCTGTGCTGTTTGATGGCATACCTGCAATTGTCACGTTTGGTGTAACCATTCGGTCATTCTGTGATTCTCGAAAAGGTTTCCCAATCGGATGTGCACTGTTAGTCACTACCTTGGAATCAAATAAATCTGTCGTACTTTGAGTACACTGTTCATTTTCGCTAGAAAAATCTATCTGTTCACAATTCAAATTTTGCTAATCGGGTGTGTTAAACTGGGCAGCGTTCATTGTAACAGAACGTGCCGCGTCATCAATTGTCGTTAAATTGACAGACGACACAATTGAATTTATTTGTTCATCATTAGGATCAAAATCATTACTAGTGGTCGGTACGCACAGATTGTCTACAATTATGGGATTATCATCATTACACTGAGTGTCGCAAATACTACCGGTCAAATTGTTCGAGTCGGCTATTTCGCTCATTGTACATCGCGATGTACTGTTAACAGTTTTTCGCGGCATTTTCACTAATCAAAATTAAGCACAAATGAAACAAGGACAATGCAAAAATGCAACAAACACAATTACAACAAAGAGCAACAAATTGCCAATGATCTGTGAAAGAAAGAGTGACAAATTAGTAAATGCGTTGCGCCAGATGCAAACTACATTTAAGTAAATAAGAGCAGATACATGACTACTTATCAGAAGATTCACAAAGAAATACGATCCTGACCGGATGTCGCCAAGTGTAACCTCCCACAAAAATAATAAAAATGAATTTGAAAATATTGTAACCTCTGAACAAAATTGGTTCCCATTCATAATCTCTGTGCAGAAATGCATTCACATTTAATGTACCCACAAAAATTTTTTCTCATTTAATGTTAAGTTCGAAACAGAAAAATTCAAGACTGACCCAGAGGGCATTTTGGACAAGCCCTCCACCTCCCCAAACTTGTCGTCCAAATGCTCCACAAAAAACTGAGGCTTCATGGACATGAAAGGTTACCCATCAGGGTACAGACGAGGTACCGGGGCAAATAAGCTTCACTGCCATCCTTAGCCTGATGTTCCTCCCATGGTGTGGCCAGGGAGGGAAACGATTGGGGTCATATTTCTTAGCATTGAAGCTAGACTTTGCCCACTTAGAGACTGCTGGCGGTGGACCACCAGCAAGAGATGATGGATTACGCTTCATGGCATGTCATCTACCCTGATGCCATCCACTGCAACCAGGGGACCTTCCTACAGGCGCCACCCAGTGTCAGCAAGGGCCACCTGGCAGGATGGTCATGGAAGGAGTCCTGATGTCCCAGGGAGATGGGTATCTACTCCATGGCATACGTGGGGAGTTAACGGCGCAGTCATCAGCAGAGAGATCCCTGTGTTGTCAGGGGGCTACAACCAACAGGGTACATGGCAGCCCCACCACAACGGAGTGGCTACCGTGCTGGATATGAGGTGCTAACAAGCCTATGGTCATCGTCGACGCAGGAAACGACACTGCATAGTGGATGGAGGAAAACGCACCCAGGAAGGTGTCCTCGCACAAGAGATGGAGAATGAGTGGGACTACAATGTGACGACGAGAAAGTGGGCTAAAGATCTCAATGCACGATGGACATGATGCACTATGTAAGGCGTACTTCGCCAATTGGCTCGCTCTTCAGGAAAATTTAGAAAGATGGAGGTCAAACCCAACAGGGAACCATCACATAAAGGCCGAAAAGTATGAGATTCCTTTTAGTCGCCTCTTACGACAAGCAGGAATACCTTGGGCCTGTTCTAACCACTGGACCCGCAGATGGGAGTCCTACCTGTTCATCAGTTATAACCATATGAAATTCTACCATTAAAGCTATTATCCTCACACATCCAGCAGCTGGAAAGGTCTCTCTCATACCCCGTGTACTAAAGACTCCCGCCGATTTACCCATTCCCTTTGGCTTCTGTTCCCAATCAAGGTTCTGTTTGTAACAATAATAAATAAGGTCAGATTTGGAGAAGGAGGAGATGAGCAGAGAAGGGGAGAGGAAACCGTTGTAAAGGGGAAGGCAGATATGGACAGAGAGATTAGGGAGGAGAGAGATAGAGATGTAAATGGTGCGGGGAGGGAGATGATAGTGACAGAGGGTAGGAGAAGGAGATGGACAAAAGGAGGGGCGGGGGAAGGAGAGGGATATAGAGAGCCCACACGTGTTTAGCTATTGCGCAGCACTGCCTGGTTCGTTAGTTTCGAATAAAACTACACATGACGTAGTTATCATCTTCAGAAAAATGGAGTGCATCTTGACGAATCTAATAGCACGACTGTTTCGTCCAAGATATAAAAAACGTAAGAAATACACACTTGGTCAAAAACTACAAATGTTTAATCTAAAAGTATACAAGAAATCTCGTAAGCGAAATATAATTATGTCGGAGGCATAAGAAGCTTAAATACGAGGGAGGTTGTGGTTGAAATCTTTTCAACTTTTACATATAATTCCTTGTTTGATCTCAAGTGAAATGTGAACAAATTTGTGCTTACTTTTCTCGCCACAGGACCTTCCTGAGGAGTATTTCTTTTTTCCCTTCAGGGAGTCTCTTTTAGGTAACTGTTTCTGCTGCGTATGAACAGTGATGTTTAACTATGGCACTGTAGTGCCTGAATTTAGCGTGATAAAAATGAGTTTTGGATGTGTATGTATTCTGGTATAGTCCTAATGCGTCCGGGAGCCTTCTCATTGATTTTTGGGGTGAGAATTTCACCTAAGTACTTAAACTTCTGTGCTCTTTTGATGTCGCCATACACTGCCCAAGCTGCACTTTTGCGTCTATGTTTATGTACTCTGCTTGTTCAAACGAAATTTATAATTCTGTCTTCTTTGCTGTTTTGAGATTCATATTTGTTTGGGTGTCATATTCAGATAATGCATGAGAAAAACTGCAGTGAGGCATCAGAGTTTTAAGGGCCTTTCTTTTGATATGCCAATCTGATAAAGTTTGGAGCATTGTGTGGACTCATTTCTTTCTGTCATTCTTGACTTATTTTCTTCAGGATACAAATAGAAGTGGTGAGAGGCCATTTCTTAAGCTTACTTCTGTTTTTATTGCCAATGGTTCGGCAGCTCACCTTAGAATGTGACTGTGTTGCAAATGATTAGCTCACCTTAGAATGTGGTAGTGTGATCGTTAATCTTTGTCGTATTCGAAACTCTTTCAGTACTTTTATAAGCGTGTCTCGATCTGTTGAGTTGTTAAAATCAACAAATATCACGATCACCTGATCTCTTGCTAGCATTTTGGATTGGAACAGAGTCTTATTGGTGATCATCTGTTCTGCGTATGGTCTAGCGGTTCTAGGCGCGCAGTCCGGAACCGCGCGACTGCTACGGTCGCAGGTTCGAATCCTGCCTCGGGCATGGATGTGTGTGATGTCCTTAGGTTAGTTAGGTTTAAGTAGTTCTAAGTTCTAGGGGATGATGACCACAGATGTTAAGTCCCATAGTGCTCAGAGCCATCTGAACCATTTTTTTTGTTCTGCGTATGGCCCTCTTTTCCTGAATGACCTAGTAGATAGTGTCGGAAGTTCCATACGGCTTTTCGTGGATGATTCTGTAGTACACAGAGAAGTTTAAGCATTAGAAAATTGCAGCGAAATGCAGGAAGATCTGCAGTGGATGTGTGGCAACTGACCCTTAGCATAGACAAATGTAATGTATTGCGAACACATAGAAAGAAGGATCCTTTATTATATGATAGTGGAACAAACACTGGTAGCAGTTACTTCTGTAAAATATCTGGGAGTATGCGTACGGAACAATTTGAAGTGGAATGATCATACAAAATTAACTGTTGGTAAGGTGGGTGCCAGGTTGAGATTCATTGGGAGAGTCCTTAGAAAATGTAATCCATCAACAAAGGAGGTGGCTTACAAAACACTCGTTCGACCATACTTGAGTATTGCTCATCAGTGTGGGATCCGTACCAGATCGGGTTGACGGAGGAGACAGAGAAGATCTAAAGAAGAGCGGCGCGTTTCGTCAAAGGGTTATTGGGTAAGCGTGATAGCGTTACGGAGATGTTTAGCAAACTCAAGTGGCAGACTCTGCAAGAGAGGCGCTCTGCATCGCGGTGTAGCTTGCTCGCCAGGTTTCGAGAGAGTGCGTTTCTGGATGAGGTATCGAATATATTGCTTCCCCCTACTTATACCTCCCGAGGAGATCACGAATGTAAAATTAGAGAGATTCGAGCGCACACGGAGGCTTTCCGGCAGTCGTTCTTCCCGCGAACCATACGCAACTGGAACAGGAAAGGGAGGTAATGACAGTGGCACGTAAAGTGCCCTCCGCCACACACCGTTGGGTGGCTTGCGGAGTATAAATGTAGATGTAGATGAATCCTGCTTTGTAGTCTCTTAGTTGTTGATCTGTGTTAACTGTGACAGCCTCTTTTATTCTGTGGTGCTGTGGAAAGTATCTTGTATGTAACTTATTCTTTATTCGAAGCTTTAAAATATTAAGTTGGGAACATGTGTAGCACGGGCGGCCCGCCGGTACAAAACTCTGTCGGCCCCAATCTGCAGTATTTTGCTACGAGATGAGATTGAAAATGTACTGTTTCACACTTAACAGCTTTTAACTTCTCGTCAAAGCCTACTAAAAACCTATGTTGCTGGGCGCTACACGCTTTTTTGAATAGTACTTAAAGATGTGATTAGTGAGCAACTGCTGCTGTTTCCTTGGATCAAATGTATTTCGCCATTTCCGAGGTGTTCTCGGCGAGGTGATTTTTGCGCATTTCCTGCGCACGATATAGTCGCGGGAATTTGTGCGCGAAGGCAAAATGAACAGCACGGCTGGAAAATGGTGTGTCCAAATTTATTATGTGTGCCACTGATCTGACAAGGGAATAAACTGCGATGGCGATGCAAGAAACGTGTGCGATTAATTGCGATTCCGAAGGTCTCGTAGGTGAATCGTGGACGGCAGGATATTCACAATGAAAGGGAAAGCTCTGTGAATTCCCCGGAATCCAGGTCGCCGTGAAAGCAAGACACAGCTCGTGTTCCGGTACACGGTCGCCTGTGTTCTAGTATGCGCTGCCGATGTGTTCCCTAGCTGTATACCACTGTCACGATGTTCTTTTAACTAAGAGACAGAAACTAAGGCAGTGATATCCACGGTATTCTGTGGCTCATTGGGCTGAGGTGTGATTCTCTCTTCGGCTGCGAGAGGTCCCGGGTTCCAATCCTGTGTGACGTTTTGTGAAGACGTCATTCAACGAATTGATACTTGACTGTCATCGAATGAAAAACTCCATGAGCCGGTGTCTCCAGGTCTTAGCATTTGTGGCGTTGACAGATTTATGTTCAGTCACGTCGTGGAAGGTATGTTTCATCGAAGTTTTAGCAAAGATAAAAAAGAGGAAAGGCTTAAAGGCTACAATGTATTGCCTGTAGTGAGACAGAACAGCAATTCAGTTACGCAAGGAAGAAGATAGGAACAGGCTTGGGCTTGTTAAACGGAAGACAACAAACTGCAAACTACCTTCTCGTGATTGTTTAAATCTAGTTCTTGAAAATGAGATTGCGCTAGAACTACGTCCTTCGTATCATAACGACTTAACAAAAATTACTGAAACCAGTTGCACGAGCGCTGACGCCATATAAAAGGGACTCGTAAGATTAGTGGAAGTATGGTACCACTCAAATTAATAAAGGCAAACAACGAGCTAATTTATTTAATTTATTGTAGATATGCCTAAATTAAGAGGGCTGTTCTGTTGAAGTATGTTACATATATACGACGCATTCTGTTATATCCGTCATCACTAAAGAATTTCTTACATACATTTCTTTTGTCCCGTTATAAGACAGCATTAACAAAAGTAAAACAAGGCTAACGGAACGCAGTGCAATTAACTCAGGCAACACTGTGGGGATTACCTCAGGAAATGAGACACTAAAAGCAGGGAATGAGTTTCACTATTTAGGCAGCAAAATAACTAATGACGGCTGAAGTATTTCGGATATAAAATGGTGACTGGCTAAAGCAAGAAAAGAGGAATTTGTTAACATCTATATGCCGGGTGATCAAAAAGTCAGTATAAATTTGAAAACTTAATAAACCACGGAATAATGTAGATAGAGAGCACACATGCTTGGAAAGACATGGGGTTTTATTAGTAAAAAAAAAAAATATTGCTAGACGCGTGAAAGATCTCTTGCGCGCATCGTTTGGTGATGATTATGTGCTCAGCCGCCACTTTCGTCATGCTTGGCCTCCCAGGTCCCCAGACCTCTGTCCGTGCGATTATTGGCTTTGGGGTTACCTGAGGTCGCAAGTGTATCGTGATCGACCGACATCTCTAGGAATAATGAAAGACAACATCCGACGCCAATGCCTCACCATAACTCAGGACATGCTTTACAGTGCTGTTCACAACATTATTCCTCGACTACAGCTATTGTTGAGGAATCATGGTGGACATATTGAGCATTTCCTGTAAAGAACATCATCTTTGCTTTGTCTTACTTTGTTATGTTAATTATTGCTATTCTGATCAGACGAAGCGCCATCTGCCGGACATTTTTTGAACTTTTATATTTTTTTGGTTCTAATAAAACCTCATGTCATTCCAAGCATGTGTGTCAATTTGTACCTCTCTATCTATATTATTCCGTGATTTATTCAGTTTTCAAATTTATACTGACTTTTTGATCACCCGGTAAATAAAAATCAGTTTCTGCAAGTATGAAAGATCATCACTTGAGAATGGCTCGGCCGATTTGACTGGTTTTCTTTGCGAATGCAGTTGTCAGGACAGGGTTTGTAGGAAAGAAAATTTTTGGCAAATCCTCTGGAAAAGTTGGAAATTTGTACGAAAATTCAATGAAATGTGACGGTGGTGTAGTTTGCTACCAAAAATCTCGAAAAGCTCTTAACCAATTGCTTCAAATTTTTACATATTACTCTAATAAACGTTCGGACGGTTATAGGCCACACATTATACAGGGTGTTACAAAAAGGTACGGCCAAACTTTCAGGAAACATTCCTCACACACAAAGAAAGAAAATATGTTATGTGGGCATGTGTCCGGAAACGCTTACTTTCCATGTTAGAGTTCATTTTATTACTTCTCTTCAAATCACATTAATCATGGAATGGAAACACACAGCAAGAGAACGTACCAGCGGGACTTCAAACACTTTGTTACAGGAAATGTTCAAAATGTCCTCCGTTAGCGAGGATACATGCATCCACCCTCCGTCGCATGGAATCCCTGATGCGCTGATGCAGCCCTGGAGAATGACGTATTGTATCACAGCCGTCCACAATACGAGCACGAAGAGTGTCTACATTTGGTACCGGGGTTGCGTAGACAGAAGCTTTCAAATGTCCCCATAAATGAAAGTCAAGAGGGTTGAGGTCAGGAGAGCGTGGAGGCCATGGAATTGGTCCGCCTCTACCAATCCATCGGTCACCGAATCTGTTGTTGAGAAGCGTACGAACACTTCGGCTGAAATGTGCAGGAGCTCCATCGTGCATGAACCACATGTTGCGTCGTACTTGTAAAGGCACATGTTCTAGCAGCACAGGTAGAGTATCCCGTAACAAATCATGATAACTTGCTCCATTGAGCGTAGGTGGAAGAACATGGGGCCCAATCAAGACATCACCAACAATGCCTGCCCAAACGTTCACAGAAAATCTGTGTTGATGACGTGATTGCACAACTGCGTGCGGATTCTCGTCAGCCCACACATGTCGATTGTGAAAATTTGCAATTTGATCACGTTGGAATGAAGCCTCATCCGTAAAGAGAACATTTGCACTGAAATGAGGATTGACACATTGTTGGGTGAACCATTCGCAGAAGTGTACCCGTGGAGGCCAATCAGCTGCTGACAGTGCCTGCACACGCTGTACATGGTACGGAAACAACTGGTTCTCCCGTAGCAGTCTCCATACAGTGACGTGGTCAACGTTACCTTGTACAGCAGCAACTTCTCTGACGCTGACATTAGGGTTATCATCAACTGCACGAAGAATTGCCTCGTCCATTGCACTTGTCCTCGTCGTTCTAGGTCTTCCCCAGTCGCGAGTCATAGGCTGGAATGTTCCGTGCTCCCTAAGACGCCGATCATTTGCTTCGAACGTCTTCCTGTCGGGACACCTTCGTTCTGGAAATCTGTCTCGATACAAACGTACCGCACCACGGCTATTGCCCCGTGCTAATCCATACATTAAATGGGCATCTGCCAACTCCGCATTTGTAAACATTGCACTGACTGCAAAACCACGTTCCTGATGAACACTAACCTGTTGATACTACGTACTGATGTGCTTGATGCTAGTACTGTAGAGCAATGAGTCGCATGTCAACACAAGCACCGAAGTCAACATTACCTTCCTTCAATTGGGCCAACTGGCGGTGAATCGAGGAAGTACAGTACATACTGACGAAACTAAAATGGGCTCTAACATGGAAATTAAGCGTTTCCGGACACATGTCCACATAACATCTTTTCTTTATTTGTGTGTGAGGAATGTTTCCTGAAAGTTTGGCCGTACCTTTTTGTAACACCCTGTATACATGTAGGGGAAAGGTTTTAGCAAAACTTTTAAAAAGTTCTTGACCGATTCACTTCAGTTTTTTACACGATACTCTATTAAATGTTTGGGCGGGCATAGGATGCATGTTATATAAATATTTACCAAGCAAAAATTGTTAGCGTGGCTCTCGAAACTATCTTTATGATTTGTTTCAAATTTCTGTACAGTACTCTCAATAAGTGCTTTGACGGACAAAGGTTATACATATATATTCGGCAAAAACCCCAACAAGTCTGGACTGTCTCCCTATCAAGAACACCACTAGGCAGCTTCCTCGAGAGCGGCTCAGTTCCCGATAAACCACTGATAACCTACACTTGATTTACAACCACCCTCGTTCTTCTAGCTTATACTCCTGTTCTCCAAGTTTTTACGTTAATATGGGCAAAAACGGTTGAAAGTGGCCGCGAAAAAAAAGCAAAAAACACAAGAAAGAAGGATTATATCATTGATGCCAAAGTACGCGGTGAAGAACACATTAATCACGTCGGGAAATTGTTACCAGCTCGCATAACTGGGGCGACAGCGAGTTCATAGTACTGTGTGTTTATTGTATTGTCGTTAGTCACTGGCATCGTGCGCATTATCATAAGGTGACCAATTAAAAAAAATTAATTTAGTACTTTTGAAATAGCTCAGACTTCATTTTTACCTCCCTTTGTCTTCATCTTTCATTTAAATTTAAGATAAAGAACGCCATAAATGTACTTCTTTTACTTATGTTATAAAGGTAATTTAGCAAAACAAAATACATATTTAATGTTTAAACCCTTCCTACTTTTTTAATTTCAGAACCATATTGGCTTCATTTCACGACTAAGCACGATAATGACCAAAGAACCAGTTTGTACTGGCAAAACCAGTACGAATGGTCACCTTAATTATCGTCATTCTTATTGTTACTTCCGACACAATCAACTTACCAGGAGATTTTCACATCCCCTCCTGCATTGCGACCTACGAAGGCTAAGGAGATATTAAAACCTGCCGAATATCCTACAAGCAAAGAATACTACTCAAGACTACTTGGCACAGCTGCATCAGCGGATTCACCTACAACCATTTCTGTCTATGAAACAGACAATGATGACAGTTGTGATGGATGTGAAGATTAATGTTTTGAGATGTCATTGTATGCTATATATCACATTTTTCATTCTATTTCTTTAGCAAATAGTTGTTTAACTAATGCAAATCGTAAGATACTACTTCAGCCTGACAATAACATCCATATGGTACATAACTATAATATTGTTATGCACTATATTAGTGGCGTTTATATGGAATTGCACAAAACCCCAACTAGTCCAATCAATTTTCCTTATCCACATCCAGAGAATTTAATTTGATATCACTCATTTAGTTCTGATAACATTCCTAATGCCTGCGGAATCTTTAGACAAAACAAAAACAAATTAGCTACTAATGAGAGAGATATGCAGTTTTTTTTGTTTTCCCTAAAATTGTGATTTTCTGAGTGGTGGGGTTTTCGCCGGCAACCCCTCAAATTTAAGTGTTAAGAAATATATTCAGAAGATGTTTGTCTGGAATGTAGCTTTGTACGGAACTGAAATATGGCGGCTACACAGTTCAGACAAGAAGAGAAAAGAAGTTTTTGAATGTGGTGCTACAAAAATGATGAAGATTAGGAGGATTTACTGAAAGGAACTGACGAAAAAAAGAAACGTGTGGCAGAACTTGACGAAAATATGGTATTGGTTGAAAGGTTACGTTTTGAGGCATCAAGCAATAATCAGTTTGGTTATGTAGGGATGTGTGTTGGGGTAAAAATTGTACGATGAGACGAAGATTTGGCTACAGTAAGTAATTTGAAATGGATGTAGGTTGCACTCATTATAAACAAATGAAAAGTCTTGCTCTGGATAGACTACGATGGGGAGCTGCATCACACCAATCTTCGGACTACAGGCCACAACAGAAACCACAACTACAGGTTAAAAAAGGCATGCTTTTCTCAGTAGCTTGCCACTGAACTTCATTCTCCCTCACACGAATGCTTTGCTCCAACATAACACTCATGAGCGATCTGACTCTGGGCAGAAATTTTCAGCCGATATAAACGATGTTAACAGTACGCAACTGACAGGTCGCGATGTAAGAAAGTGCGATCATCGGTTTATCTCCATCACCAGTATAAAGGCTAACAGGTGTCACTGAATGTTTACGAAGAAGGGTTGCACGGTGGGTCATAGGTCTTTTTGACTCACAGGAGAGCGTGACGGAAATGCTGATTGCAGTAGACAGCAGCCAAACACCCCGCAGAAGCCTACTTGTAAAGTTTCAAGAACAGTAATCTAAGAACACATTACAACTCCCTACTTATCGCTTTCGTTGGGACCACGGAGACAAGATCAACTGCAGCGTACACAGAGGCATTTAGACAGTCATTTTCCCCACACGCAGTGGAATGGGAAGGGGCTGTAATACGTGTTTCGACTGAAACTACTCTCTCTCTGTGCACTTCCCATTGGTTTACAGGGTGTGGGTGTGTATGCAGGCAAGATTTTAGCTTAGTTTCATTACGCTATAGATTGTTAGTGAAATAAATGTAATGAAAGATCAGGTGGAGGGACAGTGCTCGCTGTCGGAACAGTTTTAAGGGCTTTTCTATTATCCAGAGAAAAGGTTGTTGGACTCGCTGATTCTGTCATTTGATTGCTGTGGTCTGGAAGGTAAAGTTGTGTTCTCGATACAGCCCGAGAATGAGAGTATTGGTTTGCACAGGTATTTTAGAAAAAACAGGAAGAGCCATATACAACTGTAGGCGGGGAAACTCCAAGTTGTTGGTGCAGCCCCTGATAGGAAAGGGGTTTCGTTCCCCACGCGCAATGGCTCATTTCATTGTGATATGTGGAGTTGTTTCTTTTGTATTCTTTTGTGTATTGATATCTGTAATAGATCTGTGCATAGTGTGGTGTCATACTTGTTCAAATGGTTCAAATGGCTCTGAGCACTATGGGACTCAACTGCTGAGGTCATTAGTCCCCTAGAACTTAGAACTAGTTAAACCTAACTAACCTAAGGACATCACAAACATCCATGCCGGAGGCAGGATTCGAACCTGCGACCGTAGCGATCTTGCGGTTCCAGACTGCAGCGCCTTTAACCGCACGGCCACTTCGGCCGGCTGTCATACTTGTGTGATACGATACGAGAGGAGAGAGAGGGTGAAATCTGGTGCGCCCGGACACGTGAAGCCAACAACTAACGTATCCCTCGTATCACCATGACGATTAGACAGTTTTACGTCTGATGGAGTGACATACGTGTGGCCTTCTTCTGTGGAGTGTTCAAGAAGCTTGCGGGCAAACACTTAGAGGTAGTGAACGGCGGCGAAGCGGTCGCTTTCCCTTAAGAAATATTGCGTCTTGCGACGCGTCATCGCGCGGGATGTGCTGCCAAGTTTCTCGTGGTTGCGTTGGCAACCGCTTTCTAAAGCACCAGCCCCTACCGCAAACGTATGCAGCCGATATGTCGGAGGGGCACTTGGTTTTGTAGGTACGTGTAATAGCTGTTGTGCACAAGAAACTACAGCAGAGTTGAGTAAACTGACATCCGACTTTCCTTATGAAGAGTGTAGGTTCCATAATTGGCTGTATGTATATACTAGCGAACCCGGCAATCGTTCGTAGTTACTGTATGGGAACTGTATATCCGTCCTCATCTGGGGCACTCCAAGGAATAGCTTCACGGCCCAAATTTCGACTCCTCGTTGTGACTTCGCCTACTTTGGAGGTATAGAACTCGAAATTATAATAAATAATACAGACTACGAATGAAAATTGCTCCTTGGTTATCTTTTTCGTTATATTATTGTTAATGATTTTTTATTTTTTGTACGAAGTACAATTGTAAGACTTCAGAATATGCAATATTTTTGATTTCTTCGATACTGTGTGGTAAGAGAATGAACTGGCTTACTGAACTTCCACTTCGTGAAAGGGCAACAAACAATTGACCACGCGAAAACCAGTCTGACCGTAAGTCAATTCAAACGGATTTGAATGTCCGCCCTTGAACCTTGTTTATTGTCACTGCAAGCGAACGCCCGATTCGCTTAAATTGAGTGGGTTAATCATTTAGGATCACTGGTATACAGAGTATGAGAGAGACCTGTCCAGCTGCTAGATCTGTGAGGGTAGTAACTTCAGCGATATTATTCGCATAGTTTTAATCTGCGAACCGGTGGCATTACAAAGTTTCGAACTAATCGGAGTGCGTAGTACTATTCTAATCACACGCCATAAGTACAACTTCCCTAATGGATAGGCTTTCTGTTAAAACGACTGGAAGGAAGAAAATAAAGCAGCACATTGCTTTGAATACAATTTTTGTTTAAAACTAGGTGTACAGAGAAACAATATAAATGTGAAAACAATTTGTCCAATATTTTAAATGTCCTGTTGTCGCTGAAGAAAATGAGAACACGCATCTTCACAGCACACCACAGCATTTTCTTTCTCTTATTGTCTAAAAAAATATAGTGCCTACGCCCGGTCGAATATTTATTAACGTCGTGTAAAAATCTGATGCAAATTGATCAAGAACTTCTCAAGATTTTTTACCATAACATTTCCTCTTGATATATACGTTATTTCTGGGTAGATTTCTGTCCTATTGAAGCGCAAACTGAAATGAACATATGAAGATAGTTGTCCTGGATTTAGCTGCTTTTGAAAGAAAATTTGACACCCTTCTCACGTAGTTTCCGAGTCCTTTCGAAGTGTACCTTCATTGTGGAATTACCAACTCTTCGCAAGACATTTTGTATTGCCAGAAAGACAGAGTTTAAAAGAGATAAAAACAGGAACAATAGATTTGGCCGTCTTTGGGACTGCATTACTGTATGTGCTTTCGATAGATGCTACGCGTAAGAAACCGCGGCACTAACATCTACATCTACATAGAAACTCCACAAGCCACAGTACAGTGCGTGGCGGAGGGTACCTTGTACCACTATTAGTCATCTCTTTTCCTGTTCCACTCGCAAATAGAATGAGAATCTTATCTCCGCGGTCCTTACGCGCAATGTATGTTGGCGGCAGTGGAATCATTGGCAGTCAGCTTCAAATGCTGGTGCTCTAAATTTTCTCAGTATTGTTCTTCATAAACAATGTCGCTTTCCCTCCAGGGATTCCCATTTGAGTTCACGGAGTATCTCCGTAGCACATGTTATTCGAACCTACTGTTAACAAATCTAGCAGTTCGCCTCTGAATTACTTCGATGTCCGCCTCCAATCCGTCCTCGTACGGATCCCAAACACTCGAGTAGTTTTCAAGAATATGTCGCACCCGCGTCCTACATTCGGTCTCCTTTACAGATGAACGAGACTTCCCTAAAAATTTCCCCATAAACCGAAGTCGACTTTTCGCATTCCCTACCACAGTCCTCATAAGCTTGTCCCATGATACAAAATTGTTAAGGCTTTCGTGGTCACTTGTTGACAAACTGCCTATTGGCTTCTGTCTCGGGTTCTTCGGCCGACGTTCATCTAATGATTTTTCTGACGTATCGCCACCACGGGTGGCTGGCATTGTCAAAGCTTCACCCTCCATTGCCGGTGGTGAACTGGAGCCGAGCTGCCTGCTGCTCACATCTGATACTTTCCCCTCTTTGGGGAAGTGTGTGTGGGGGAGTTTGTAGCCTTTCGGCTTTTACTCCCCTGTGAACGTGTGTGTGTGATTTTTCTATAGTTTTTTGGTGTCTGTGACTTATGATGTTTGTTGTGAGTGAGTCTAGTACTTGCCTGAGGTAGGCGAAAAGATTGGTGTTATATGGGAAGGAACTGGATTAGGGATTGGGTATTGGGATTTTCTCTTCGACTTAATCGTCGAAGATCGTCATAGGGCGCTTATGCTTATCGCGGGACATGTCGTACCGACCTAGGGAGTGGATGAGCGCGTTTCCGGATCTGGAAGAACCCTCATAGAAGGCCCTTGCCAGATCCTGGAAACGCTCCCTCAGGAGCGGGATTTCGGCTGCGGCGTGCAAGTCGTCTGTAGGGAATCCAAGAGGTAGGCGCAGTGGCCTTCTGAGGGCGCGGTTCTGCAGCCTCTGGAGTTTGTCCAGGTGCTGCTTTGCCGCGTATCCCCAGACAGGGCACGCATACTCCATTACTGGCCGGATCAGGGCCTGGTACACATTTACTGCTACTGGGCAGGGAAGGGAGCTGTTTGTGTTCAGGATAGGGTATAGAATGGACATTCTGGCGCAGACCTTCCTGTGGACCTCGTCTATGTGGGGTTTCCACGTAAGACGAGAGTCAAAGGTTACGCCAAGGTACTTGGCGGTTCTGCGCCAGGGGAGTTGGATTCCATTTAGGTGAAGGTGGAGGGGGGGACGTTGAGGAGGTTCGCGCCTTCCGAGCCTGCGGGTAATCAGCATTGCGGAGCCGAGCTCGCGGCCGCAGACAATATGTACCTGGCGCGCCAACGTCCGAGGGCTTCTCCGCGGTCATTTCCGGTGCGGTCCTCCTCTTGCTACCTGCGACGGTCGTTCGCTGCAGTACGGGAAGCCAGGATCCGTTTACCTTAAGGCTTTCCTCTTTCTTGTTCAAACTGTTCGCGTGTTTTTGTATTTCTACAGCTTCTCTGAACAAGCGCGTGTGATAATGCTTCTCTACAGCCAGAACTTCCTACAGACAGAACTTCCGTGTCGGAGAATTTTATTACGAGGTCGGTCTCAGTGCGTGCTCTGCGACGGCCGATTTCTCCACCTGCACCAACCTGCAGTGTCGCTTATGTTCTTTGATCCTGGTGTTGATTGATGGTCCAGTCATTCCGACATAAACTTTTCCGCATGTGCATGGTATACGGTATATTCCCTTCCTTGCAAGAGGGTCCCTTTTCTCCTTTGCCGATCTAAGACACTCTTTGATCCTCCTTGTCGGTTTGAAAATCGTCTTTACGCCGTGTTTGCTCAATATACGGCCGATTCTGTCCGTCACTATGGGAATGTATGGCAGAAAAGCCGTACCCGACATTTCTTTTTCTGATTCCTTACTTCGCCGAGTGTTTTTGGCTCGGTTACACTCCTAATATAACTTGTGGAGTACCCATTGCTCCTCAGAACACTTTCCAGGTGTTGCATTTCGCTTCTGAGGTGCTGCGGCTCACATATTCGTCCTGCTCGCGTTACGAGGGTATTAATCATGCCTCTTTTCTGGCTCGGGTGGTGGTTTGATAGTTTGTGCAGGTATCGGTCCGTGTGTGTCAGTTTCGATACACGCTGTGTCCCAGGTTTTCACCATCCCTTGTGACCAGCACATCTAGAAATGGCAGTTTTTTGTCCTTTTCTACTTGCATAGTAAATTTTATGTTGGCATGGGGGCTGTTCAAGTGTCTTAGGAAGTCACCGAGCTGTTCTTCACCATTGCTCCACACCACGAAACTATCATCGACGTACCTGTACCACACCTTAGGTTTGCAAGTCGTCATGTCCAGTGCCTGTACTTCGAATTGTTCCATGAAGAAGTAGTTGGCCACCACTGGACTAAGAGATCTACCCATGGCGACGCCTTCCAGCTGTTGGTAGAAATCGCCATGACACGTGAACTATTCTTTAAAACTTAGGGCCAACCTTTCTCTTTTATGAAAATGCAGATTCTGTTCACGTATGTTAACGGTAATCAGTTAAAATTGGAAAAACAAATTTAAGGAGACAGACGGCAAAACAAGAGGGGAAGAAAAAGTATCCCAGCTTGCTTCGTCAAATCGTGTGTAGGCTCACTGAGTAGAGCAGGCCAGCCACACAACGGCGTGGCGCTATGCTGAGCTGCTCACGCAGCGACATTAACATGAGGGTACTTTTGCATTGCTCTCTGTGTTTTGTTGTACGTTTTGATGATGGTGCATTACATACCCTTTTGCTGTTGTGAATGTGTTTTCAAAGAATTGTAGGTAATAGGTGCAATAAACGGAGTAATTCATAATTACGTCATTAGTCTGTACGATATTTTGTCACTGGTGTTCGAAGTCACCCTGTATGTGAAAGTCCAATTGCCTCATTAAACGGCTAAGATGGAGCCACACACAATAATCTTGTTAAAGCCTCTGGTAGGCAGAAACCGAGCGAGGTGGCGCAGCGGTAAGGTACTGTACTCGCATTCGCGAGGCTGGAGGTTCCAATTCCCGCCCAGGCTCTCTGATTTAAATGTTCCGTAGCTTCCCGAAATCGCCTAAACCAAATGCTGGGATGATTTCTTTGATAAAGGAAGGAAGAAAGATTAGGCGTTAGGGCTTAGCGCCCCGTCGACGGCGAGGCATCAGAGTCAGCACATGTCCGCAGCTCGTGGTCGTGCGGTAGCGTTCTCGCTTCCCGGGTTCCCGGGTTCGATTCCCGGCGGGCCAGGGATTTTCTCTGCCTCGTGATGACTGGGTGTTGTGTGGTGTCCTTAGGTTAGTTAGGTTTAAGTAGTTCTAAGTTCTAGGGGACTGATGACCATAGATGTTAAGTCACATAGTGCTCAAAGCCATTTTTTAGAGTCAGCACACTAGCTCTAATTGAGGAAGGATCGGGCCGTGTCTGTTCTCAAGAACCATGCAGGTATTTGCCTAAAGCGATTTAGGAAAAGCACCCAAAACTTACTACCACACCAATGCTTATTAATGAAAGTACGACAGTAGAGGATTTTAAGGGAAATTTGTGACTAGATGATGATTTCTTGGTAGGGAGAACGTAGCGTGTTATCTTGGAAGGAGAGCCATTGATAGATGTAGGAGGAAATACAGGCGTGCTGCTAGGGAAGAGTGCTGGGACACTTGTTGTTGATGCTTTACAGTGATGACCTGAGAAACAACATTAACAGTAGGCCTAACCTCAGACTTCCTGCAGACGTGCAGCAATCAACGATGAGGTACTGTCTGACAAAGAGATGCACGAATATTCATTAAGATCTTGATACGATTTCAAAGTGGTATAAAGATTGGCAACTTGCTTTTAACGTTCAGAATCGTGGGCTTAACAAAAAAGGAGTACTGTAAAACTATTGTATTAATAAGTCACAACTGGAATCAGTCAACTCGCATAAATACCTCGTTGTCACAGTTTTAGGGAACGATCACATAGGCTCAGTGGTCGGTAAAGCAGGTGGCAGACTTCAGTTCATTCGTAGGATGCTAAGAAAATGCAATCAGTCTGTGAAGGAAACTGTTTACAAAACACTCGTGCTTCTCATCCCAGAGTACCGCTCCAGTGACTGGGACGCGCACCAATTACGACCATCAGGGACATTGAACGTATGCAAAGAAGGGTAGCACGATCAATCTTCTCGTGCTTCATACGACGATGGAACGAGAATTAGTCCTAAGAAGCGGTACAGGCGGAAGTGATCTCTGACATGTACTTCACAGCCGTTTGGAGATTACTGGTGTAGCCAGAGATGGCCAAACAGACACTTGAACGACAATCCTTACGAATACGACGCCAGTGCCTTAATCACTGCGCCACCTTGCTCAGTAGAGAATAAAAACGACAGGCAGATCCCGTATTCCTAGATCTACGGAAAGAATTTGACGCACGCGGCGCCTAACTGCAGACGGCTAACGAAATTATGGGCATACGGAATAGGTTCCAAGATATGTGAGTGGCTCCAAGATTTCTTATAGAACGCAGTGCGTCGTCATCGACGGCGAGTGTTCATAAGAGACATAGGTACCGTCACGAGTGCTCTGTAGGCCTACAGATAAATGATCTGAACGGACAAGCTATGCAGCAACCTGCGGCTGTTTGCTGATGATTCTGTGGTGTACGGTAAGGTGTCGAAGTTGAGTGACCGTAAGAAGATAAAAGATAACTTAACAAAATTTTTGGTTTCTGTGGCGAATGACAGCTGGCTCTAAGTGTAGAAAAATGTAAGTTAATGCGAATGAGTAGGAAAAACAAACTCGTAATGTTCGAATATAGTATTAACAGAATACAGACTGACACAGAGGATGACAGACTAAGGGCCGAAATACTAAATGTCTTTTTCCAAAGCTGTTTCACAGAGGACGACTGCACTGCAGTTCCTTCTCTAGATTGTCGCACAGATGACAAAAATGACAAAATGGTAGATATCGAAATAGATGACAGAGGGATAGAAAAACAATTAAAATCGCTCAAAAGAGGAAAGGCCGCTGGACCTGATGGGATACCAGTTCGATTTTACAGCGGTGTACCGTGGGTCTCTAGAAGAGCGTAGCGTTCCAAAAGATTGGAAAAGGGCACAGGTCATCCCCATTTTCAAGAAGGGACGTCGAACAGATGTGGAGAACTACAGACCTATATCTCTAAGGTCGATCAGTTGTAGAATTTTGGAACACGTATTATGCTCGAGTTTAATAACTTTTCTGGAGACTAGAAATCTACTCTGTAGGAAACAGCATGGGTTTCGAAAAAGACGGTCATGTGAAAACCAGCTCGCGCTATTCGTCCACGAGACTCAGAGGGCCATAGACACGGGTTCCCAGGTAGATGCCGTGTTTCTTGACTTCCGCAAGGCGTTCGATACAGTTCCCCACACTCGTTTAATAAACAAAGTAAGAGCATATGGACTATCAGACCAATTGTATGATTGGATTGAAGAGTTCCTAGATAACAGAACGCAGCATGTCATTCTCAATGGAGAGGTGTCTTCCGAAGTAAGTGTGATTTCAAGTGTGCCGCAGGGGAGTGTCGTAGGACCGTTGCTATTCACATTATACATAAATGACGTTGTGAATGACATCGGAAGTTCACTGGAACTTTTTGCGGATGATGCTGTGGTATATCGAGAGGTTGTAACAATGGAAAATTGTACTGAAATGCAGGAGGATGTGCAGCGAATTGACGCATGGTGCAGGGAATGGCAATTGAATCTCAATGTAGACAACTGTAGTGTGCTGCGAATACGTAGAAAGAAAGGTCCCTTATCATTTAGCTACAATATAGCAGGTCACCAACTGGAAGCAGTTAATGCCATAAATTATCTGGGAGTACGCATTAGGAGTGATTTAAAATGGAATGATCATATAAAGTTGATCATCGATAAAGCAGATGCCAGACTGAGATTCATTAATAGAATCCTAAGGAAATGCAATCCGAAAACAAAGGATATAGATTACAGTACGCTTGTTCTCCAGGTGCTTGAATACTGCTCAGCAGTGTGGGATCCGTACCAGATAGGGTTGATGGAAGAGATAGAGAAGATCCAACGGAGAGCAGCGCGCTTCGTTACAGGATCATTTAGTAATCGCGAAAGCGTTACGGAGATGATAGATAAACTCCAGTGGAAGACTCTGCAGGAGAGATGCTCAGTAGCTCGGTGCGGGCTTTTGTTGAAGTTTCGAGAACATACCTTCACCGAGGAGTCAAACAGTATATTGCTCCCTCCTACGTATATCTCGCGAAGAGACCATGAGGATAAGATCAGAGAGATTAGAGCCCACACAGAGGCATACCGACAATCCTTCTTTCCACGAACAATACGAGACTGGAATAGAAGGGAGAACCGATAGAGGTACCCAAGGTACCCTCCGCCACACACCGTCAGGTGGCTTGCGGAGTATGGATGTAGATGTAGATCGATTAAATATCTAGACGTAACGTGGCAAAGCTATAAAAAACGGAACGAGCATGTAAGGCCGGTTGTAGGGAAGGCGAATTGGAAGGATTTTAGGAAAGTTTGGTTCATTTGTAAACGAGACCGCGTATAGAACATTGGTGAGACCTATTTTTCAATACTTCTCGAGTGTTTGGGATGCCCAACCAGGTCGGATTAAAGGGTGACATAAAAGCAGTTCGGAGGCAGGCTGCTAGATTTGTTACCGGTGGGTTCGATCAGCACGGGAGGCAGAGATTCTTCGTGAACTGAAGTTGGAATCCAGGGAGAGAAGACTATATTCTTTCCGCGGAACACTATCAGAAAATTTATCGAACCGGCATTTGAAGATGACTACAGATCGATTCTACTGGTGTCAACGTACATTTCACGTAAGATAACGGCTCTCACAGAGTCATATAGATAGTCGTTTTTCCTTCGCTCTATCTGCAAGTGCAACAGGAAGGTGGAAAGCTAGTTCTTTTCGCTGATGATAGAAGTATAGTAAGTGTTGTGGACTGACAAGACAGCCAGTCCACAGTGACGGGTAACCGAAAGGTACGCGCTTAAACTCTCGCAGGATGGCGTGAGGTCTGAAACAGGATACGTAATGAATGCTATAAAGAAAAGTACGTAGCTGCTGGAATACTTAACTTTAATCCATCATTTGTATGCATCGTTCTTGATGAGACATGCTTCATACGATAACTATCAATTGCTATGGCGCCTTGCTAGGTCATAGCCATTGACTTAGCTGAAGGCTATTCTAACTATCTTCTCTGCAAATAAGGGAGGCTTCGTCAGTGTTGCATCGCTAGCTAAGTCGTCCGTACAACTGGGGCGAGTGCTAGTAAGTCTCTCGAGACCTGCCGTGTGGTGGCGCTCGGTCTGCGATCACTGACAGTGGCGACACGCGGGTCCGACATGTACTAATGGAGCGCGGCCGATTTAAAGCTACCACCTAGCAAGTGTGGTGTCTGGCGGTGACACCACAGTAATCACACCCAACAAACAAGAATTAGCGGAGGAAATTGTAAATAATGTCTTTCAGAAAATTATTAAGTCGTTCTTTGCAAATGGACTCGCACTGAATTTTGAGAAAACACATTATATACAGTTCTGTAAAGTAAATGGCATAACGCCGTTGATAAATATAGACTTTGAACAGAAGTCTGTTTCTAAGGCAGTATATTCAAAATTTCTGCGTGTGTGCATTGACGAGAAATTGAATTGGAAGAACATATGAGTTCAGCTACTTATGCTATTGGGGTTGTTACAACTTTTGGTGATAAACACATCACTAAATTAGCCTACTATACCTATTTTCATTCATTGCTTTCATATAGTATCATATTTTGGTGTAAATCTTCATTAAGAGAAAAAGTATTCGTTGCACAAAAGCGCGTAGTCAGAATAACGTCTGGAGACCACCCAAGATCACCTTGCAGATATTTATTTAAGGAATTAGAGATATTCAGAGTATGTTCACAAGGCATACAATCACTTATGAAATTTCTAATTAATAACCTGTCCCAATTAAAAAATGATAGCGAAGTGCAAAGCTATAGCACTAGAAGAAAGGGTGATCTTCATTACTCTGGGTTAAATCTGACTTTGGCACAGAAAGGAGTGAATTATGCTGCCACAAAAGTGTTTGGTCATTTAACAACTAGTAATAAAAGTCTACCAGGTAGCCCACCAGCATTTAAAAACAGATTAAAGGCTTCTTCTGTTCAACAGATGAGATTTTTGATAAGAAGTAGTAACTGAAAATTATATTGTATAAGGAAACCCTATGTTAAACTGACACCTTCCATATCATTACGAATGTCGTATTCATGATCTATGGAACAAGTATTAATGTAACGTAACGTAATGACTAGTAGTCACACTAGTACCCACCAACACGCACCGTAGTGTGGCCTGTAGATGTAGATTTAGTACAATTTACACGAAAATGAGACAGCACTGTGAAGGACTGCTGCTATATTTGTTAAATATTGAGCACAATGTTTGCGAAAACGTACTTCTCAGAAGTGGTTCGCTAACAAGTAAGCAAGAAAGCATTGTTAATGAGAAAGAGAGAAGGAGAGAGAGAGAACTCTTGCACCCGACAGCGATTCGGATCCCCCGCCAAGCCGCAGTGCAGAACAGTTGTTCCTGCCGTATATTTGACGTGGTCTGTCTCTTTACCCAGATACCAGACGGAAGTCAAATCAATGAGTGGAAGTGGCTATCTTCCATCCACCAAAATAAATAAATAAAAAAGTGAAGTCGACATCACGTGGCAGCAGGCTTCTGTCCAGTTTTTTATGCTATGGAAATGGGTTTTCCGTCACTGATCATCTTGAAAAGAGCGAAATGTCCGGTGGCATAAACGATGCAATTTTTTTTAATCAAATGGATAAGTAAACTCGAAAGAGAGGGTTTGGTTTGTGAAAGGAACACGTATTTTATCACATGCTGCTCTGAGCACGGAAATGCTGAAAGATTTTAGCTATGACTTATTGTAACATCCACCAAATTTAGCACGCTCTATGTGCCACATCTGAAGGAGCTTGTGGCTAGAAAAAGTTTTGAATTCAAGACATTCCTTGAGATTCGAGATTTCTATTTTACGAAATAAACTGTCATACTCTACGTCTCAAAAACTGATTTGAAAAAGATAAATTGGTGAAAGGTCTAACCGGAAAAGCATATTCTTCTCGCCGATTTCCACAACGCAGAGCTAAACGTTCAGCTAAAATGTGAGGAACGTCCACACCACTCGTAGCCAAGTCGGAGTATCGTAGCAGAGCCCTGCCTTTAAGCCGAGGCAGCTGCGACGAGAGCATCAGATTTTTAATCTAGTACTCCCCTCAGGCTGAGAGGTCGCCCTGTTTCACCACCTCTGACGATAAGGGACGAGATAGTCGGTCAACTCCGACCACTGTTCGTTTACTAGGCACTCCAAAGCTGCGCTCAGAGATCCTCACACTTTCTACGCTTCACCTAATCAAACAACTGGAGCTTACACTGCATCTTGTGCCTCTACATCTCTTCCTTCCCGGCGTCTGTCCTCCCTAACAATCATAATCTAGAGTGTGGCTTTACTTATCTTTGCAGTCCTTGTTATTTGCATCTATTTCTATTGACCAAATCACTAATTTATGAATACATATTATAATCAGGTGCCATGTTCGCTATTACTGCTCATGGAAACAGTCTTCCATCGGGTGTACCATACCAGCACTCCTCATTTCATGTACTAGCAAGTCGCTTAATTTTTCTTTACCTGATGCATAATTTTAAGAGTACTTTAAGTTTTCTCAGTATTTGTCTTTCCGCTTGGAGCCAGTTTCCTCTGATACTTAAGAACGGAGCAATCGCTCCGAATTATCACTTTGTCTACCATGACCATGCGTAGAGATGAGAAGGGGTTTGAAAATATGCACAAACAACGCCTGAGAAACGACATTGAACCTATATTTATTTACTGAGGAATGTACGTGGTGAATCTTGTAATTAGGATGCCCCGAAATCTAATGTGATTAGTAACTTCTTAGAAAGGCGAGTTCAGTGAAATAATTTTTATGAAGATACGCAGCGAAAAATAGCTAGGTAATTTTCTAAATATAAGCATCAAGGCAGGCATATATGAAGAGCACAAGGCAAAAATGATGATAGTCAATTTTTTCCCATTTTCAGGTTAGGACAGCAATTTGTAGCTCAAATACGGCCGAATTTGTAGAGGGCTGTACACGGCAAGAATGCTGGCAGTTACTAAGTTATTTGCCATTTTATTTTTGTTGTGCACGGTAAAAGTGATGAATGTCATCTGTGTTCACGGCACATATGATGGGAGTCATTTCATAAGGTTGGCAAAACCTGCTTGATCAGGAGTTTAACGTGCTGTCTTCATGCTTTTGTTTGTGGTTAGAAAGTTGCCAAAGTCTATAGCTTGTGTTCTTGGTAGTAGTTTCTGTGAAAATGAGTGAATTAAGTGAGTCAAGTGTGGATGAAGATTGCGAAAACGTCAGTAAACCTAGCACAAAGAAGAGAAAATCCCATTGAAGGGTAAGAGATGTGATGAAAAACTTAAAGTGTGTACTCACGAAACTGGGCACGATTGTAGATGTAAAAGACTACAGTGTTTTGATAGAGTTTGTGAAGGTGAAAGAAAAAGATTAATTTCTCATTTTAATAGTTTAGAATCTAATGATGCTCAGTGCACATACTTGGCTGGGCTTATCAATGTTTATGAGGTCAAAAATCGCAGACCAAGAAAGCCTGAAAATGAATCACGTCTTAATGATAAGAGCTACACCTACAAAGTAAGAATGAAAGATGGTGATAATTTTAACGACACCCCTGTGTGTTATAAAGCATTTATGTCTATTTTTGATGTAACTGGGAGAAGGGTTCAAACTATGCAAACGAGTCTGAAAGAAACAGGTGAACCGCCAACAGACAAGAGAGAAAAGTACGACCACAAAAAGTGTAGGACCTCAGAAGAAGTTAAGCAAAGTGTCATTGATCACATTGCATCTTTTAAGAGCCGTACAAGCCATTATAGTTTTGATAAAACTAAAAAAAAAATACTTGCCAGATACTTTAAATTTGAAAAAAAATTTACACATTGTACAAGACAGGTAGGCCTAGTCATAAGATGGTGTCCTATGGATATTGTAGACAGATATTCGTATCTAAGTTTAACATAGCTTTCGGATATCCCAGAAGCGACACCTGCGGTGCATGTGACAAGTACCAAGCACAACTGATAGCTCTAAACCTCCAGCTCGAACAGACTAATAATGACAAGGAAGAAGCAAATATTTTAAGCAGCATTGAGACAAAACAATGTGAGAATGAACTACACTTAGGAAAGCTAACATGTTTTATGGCACAAAGAAAAAATGTAGGAAAATTTCAAGGAAAAGGGAGGATACCGAGGCACTTAACATTGATTTTCAAAAAAATTTAAGCTTACCTAATTTGACCACAACTGACGTTTACTACTGCCGTCAATTGTCATTGTATTTGTTCAATGTCCACAGCCTGTCTATGGGTAATGCAACTTTTTTTGCTTACTCAGAAACAGAAGGAGGTAAAAGTGCAGACGAAGTAGTATCGATGTTGCCATATTATATCTTCACCATGTTACAGTCAAATATCAAAAACTTGCACATATTTTGCGATTCTTGTAGCGGACAGAACAAGAACTACACCCTGTTTCGCTCTTGTCATTATGTGGTACAAATCCTAAAAAAACTAGACTTCATAACAATCATATTCCCTATTCGAAGCCACTCTCACCTAGAATGCGGTAGATATATGGCCCTGATAAACGGCAAATTTCCGGCAGAGATACCAGAACATTGGGTAAATGAAATAAAGAATGCCAGAGTAAAGCCTTCGCCTTTCACTGTGATTGAAGCCGACCAAAACCTATTTAGAAAATGGAGTGCTTTTTTGGAAAATCACTGTCACAAGAAATGCCCATTTGCTACACGACCAATTCGAGAAACAAAGTTTTCAAAAGACCATTGTAGGTTAGTTGAACACAGATCATCTTACACTGGGTACTTTCTTATGTCACCGATTCTAACACAACACCAACTTATCAAGCTTTCAAGAGAGACAGAAGACCCTGGTGATAGTACGTCCTTCTCTTTACCACCAGTTCTGCATGAAGGTAAAAGAAAATGACTCAACACTTTACCTTTGCTTTCACATATCAATAATCTATAGACCTATAATGAGTTATAGAATAATACCTCATAACAATAGTGTAACCTTGAAAGTAATGAAAACTTACCAGTACAGGAAATATTTTTGCCGTTATTGCAACGGATATTTAGTTAGGTTATTAGTTAAATTCATAATACGCTACGTAAGTAGGTAGGTTACTATTTTATGACAAAAACCACCAGTAGGTTCCCTTGTTTTAGCCCAAAAGTTTGCTTATTTCCAGATCTGATTAAACTAAAACCTGGAAAGTACCAAGACCTGGAGCACCTGAAGCAGTTTTGCAGTCCATCTGCTCAAAAGTACTTTGAAGAACTTCCTCATTGACAAAACGTAAGTAGTGAGTAACAGCAAAAGAAAATCTATATCGGCCTAATGTGTTAAAATCTAGAATACTATAAAACTTATAAGAAAACAGCAAACAGAATCTGTTTACAGGTTACAAGATCCACTGAAGAAGCACAGAAAGATAGTGGACTTTCATCGTTTTTACCAAGTTTTTTTATGACTACCATCACTTTTACCATGTTTTTTGTGTACCTATTTAAGTTCTTAATTAATAAAGTACCTTAAAATTGAAAATGTGTTTATTGTATTACATTTATTACCTAAACAAATAGATATAGAACAATAAAAACGTTGTTGCGAGAATTATACGGTGAACGTTTGTGATATACGAGAGACTAGAGCAGAAAATTCGTCGTCCTGAAAAGTTACAAAAAAGTGACTATCATCATTTTTGCCTTGTGCTCTTCATATATCATTGGACGTGTTCGCTCGTGCCGATGCCAGAAACAGTGAGCAGTAGTCATTATTGTCTAGTGCGGGTTCTAGTATCTTTGCGCCTGTGACAGTGGCGTGATGTGTGAGAGATAGGACGAAAAAAACCCGATGTCTTTTAGTTTTGGCGATTATGGTAGGAATGCCAAAACAGCCATTAAACTATTATAATGAAAGGTGTCTCAGTCAGTGGCTCGGATGGATCAGGAAACCGGGGTGGAAGAAGTAATTACGACTGTAACAAAAATGAAATGGACGTGTGAGTGATATGTAACCAGGCGAATGCATGGTTTTTGGACAAGGAAGTTCTTTGATGGATTTCAAGAGGTAAGAAAAGGCTGTCACGATGACGTAATGAAAGCTTTGTAGATGACAGGAAACATTTAGGAGCAATATCGATCGTATAAGCTCAAGGCCGTAAAGCATGGAAAGATCTAAATGAAAGCTTTTCCCATCAGTGGCTCATAGTGATAATGAGTGTGTTGATTTGTCATCACATACAGAGCGAGGTGGCCCAGTGGTTATCACACTGGACTTGTAATCAGGAGGTCGACGGTCCAAATCCGCCTCCCGCCATCCACACTTGTGTTTTGAGTGATTTCCCCAAATCGCTCCAGCTAAATGACGGGACAGTTCCTTTCAAACTGGCGGCACCGATTTCCTTCCGTATCCTGTCGTAATCCGAGCTTGTCCGTCTCTAATGACCTCGCTGTCGATGGGACGTTAAACTCTAATCTTCCTTCCTTCTTCGTTTCGTCATCAGATAAAAAGATACGTGTCTACACTGCAGATCACAAGTTGTCAGATGAATGATGTCTGATGTAAGAGAGGTCCAGAAGATCCTAATCAGACTTGCACAAACAACAGAATAAATGAATAAGTTCAATGTATTCCTCGAACTGATGACTACTTCCCGTACTTGTGTTACTGTTCGTGGTGCAAATACGAGGGTGAGTCAAATGAAAACCTCAAATATTTTTTGAAATATTATTTACTGCGTAGAAGTGGTACAAAGCTGTATCACGTTTCAACATAATCACCGCCACGCTCAAGGCAAGTCCTCCTGCGCTTACAAAGTGTATAAATTCCTTTAGAAAAAAATTCTTTTGGTAGTCCGCGCAACCACTCATGCACCGCGTGGCGTACCTCTTCATCAGAACGGAACTTCTTTCCTCCCATTGCGTCTTTGAGTGGTCCAAACATATGGAAATCACTTGGGGCAAGGTCTGGTGAGTATGGTGGATGAGGAAGACACTCAAAATGCAGGTCTGTGATTGTTGCAACTGTTGTACGGGCAGTGTGGGGCCTTGCATTGTCATGTTGCAAAAGGACATCTGCTGATAGCAATCCATGTGGCTTTGATTTGATTGAAGGCTGCAGATGATTTTTTAGGAGATTGTGTATGACGCACTGGTGACAGTGGTCCCTCTAGGCATGTAATGTACCAAAATGACGCCTTTTTCGTCCCAAAAGAGAGTCAGCATAACCTTCCCTGCTGATGGTTCTGTACAAAACTTCTTTGGTTTTGGTAATGAAGAATGGCGCCATTCGTTTCTCGCTCTCTTCGTTTCCGGTTGGTGGAAGTGAACCAGGTTTCGTCCCCAGTAACGATTCTTGCAAGGAAGCCATCACCTTCTTGTTCAAAGCGCCGAAGAAGATCTTCACAAGCATCAACAATTCGTTCTCTCACTTCAGGAGTCAGCTGCTGTGGCACCCATCTTGCAGACACTTTGTGAAACTGGAGCACATCATGCGCAATGTGGTATGCTGACCCATGACTAATCTGTAAACATGCTGCAGTGTCATTCAGTGTCACTCGACGGTTTTCCTTCACTGTGGCTTCAACTACTACAATGTTCTGTAGAGTCACAACTCGTTGTGCCTGACCTGGACGAGGAGCATCTTACACTGAAGTCACACCGTTTGCGAACTTCCTACTCCATTCGTAGACTTGCTGCTGTGACAAACATGCATCACCGTACTGAACCTTCATTCGTCGATGAATTTCAATAGGTTTCACAACTTCACTATGCAAAAACCGAATAACAGAACGCTGTTCTTCCCTGGTGCAAGTCGCAAGTGGGGCGGACGTCTTTATACTGATACTGCGACGGTATGTGTGCATCTGCAGTATGCTGCCACCTACAGGCCATTCTGCACGCTGTTTGTAGCACACTTACCAACTTACAGGATAACGACACGTAATTTCGATTTGTTATTACAAATTTGAGGGTTTCATTTGACTCACCCTCGTAAAAACCTGTTGCCACATCATTGGATACTTCTCCACATCATCAGAAGCCTGCCGCCGTCTGATTTCACGCCCAACAGAACATTTGATCTTTGCCTCTCGTCCCACACTTATCTATAGGGTGAACATTAATAAAATCGTCAAACTGCAGAGACGGATTCCTGACTGGGAATGGAGGTAAAAGGTTCTTTGAACATGTGTCCGGAAATGGACGGTGTGCGCGAAACAACACATCGTGCCAGAACTCAGTACAGAGCTGCGTCGCATCCACGTCACAATAGATGTTCAAAGTGGTCTCCATGGGACGAAATGCACGCGTTCACCCATACCTGTCACGCAGGATAAACGTAACCGTACTTTGGCTTACATCATGTTGGCCGGGCATTTGCCTGGAGCTCGTACTAGGGTTCGTCTCAATATCTAGTAGAAGCCGATGCTCCAAAGCTAGTCTACGCACAGTCCGCCGCATCCCTGTAAGTTCGTCTGTCTGAAAATGACACATGATCACACAGACGACAAAAACGGGCTTGAAATGTTGTGTTTGTTGTTGGTGTTTGTGAGGATATTTGTTTTGGTTGATTGACTGATTTTTTATTGCCCCAAAACAAATCATTTACAGATGTGATAGAGGTCAGAGCTTTGATTGGTTTGTTATATCTGTGTGGATCTTTTTGAGATGTTGTAGGAAGAGTATATCGAAATTGTGGGATAGCTCGAAGGGAAACGAACTTGAGTTGAATTATTTATGCATGAGCGAAAACCGATTTAGGTTTCTGATGAGATGCCCGAGGTTTGATGATATCCGTGACAGAGGTGTTCACAGAGAGATTGACAAGTTGGCTGCTATCAGAGAGATGCTTGAACTATTCACGAACAATTGCCAAGAATATTTTTCACCTAGTGAATATCTTACTGTTGATGAACAGCTTTTGGCATTTAGAGGAAACTACCCATTCAGGCAATATATTCCTAGCAAACCTGCAAAGTATGGGTTAAAAGTGTTTGCTTTGTTTGACGTAAAAGCACTTTGAATTTAGAATCGCACGTCGGTAAGCAACCAGAGGGACCATTAATTCCAGTAATTCAGCTGAAGATATTGTTCTCCAAATGGTCGAACCGGTACACGGTACAAGCAGAAATATTACTGGTTTACCAGTTTGTCTTTAGTCAAGAAACTTCAGGCGAAGAAACTGACATACGTCGGAACAGTACGAAAAAAAGAAGAGAGAAGTGCCTAAAGAATTTCTACCGAAAAGAGAAAGGGGGTCAAAATCATCCATCTTTGGATTTCAACAGGATTGTACATTGGTCTCATACTGTCCAAAGAAAAATAGAACAGTGTTGGTGTTGTCAAGCACGCATTTCGATGACGCTATAGATCATTCAGCAGGGGAACAAAATAAACTTGAAATGATAACTTTCTATAACATGTCAAAAGTGGGGGTAGATCTTTTAGATCAGCTTTGTCAGAAGAACAATGTGTCACGTAACACAAGAAGGTGGCTTATGGTACTGTTTTGCAATATTTTGAACATTGCAGCCATAAATGCATTATACACATATAAATACCACTGCATGGCTTCAAATCAGGTTGTAAAAAGGGTTGATTTTATAGAAAAAAATCATCTGGGGATTAATAAAGCATCAAATAGAGCGATGTTCCCTTATTGAAAGCCTTCCATGTGAAATTCGGAGCAGGGCTAAATCACTGTTAGGCACTCAAGAAAAATGAGCTTCTAGGAAACCTCGAGAACAATGTGGAATCGGTTCCACACACAATAGGCATTAAACTGGGAGAGATGACAATCAACAGTGTCTACAAACCACCTTCGCAGCAATGGCCTATAGGAATCTTACCGCACGCTAATCATCCAGCAATCTATGCCGGCGACTTTAATTCCCAGCACACCAGATGAGGATATCAGAGATCCACTCCGGAAGGCGTTGGACTAAGTGACTAGGCTGACAACCGAGACCTACACCTCCTGTTTGATCCCAAGGACAGAGCGTCCTTCGATTCAAAAGTATGGGGCACAAAGACGACACCTGCCTGACCTTTGTAACACGCGGCGCAACGGGCGTACCAATGCAAGCTACAAAAAGAGTCCTCGAAGCTTTCCCACGGAGCCAACACCTCCCGATTATTGTGGAGATCGGCCTTTCCATCCCGATCATAAAGAGTCCCCCGATTCCACGGTGGAATCTGATAAAAGCAGACTGGGGGAAATATAAATCTTTTATTGACAAGACAATAAATCGAATACCACCAAGTCCAGAGAACTACCAAAGGTTTGTAAACCTGATATATAAAGGGGCCCTAAAGGCTATCCCCCGAGGGGCCCGGAGGGAATACATTCCTTGCTGGTCAGAGGAGTGTGAGTCATTGTTAGAGCAGTATGAGAGGAGTGGGGAGGACGAGACTGCAGAACGACTGATCAACACTATGAACGAGGAACCTAGGAACAGGTGGAAGATGGCAATGGAGAATCTGGACTTTACCCAATCTAGTAGGAAGAGCTGGGGTCTACTATGGAAACTGGGTGGTGCCACAACACCACGAAGATCGGCCGCGGGTGTGGACCTATCCGAAATAGCGACTGCCATGAAACAGACCTCCAAAATAGGCCTGAAGACTGAGGAGAAGGAAAGGATCTCCAGGAACCTAACCAAGGAATTAGCCAATAATCCAACTAATCTAGATATTGTCAAAGCAGTAGATGTAGAGGAGATTACCTAGGCCCTAACACTAATGAAAACAGGGAAAGCAGCCGGACCTGACGAAATCCTCCCAGAGTTTCTGAGGGAGCTGGGACCCATTGGGAGGAAATGGATGGCCAAGCTCTTCACGGAATGCATTAAATCAGGTGCACTCCCGAAGTTATGGAAAGAAGCTAAGGTAATAGCGGTACTGAAACCAGGGAAGGATGGAGATAATTCAAAGAACTATAGACCGATCTCACTGCTTTGTACCTCTTACAAACTATTTGAGAGAATATTACTGGCCAGACTAGCACCATACATTGAGGCGAACCTCCCGGACTATCAAGCAGGGTTCCGTGTGGGAAGGAACTGCTGTGAACAAGTTTTGTCCCTTAAAACATATATAAAGAAAGGCTATCAGAACAAGCTGAAAACGGGCCTGGAATTAATAGATCTTACATCAGCCTATGACACTGTCTGGACCGAAGGACTACTGCTCAAGCTTACTCGAATTATCAAATGCAATGACATACACATTACTAAAAAATATGCTGACAGGCGGGAAGATCAAGGTCTATCTCCATGGAAAGGGCAGCAAAAGCGTGGTCATAAACAATGGCCTGCCGCAGGGGTCAGCCCTGGCGCCGACCCTTTTTAATTTATACATATCTGATATGCCGAGCACCAGGTCGCGTAAATTTGCGTATGCGGATGATCTGGCCATCGCATACCAAAGCAAAAATTTCGAAGATCTTGAAAAAACATTGAATGCGGACTTTGAAGCGCTGAACACCTACTACCTTAAGTGCCATTTGCATCCCAACCCTAATAAAACGACCAGTACCATAATGCGCCTTAATAACAGAGCTTCAAGCAGGAAACTACAGCTTCCCCTGAATGACCGGCATATCAGACATGAAGATAAGCTCAAATATCTGGGAGTAAAATTAGACCGCACACTAACGTTTAGCTCCCATCTGGAAGACACCAAACAGAAATTAAAATCTCGAAATGCCATTATGTCTAAACTGGCTGGAACATCATGGGGGTGCGGAGCTAATACACTAAGGACGTCAGCATTAGCCCTCGTGTACAGCGTGGCTGAATATTGTTCACCAGTCTGGGCGAAAAGTGCGCATGTAAATAAAGTAGACACCCAATTGAAAGAGACGATGAGAATTATCTCAGGCACACTTAGGGCTACCGCATGTGACTGGCTCCCAGTCCTTGCCAACATAGAACCCCCTGATATAAGGCGCACCATGGCGACCTCGAGAATATATAGGAAGATCGTACACAATCCAGAACTCCCTATACACCAAGACTTATCACCCATCAACAGGCTAAAATGTAGGTCCCCCTTTTGGAAGATTGGTAGGGAATTACAGGACTTCGACCCAAAGCTAGCCTGGGGGGAATCATGGCGCAAAGGGACACACAAGAACCAAAAGCTTATCGATGATCCCAGCAAGAAGATAAATGGCTTTGATCTCCCTCGGAAGCTCTGGGTTGCCTTAAATCGCCTTAGAACAAGCGTGGGAAGATGCAAACATCTAATGAATAAGTGGGGACTTGCGGAGAGTCCCGTGTGTCAATGTGGTGAAATCCAGACAATGGACCACCTACTGGTGTGTGAAGTGGTAGGATATAGTGGTGAACTGAAGGACATACATTACGTGCCTGACCTAGCCATAGATTGGCTCAAAACGATAAGTAGCATTGTGTAGTGTTGTAATTTCCTGGAGAATTGTAATGACACTGTAATATTTGCCTTGTATATGCCGAACGAATAAATAAAAAATAAATAAAATAAAGGCACTCAAGAAATTGTGGAACAGCCAGTAAAATCAACGGGATCACGTGGAAGGTGTTATATATGTGGAAGAGCACGAAATAAAACAACTCGTAGTTGGTGCACAACATGCAACAACTGGACATGTGTAGATCATCTGAAAGATATATGTGTAAACTGTGTTGTCAAATAACGTGATCTTAATTTCAGTTTGCCCGCATCTCGTGGTCGTGCGGTAGCGTTCTCGCTTCCCACGCCCGGGTTCCCGGGTTCGATTCCCGGCGGGGTCAGGGATTTTCTCTGCCTCGTGATGGCTGGGTGTTGTGTGCTGTCCTTAGGTTAGTTAGGTTTAAGTAGTTCTAAGTTCTAGGGGACTTATGACCACAGCAGTTGAGTCCCATAGTGCTCAGAGCCATTTGAACCATTTGAACCAATTTCAGTTTTGTTTGCACTTTGTCACTAAATTATTGTTTGTATATGCTTATTAGTTAGGTCGTTGTTTTGAAATAAAAATTTCCATGTTCTTTTGATAAGTAGTTGCATTGTTACACGCTCCTCAATGCTTACATGGAAAACAGATGTAAATTTGTTATTTTGAAATGTAACCTTATTAAATCATTGCACAAACTGTTTCAAACGTTGGGATATATTATACTGTGTACGAATATTAAATGTATTATGTTTGGATTTAATTAAAAAATAATAAAATCACTCATAAAGACCGTTTAAAGTATACAAATAGACCGTTTGCTTTGTGGATGACACCTGTCATCCGCACCAGTGACCATGTCAGGAATTTTCGCGCGTGTAACGGAGGGTTAAGAGATATAATCTTATGTTAAAAATCTAACACAATGAAATACCTACTATATTTATAAACTGTGTGGCTGTCTTGAGGCAGCGTAACCGACGTTGCTCAGATACCTGGACTTATTCATCCAGTATTGAAGAATGTGACCGCTTGGCGACTTGACTTCCAGCAAACTTAACATTTCTTCTCGCTGACACACCTCCCCTCCCGTCGCCGTCCCCACAAAATTATGAAAGGAAAAAAGTTTTTCTCCAACTACATTTTCGCTGATCATCCAATCAAATTTCAGCATCAGACATGGCGTTCTAGTTTACTGTAAAGTTCGCAGACAGTAACCACAATTAACACTGAATGTCGTTGCAAAATTACATCATTGCACGACTCATGGTTCAGGAGAGATAACGTCATAAACATTTAGATGCGTGATAAACTTACTTTTGCTTAAAATGGCGCGCAGTGAAATTTCAGCTTCCAGCATGACTTTTAATTTATTACTTATTTACTGCTAACTCTATTGGTAACACATTTTGCAGACAATATCCACATGTACCACTTAATATACATGCGAAATTATGTCATTGTATGACGCGTAGTTCAGGAGCTATGACGTCATATACATTTTGACACGTCAAACCTATCGTTTGCTTGAAATAGAGCGCAAATAAGCCAGACTATATTCATCTAGTGTTTGATAATGAGAGCACTTAGGGGCTCCCAACAAACTTTAAGCACAATTTCATACCTTTTCTAAACTTTTTCTCGCTTATATGCTTAACTTCAAATATTTAACGTGTTAACTCATCTGTAAAGTAATCACAAATTTGAAGCATCACACATAGCCTTATATATATATATATATATATATATATATATATATATATATATATATATATATATATATATGCTGCTAGTTTAAAGGGAACTGGACTATCAATAAAATATGAATAAACATTTGAATGATGTTCTTTAGGTTCGAAATACTCTTAACGACTTTTATCTCCTTTACTATGCACACAGGTCCGCAATCTATGTCTGCTTGCATACGAGAATGAACGCATGAAGTAACTTCGTAGAATACTCAGTAGCTCTCTAGCGTCAAAAGTGTTGTCTTAATATGTAGAAATCAGCGCTCCAAAATACACAACAAAATTAATTGAACAACGAAGTGAGAACAGGATTATCTTTTACCTTTCTTTTTCTATCGTAGCTTGACATGGCATTTGCACTGTGTCTGAAAACTCAAGAACTGAGACCAAGGTCCAGTACCTGATATTCTTCGATGTAGTAAAATACTAGTTTCAGGGGTAGCAGCCAGAATTCGTACCGCTCTCTCTAGATTCTAGGTCATCCAGACGACCGATAACTGAATAATGATTTCAAAACAAGCGCCGGAACATGGATTGCCACCAGCGATGTAATATCTTTGTCGTCACAACTTGCTATGTTAATCACAGAGATATTTTCGTGATAAAATACCGAAAAATAAAATTCATCGCTTCGAAATGTATACTGCAACAGTTTGATGCTGCCACTGCGTCGTGCATCGCTAAAAGAAATCATTTATTCATATGGAACGTAGCAATCACATACCGTTCAACAGTCGTATGGCTGAAATGGGGAAGATGACGGAAAGGGATTTAATATTATGCAGAGATATAGCAAAGATACAGGACGTATCTCATGCGGTATAGCAGATATGAAATGATGATTGGTATCTTTTATGTGATGAAAGTCAATGAGGATACCAGTGACAAAGAAACCGATGAAGACAACAGAGCTTGTGGAAATCTCGTCCCATATTCAGTCGCACTCGCCCGGACTGAGCACAGGAAGGACTGACGTAATCAAGCAACCAAATATTACGTTCACAGCACTCAAGCGTTCACGGTTAGTTTGAGTAGTCTGCGGGTTTTTGCTATTTGTGAAGCGTTAAACACATCAAAGCAGTAAATATTTTCAGGAATAAAAGCTTGACAAATTTTTTTTATTTCATTTGGAAATACTTTTCTGAATTTTTTGGACTGCTGGTAGGTAAGAGAGAGAGAGAAAGAGAGAGATTATCAGCGTGTAGTAATACGTTGTTCTTCCAAATTCAGATGCTCCTCCAAGATTATCAGACATCTTCTGTTTTTTGACAGGGTAATGGATACTATCAAGGAGTACCGGAATAACTGCTTCGATAAAATATCCGCTGATCAGTTTTGGTGTGACATGGAGATGTTGTATGACTTCTTAGAGTTTAGTTTAAGACACACGTTTTGTGCACAACAATAGGTTACTATTTCATTTAACGAGCGATTAATTTAGCTGTGCTTAGTCTCGTGGCTAAATCGAGCTTCAGATAGTGGTATGTCTTTCTTGTGTAACTTACATGTTCTATCTCCTTCATTTGTAACTCATTTTTAAACATATATCTAAGCTATTGAAAGATTATGAATAAGCTGAGAAAGCTGTCTTTTTCTGAAATAGTACAAATTATACAGGGTGATTCAAAAAGAATACCACAACTTTAAAAATGTGTATTTAATGAAAGAAACATAATATAACCTTCTGTTATACATCATCACAAAGAGTATTTAAAAAGGTTTTTTTTCACTCAAAAACAAGTTCAGAGATGTTCAATATGGCCCCCTCCAGACACACGAGCAATATCAACCCGATACTCCAACTCGTTCCACACTCTCTGTAGCATATCAGGCGTAACAGTTTGGATAGCTGCTGTTATTTCTCGTTTCAAATCATCAATGGTGGCTGGGAGAGGTGGCCGAAACACCATATCCTTAACATACCCCCATAAGAAAAAATCGCAGGGGGTAAGAACAGGGCTTCTTGGAGGCCAGTGATGAAGTGCTCTGTCACGGGCTGCCTGGCGGCCGATCCATCGCCTCGGGTAGTTGACGTTTTTCGTAGGACTCTCCATACAGTTGATTGTGGAATTTGCAGCTCTCTGCTAGCTCTGCGAGTCGATTTTCCTGGGCTGCGAACAAATGCTTGCTGGATGCGTGCTACATTTTCATCACTCGTTCTCGGCCATCCAGAACTTTTCCCTTTGCACAAACACCCATTCTCTGTAAACTGTTTATACCAACGTTTAATACACCACCTATCAGGAGGTTTAACACCATACTTCGTTCGAAATGCACGCTGAACAACTGTCGTCGATTCACTTCTGCCGTACTCAATAACACAAAAAGCTTTCTGTTGAGCAGTCGCCATCTTAGCATCAACTGACGCTGACGCCTAGTCAACAGCGCCTCAAGCGAACAAATGTACAACTAAATGAAACTTTATAGCTCCCTTAATTCGCCGACAGATAGTGCTTAGCTCTGCCTTTTGTCGTTGCAGAGTTTTAAATTCCTAAAGTTGTGGTATTCTTTTTGAATCACCCTGTATAATTCAGTGCAACATGGCGACTCGACGTATAGAGTGAAGACTCTACAACAGATAAGAAAGCTATCCCGAAAATTGTGCACCGAACGTCAGCACGCAACCAGTAGGCAACAATTGTTTAAAAGTGCTGCTGAGGATGTTGTGATACATAATGAGGCGTCTTACGTCACCCCAAGCACCCGTAGGGGCCCAGCCTGGACTCATTTGAAGTATTAAAAACTGAAGATCCAAATGCCCTGATATTACTTCAGTCAGAAACCACCCTATCTGTCACTTGAGCAAAGTTTCCTGAAGTTCTACTTCGTTTAGAATAGTTTTGCAATGATCCCCTTGTTATTTAGGTAAACATCGAAACTACTACTACATGGAACGTAGGGGATGGAATAACAAAACACACAGGGGCAAGCAGCTGATTCTGAAGGCACGTGAAAGAAACGTAGTGCGCATAAGCACGTCAAGAGATCCGCTACTGCTCGATTATACTACTGATGGTAAATAACTGGAAGCAGTCACTACCATAAAATACCTAAGAATAACGATCCGAAACGACCTAAAGGGGAATAACCACGTAAATCACATTATAGAGAAAGCAGATGCCAGGCTGAAAGTAATTGGAAAAATCTTAATGAAATGCAATTAATCCACCAAATAAGTGCCTGAAAAACAGTTCTTCGACCAGTTCTTAGAATTCTTACCAAACTGATACCGACTGCTGGCCATGGCGTTCCTCATAATGATCGCTCCGACGGGATGAACCCTGATCTGTTTCTGCACAGGGCACTGTCCCGTAACGCATGGTTCCATGCTCCGCCGAGGGGACCACCGCTCTGTGATGCCTGAGGCGTAAACCCACTATACGCCAGCTGTTTACGGAGTGCATTTACTATTATGATGGGAGAGAAGAAGCAAGTTTAGGAAGGGACGAGGATCTGCCCTCTGTTTTAGCTAATGACAAGACGAGTGTGGTGTTGTTGATTTGGTCCACATTCCGTAGACTGCTTTTATGCAGCTCTCCATACTACTCTATCCTGCACGAGCCTCTTCATCTCCGAATAACTACTGCAACCAACAACTCTTTGAATCTGCTTACACTATTCATGCCTTGGGCTCCATCCATGATTTTTATCCACAACATTTTCCTCCATTTGCACCATGAATTTCTTTTTCGCTCAGTTCCACTCATTATATCTTCATTAATCACTCGGTCTACCCATCTCTTCTTACATTTCAAAAGCTTCCATTCTCTTCTTGTCTGAACTACTTATTGTCAACAATTCACTTCCGTAGAAGGCTACACTCCACCGAAATACCTTCAGAAAATACTTCCTAGCACTCAAATTTGTATTAGATGTCGATAGATTCCGCTTTCTCAGAAATTTTTGTCGTAGTGTAGCCATTATACATTTTATATCCCTTCTACTGAGGCCATCATCAGTTATTTTGTTGCCCAAATAGCAAAACTCATCTACTACTTTCAGTACCTCATTTCCTGGCCTAATTATCTAAACATCGCCTGATTTAATTCACTTCCATTCCATTACCCTGGTCTTACTTCTGTTGATGTTCGTCTTACAACCTCTTTTCAAGACGTTATCCGTTTCATTCAACTGCTCTTCCAAGTCCTTTCATATCTCTGAAAGAATTACGATGTCGTCGGCAAATACTCAAAGTTTCTGTTTCTCCGTTCTGTACTTTAATTTCCTCTCCAACTTTGTCCTTCGTTGCGTTTACTGCTTGTTCAATACACTACTTGTTCAATGTACAGACTGAACAACTTCGGAATAGGCCACTACTTTGTATCACTTCTTTCTCAACTGCTCTCTTCCCTTTCATGTCCTTTGACTCTTACAGCTGCAGTATGGTTTCCGTACAAGTTGTAAAAAGCCTTTCACTGTCTTTATTTCATCCGTGCTACCTTTTCAGTTTCAAAAAGTGTATTCTAGAGCCGGCCGGTGTGGCCGTGCGGTTAAAGGCGCTTCAGTCTGGAACCGCGTGACCGCTGCGCTCGCAGGTTCGAATCCTGCCTCGGGCATGGATGTGTGTGATGTCCTTAGGTTAGTTAGGTTTAATTAGTTCTAAGTTCTAGGCAACTGATGACCTCAGAAGTTAAGTCGCATAGTGCTCAGAGCCATTTGTATTCTAGAAAAAATAATCAGAAGTTTTCTGTAAATCTATAAAGATTTACCTTTCCTTGATCTACCTTCGAACAAAAGTCGTAGAGTAAGTATTGCGTCGATGTTGGTTTCTATCTGTTTTCCATACTTCTGTAAATGATTCGTGTAACATTTCGCAAGCACAACTTCTTAAACTGACAGTGCGGCAAATTCCACGCCTGTCAGCACACGCCTTCTTTGGAACTGGAGTCGTAAGATACTTCTTGAAGGATGAGGCTATATCTTGCACACCAGGTGGAATAGTTTTCTCATGGCTGGCTCTCCCATCGAAGCCAATACTTCTGAGGAAATTTTGTCTACTCCAGGAGCCTTGTTTCGACTTGTGTCTTTCAGTAACTTGTCAAATTCTTCTCGCAGTATCAACTTCATCTATACCCTCTCCCTATTCTACAATATTGCCTTAAGAGTTAATTTCCCTTATGCTTATACCGTCCTCCTTTCAGATTTCCCTTCTTAAAGCTTTAAAATGTTTTTGTAGTGTCTGGACTTCAGTTAAGCTTTCGTATTCTAGGAAACATTATCAGAAGTTTTCTCTAAATATACGAATGTTATAAACGTAGGTTTGCCTCGCTTTAATCCAATGGGTCCTTTTAATATCAGTGCTCAGCCTCAGCTATTGGCTGTAATGTTTCATTTGTTTCCACTGCCTGATTCATTTTTATGATCAGCTTTAGAGCTAACGCGATGCATGTGTGTTTGTGTGTGTGTTTAAGGATATATTTATATTATAATTTTTATTAAGATTCTGTTATTCTATCAGTCTCCTCTCGTCTTGAAAGATTTTCGTACGGGAGCTGAAGACCTCGCAGTCGTGCTCCGAAGCCAACGCATTATCACCACTTCGTAAGAGAAATGAGAAGATTCAACGAAGAACGGCGTGTTACGTCATGGTTTGTTTAGTCGGCGCTAGTGCGTACCAAGCTGCTCAGCGAACTCCAGTGCCTGAAGTTTACTGTTCAAATTCCGAGAGAGCGCGTTCCAGGAAGAGCCGGGCAACGTATTACTCCCAGAGAGTGCGTTCCAGGAAAAGCCGGGCAACGTATTACTTCCTACTGCATACCTCTCGCGAAATGACCACGACGAGAAAATCACCTAAATTAGAGACGACGCGGAGTTGTAGGGACAACCATTCTTCCCACACAGCGTTCACGCATGGAGTACCATCCACCACACGCTGTAAAGTGACTTGCGGAGTACAGATTTAGATATATAGGGTGTCCGAAAAGTATTTCCCTGATTACATAAATTGATAACTCAGGCTAGAAGTAAGATACAAATATGAAACTTGTGTCGAATTGTTTACAACTATCAAAGTTTTTTTCTGTTTTAGACGAGGTCATGGAGTGCCCTGCAGTGTATCTGGACATGTTGCAACTGTATGCTGTCCCTCGGCTGCTTCAGTATCACCCCGATGTCTTGTTTCAGGAAGACGGTGCACCGCCTCATTGGGGTTTGGACGTCCGTGCCTATCTCGATATGACCTTTCCTGGGCGATGGACTGGTCGTGAAGGGCCAGCGGTTTGGCCTCCACGCTCTCCTGACATAACCCCATTAGACTTCTTTTTAGGGGGTTATGTCAAGGACGAGGTCTACCGAACACGTGTACAAGATCTTGAAACCCTGCGGCAACGGATAACCACAGTCGTTGAATCGATCCCTCCAGTGATGTTGGCTAATGTGTGGACGGAAATTGAATATCGCAACATTTGCTACGTGCTACCAAGGGTGCTCATGTGGAAGTTTACAGCTGTGTGAAAAAAACTTTGATAGTTGATAAACAATTAGACACCAGTTTCATATTTGTATCTTTCTTCGAGCCTGAGTTATCAGTTTATGTAATCAGGGGAAGACTTTTCGGACACCCTGTAGATTTAGAGGTAGTTGACTGCAATGCATGGTGAGACTGCAAGCGTGGCCTTGGCCTTTATCCACCGGCGCATTTTCTCCCAACAGCAGCTTTTGGAAATTAGCAGAATTTGGCACGAGGCAGTGTCCGTAAAGCCTAACCACTTACATACGACGATCATTAAGCTTGCTATGACAGCTTAAAATAGTGCACACAGACTTTATTAAATTAAATGGTAAACATGTCTAAACTGCGTTGCTGAAAATAAATATTTCAGACATAACTATTTCTTGGATTAGTTAACGTGTGAGGTACGTTTGCAAACTGTTTATATTTGATAACTAGTGACCCACCCTGTCTTCACAGTGGTAGTGCTAAGTATTACGGCCAGGAGACTTGTCTGGTGCAGCGGTAATTTTGTTTACTTATCACTCCGTAGAGCTGTGATTAAAATTTAGAGAGCAATGGTAGGTAAATGAATATTATGTAGAAACCTGGTCAAGGAACTTCATATTCTAGCCACTGTTTCTCAGTGTATTTATTCCTTAATGAAATTTATTGCAAATAGTATATATCTGTTTCCAACAAATAGCTCAACACATAGTATCAATACTATGAATAAGAACAATCTTTGTGAAGACCTAAAATCAATTATCTTGGTTCAAAATGGTGTCCATTATCCACGAACTTACATTTTCAATAAATTTCCAGCAACAATTAAACTTGATTTCAGATAAAGCACAGTTTAAACAGAGTTTGAAAGACTTTTTGATAGGCAACTCCAGCTTAAGTAAAAATGTCTTTTAGATTTCAGTTTTGACAGCACATGGTCGAATCAGTCAAGGTTAGGTACCTTTTGTGTGATAAATTTATTAAAAGTGCGTAACTATGTTTTATTCTGGCAGTGTATTAATTCTGTAAATATTAGCAGTTCCAGTTTACTGTAATGTATTCGTCCATTTTGACAATATCCTGACAAATGGTCAGGCTAGTGAGTATTATATTCAAATGTTTTTATTCCTTTATTGCCCCCTATGGGTAGGGGAGGGCTGACAGTGGCTCAATCCGGCGCTCTTCAGCCGATTGGCTTTACAAAAAATAAAAAGTGGAAACTTATACATAAAAACGGCGGAAAAAGGGGGGTATAAAAACACAATAAATGGAGTCAATGGAAGTTAAAACAGACACTGAGACACATCGCGGGCAGTTAAAAAAAGTCAACAAAAAGTTAAAATAACACAGTTGGCGATTTGTGGGGCACTTAAAATACACTGGAGTCACACACACAAGTTAAACGTCGGCCACAGTATAAAAACATACAGAGCAAGAGACACTTAAAAACCACTGTAAGCAATGGAGCACACACGAAGAATAAAAAGTACTGGTAGGGACCTGCCTAATGATGGGAGGCCAGAGAGTAGGCAAAAAGATGGGAGAGGAGGTGTAGTGGGGAAGGGGAGGTTGGAGAGGGTGGGAGGAAAAGAAGAAAAGGGGGGTCAGGGCACACCAAGAGGCAGGAGACGGGCTGGGCGAGAGATGGAAGGCAAGTCAGGAAGGAGCACAGAGACACAGAAGGGGGCACAGGAAAGGGGGGCTAGGAGGAAGGAAAACCGCTCAGGGGAAGGGAAGAGGAGAGGAGGGGGGAGCCCTAAGGTGGAGGAGAAGGGGGAAGGTGGTGTTAGAATTGGTAAGAGGGGTAGAGATCGGAGTGAAACTCATCATCTGGGTGGGTTAGGTGCTGGAAGTTGCGTTGGCAAAGGAGGTGGAGGGTGCGGAGATGGAGAGAGGGCGAGACACAATGGTACAGGCACAACAACGGGCTGGGGGTAGAGACAACTGAAGACACATGAGGGTGAGGAGAATCGAGTTGGGGGATGATGTGTAAGGTGCAGATGTGTTCGAGGAGAAGAAGAAGATGGGGGAAGGGGATGAGGTTATAGAGGATTCGTGTGGGGGACAGAAGGCGGATATGGAAGACGAGGCATAGTGCATAGCATTCTAGGATTTGGAAGGCTTTATAGAATCTGGGAGGGGCAGAAATCCAAATGACACTGTCACAACAAGGGATGGGGCGGATCAAGGATTTGTGGGTGTGAAGGATGGTGGAAGGATGCAGTCCCCATGTCCAGCTGGACAGGAGTTTCTGGGGGCAGAATCTATTGTAGGCTTTGGGATGGATTGTAAGGAGATGGGGAGCCCAGGTGAGGTGACAGTCGAGGGTCAGGCCAAGGTATTTCAGGGTAAGAGTGAGGTGTATAGGACGACCATAAATGGTGGAGGATTGCCCGGGTCTTGGAAGGGTTGATGCAAAGGAGCTACTGGTTGCACAAGGTGGTGATCTGGTCGATGTGTGTCTGAAGGGTACGTTGGACCATTGAAGGGTAGGATAAAGTGTCAGGAAGGCTGTGTCATAAGCAAATTGGAGGAAGTGAAGGTGGGGGAGGCTTGGGCATATCGACAGTATACAGGAGATAGAGGAGAGGGGAAAGGATTGGAGCCTTGGGGCACGCTGATAGTGGGATAGGAGGGACGATGGGAAAGGAAGGGAGCAATAGGATGGACGAAATTGATGGGGAGAGCATAGGTCTGGAGTTTGATGAGGAGCCCGGGATGCCAGACATGGTTGCAGGCATTCTGGAGGTCGAGGGAAACAAAGATAGTGGAGCAACAGGAGTTAAGTTGAAGGGAAAGAAGACTGGTAAGGTTAAGGAGCTGGTCGCCGGCTCAGAAGGAGGGCTGGAAGCCACACTGGATAAGGGAAAGAAGGTGGTGCTGGTTAAGGTGGTGATGAATATGATGGGAGAGAATGGACTCAAAGACATTACTGAACATGGAGGTAAGGCAGATGGGACAACAGGAAGAGGTGTCAGAGGGGTTTTTTTGGATTTAGGAAACAGCAGGACTAGGGACATCTTCCATATATCATTGTAAAAGCCAGTGGAGAGGAGGACGTTGTATAGGGTAGCAAGGGCTGCCAGGAAGGACAGAGGTGGCAGTAGGTGATACTGTCATGACCAGGGGTGCTGTTGCGTTTGGAGCAGAGGACGAGTGTGATGCCGTGTGCAGTGATGAGAGTGTTTATGTCTGAGGGGGATAACTGATCCAAGTACTGGAAACTAGGGGCAAGCAGCAGGACAGAGGTATCAGTGCGATCAAGGATGGTGGGGAAGAGGGAGTAATCAAAATGGGGATTGTCAGGGATGGAGAGGACCTCAGAGAGGTGGGAAGCAAAATGGTTAGCCTTACTGAGGTTGTCAGGGAAGGGGCAGTTGTCATCGAGAAGGGGGTAATGTGGGGCAGGATGGCTACCAGTAAGGCAGTGGAAGGCTGACCAGTACTTGGAGGAGTTAACAGGGAGGACAGAGTTGAGAGGTGTAATGTCTGGCGTCAGCTGTGGCGATTCTTTGCTGTGAGGACGTTCTGGATGTGTCATTGTAATTGCCAGTGGTGGAGGAGTGAATCCCAACCACAGGTGCAGAGGAAGGAGCGGTAGAGCCTGCAAGATTCAGGAGAAGAAGGACAGCCTGTGGAGAAAGTGTAGGGTAGTGAGGGTGCATGAGTTTGGTAGGAATGTGGGCCTCCGCAGCATCAGTGATGGTCTTCTGGGGGAAGGAAGAGGCATGGATGACATCAGCAGGATGGAGAAAGGTAAGGAGGGGGCTTTTGACCTGTAAGGCAATCGATTTACAGTAGGCATCCCAGTTGGTGTGGTGGTAGTTATGCATGGACTTCAGAGGGTCAGCAGGGTGGGTGGCAGGAGGGGTCCATGCAAGGAGCAGATGGTGAGCAGGATGGGGAGATGGTCACTACCAAGGAAATCGAGTACATCCATGGCAATATGACGAAGGCGGTTGGGGGAAGCGAGGATGACATCCAGGATGGAGTTACTTTCAGGACAAGTGTGCTGTGGGAGAGGAACAAGGTCACCGTGGAGGGTGGCAAGGAACTGATTCGACTGCTGGAGAGTGGCAGGGTCATGGCTGTGGCTGTTGAGGTCAGTGGCAATCAAATAGGTGGAGATGGCACAGTCAACAAGGAAAATGAAGTCATAGGGAAGAGTAGCTGTGGGATGGATATAGATAGTGGCAAAGATGACGAGGGAGGGGAAAAAAGGTGATGAGGAGGAGGTGTTCAGTTCGGTCACTGAGTAGGGGCTGTGGCCAGACAGGGAGATGCTTGAGGTGGTCAATAGCAACCTCACCTCATACGGGGGGAAGGGGGTTGCCAGTGCAGTGAAGGAGATAGGGAGAGGTGCAGACAACATGGTGAAGTTGGAGGAAAGTTTCATTAAGGATGAAGGAGTTGACCTGGTGCTGGGACAGAGTATGCAGGAAGAGGTATTTGTTGTCAGGGAGGGAGCGAATGTTTAGGTATAGGGGACAATGCTGTTGATCCATCAGGAGGTGGGAGTGGGGGAAGAGAGTGGGGGGAGGAGAGAGGGGCTTAAACGAGGGTGTAAGTGGGTGAAGGTAAAGTGAACCTGGTTGTGAGAGTAGTTGGTGTAGGTATTCAAATGGAAGACAGAGTAGTCAGCAAGGAAAGTCTGTTGGAGGTTGTGGGTGTGTTGGAAGGGGTGGATATTCTGCAGGACAATTTCCAGGAACCAGATGATGTCTTCAGCCATAGCGGGATGGTGGAGGGAATTGTTGGGGTGGATGGGCTGGTTGATGTGAACAGGGACAGTGAGCTCAGGGTTGGTGGGAGGGGGTTTGGTTTTGCATTTGGAGGAGTAGGTGGGGTGGGGTTCATTGCAGGTGTTGCAGGAAGGAGGAAAGGCAAGGTAAGGACATTGTTTGATGAAGTAGAAGGCTTTAAAATGGGGGCAGGTGGGGGGGGGGGTCTTGCAGTTTTGGGTGAGGTGGCCGTTGTAGAGGAGACAGCGTTGGCAGTGGTAGGATTGAGGAGGGGAATGGTATGGGTCAACGAGGTGGCAGCAATTGAAAATCAGTGAGGACGTGATCTATGGAGAAGCCAACTTAGCAAAGACATGCAACAGGAAGATAGGGCCGAAGTTGTAAATATGGTGGGCCAAGCAGATTTCCAGGATGGAGTGGGCATTCTAGTCCGCCACCACCTCCGCCTCCATGACGACAGGGCTGAGTTTTGTGATAATGGTGGTGATTATTGGAGGACTATGAGGAGTTAGGGTTTATGAGGAGAGGAGGAGGTAAGAAAAGAGGTGACAGATGCATGTGGGCTGAAGATGATGTGGGGAAGTCTCTGGAGAAGATCAGTGTGGAAAGAAGGAGAGGGGTATTTGATGAGGACAGAGTCTCTACAGGGGATAAGTTCAGTAATGGGGCACCGGGGATGTACTTACGGATTTCAAGGGTGTGGGTGTGGGCATCTAGGAATTTAGGATTGGCGTTGGCAAGGATGAAGGCATACAGGGCAGAGGCTGGGGAGGTGGGAAGACAGGAGGTGTCCTTAGGGGGATGAGAAGGAAGAGGGCTGGGTATTGGTTTTTTGGAAGAGGGTGTGGAGGCGAGGTCACCACTTGGGTACTTGGGAGGTTTTTTGGTAGGTGTGGCCTGGGAGGAGAGGTGAGGGACTGGTTGGACTGGGAGGTGGTGGGAGACAGGCCCATCTTGTGAGGTGGCAGCTCTATGAATGGAGATTGGGCGCTCTGTGGCGACTGTTGTGTGGTGGGCGGTGACTCTAGCGGGGGAAGCAGGGGCAGTTGTAGCAGGGTGAGCAGGGAGCAGGGGAATGTCTTCCCGGCGGGTGATATTGGTGGGAGGGAGGGCAGGAGCAAGTGCAGGGGCAGGAGCAGGGGCAGGGGTAGGAGCAGGGCAATATACAGGTGGGGATAGAGGGATGTGGAGGAGATAGAAGGGGAGGAGACTGTGAGGAGGGAAGGTGGAGTAGATAGAAAAAGCCCAGAGGAGTTCACGAGGTAATGGTGAGTGCAGGTGAAGGGGAGGTGGTAGATGGGTTGTCCATGGTAGGAATGTGGTATCCACTACGACATGAGCCTTCAAAGTGAGGAAAAACTAATACGGTGGTTGGCAGCGGCGAGCACCGGGCGGCGGTGGGCGGCAGACAGAAAGCAGCAGTAGACGGCTGTGGCAGGGGGTGTCAGAGGGCACTTCCAAAAACTCCTGAGAGTAGCCCAGGCAGCAGAATCTTCCGATATGGAAGTTGTGGGACTCCAACCCACAGGATCGGTTCCAATGTTTTATGTTTTTTATGTTATATTTTCTAACTTGTTCCACACCCATGAGACTAAACTGATTTTTGGGTCTATGGAACGAAAACTGTGTCTAATCTAATCTAACGTACAGTATATCATCACTATCATATAACTTATATGATTTGAGCAGCACACACCAGGAAAGTTCCGAGAAGGCACAAATATTGTTTATTCCTTATTTAAGTGTGCTGTTAGGAGTGGCATCTTGTGGCATGGATGGAAACTGTCAGCCACTGCAGCACCCTGGCCACCCGACTGCAGCCCCAGTTGCTGACTCTCCAACTGCAGTGCCAGTCCAGCAGAAAGAACATTTTCTGCATGACTTTTCCCCAGATTTCTCTTCACATCACTTAAACATTTACTCTATACCAAAAAATATGTTCTTATCAGCTTAATATCTTATATGTCCTACATTCCACGCCATTTAGGAACTCAGGGATCAGGATCATACTCTTAAGTAATGCGTTCATAATGAGCCAGATCTCGGACAGCCCGCTCCACTTCTAGGAGTGATCAAAGCGTTTATTTTTAGCTACGATATCATCCTCAATGAAGGATGAAGTCTCAGAAATAAACTAATATGGTTCCAATCATCCGGTTTTGATCAATGTTTTCGGCACTCGGCTGTATGGAGTATACTGGAACTGGAAAGCCCCTCCCATTTTTTCCTAATTGGGATCCCCCATTTGGCCCACTACCAGCTTGTCTGATAATTTGTTGAAAATAATGCCAACTCTTAATGGGCCAGATCTCTAACAGCCCGCTCCACTCCAAGGGGTGGGAAAAAAAAAAGAAACCAGAGTGATAACTCGCTCTGGCCTTCCAGTATTGGTAACTCATACCAGCATGAAGGCCTTATGCCACCGTTTTTCTACAATGATGGGTACTTTAGTTCATCATAGTTCAAACAGTTTCCACGAAATAATTGTCAATTACATTCACAAGCCGTCCTCGTGAATCAGTCTGTCTATTGGTAAAAACCATATCAAAATCCCTGCAACAGCCCTAACCTACAGAGAGAAATCATAGAGGGAGACTTTAATCCTAAGGGCCCAGGTTCGATACCCGGCTGGGTCGGAGATTTTCTCCATTCAGGGACTGGGTGTTGTGTTGTCCTAATCATCATCTTTTCATCCCCATCGACGCGCAAGTCGCAGAAGTGGCGTCAAATCGAAAGACTTGCACCCGGCGAATGGTCTACCCGATGGGAGGCCCTAGTCACACAACATTTACATTTATTTTATAGATTGAGGTGACAAAAGTCATGGGATAGCGATACACACATGTGCTGATAGTGGTAGTATTGCGTACATAAGATACAGAAGGTTAGTGCACTGGTTGAGCTGTGACTTATACTCAGGCGATTCATGTGAAATCATTTCCGACGGGATTACGGCCGCACGACGGGAAATAACGCCCTTTGAGCGCGGAATGGGGGCATTTGGAGCTAGAAGCATGGGACATTCCATTTCGGAAATCGTTAGGGAATTCAATATTCCGAGATCCACAGTTTCAAGAGTGTGATGAAAATATTAGATATTATCTCTCACCAAGGACAACGCAATGGCTGACAGCATTCACTTAACGACCGAGATCAGCAACGTTTGCTTAGAGGTGTCAGTGCTAACAGACAAGCAACACTGCGTGGAATAACCGCACAAGTCAATGTGGGATGTACGATGATCATATCCATTAGGACCCTGCTGCGAAATTTGGTATTAATGGGCTATGGCAGAAGACGACCAACAGGAGTGCTTTTTTTAACAGCACGGAAATTTCTGCAGCGCCTCTCCTGGGGTTGTGTCCAAATCAGTTGGACTCTAGACGACTGGAAAATCTTGGCCTAGTCAGATGAGTCCCGATTTCAGTTGATAATAGATAATGGTAGGGCTCGAGTGTGGCGAAGACCACACAAAGCTGTGGATCCAAGTTGTCAACAAGGCACTGTGCGAGTGCTCCATAATAGCTCCATAAAGGTGTGGACTGTGTTTGCATGGAATGGATTGGGTTCTCTGGACCGGCCGGATCGATCATTGACTGAAAATCGTTATGTTCGGGTAGTCGGAGACCATTTGCAGCGACTTATGAACCTCATGTCCCGAAACAACGATGGAATTTTTATGGATTACAATGCACCATATCACCGGGCCACAATTGTTCGTGGCTGGTTTGAAGAATATTCTGGACAGTTCGAGAGGATGATTTGGCCACTCAGATCCCCCGACATGTATCCCATCGAGCGTTTTTGGGACATAATCGAGAGGTGAGTACAGGCACTAAATCCTGCACCGGCATCACTTCCGCAGTTATGGGCGGCTATGGAATCAACATGGCTCAATATTTCTGCAGGGGACTTCTAACACTTGGTGAACCCATGCCACATCGAACTGCTGCAGTACGCTGGGCAAAAGAAGGTCCGACAGATTAGATTAGATTAGATTAGATTAGATTAATACTAGTTCCATGGATCATGAATACGATATTTCGTAATGATGTGGAACGAGTCAAATTTTCCAATACATGACATAATTAAGTTAATTTAACAACATACTTAAGTTAATATAACAACTTTTTCATTTTTTGTGTTTTATTTTTATTTTTTATTTTTTTTATTTTTTTTTTATTTTTTTAAAATTTATATCTAAAAATTCCTCTATGGAGTAGAAGGAGTTATCATTCAGAAATTCTTTTAATTTCTTCTTAAATACTTGTTGGTTATCTGTCAGACTTTTGATACTATTTGGTAAGTGACCAAAGACTTTAGTGCCAGTATAATTCACCCCTTTCTGTGCCAAAGTTAGATTTAATCTTGGATAGTGAAGATCATCCTTTCTCCTAGTATTGTAGTTATGCACACTGCTATTACTTTTGAATTGGGTTTGGTTGTTAATAACAAATTTCATAAGAGAGTATATATACTGAGAAGCTACTGTGAATATCCCTAGATCCTTAAATAAATGTCTGCAGGATGATCTTGGGTGGACTCCAGCTATTATTCTGATTACATGCTTTCTTGCAATAAATACTTTATTCCTCAGTGATGAATTACTCCTAAATATGATGCCATATGAAAGCAACGAGTGAAAATAGGCGTAGTAAGCTAATTTACTGAGATGTTTATCACCAAAATTTGCAATGACCCTTATTGCATAAGTAGCTGAACTCAAACGTTTCAGCAGATCATCAATGTGTTTCTTCCAATTTAATCTCTCATCAATGGACACACCTAAAAATTTGGAATATTCTACCTTAGCTATATGCTTCTGATTAAGGTCTATATTTATTAATGGCGTCATACCATTCACTGTACGGAACTGTATGTACTGTGTCTTATCAAAATTCAGTGAGAGTCCGTTTACAATGAACCACTTAGTAATTTTCTGAAAGACAGTATTGACAATTTCATCAGTTAATTCTTGTTTGTCAGGTGTGATTACTATACTTGTATCATCAGCAAAGAGAACTAACTGACACTATACTGGGAGGTATCTGATGATTTTTGTCACCTCAGTGTATGTGTATAGGTAGATAGAAGAAGACAGAGGGATAAACAACACTCCCTTGCATCAGAGTTGGTCTCTGCAGCAGATATGGCGCCTGGACTGATGAATAAATGTACAGAGAGAAGTTTCGCAACAGGCATAACACCGACTGCAAATAGTATTTATCCGTGGGTAGAAACTTACAGGGCACTGAGTCGTACAAGTAGTAGCAAGCTGTCCTAGGTTCTGGATGAATAACAGTTCAGAGTAGAGTTGCAGAAGATTGTGGTGCATTGCATGAGAGAGAATTCATCATGAAGCGTCTGTCAACTTGCCCCTGAAGTGTACATCTCGAAGAATACTGCGTGGAGAACACTGGTGAAGCAACAGTTACACGCCTGTCACAAACAACCCGTGCACGCAGTGACATCACGTGGCTTTCAATCCAGTATTCAGTTCTACCAATTGCGCGCCCTGCAGTTCTGTTAAATGTTGCAGTTGCGCCGACTGTTTGACGTGGATCCCGTCTTGCCTGTTGTGCAATGTAGCGGTCATCTACGGCTGTAGTTGGCAGTGGTCGACCATCTCCTCCTCTAACAGCAGTGCCTGTAATTCCGTACGCTCCCCACGCAAGTGAAACAATACTGTCAGCAGTACCAAACTCAAGGGCTACCACAGTCACACTTGGTAGTTCGTTCAGTTTCCAGGTGCTTATTGGGAAACCATCCAAACATTGTCTCTGGGCAGTATTGTAAAACGACCACAGCGCACCGCAACAGCTCGATGATACACACACGCTGTCTTTTCCCGTCCCTTCAACTGTCTGCCCCATTTGGCGCTGTCGCCACGCTGACCTGACGCCACGTGACATCTGACTTTCTGTGGACGATTGGGAAACCACCAGCAACATGCTCCCGATCTTTCATTCATTTCCACAGAGCAGTGAATGTGTTATATTACTTCATCTATCTCGTCCTTATGTTTGGAAGAGCAGTGTAGTTGCAAGGACGGATTTTACGTCGAAATGTTATTTGAATTCTTTGGAACAGGCGCTCGTCAGCTTGAACAGCTGTTGAGTGATTAAGCTGATACTGAAAAGTATAAGTTGTTCCAGTCTAGAATCGTCTACCATCTACATAGTTTTGACCATAAGGATTTAGGACACACGCACATAATGCTCAGTAGAACAGCCTCTGTATCGGCACACTATAACATGTAGGACAGCATGATTTTTATTCTGCACCTTCACTCACTGATCCACAAGGACTTTCACGTCATTGCACCCAAGATTTCAGAACATCGTCACAATGACTTCACCTTTAGTTAGCTGGATCTTCGTCTTATATCAAAAATGAACGTTTCAAACTGCAGCGAAATGTGCGCTGTTTTGAAACTCCCTGGGAGCTCAAAACCACGTACCCGATTGATACTCGGATCCGGAGCCTTTCCTTTCCGGGATGACGCTATTACATTTCGAAGTCAAGAACCCGTGTTTCATCGCCTGTCCGATGATCGATAAAAAACTGTCATGATGAGCCACGTAACACGCAAGCAATTCCGTACAGATGGTCCTTTGTTGTTCTTTATGGACTTGTGTTGGGCGGCGAAGAACCAGCGGGAACACACCTTTGCGTACCCCGACTGGTGGACGAGTGTTTCAGCGCTACCAACATAGATGTCCAGTTGTGCAGCGAGGTGTTTGATTGTGATCTGTCGATCACCTCGAATGAGAGTGTCCACACGTTCCAACATTGCAGGTATGCGGGAGATCGGACGCGCTTGCCTGACCCTGTCGCAATGATGACAGACGCCTCGTCCAACGATTCACCGTGCTTTTGTTTACTGCCAGGTCTCTGTAGACATTCTGCAAGCGCCTTCGAATATCTGCGACGCTCTGGTTTTTCCACCACATGAAATTCAGTGACAGCTATCTGCTCGGAACGCATTCCCATTGCAGGAGCCATTTTGAATGCTATATATAACACTGCCACCTGCGGTAACTTCCTGAGACTATAGGGGCTGAAGCAGGAAAACTCCACGATGTCCCAAAGTTGCCACGCGATGTTTACCGGTAATAGCAAACTACAGATAACAGAGACTTGCGCGGTGTAGAGCCAAACTTGGACACTGTGCGGCATTCTATCATGTTCATCGATGAATCTCGCTTTCCTGTGTGGCGGTCAAATTGATGTCACCGTTTTCTTAGGTGACCTGGATAAAGATGGCAGAAATCAGCGATTATCGAGACTCATACTCCTCCAGCTCCTCGAATCATGGTGTCGACAGCTGTTGCATATGAGAACTGAAGTGCTCTAGTTATTGGTGAAGGAAGGCTGAATCGTAAACGCTGTTGTCCAATCCTTCACGACCAGGGTACCAAATGACATTTCCAGAAAGATAATGGCGTTTAAAGGTGTGGATGAAAGAACGCCAGAAATCACCAACTGGAATAGGGAAATTAACGAATACATCTTCAGGACCACACACATGGGTTAGCAGCGCTGCAAAACGTAACACCGAACGATAAGTTCACATTACGAAACTTGTGTTACAAAAGTTGATTTTAACGTACAGAACAAGAGAAAGACACGACAAAGTGTAACAAAGGAGCATATTATATTCACCACATATAAAAGAAAACATGTATTACAGGCCACTGATGATGCTTCCCAAATAAAAGAAGCGAAACGTTTATGGCACCAAACAATCTGCCTTCAATTAGCTGCATACACGGTACATACCTTCAGCAGTAGAATTAATTTGGAGGCAAGTTAAGGGCTTTGTCGCGAGAAAGGACAAGACATTTAAGCTTCCAAGCGTGCTGAAACTAATGCACGATGCTTTGTGACACGTCAGTGCCGAACCGTGCCGAATGCAGAACAGCAAGTCATAAAAGACGAGGAGGAAATGTGGATTTTTTGGTGGCTTGGGATTCGTTATCACGTAGCACTGCTGAAATGTATTCTTTGGAGTCCGATATGGGAGCAGTTCATAGATTACCAAACGACTGACTGTAATACCTTCAGTGGCTTCAATATTTGACTACATGGCGAAATCCCAGCAGTGCACTTTTACGCCGCACATAACTCAAGCAGAAAAATTACCATTGTTAAAGTCAGGAATTTTCATCAATTTTGTTTTTCATTATAGTACTATGTTAGCTAACATCGAGGGCATCTTATCTTTTTCGTCTGAGTTTTACCATTATTTCCTACTGTTTAAAGATTAAATGACGTTCGAGGCTACATAGGTCCCTACTCGTCTCTTTTTATATCTTTAGAACTGTTGACGTCACTGCAGGTTAGTTGGATCACTTGCCTGGCCAGTGCTGTCCAAGTTAAATGCAACAGTAAAGCTGTTGCCCCGTATTATTGCCGAGCCGATGGGCGCGTAACGTACACAAATGGCTCTGAGCACTATGGGACTTACCATCTGAGGTCATCAGTCCCCCAGAACTTAGAACTACTTAAACCTAACTAACCGAAGGACATCACACACATCCATGCCCGAGGCACGATTCGAACCTGCGACCGTAGCAGTCGCACGGCTCTGGACTGAAGCGCCTAGAACCGCTCGGCAACCGCTGCCGACGCGCGTAACGTACAGCTTAAAATGTTTTCTTATCAGAGACCGGATTATATGCATTTGCATGTTGCATATGCATTTGCATATTTGGCTCCTTTTCACCGGTTATTGCATTTTTTAATCAGAAACTATAGTTCAATTCATTTATCTTGGCGGTTCGCGCATGCCCGCCCAGACGCGGGTGATTGCTGCGTTGCCAGTTGTACGCGCCAAGGGAAGAAGACGTTTAGGGGGGAGCGCGCAGTTTATCAAGTAAAGCCACCATGGCCGCATTAAACCTTTCGCTGCTACAGAGACGTGCTCCCCGCATTCCGCGATGTGCGCGATTTTGTCATCATTGCACTGCTCGCCTGTGCAGACACATGCTGTTTCGACTGCTTTGACACACTTTATCATTCGATTTCACAAAAACTATTTGGCCCAAAAATTTGATTTTTACACATCTTCTTGACTGATATCCCCATTAATGACTTAATTTTGTTCCGAAGTTCAACGCAGTTATTGTGCAGCATTATATGTAGTAAACCATTGCACGAAATTTTGAAGAGTTTGCAGAGGTAAAAGTCCATAGCGTATACTTTCCGTATTGTCGATTTTAGTTGTCACTAGAGATTTCAAAAAAGTACATTCAAACGAATAAAATTCATGAAGTAAGGCGCTTCGATATCACCCAAAATACCGACAAACGCTGTTGGTGTGACTATGAATTATTCACGTTTCGTCGAAGTACAATAGGAAATAAACAATCACCGTTGTTCTTTATTGCGAAAAAGCGGTTTGTGAGAATGATACAAACACCTTTTCTTGCTATCGCCTGAATTAGGACGCTTATTGCTTGTTTGGTTTAATTAATTAATGGAATATGAAGCAATTGGTATAAAGAATGCTTTTTCCAAACTTTCTATTAAAGAAAGTCTGCTATCAAGACACTGCTTTTGCTCAGTTACTTTATTTATGACTGAAGGTTTCTAAAACTGAAGGCACTCGTCCGTGCTCTGCACTGCAATCCAGCTTTGGCAACGTCGTTCTCTGTTCATTGGCTGACTGTGTTTTGTGACGTCAGATGCGCAGAACGAACCTAAACTCGGCCGCCGCCATAAATGACGCGCACTTTAGTGTCGGAGCATATTTTCGCTCTATGTTTACAATATTTTAAAAATGTAAACGGGCGGCCTCTGCCTCGATCTGGGTTTGATGTTTCACAGACTGACCGCGACCTAGGACTGCGTGCAGTCGCTAACCGAGAGGCCGCTGCCTAGCGAAATCATTACAGAAGAGGCAGACAGAGGCAATGCTCCTTCGCCCACGCCACCGATTAATCCCGTCATACCGTACGCGTCGGTAACAATTTAATTAAACTACACAAGCTTTTACTCGCACCTCCACTGCTTCAGTTTAGCTTTCTATTTACTTGTACACAGTTGAACATGTTTACGACGTGTAGTGTGTAACGTGTTGTGCGCCATGCCGCCCGAAAAAAGAAACTGTTTCGTGGATGGCTGACCACCCTGGAACATTTACATATGACGGAATTGTTGTAAATTGTCGAGTTTTCAAGAAAAAAGTTTCGTGCAAAAAAATAGTTTCAAATAGACCAGCAAGTCAAGACAAGTCTTCATATCGCAGGAATACGGAAGAAAAGACCACGACAACAACTTCTGACAAAGGCAAGTTGCAGTAGCAGGGATTTCTCCAAAGTTAACCAAAAAAAGTCGGTTTAACATGGGTCTATGTGAAGCATTCATTGCTAGCAATATTCCTCTTCACAAACCTAGAAACCCTAACCCCAAAGGCTTCCTGCGCAAATATTGCTTAAATCAAAATATACCAGATGAATCAACATTGTGTAAAAATTTCATATCGACAATTTACGTAATTGTTCTGGAAGAAATATGCAGTGAACTCAACAGTATTATCTGGATTTCACCTGACGAAACTACATACAATTGTGCCCATTACATTGCAAATTTAACTGTTGGTGCTTTAAAACAAGAGCCTTCTTCTTTCATCATTCTACGTTCGCCAGATTTGTCAGTGAGAGCTGGCCGCGTGGCCGAGCGATTCTAGGCGCTACAGTCTGGAACCGCGCGACCGCTACGGTCGCACGTTCGAATCCTGCCTCGGGCATGGATGTGTGTGATGTCCTTGGGTTAGTTAGGTTTAAGTAGTTCTAAGTTCTAGGGGACTGATGACCTTAGAAGTTAAGTCCCATAGTGCTCAGAGCCATTTGAACCATTTTTGTCAGTGAGAGTATTAGAAAAATATTTCCAGAATCTTCTGCAGATGAAAGGGTGTTTGTATTTATTTCAGATGCTGCTCCCTATATGATCAAAGCAGGAAAAGCCCTCCGAGTATTTTATCCCAATTTTATTCATGTGACGTGCTTTGCTCATGGAGTACATCGTCTTGCTGCAGAAGTACGTTCCACCTTTGTGAAACCGATTGCATCCACAAACAGAGTGTTTCTAAAGACTCCTGCTCGCATCAAGACCTACAAAGAGAAACTACCAAATGTGCTTTTACCTCCCGAACCAGTGGTAGACGCTGGGGTACTTGGGTTGAAGCTGTGTTGTTTTACAATGAACATTTCGAGCTCGTTAGAGGGGTAGTAAACGACTTCGATATTGTAGAGGCTTTAGCAGTTTGCCACTGCAAGGAATCTCTTAAAGATTCCGGTATTAAAAAAAGGCACTGTTGTGATTAACACTCACTTTTCCCATATACTTGCAAGTATTAAAAAGCTTGAAACTCAAGATTTGGCGTAGAATAAATCTATTCAGTTAATGAATACAATTATTCTAGTGAACTCGTCATTGCCGGAGGTCTTCCCAAGAAAATTTAAAGAAAAGTTTGAAAACATTTTAAACAATAACCCAGGCTTTGAATCCTTGTGCCACATTGATAGTTTTCTTAATGGGTTGGGTGAACTTTTACCAGAAACAATAAGTGCCAACATAACACCCAAATTCAAATACTGTCCAGTTACCTCAGTTCAGCTTATAAAAATGTTTTGAATGATGGAAGACAATCTTACTACCGAATATTTAGAACAGTACTTGGTCGTTTATGTTCACAATATGAGAAAAATGTAAAATAAATTGTAAATGATGTTGTGGTACAATAGTATTAATTAAAAGTTAATGCTGTTCAAAAAAATTCATGACTGTATATCGTTTTTTGAAAAAAATATTTCGGAGCTTTTGAACGTGTTCCTCTGGGTGCGATATATCTCTAAGTTGATCTAGTACATATCGACTGTTTCGCTGTGACTCACTCGCATCGCATCCACTTGTCACTGGCAATAATAGCAAAGAAGGATCAATTAATGAAACACAGTATGCGTCCCCATTTTGAAAATTGTTAGAAAATAATCCCAGCAAGGCCCCCTTCTTTACCTCTACCAGAAAGTATTCAGAAAATGATATCAGCGTTCTAAATGTACCGATTTTTCGCGCTGCCGGCGGACTTCCTTGTGATTGATATGCATGCAGTAACTACCATGTTTTTTTATTATTTCATCTTGCATATTTCGACACTTCTCATACATTCTGAAGCATTTTTCATGCATAAGGTTTTATGATGCATATAATCCGGTCTCTAGTCATCAACGTACTTGATTGTACTCGAGACGGCTTGGCTTCCACTTCAAGTGAAACGAAATCCAAGGAGGTTCCAGCGAACGCGGAAGAATACATAGTGTAATGTTTACACGAGGCTTGTTCTTATGATGAACGGAGTTTAGTCACCACGTCGACCAACAATGCTACTAACCACCGGTAAATCTAGTAACAGTAAAACGTCCGATTGCTAAGGTGGACAGCTACAGTATATCGTGGAGGTTCGAGTGTTTGAGATCAAGACATTCTTGTTTGCGTTAAACCTACATGCAGAATCACAAGCGCATAAACGGAAGACGTTTGTGAATTCATGAGACGCTTCTTCGTGAAAGAAATACACGAAATAGCCACAAGATCGCTGATTACACGGCTAGTGACGCAAACGACGCTCGCTTGGCGCAGATTCTCTGCGATGTGCTTTTGTTTTCATTGTGCTGCGCTTCCCGCCTTTGGCGTCATTTCCTTTCTGAATTTCAAAGCTCAGCGCGTCAATTGTTTGAGCTGTATATTTTGCCTGCAGATCTCCGGCAGCGATAGCCTCGTGAAGTGTTAAGCGCTGACTTTGCAGTCTCACGCGACATGGCTGTTGCACGTGCTTACGTCGCTTGCTGTAAAACCTCCGGGTTCGCAACCTTGACATGTCGTGTTCTCCGCCCGATCTCTTCTTTTTACTCTCTTTGTCAATTAGGTTAACATTTTATTTATTAATATTACGCATCAGAATCAACTTGTTCGAAGATAGGGCAAAATTATCAACGTTAATCCTTGGTAACACGATAGTGTTCTAGTATGAAGGAATTCTTCGTCAGATGTAATGCGAATAACTTAGAAATGTACAATTGCAGCTATTTAACTCTAGTCTGCTTGACAAGGATATTATGAACTACAGTTCGTTATGATGTGGAACAACAAATCAACACATTTGATAAGTATTGCACACGATGTTACAGCAAAGTGTTGGCAACCTTCATTCAAGGAATTAACGATTATACCGAGCGCGGCGACGCAGTGGCAATACACGTGCCGCGCATTAGGCAGTTAGGCAGGACAGCCAAGAACGCAGCAAAGGGGGGGGGGGGAGGGAGGAAGTTGTCTGGACATCCCGCCTCCACCCCACTGTCACCTAAATGAAGTTACTCACGACCTAGTAGCCGAGTACTGTAATCCATTACACGATGAAAAAGAGATACGCACTGTCGATAGTCAACAAGGCCTCAACAGACTTATGTTGGTCTTGCTTGAGTTCAGTTGTTGGTTTGTTAATCAGTTCAGTTCTTCCTTGCAGCTGAATTTAAGATAAGTGTTACCGTTTATCGTTTTGTATTGTTTGCTGTTATGATACTTTCCAATTATGGATTAGTTTGTATCAAGAAAGAAGAGGAAAACCTATTCTGATTCGTCCACTTACACTACGATGGGCTAAAAATATGTACGCACTACTATAATACCCTGATTACCTATCTACATCTGATTAATGTTACGACTGGAGTCACTATTTGGAGACGGGTAAAACTTATACGTTGTAATAATTCAGTATGTCACAAAGAAGTGGAGCAGTACACAATATTACAAATAACATATTGAAATCAGTGCATAAAAATACATTTAGATATGCCTCTGTCGCCCAAATATAGCGTATGATCAACAAAAATAACGCTCAGACATCGATGGTTACATTTCTTTAAAAGAATTGCTCAAAATTCTATTATTGGTAGCTCAAGTGGCAAAATATCGTCCAATCTGGTCATCCGAACGATACTCAATTATGAAAACCAGTCGAGAGCAGAAGGGGTATGTGACATAACAAATTTAATACTTGTTTGTTTGTAAAATATATTTTCAGCGGGCTTGTTGAATTCGTCCGAGAAAACTGTGCCCTGAACCCCCTCCACCCCTTCGTCCAAAATTTACACTATGTGATCAAAAATATCCGGATGCCCCCAAATACGTTTTTCATATTATGTGCGTTCTGCTGCCACCTACTGCCAAGTACTCCATATCACTCCCCCCCCCCCCCCCCCCTTTCGTCCAAAATCTACACTATGTGATCAAAAGTATCCGGTTGCCCACAAATACGTTTTTCATATTATGCGGATTGTGCTGTCACCTACTGCCAGGTACTCCATATCACCGACTTCAGTGGTTATAAGAGATCGTTAGAGAGCAGAATGGGGCGTTCTGCGGAACTCACGGACTTCGAACATCGTCAAGTGATTGAGTGTCGCCGGGCGGGGTGGCCGATCGGTTCCTGCCTCGGGCATGGATGTGTGTGATGTCCTTAGGTTAGTTAGGTTTAAGTAGTTCTAAGTTCTAGGGAACTGATGACCTTAGAATTTGAGTCCCATAGTGCTCAGAGCTATTTGTACCATTTGATTGGGTGTCACTTGTGTCATATGTGTGTACATGAGATTTCCATACTCCTAAACATCTCTACGTTCACTGTTCTGATGTGACAATCAAGTGGACAAGTGAAGGGAAACGTACAGCACAAAAGCGTACAGGCCAACCTCATCTGTTGACTGACAGAGACCGCCGACAGTTGAAGAGAGTTGTAATGTGTAATAGGCAGACATATATACAGACGATCACACAGGAATTCCAAATTGCATCAGGATCCACTGCAAGTACCATGGCAGTTAGGCGGGAGGCTCCTCATAAGCCACACATCACGCCGGTAAATGCCAAACGACTCCTCGCTTGTTGTAAGGAGCGTAAACATTGGGAAAACGTTTTGTGGAGTGACGAATAACGGTACACAATGTGGCGATCCGATGGCGGGGTGTGGGTATTGTGAATGCCCAGTGAACGTTATCTGCCAGTGTGTGTAGTGCCAACAGTAAAATTCGGAGGCAATGTTGTCATGGTGTGTACGTGTTTTTCATTGAGGGGGCTTGCGCCCCATGTTGTTCTGTGTGGCACTATCACAGCACAAACCTGAATTGATCTTTTAAGTATCTTCTTGCTTCCCACTGTTGAAGAGCAATTCGCGGATGGCGATTGCATCTTTCAACACGATCGAGCACCTGTTCATAATGTACGGCCTGCGACGGAGTGGTTACACTATAATAACATTCCTGTAATCGACTGGCCTGCATAGAGTCCTGACCTGAATCCTATAGAACACCTTCGGTATGTTTTTGGACCACCGACTTCATGCCGCGCCTCACCGACCGACATCGATACCTCTCCTCGGCGCACCACTCTGGGGCTGCCATTCCCCAAAGAAACCTTCCAGCAGCTGATTGAATGTATGCCTGCGAGAGTGGAAGCTGTCATTAAGGCTAAGGGTGGGCTGACACTCATGATTCGCATGCCAGAAGGAACTATACGAAGCAAAATTCATGCTTCTCATCTAGATTAAGGACTTTAATGCACCCTTCTTTAACGGCAATGTCTTTTGGAAGAGGGTTGAAACTGGACCCTCCATTAACTGGATCAAAAATCTGTGAGTACAAATCGATGTGGAGCTTACCAGATCCTCTTCCCTTCATACCGAAAAAATGGCTCAGTATGATGTCTCAGTAAAAGTTTGTACCACTTTGTAACTGACTCACCCCACGATATCATGTCATCCTTCCACCAAATTTCAATGATACTTTCCTCCGCAACAGCATTACTTGCTACAATAGAGGGTGCGACATCTCACATTGCAGAACTGCTTCTGATGGTGGGATACCAATATCTGTTGATGATTTCAGGGAGCTCCCATTCCAGCACTGCTCAGCAAGCACGGAGGGAGGTAGCTAGATCTCAAGACCCCCAATTTGTGTTATCAAAGAGGGATAGCAAGATTCCACCCCTGAAAGCAACAGCAAAGACAAACTAATCTAATGCAACTGCATGATGTTCCTGGCATTCATTAACAAGATGAGCTGTGAAGCTGCTTCTGCTTGGCCAGTGATGGTAGCCACATGGATTGAGACGAGATGACGCTGACACAGTTGTCGATGACCACATCAATGATGGGTTCAGTGATCCCACCCCGCTACTGCTAGGCGAGGGACAACGTGATGACGACGTAGACGTCGATAGCCTCGTCAGTAACGGGTCCGGAGGTGGTGTTGTCGCTCACAGCAGCCTGGTCCATGGAAGTGAAGCTGCAACAAGCCCACCTTGAAACACGTATGTTGTGTGGCGGCGATGGCGAGGCATTGCAGAGTCTCTGACCAGAGAGCCATTTATCGTGGCTAGTCTGCGCTTGACCGCGCGAGAGTTGCGAGCGGTACTCTGTCAGTAGTAGTCGTGCAGTACAGTTGCGAGCAGTAGTCAGTGGGCAGTCTGTCAGTAGCAGTAGGGCAGAGCAGTATGTCGGTAGTAGCAGCCCAGTGCAGTTGTGTGTGAGGAGTCGGCGGGCGTCGACATGGCACTCTGGTCAAGATTCAGGATGAGGTATATTATTTTTAAATGCGCTCAGCTAATAATGTAAATTAATTGTAACTAATTTGTGCAATAATCGCCCCAATAATAATTTTGGTTTTCAAAGCAATATTTTTAACAAAAGAACTATTTAATTGAACGAACGATTTCCTTCCATTTCCTTTAAAGAAAAGTTTCAGCAAAATTAAAAAAAAAAAAATATTACTTGCGATGCAGAGCCTCCAAGCCGTGGCCAACAATAAGAGCAGAAATTTGACATGCAGTTTCAATGAGGTAAGAAATTAATTATGATTTTTTGCACAGGGCCAAAGACCGATATTTTGGTTTAATTGAGTTTACATTGTCACTGAACTCTCATTAGCATTGAATTGTTTTTCATTATTTTCGTGACAGCTTACACCTTGAGTCAGATTGCGATTCTCATTTTTATTGTCATTAAATTTAATTGCTAGGGAGGTTACGCTTGGCTCCATTTCTATCAAATTTCTGTCTTTTAAATTTTCGGTGGGGAGGTTACAACCTCTGGGCACTTCTTGTAATGACAGCAATCCCAGGCCATCCACTAATTCTGAAACATACATATCACAGCAGTCTATAAGTACCACATGAAATTACACACGCACACACACACGCACACACACACACACACACACACACACTCACTCACACACACACACACACACGCACATCATTGGCAGATAACTGGGATGGTGTGGCTAACATATCAGCACATAGACTTACATTCCTCGGATTCTGTGAATAGTGATGGCGGATTATGAACGATCAATTCTGGAAAAATACACTATCCAAGTAGCAAAATAAAAATAGAGACACACAAATGTTTATAGAGATATGTTCCTCACCAGGAACTATTACATCCGTTTCCTGACACATTTGTTGCACTCGTCAGAAAGTTATCAGGGAAACGTTACAGTCAATAAGTATCGAAAAAACGTTAGACACATACATGAAATACACCACTGGCCATTAAAATAGCAACACCACGAAGATGACGCGCTACAAACGCCAAATTTAACCGACAGGAAGAAGCTGCTGTGATGTGCAAATGATTAACTTTTCAGAGCATTCACACAGGGTTGGCGCCGCTGGCGACACCTACAACGTGCTGACACGAGGAAAGTTTCCAACCGATTTCTCATACACAAACAACAGTTGACAGGCGTTGCCTGGTGAAACGTTGTTGTGATGCCTCGTGTAAGGAGGAGAAATGCGTACCATCACGTTTCCGACTTTGATAAAGGTCGGATAGTAGCCTATCGCGATTGCGGTTTATCGTATCCCCTCATTGCTGTGCTCGCGTTGGTCGAGATCCAATGACTGTTAGCAGAATATGGAATCGGTGGGTTCGGGAGGGTAATACGGAACGCCGTGCTGGATCCGAACGGCCTCGTATCACTAGCAGTCGAGATGACAGGCACCTTATCCGCATGGCTGTAACGGATCGTGCAGCCACGTCTCGATCCCTCAGTCAACAGATGGGGAGGTTTGCAAGACAACAACCATCTGCACTAACAGTTCGACTAAGTTTGCAGCAGCATGGACTATAAGCTCGGAGACCATGGCTGCGGTCCCTTGACGCTGCATCACAGACAGGAGCGCCTGCGATGGTGTACTCAACGACGAACATGGGTGCACGAATGGCATAACTTCATTTTTTCGGATGAATCCAAGTTCTGTTAACAACATCATGATGGTCGCATCCGTGTTTGGCGACATCGCGGTGAACGCACATTGGAAGCGTGCACTCGTCATCGCCATACTGGTGTATCACCTAGCGTTATGGTATGGGGTGCCATTGGTCACCTCTCGTTCGCATTGACGGCACTTTGAACAGTGGACGTTACATTTCAGATGTGTTACGACCTGTGGCTTTACCCTTCATTCGATCCCTGCAAAACCCTACATTTCAACAGGATAATGCACGACCTCATGTTGCAGGTCCTGTACGGGCATTTCTGGATACAGAAAATGTTCGAGTGCTGCCCTGGCCAGCACGCTCTTCAGATATCTCACCAACTGAAAACGTCTGGTCAATGGTGGCGGAGAAACTGGCTCGTCACAATACGCCAGTCACTACTCTTGATGAACTGTGGTATCGTGTTGAAGCTGTACACGCCATCCAAGCTCTGTTTGACTCAATGCCGAGGCGTATCAAGGCCGTTATTACAGCCACAGGTGGTTGTTATGGGTACTGATTTCTCAAGATCTATGCACCCAAATTGCTTGAAAATGTAATCACATGTCAGTTCTAGTATAACATATTTGTCCAATAAATACCCGTTTATCATCTGCATTTCTTCTTGGTGTAGCAATTTTAATGGCCAGTAGTGTAACTGCTACTTACAAGCAATATCCTCATCTTGCAGTAAATCCACGTATGATACATCATTGAGAAGGAGTGGTAGTGGATTCCCACCATCCTCGAAGTGGGACCAGTTACTAGCTCCATCACCATCACTGATCGTTTCATGACTGGTACTGATCAGACTGAAATGGGTAGGAGCTGTTCAGTGCTTGTTATACATAAGTGGTGTCCAGGATGCTCACACATCGGGTTTGCTGCTGGTACATGTGTACCAAGACAAATTATTTCATCATCAGGCAAGCAGACGCTTTCAGCATTGTGTTTCCATGGAAATCGCTGCTTGGTGCTTCTTCTGCACATGTGTCGTTGATCCTGGTGTAGCTGGGAGCTGCCACACTATCCCATGACTGTGTGGAAATCGACTATGATAAGAAAAAAAAAACAATATCACCCATTCTTCATCAACTGTTGGCGTATATGCGAGCTGAAATTACAAACCGCATTCCTACAGTGGAACCTGAGTGCAGTCACCTGCAGTGGAATCCGAGTGCACACACGTCTGCAAGGTAGAAGTATAAAATGACAACAGATGAGTTGGCAAGTTTCTTCTGACTCTTCACCAGGGCTGCTGCAGAGAAGGCCACACTCCACTGTTAAGAGCTGGCGCAAAAGACATGGAAAACGTGTGTTCATCAGTTCACGTAGTGGGCGATTGGCATTTTACCACATATGAGAGGCTCACAAGGGGGGCACTAGCCAGTCTCTGGCCATTCCATTATCATATAGACGAAGTCTCTGAAATTATTTCTCCTACACTTCATGAGGAGCACAGACAACGTATCTTAAATACCTACCTGAAGCCTGAAAGTCAAGAGGTGGTAAATATGAAGTGATTAAATAAAAGCATTTATTTTAAAAAAAGAAGGTATTTGTTGGTAAACCAATTCAGTAGTAGTTGTAGACTTTCTGATGGGCTCATGAACTCATGTTGTCCATATCTCTTCTTCTTCATATACAGAGGGTAGGATACTACGGTTTTTCGAGATTCTGAGATGTGACGTTCATTAGTGCTTACACAGCAGCTCACACACATAACAAACATCCCACGTAAATGACACAGTCCAACGAAAAAAAATGCAGTAGTGTTGTCATTTCTTCGCTGTCTATATGTATATCTGGGTCTAATGTGTTCCAATGGCGAGATGCTTGCTTTGAGCAGAGAAGATTTTAACAAGTCCATTTTTTCTAAAGATCTATCACATCACAGTTCTTTAGTCGTGCAATACGATGCAGGGTACTTCTAACATATTTTATTCTCCAAAGGTAATATTAGTAATATTACGAGACACCTATTTGATGCAAAGTGTCGAATAGAAGTAGTCAAATACCTATGGCATGGACGTCGGAGACAATAGAAACTCTAAGACCGGAAAACAAACCTGTGTGCTCTGCCTGTATGCATCACGGAGCTTGCCCGGAAAAAGAAACGATTCTGCAAGCTGCTCCTTAACTGTACACTGATATTTACTTGCATATAGTCAAATAACATCTATTGTATTGCATGGAACTGGGGACCTAGAGACGACAGAGAGGCTCCATCCCCGCCGTAGCCCTCAGTGGTTCACAAACCCACAACAGGCTACAGCAGTCCACTCACCCCACCGCTGCCCCACACCGAACCCCGGATCATTGTGTGGCTCGGTCCCAGTGGAGGACACCCCCCGCCCCCCCCCCCCCCCCCCACCCTACCGCCCGGGAACGTCTCACACCAGACGAGTGTAACCCCGATGTTTGCGTGGTAGAGTAATGATGGTGTACGCGTACGTGGAGAAAGTGTTTGCGCAGCAATTGCTGACGTATTGTAACTGAGGTGGAGTAGGGGAAACCAGCCAGCATTCGCTGAGGCAGATGGAAAATCGCCTTAAAAACCATCCACAGACTGGCCCGCACAGCGGACCTCGACACTCATCTGTCGGGTGGATTTGGGTTGGGGGCTGGCATGCCTTCCCGCCTGGAAGCAGTGCGTTAGAGCGCACGGCCAAGCAGGTGGTTAGTAACTTCTCTATTCAAAATTATCAGCTCGGCAGCAGAAGGCTCATATTTACGAGAGAGAGCAGTGTGTGCGCTTAGAGCTAGCTGTTGATGAGATGATTTTAAAAACACAACTGTCTGGAGACTTCTCTTGCTTCATATTGTACTATTCTTTTTTTTTCTTCAAAGTATTTCCTACTGTTTGCCGTATAAATTCCGAAATCTTAAGAACAACTCTCTAACTGAAACTGCTTCCACAGAGTGAAGTATTGCAAAACTTCTGTACAATACTTACGGTAGAGTCTGTATAATCGGTTGCTCCATACATCATTTTGTTATAACAAAATTGCAGTATGACACCATAAATTATAGTAGGCGCACGCTGAGGTAAACGCTAATAAATGGTGTTTACAGCGAGCTTCCATGTGGTGTCAGGTAACAAATACCTTACAGAACAACTGTATGTGATGTTTGAACCAATCAGATTCACTATTAACTATGTTCTGTGTGCATACAGCTCTGCTGCCAACAAATGCGACACAAAAGTGCTGTATTAAAGCAAGAGAAACATGTCAAATTAGGACTGGTTCCTACAAGCAATGTTATTCCGGCTGCTGCCTGTAACGTGTATTTCACGATCTCGACAAGTCCCAAGAAGTTGGGAGTCAGTCAGTTCACAGTCACTGACTAGGCAGAAATTTATATGTGTTTCTTATCAATTGCTTTATACGTCATCTTGTTACAACAAAATTGCAATATGGCACTTTACACTACAGTGCACATATGCTATGATAACTTCAGGTGTAACCAGTTTCCTTCAGCAATTCTATGATGTTTCCTAGATGCAGCATAATGTTGCCTTGGAGGTGAAAACTTGCTCATAAAAAGACATCTAGGGTTATACGAGGGTCATTCAGAAGTAAAGAACGTTTTTTTCTACAGTAAATTTTATTTAATATAATTAAATTAAACCGTTACATACAATTTGATACCAGGCTGCTTTTTTACATAGTCACCATTCAAATTTAGGCATTTGTCTTACTGTTAAGACTTGCGCACTTGGCAGCCGAACTTCCCCGAATGGGACCTTCTGGCCAACAATGCCATACACTCATTTCCATTTTTACCAGTTTTTCTACGCCTTCTGCGCACTCAGTTGCTGCCAAGAAACACTGACTAACGGCTTCTTTAAGTTAATCATCACTTTCAGAACACTGTCCACTCAATTTTTCAATTTGGAGAATAAGTGTTAATCAAACCCGCCAGGTTAGTCAAGAGCATTAATCCTGGACTCGGGTAGGCGCAACAGCCCCAGATCGAATCCGCCCAGCGGATTAACAATGTGGGCTGGTGTGCCATCCAGCCTGGATGTGGTTTTTAGGCGGTTTTCCACATCACACTAGGTGAACACCAGACTGGTCCCCACATCCCACCTCAGATACACAACCCACACACATTTGACACACGTTCGTACTCTCTCTTGGTTTACACTAGACGCAGACAGCTGGGGTACACTGATTCCGTCCCGGGGGGTTTGGGTGGCGGCAGGAGGGGTGTCCAGCCACCCCTTTCAACTAACCTTGCCAGATCTGTTGTAACCATGCTCACCCTGCAAACACTGCGGCACAAAGGCTTTAGCTAAAGAAGAAGAAAGAAGAAGAATAAGTGTTAATCACTTGCTGCTAAGTCCGTACTGTATGGCGGCTGTTGAAACATTTCCCGCAGAAACTGCTGAAGCATGCTGACGTGCATTATCATGAAGGAGGATGACTCCATTGGTTATCATTTCTGCTGCTTGTTTTCAGTTGCACAGTGAAGTTGTTGAGGCATCTGACAGTAGGCCGCTGCATTTATGGTCTCACCTCTAGGCATGTGGTCGATGAGCAGAACATCTTACCAACCCAGAACTCCATAGCCACCATAGCCATAGTCTTTCTGGTGCTCAAAATTTGTTTTGGGTTTTCGGTTTCATGGCGGACTGCGAATTTTGACGTTCCATTGATTGGCTCTTTGTTTCTAGCGTGAAATATAGTATCCAAGTCTCATCACCAGTGACATCCAAGTCTCATCGCCAGTAACAATGTGATTGAAAAATTCATCACCATCCTTTTCTCAGCGACTGAGGAATGACAATGCAGCTGCTATTCGTTAGGTTTTGTTTTCATCTGATAAAATTCGGGGGTTCCACCTGGCACACACTTTTTTATAGCCTAGATGTGCACTAATAACCTCGTACAATGAAGTTCTTGATACATCTGGAAAGAAAGAGTGCAGCTCACTAATTGTGAAACGTCTGTCTTCTTGGGTTTTTGTTTCAAGCCGTGTTTTGAGTCCGTCAGTCACCAATGAGGGCAGCCCGAGCGATCTACGTTGTGAACATTCTTCTGTCCGCCATTAAATTTGATACACCTCTCTCGAACTGAAGCTTCGTTCATCAGATTACTGGAAACCTCAGTTATGTGTCTATAAACTTCGATAAGTCAAACCTTTTTGTGCGTTTAAAAAGCGGATAACACTGCGCACCTCACACTCGGTGGGATCGTCAGTTTTGTCACACATTTTAAAGTCACACACCTAAGCAGTTAGTAACCCTATTGGATCGTAGCTACCGCGAAAGTGAACCGAGGTCAGTGGTCGGTCGGCGGAGGTGGTGGGAGAACGCTGTCAAGTGTAAAAAAAAAGTTCTTTACTTTCTGAATGACCCTCTCACTATATGATAAGACATTTGGAATTGAGCCGGCCGGAGTGGCCGAGCGGTTCTAGGCGCTTCAGTCTGGAACCGCGCGACCGCTACGGTCGCAGTTTCGAATCCTGCCCCGGACATGGATGTGTGTGATGTCCTTAGGTTCGTTAGGTTTAAGTAGTTCTAAGTTCTAGGGGACTGACGACCTCAGATGTTAAGTCCCATAGTGCTCAGAGCCATTTCAACCATTTGGAATTGACTGTTTAACGTTATGAGCTCCAATTGCCGAGTCAAAATATATTCTAAATTTATGTGTCAAATCCCAAGCCCAGGCGTGAACAACGTGAACGAAGGTACGTGTCAATTTTCCCAAACATTTTAGAGTGACACAGCTAAGTAGTAAGCAACTGTACTGGATCGTAGCCGCCTCCAAAATGAAGCGAATGAGTACCAAGGTCAGTGGTAGGGCGGCGTAGGTGGTGGGGGGTACGGTTACGTATCGAAGCAAAACCTTCTTTACTTTCCGAACGACCCTCTTGCTATACGATAAAACAGTTAGGGTTGATTATTTAACATGACGACCTCAAATTGCAGATTCAAATTATATTATGAACTTATATGTCAAAATCCCAAGCCCAGGAACGAACAATGTGAACATAGGTACGTGTTTGATTCTGTGCTAGATTGTATAAGTGTTTTAAATACTGATAAAGGTGTTTACAACACGTTTCCATGTCGTGTCAGCTAACGAATAGCTTATAAGGCAGGTGCTGTGTGGTATTTAACACCGTTCTGCAGTTTGTCTACTCGTGTACAAACAAACCATTAACTGTGTTCTATCAGCATACAGCTTCCTACACTAAAATCAGGGCTCTCTACAAGCAAATAAATAAATTAAATAAATTTAAAAAATGCAAAGCCCGCATCTCGTGGTCGTGCGGTAGCGTTCTCGCTTCCCACACCCGGGTTCCCGGGTTCGATTCCCGGCGGGGTCAGGGATTTTCTCTGCCTCGTGATGGCTGGGTGTTGTGCGCTGTCCTTAGGTTAGTTAGGTTTAAGTAGTTCTAAGTTCTAGGGGACTGATGACCATAGATGTTAAGTCCCATAGTGCTCAGAGCCATTTGAAAAAATGCAAGGATATCAAGTCAGGCAAATGTGATGGCCACAGTCTTGCTGAACCTCTGTTACCCACCTGCTGGAGAACGTTCGATTTAAGTACTCTTACTACGAGGGGCGAAATGAGCCAGTGCATCATCCTGGTTGAATTAGTAATAGGAGGCAGATTTCAGACTACTTAACAGATCAAAACGAAAATTTCTGTTCCGACACTGACAATGTTGAGTGTTTATGGAAAAAGTTCAAGGCAATCGTAAAATGCGTTTTAGACAGGTACGTGCCGAGTAAAACTGTGAGGGACGGGAAAAACCCACCGTGGTACAACAACAAAGTTAGGAAACTACTGCGAAAGCAAAGAGAGCTCCACTCCAAGTTTAAACGCAACCAAAACCTCTCCGACAAACAGAAGCTAAACGATGTCAAAGTTAGCGTAAGGAGGGCTATGCGGCTATGCGTGAAGCGTTCAGTGAATTCGAAAGTAAAATTCTATGTACCGACTTGACAGAAAATCCTAGGAAGTTCTGGTCTTACGTTAAATCAGTAAGTGGCTCGAAACAGCATATCCAGACACTCCGGGATGATGATGGCATTGAAACAGAGGATGACACGCGTAAAGCTCAAATACTAAACACCTTTTTCCAAAGCTGTTTCACAAAGGAAGACCGCACTGCAGTTCCTTCTCTAAATCCTCGCACAAACGAAAAAATGGCTGACATCGAAATATGTGTCCAAGGAATAGAAAAGCAACTGGAATCACTCAACAGAGGAAAGTCCACTGGACCTGACGGGATACCAATTCGATTCTACACAGAGTACGCGAAAGAACTTGCCCCCCTTCTAACAGCCGTGTACCGCAAGTCTCTAGAGGAACGGAGGGTTCCAAATGATTGGAAAAGAGCACAGTTAGTCCCAGTCTTCAAGAAGGGTCGTCGAGCAGATGCGCAAAACTATAGACCTACATCTCTGAGGTCGATCTGTTGTAGAATTTTAGAACATGTTTTTTGCTCGAGTATGATGTTGTTTTTGGAAACCCAGAATCTACTACGTAGGAATCAACATGGATTCCGGAAACAGCGATCGTGTGAGACCCAACTCGCTTTATTTGTTCATGAGAGCCAGAAAATATTAGATACAGGCTCCCAGGTAGATGCTATTTTTCTTGACTTCCGGAAGGCGTTCGATACAGTTCCGCAGTTTCGCTTGATAAACAAAGTAAGAGCCCACGGAATATCAGACCAGCTGTGTGGCTGGATTGAAGAGTTTTTAGCAAACGGAACACAGCATGTTCTTATGAATGGAGAGACGTCTACAGACGTTAAAGTAACCTCTGGCGTGCCACAGGGGAGTGTTATGGGACCATTGCTTTTCACAATATATATAAATGACCTAGTAGATGGCGTCGGAAGTTCCATGCGGCTTTTCGCGGATGATGCTGTAGTATACAGAGAAGTTGCAGCATTAGAAAATTGTAGCGAAATGCAGGAAGATCTGCAGCGGATAGGCACTTGGTGCAGGGAGTGGCAACTGACTCTTAACATAGACAAATGTAATGTATTGCGTATACATAGAAAGCAGGATCCTTTATTGTATGATTATATGATAGCGGAACAAACACTGGTAGCAGTTACTTCTGTAAAATATCTGGGAGTACGCGTGCGGAACGATTTGAAGTGGAATGATCATATAAAATTAATTGTTGGTAAGGCGGGTACCAGGTTGAGATTCATTGGGAGAGTCCTTAGAAAATGTAGTCCATCAACAAAGGAGGTGGCTTACAAAACACTCGTTCGACCTATACTTGAGTATTGCTCATCAGTATGGGATCCATACCAGATCGGGTTGACGGAGGGGATAGAGAAGATCCAAAGAAGAGCGGCGCGTTTCCTCACAGGGTTATTTGGTAACCGTGTGATAGCGTTACGGAGATGTTTAACAAACTCAAGTGGCAGACTCTGCAAGAGAGGCGCTCTGCATCGCGGTGTAGCTTGCTCGCCAGGTTTCGAGAGGGTGCGTTTCTGGATGAGGTATCGAATATATTGCTTCCCCCTACTTATACCTCCCGAGGAGATCACGAATGTAAAATTAGAGAGATTCGAGCGCGCACGGAGGCTTTCAGACAGTCGTTCTTGCCGAGAACCATACGCGACTGGAACAGGAAAGGGAGGTAATGACAGTGGCACGTAAAGTGCCCTCCGCCACACACCGTTGGGTGGCTTGCGGAGTATAAATGTAGATGTAGATGTAGATGTAGATGAGGTTGCTCATATGGGGATGTGAGACAGTTATGTTTCTTAACTTTTTCACAGATGTGGAATGTGGGTTCATCAGTAAACAAAATGTTATGGGTAAGGCGCTCGTTGTGTGCAGCCTTCAAATCGTAACACGCAGCTTGCTCAGTTGTGTAACCTTTGTGGTCTAATTTGTGAAGCACCTTATTGCAGTACAATTCTTTTTTTTAGTGTAAAGTGTAAGAACTTTCATAATCGTTTTTGACACTTCGAACTTGTTGTTTTAACGACAAGTTGATGCCGTCAGACTGCTTTCGATTGCATCTCTGACTCGCGGAACAGCCACTTGTGGTGTAGGTCTCCTTTCTCTTGATGGCTGGCTACTTTCCCAGCAACAATTCGTACCGCAGCATTTCTCAATACATTATGCGTGCTGCAGGAGCCGGCTGGCTGAATTCCCGACGAGTAGCTACTCGGCCTGCGTGCAATCCCTGTGTGTGTGTGTGGCGACTTGATGTGGGAGAGTGCTGATCAGCAGCGACAACCAGCTGTGAGGTCGCCTTGAGTTGCTTCTGAAGCAAAGAGAAGGCGCTACATAAATTGACAGTTGTGTATCTTAATGTCACGTGGTTGGATTATAAAGTTATTATCATTGGAACATATTGCAACAAGCTTTTGTATGTCCATCCTTTTAGCAGGACGTCTCTGGGACGACGGCCGTTTACTACCGAGACAAAAAATAAAAACACCTACAGCCGTCCTTATGATTTTATTTTATTTTGTCGCTACTAGTTTCGACGCTTCATTGCGTCATCTTCAGGCTGTTTTGGTGCGGTACAGGTTGATACGATCCCCATGCATAACCCATCAGTTGTCAGCATTACTGCATTCGCAGGTAATGTGTCAGCACTCCAACCATCAACTGTCAATCCAGTAATGCTGGCAACTGATGGGTTATGCATGGGGATCGTATCAACCTGTACCGCATCAAAACAGCCTGAAGATGACGCAATGAAGCGTCGAAACTGGTAACGACAAAATAAAATAAAATCATAAGGACGGCTGTAGGTGTTTTTATTTTTTGTCACCATGTTGCAACAGTTTTCTCGCCTCCTATGTTAGGAGTTTTTACGCTGATGATTGGACTGTATTATCAGCTAGAAGCTGATTATGTCTCTCTATCTCAGTGTCTGTCTGTCTCTCTCTCTCTCTCCCCCATATTTAGAATTTCCATAGACTGTCGATATTGCTTATTGTATATATTGGTGGGCCGAAATGTAGATGTGTTCATGTTCATAGAGTAACATGATTGCCGCAACATAGGTCATATTCCAGATGCGCCATAGGCCAATGGTTCTTGACTGACTGAAACACCTAAAATATGGTTCTTCATATCCTCAAGCTTCCAGGAGTTTAACGTCCCACTAATCATGTAAGTGTGGTGGGTTGCACTGTCCTCAACACATCGCATTACGCTGGAGTTAAGTGAATTTGAATGTGTGGAACTGTTTTGTTTCTTTTACTGGGCAGAGATGTAAAAAGATGGGCAGTTGTCTGACAGACTTGCTTTGTGTCTCGACCTCTTGTTGCATAAATTACCTCAGCGACACATGGGTCATGAATTCTACATGAGCGGAGCAGTTGCAGTTACGGAATCTTCAGATGGTTTTGCAACACCTGCTGGAGAATGGCCTTCATTGCAGATTGGAAAAAAGTAATTTTTTCCCCCGAATGTGCAATTTTTAGGTCATGGGCTCAGAAGATATGGCCTTATCCCTAGGTCCCTATGGAAGAGCACATCAAAGCATTGCCAACCTTCTGGTGCCCAAGAACCTGAAGGAACTCCAGTTCTTTTTGGGCAAGAGTTCGTATTTAAGTTCATTCTCTAGGGTTGACACATTTGCCATCCTCTTAACTGGCTTCTCCAAAAAGGCGTCAAATTTGTCCCTTCTGGAGATTGTCAATGAGCTGAAAGTCCCTCAAGCAGTGTTTGTGGTCTGCTTCCTGTATAGAATCTTCTACGCTGTGTAAACCTTTAGCTCTGGCCTGTCATGGTCCCCAGTATGGTATTGATATTGTCATGTTACACTGGAACCCAGATGGCACCAAGTAGCCCATCATTTATTTGTCACAGATGCCTTCTGCAGCACAATTTAATTACTCACAGGTGAAAAAGAAGGCCCTGGCTATCATTTTCGGAAATAAAAATTTCACATTTTCTTGCATAAGGCAATCATCACCGACCAAGCAGCTGGTTTCTTTATTTCGCCCTCATCCCAAGCTGCTGGGTAGGACTGCCCACTGGTTGCAAAGGTAGGCACTTTTTGTCAGTAATTATTATTATGATATTTGATACCAGTCCATGGCCCAGCATGCAAAAGTTGATTCACTACCGCGGTTTCCAGTGGGGCCAAATCCGGAGTTTGACCGGCGCTCTCACTGTTGCCTTGGACAATGCCTTACAAGAAAATTTGCTGGCTTTTTCTGCCATGGCTGCCTACCCGCTTTTTCGGAAAATCGTTTTAGCTCTCCAGGTAGGGCGGGCAATGTGCACCCTTTCAGGAGGAGGTTTGGCTTGGAGTGTGTTTTTTCTCCTAAGCCATCGACTCTACGTCATCCAGGGGATTCTCATGTTTTCCATAGAGGAGCAAAGCTGCCGAGTCGTTGCTCCTCTGGTGTTGCATCCGTGCATCCTCCAGCTGCTGCATGTGTCACACTGGGGTATCACTCGTATGAAGCCTCTGGCACATCGTCACATCTACTGGCTGGCGATCGACCGCGACACTGAATGTCTTACACGGGCCGGTTGCACAGAACTAGGTTGCGACACCGCATCAGTTGTCCCCTAGCCGAGTCCAGGAACACCATTGGGACAGAGTGCACGTTGACTGTGTGCACTCGTTTTTGGGATGTGTATAGTTGTCGGTGGTCAAAGCATTGTGATATTTCCTGTACGTCGCCAAGCTATCATGCACGACGTCGACAGACGCTTTTAGCGCATTGTCAGTCATTTTAGCTATCGAGACATGGCCCCATGACCGTCGTATCCGATGACAGTCAGCAAATTGTGTCTCGGAAGTTTGAAGATTTTTGCATTTGCGGTGATATCCAGCATCTGACTACTTGCTGTTTCACCCGTTGTCAGAGGTGGAGCACTTTGTGTGTCCTTTCAAGACCCAAATGAAAAAGTCCATATCTGTCTCATCCCGAGAATTTTCTGGCTACATGCAGGCGACGTCGGTTAATGGGTGTTGTTTAGCTGAACAGTTGCAAGGGGGCCAGCTATGGGATATTTTGGGTTTGTTGTACCCCACATCGCATACCCTGGATCATTGCGACCCATCTATTTTTCTTCAGAGGGCTGCCTTTTGTGTCCAGCCTCCCTAGGGATTGTTGCCGGCTGTAGTGGTGGGCCACAAAGGTCGGCAGTTGTTTATGGTAGATGTCGGTCAGGAGTAGCTGACCTGTCATTCCAGTCAGTTGCAGCTGCGACCTGTTGGACCCTTGACTCCACTGTCATCAAGCCAACTGGGCGATGACGTCGTGCAAGCCGTTGTTCTGTTACCATCCCCATAGGTGATCACAGTGTACTGTAACAGCTGGGCTAGATCCTGAGCTGCAGAGCCCATGGAATTTGAACCACTGCCCTCTTTTCCCTACTCGTCAGCAACGGAGTCTTTGCCCCTTGCCCATGCCAGTGGACCAACTGCAATTGCAGTGTCTGCATTCTTCCACCCCTCCAGCGGTGCAAGTGGCTTCAGTACTGTCTCCTTTAGTAGCTGATTTGCTGCTGGGGAGACTCACATCCTCTCTGTTTTTGCGATGGAGGTAATGGTGCAAACCAGTCCATTTGCAGCCCTATATGGCGTTTCCATGTGAGAGGGATTTAGTATTCTGCCAGCAGAGATAGAGATGGATGCAGAGGAGCTGGCGTTATTATCACAGTGAAATGGAAGAGAATGCTGTCACGAAGGGAGGGAGGGGGTAGGGGGGGGGGGGGCAAGGTGAATTGTGGCATTGACCGAACCACTGATCCAGGTATTCACATTCGATTGCAATAGGACTGGCCCGGCAGTTGTAACGCTCATTTAAAAGCCCGCACATCAAGCCTTTGCCTCTGCCTCTTGCTGTTTCGTGTGCTTAATTGTCAGTATCTCGTGCAGGTCGAATGCTGTATATGTCCTCCGTGGTCGACCTCTACGTGGTGTTCAGACTGTTTTCTCTCCCTCTTCACCGACTTTTTAATCTGACCATATTAGCGACTTGGAGCCATATATTACATCTGACACCTAACATTTTACAGTGTGGGCATAGTTGTTTTCTTGTGGTAACTAAACACGTTGCGTGAGTGCATTTATGTGATTTACATTATTATAACTGTCTTCTTTATATTATAATAGCTACAAAGAAGTCAAGACTAACAAAGCGAATAACATACAGGCAAATAGAAACAAAAAGAATCAGACGGAGGAGGCAAGGAGTTAAAATGTGTTCAAGATTTTGGATGACAACAGGAATTAGGCTCAAAATGGCTCTGAGCACTATGGGGCTTAACATCTGAGGTCATCAGTCCCCTAGAACTTAGAACTACTTAAACCTAACTAACCTAAGAACACCACATACATCCATGCCCGACGCAGGATTCGAACCTGCGACCGTAGCGGTCGCGCGGTTCCAGACTGAAGCGCCTGGAACCGGTCGGCCACTGCGGCCGGCCACGAATTAGGGTGTGTATGGATTAAGTAAGAAGTAAAAGGTAGTCTATCATTATTTAAAGAGAAAGAGCATTAGTTTATTTTTGAAACTGATGCTTCGCATATCTTCCTTGAAGTTACACGGTAGATTATTCCATAGTCGAATACTTGCAATGCAGAACTCAACAAGCACACTTGTGATAGGAAGTGAGAGGACTGTAAGGAACCGGCCGGTGTGGCCGTGCCACAAAGGTGCTTCATTCTGGAACCGCTTGACCGCTACGGTCGCAGGTTCGAATCCTGCCTCGGGCATGGATGTGTGTGATGTCCTTAGGTTAGTTAGGTTTAATTAGTTCTAAGTTCTAGGCGACTGATGACCTCAGAAGATAAGTCGCATAATGCTCAGAGCCATTTGACTGTAAGAATTTGTTGACTCCTTAACATTGATGTAAGAATGCTATATTAGGGACTACTGTATTTGACTTTACCCTTATGAAGAGGTTGAGAAAGCAAACGTAGCGTGAGGTAATATGGCCTTCCGACTCTATGTGACAAGGATGTGCGTTACGCCATGTAGAATGTTATCATACGTGGCAGCGAAACTAAAAGGTTGATCTAGTGACCTTTATTCTCTACGTCAGTTACGACTGGGTTATCAGCAATTTTTGCGATGACACGTGGCTTGCTGAGTTCTACGTAAAATACATTCACATTCTTACAAAAGCTGTCCATGTTGTGGTAGGACAGTTGCCAAGGTTAAAAGCGATAGGCTACCACATACAGAATGAACTGGCCGTACGCCACTGTCGTCAGGAATTTGTTACAAGTTAAGGAATTGCGGAGTTCATTAATATTTAAACCCATTTTGAATTATAACTGTACGGCTAACTTTAACAGTACAACGGAAAAACAGCCAAAGTTACAAATTTAAAAAAAAAATGGCTCTGAGCACTATGGTACTTAACTTCTGAGGTCGTCAGTCCCCTAGAACTTAGAACTACTTAAACCTAACTAACCTAAGGACATCACACACATCCATGCCCGAGGCAGGATTTTTTTTTTTCCTTTGCATTTTGTCCGGTATTGTTTGTTGTGTTTGGTCTGCGAGGACGTCACAAGGCATCCATTCAGGTTGTTCGTTGATTCCTTTACTCAGTTTTTTATTAGCTGAGCTACCGTGCCGGCCGGCAGGATTCGAACCTGCGACCGTAGCGGTCGCGCGGTTACAGACTCTAGCGCCTAGAACCGCTCGGCCACCCCGGTCGGCTACAAATTTCACTTTTATTTACTTGACGACTGGTCTCAGATCGGGACTCATTTTCAAATCACACAGATAGCCCAAATGGTATTTCCCACAGTATAAGTACCATATCAAGAAAACAAACATATACGTACCACAAAGAGCAACTGAACAAATACAGGTCATACAGATTACTCCAGCATGCTGGAAGTTCGTAAACATTTACTGGTTGTCCAAGGATGCTTGCTCAGTGGCTCGACATGTGCTAACCCTGGTTCCTAAAGGCTCATTGACGGATAATTGAATTTTTTGCTCTTAAAGACATAATTTCTCTGGAACCCATTTAACACACAGGCATTGCTGTTACTGTGTGGGGAAGCGCCTCTTCTCTTACTGTACATACTATCGGCTGTTGAAATTGTCGGACGTCGTCTTCTTAAGCGCAATAAGGGGACCACATCCTAACAAAGAAAAAAACGCCAGATCGCAACACCACCTCCTCTGTACTTCATTGTTGGCAGTGCAAATGAGGGCGGATAACATTCTCCGGGCATTTGCTGGAGCCAACCCCTTCCATAGGATTAGCACACAGTATCGCGTGATTCAAGTTCTACATTCTGGAGGATCTTCTCATTATGCGTCTATTCGAACGAAACATGGAAACAGAAAAGATTGTAACAATTACAGAGGTATCTCTTTAATCAGCGTTGTGGGTAAAATCTTCTCAGGTATTGTTGAAAGGAAAGTGCGAATTTTAGTTGAGGACAAACTGGATGAAAATCAGTGCGGGTTTAGGCCTCTTAGAGGTTGTCAGCACCAGATCTTTAGCTTACGACAAATAATGGAGAAGTGTTACGAGTGGAACAGGGAATTGTATCTATGCTTTATAGATCTAGAAAAGGCATATGAACGGATTCCTAGGAGGAAGTTATTGTCTGTTCTACGAGATTGTGGAATAGGAGGCAAACTTTTGCAAGCAATTAAAGGTCTTTACATAGATAGTCAGGCTGTAGTTAGAGTTGACGGTAAAGGGAGTTCATGGTTCAGAGTAGTTTCAGGGGTAAGACAAGGCTGCAACCTATCTCCACTGTTGTTCATATTATTTATGGATCATATGTTGAAAACAATAGACTGGCTGGGTGAGATTAAGATATGTGAACACAAAATAAGCAGTCTTGCATATGAGGATGACTTAGTTGTGATGGCAGATTCGATTGAAAGTTTGCAAAGTAATATTTCAGAGCTAGATCAGAAATGTAAAGACTATGGTATGAAGGTTAGCATCTCCAAAACGAAAGTAATGTCAGTGGGAAAGAGATATAAACGGACTGAGTGCCAAATAGGAGGAACAAAGTGAGAACAGGTGGACGGTTTCAAGTACTTAGGATGCATATTCTCACAGGATGGGAACATAGTGAAAGAACTGGAAGCGAGGTGTAGCAAAGCTGATGCAGTGAGCGCTCAGCTACGATCTGCTCTCTTCTGCAAGAAGGAAGTCAGTACCAAGACTAAGTTATCTGTCCACAGTTCAATCTTTCGACCAACTTTGTTGTATGGGAGCGAAAGCTGGGTAGATTCAGGTTACCTTATTAATAAGGTTGAGGTTGCGGATATGAAAGTAGCTAGGATGATTGCAGGTACTAGTAGATGGGAACAATGGCAGTAGGGTGTCCACAATGAGCAAATCAAAGACAAACTGGGAATGAACTGTATAGATGTAGCAGCCAGGGCGAACAGGCTTAGATGATGGGGTCATGTTACCTGCATGGGAGAAGCAAGGTTACCCAAGAGACTCATGGGTTGAGCAGTAGAGGGTAGGAGGAGTCGGGGTAGACCAAGGAGAAGGTTCCTGGATTCGGTTAAGAATGATTTTGAAGTAATAGGCTTAACATCAGAAGAGGCACCAATGTTAGCACTGAATAGGGAATCATGGAGGAATTTTATAAGGGGGACTGTGCTCCAGACTGAACGCTGAAAGGCATAATCAGTCGTAAATGATGATGATGAAGATGATGATCGAACGAAAAGTGCATCTAATCTAATCTAGTCTCAACCCTCTAAATCACTCGTTTCCAGTCGTCCACTGGACAGTGGATAAGCCTTTTACAACACATCGACTGTCGCTTAGCAATGACTACCACAAAAGTGTGGCTTTTCTGTACTCAATACGTACCGCCATTGTTCTAGCTGGACGGCTGATATCACTTTGGAGCTCATGAATGATCCCTTCCCCTGGTTTCATGCGATTTTTTTTACAACTACTCTCCTCAACGCTCGGTTGTTCCTGTCTGGCAGTACATGTGGTCCGGACGTCTTGGTTTAACTGTGACGGTTCCTTTGCAGTTCCACTTCATAATCACCTCACCAATAGTGGATTTGGGCTGAAACGTCCCTGAAAGCTTTGTTACTCAGGAGACATGCAATAACAAGTCCACGTTGAAAGTAGCTGAGCACTCCTGGCCGACGCATTCTGCTATTACTGCTTCTGTGTTGACAACGCAATACTCGGCGCTCCTTTTTGTACTGGCGTGTCCGCCTCCCGTGTCATCTAGTGGTCACTTCCTCACTACATAACGGTGTCCATACACGTTTTTGATCAGATAACTGCACGGTGAACAAGCTGAACATGAAACCACACTACTGTAACTATATTTATTTATTTAGCGTATGGCGCTACTCATATGGTTTACACTTATTACACCGAGCGAGGTGGCGCAGTGGTTAGACACTGGACTCGCATTCGGAAGGACGACGGTTCAATCCCGCGTCCGGCTATCCTGATTTAGGTTTTCCGTGATTTCCCTAAATCACTCCAGGCAAATGCCGGGATGGTTCCTCTGAAAGGGCACGGCCGACTTCCTTCCCCATCCCTCCCTATTCCGATGAGACCGATGACCACGCTGTCTGGTCTCCTTCCCCAAACCAACCAACCAACACTTATTACATTATGAAATTATATGATAAAATACTCTATAAAATACATAAGTGAAGGATACATATTCAGATAAAATATAATACAAAACACAATAAAAAGTAACATCACAGCAGATATTTTGCGTTACACAAGTCTTCAAATTCTGACGTCCAAATTGGCGATCCATTCGAGACAGGGCGGTGTGACGTTGAAGAAGTCAGCACGACTACCCTGGTAGGCTCCTGGGCGATGTGCTGTATTGTTTGATTAGGTGCCCCACAGTCACAGCTAGGGCTGGGAAGCTTTCCTCACTTGTGTAGATTGTGTGCTCATAGTCCATGTCCTGTTCGGATTCTGTTTAGGCTTTTCCAGAGCTGTCGTGGAAGTTCAAAGCCCTCTGATGGACAGATAAGTTCACGGTTGTCCGGGGAGGCACTATCACTCCAGCTCTCGTGCCATTTAGTATCCATGCTGAAGTTGGCAGCTGACAGTTGTTGGGCCAGTCTTAAAGGGGGATTTCTGGAGCGGAGTCGTGTTCTTTCCAAAGTTGGGACATCTTCATGGATAGGAAGTAGGGAGTTATTCATTATTTTTGTGTATTCATTCATCAGAGCTTCCTGTCTTCGCAGGGAGGGTGGAGCTATATGACTAAGTATTTGAAGCCAATATAGTGGGGTAGTCTTTATGCATCCAGTTATGGTTCTCATAGCAGCGTTGAGCTGGGTGTCCACCTTGTTTATATGCTTGCTGGTTAACCACGCTGGTGCACAGTACTCGGCTGCAGAGTACACTAAGGCCAGTGGAGAGGTTCGTAGGGTGTCTGCTGCTGCTCCCAAGTTAGTGCTGCAGAGCCTCTGAATGAGGCTGTTCCGTGAGTTTATTTTATTGGATACATTTTCCAGGTGTCTTTTGAAGGATAATGTCCTATCTAGAGTGACCCCCAGGTACTTTGGATATGGCTGATGTCGCAGTTGACTGTTATTCATATTGAACCTTCGGCTCATATCTCGCCATTCTGTTGTTCAAATGAAAACAGCTGACTTCAGTCTTGGTGGGATTTGGTATTAGCCACCATTTGGTGAAATATTCATGCATTTTGTTTAGGTCAGTGGTAAGGATATTTTCAGTGTGTTCAAACTGCTTGCTTTGGATAGCTAGGGTCATATCATCAGCATAGCTGAACTTCCTTGAGATGGTTTCAGGCAGTTCAGAGATGTAAAGATTAAAGAGCATTGGTGCTAAAACTGATCCTTGAGGCAGTCCATTGTTCAGTTTCCTCTGTTTGCTTATGTCATTACCCTATATCACCTGAAAGTATCTATCCGAAAGCATGTTACTGATAAGTCTCAGTATCATACAGCAGGGGATTACTTTTATCAGTTTGTGTAGAAGTTCTTCCTTCCATACAGTGTCATAGGCAGCTGTTAGGTCTATTTTTTGTAAATTTCACTACTCCAACTAATCCATCGATACTAAAACGTGCGTAAAACTAATCTCTGTTTGTAACTTACAAATATGGAGTCAGAAATTCTCTACAATGTCACAGTTTTTTTTTCACAAACCACACTTACGGATATTTTTCAACAGTCACTATTATGATCTGGTTCACAGCCGCATTAAATTTCTTGTACAAAGTAACTTCTGTGAAATAAAACATTTCATTTTCGGGCAATTATCTAATTTGTACGTTATCATGGAACAAAACACAAGAAAATATGTTATAAATGTCAGTTTGTTAGATGGACGTCATCACCCTGCACAGCAGTATGGAATAGATTAGATTAGATTCAGTTTTCGTTTCATAGACTCAGAAAATGAGATGATTCTCGTGGGTGTGGAACATGCCAGAAAGTATGGCATAAAAACATAAAATATTTGAATACAATACTTACTACCCCGATCATTTGTCAGGAGATAGTAGAAAATAAGCTAGTACAATGCAGTTAACTGGGAAAGTTAATACTTACAGAATTAACACACTGTCAGAATGAAATACTGTTATCTGCTATTAATAAATGTATCATACCCAAAAATACCTAGTGATTATTTTTATTAAGCTGACTTAATAGCCTCTGTTAAGATATTCATCTTTGGAGTAGAAGGAGTTACCTATCAAAAAGTCTTTCAAACTCTATTTAAACCGTGCTTTATCTGAAACCAAGTTTTTAATGGTTGCTGGCAATTTAATAAAAATGTGTGTTCCTGAACACTGGACCCCTTTTTGGACCTAGGTAAGTGATTTTAGGCCTTTATGTAGATTCTTCTTATTCCTAGTATTGATACTGTGTACTGAGCTATTGGTTGGAAATAGAGATGTATCACTTTCAACAAATTTCGTTAAGGAATAAATATATTGAGAAGCAGTGGTTAGAATAAAAAGTTCCTTGAACAGGTTTCTACAAGGTATTCTTGAATTTACACCACAAATGATTCTTATCACACGCTTTTGCACCCTAAAATCTTTTGCTCGGTTTGATGGGTTGCCCCATCCCACACGACATAATAGAATGAAAGTAAGCAAAGCATGCAAGTTTTTTATATTTATATCTCCTATATCTGACATAATTCTCATGGCAAATACAGATTTGTTTAGGCGCTTAAGCAATTCTTAAGCAATTCTGTGGTATGCTCTTCCCAACTGAATTTATTATCGAGTTGCAATCCCAGAAATTTAACACTGTCAACCTCTTCGATCTGTATGTCTTCATACGTTGTACTCATGCTGGAAGGAAATCTCTTACAGTTTCTGAACTGCATATAGTGGGTCTTCTCAAAGTTTAATGACAAAGAATTAACTTTAAACCACTTATTAATGTCAGTGAAAATTTGATTAGCAGCTATTTCTAAATCTGTACTTGACTTGCTGCTTATTCCATTGTTTGTATCATCTGCAAACAAAACAAATTTAGCATCTGGCAATGTAACAGATGTGAGGTCATTAATATACACAAGAAAAAGCAATACATCAGCATATAACAGCATTCCACATGCCCGTTGAATGGCGTACGCGTAATATCGTTCGTTCAATGATTCCAGCTTCTGTATCCAAGACGAAAAAAATATGGAAACACTGCGAAAAATGAGTGTTTGAACGTAAATGCAGAGAGGCTAGCCAAACCTGCAGGTTGTGCTGTTATGTTTGACCGCGAACAGTACGTGTGCAGTGTCCTTAATACGTTGCAAGGGCCGTGTGTCGCGTGCTTCCGTAAACAAGGCAGCCGAAGTGTTCGGTGTTCCAGGACACACCGCATCGACGATTTATACCACATGTAAGGAAAGAGGATTGTGACGAAAAACAAGATGACGACAGCTGCAAAATTCACTGCAGAACTGAATGTAGTACTGGAGAACTCTGTCAGCACCAAAACAAAACGAAGATGTCTCCGTAAGCAGTGGATTGCAAGCAGAGCTGAAATTCCAAAACCATTCACCAGTGATGCAAATGAAGGCAACAGGGAAACGTGCTGCCTAAGTTATAAAATCTGGACTATTGAGCAATGGATGAGTCTTGTTTCACACTATTTCCAACCACCGTACCAGCTCTATGGTGGTTTGGCCAGCCATATTGTGGTATTCCTTGGGCTGTACGGTTACTCCGTAAGGTCACATTACTGGCAAGGGTTATGTGACCATAAGGCTGATCAGGTCCATTCTGTGGTACACTGTTTGTTCCCGAATGGTGATGCTGTGTTCCAAGACTGCAGGACCCCTGTTCATGAGGCACGTATCGTCCAGGCCAGGTTTTCTGAGCATAAGAGTGAATTGTCTGATACCCTTGTCACCAGATCTCATTATCATTGAGCCTTTGTGGTCTACTTTGGAGAGAAGGCTGCTTGATCGCTGTCCACCTCCATTATCGTTACCCGAATGCGTCTGCTTAGCAGGAAAAGTGGTGTAAGATTCCATTGAAAACCATACAGGACCTATATTTATTCATTGCGAGACGACTGGAAGCTTTCGAAAGCCAACGGGTTTTCTGTACTGCATTAGGCTTGGGAATATTTTGTATATTTGGTGTTTCCGTATTTTTGTCCACCGCCTGTACGTTGGAATTGAAACGTCCCCTTTGAAAATTAAGAATGACTGTGCTATTAAACTTCTATGTTATTTGATTTTCAGACAGCTGAGGAAAACTGAACTTACTCAGACAGCTCTCTCTTTACTTAGTCTGATCATCACTAAACTGACACACAATATTTTTAGCACAACGCAATCTGACTTTCAATAATCCCCACAAAAGAATGGCCCTGACTAACAATAACCTATACCTTTCATGAATCACTTACCTCACAAAAATCTTCGTTACTCGAACTACTGCAATACAACGAGCGCCAATACTGCCAGCTAAATAAAAGATTCTAACTACTGAAGGCACTAACTATTGATAGGCATAGTTAGCAAATGAAAGATTTTGATAGAGAACAAGCGATGTATTTACCTTGATAATGTTCAAAAGTCATCATATGTATCTATCAATTCATGACCTCCATCTATACAAATTTTCTTTTTCTGGCGGACACACGTCCAGATCGTCCGTTTATACCAACCTCTCAAAACTCTGGCATCTCTCTTTCCCATCCACAACTGCTGGCGGCTCACCTCCAACTGCACAAGGCTACGCGCTGTTCACGTCTGACTGCCCAACACCTCACAAGCGAATATTCCAACAATGAGTCCAACCAGCCACAGACTGCACACATCGCAGTCAGCGATTTTCATACAGAGCACTACGTGGCATTGTTTGTTGTATTCAGTTGTATTCAGTCCTGAGACTTGTTTGATACAGCTCTCCATGCTACGCTATCCTGTGCAAGTTTCTTCATCTCCCAGTACTTACTGCAGCCTACATCCTTCTGAATCTGCTTAGTGTATTCCTATCTTGGACTCCCTCTACGATTTTTACCCTCAACGCTGCCCTCCAATGATAAATTTGTGATCCCTTGATGCCTCAGAACATGTCATACCAACCGGTCACTTCTTCTTGTCAAGTTGTTCCACAAACTTCTCTTCTCCCCAATTCTATTCAGTACCTCCTCATTAGTTATGTGATCTACCCAGCTCAGCTAATCTTCAGCATTCTTCTGTAGCACCACATTTCGAAAGCTTCTATTCTCTTCTTGTCCAAACTATACATACATGGCTACACACTTTCAGTAACGACTTCCTGACATTTAAATCTATACTCGATGTTAACAAATTTCTCTTCTTCAGAAACGCTTTCCTTGCCATTGCCAGTCTACATTTTATATCCTCTCTACTTCGACCATCATCAGTTAATTTGCTACCCAAATAGCAAAACTCCTTTACTACTTTAAGTGTCTCATTTCCTAATGTAATTCCCTCAGCATCACCCGACTTAATTCGACTACATTCCATTATCCTCGTTTTGCTTTTGTTGATGTTCATCTTATACCCTCCTTTCAAGACACTGTCCATTGCGTTCAACTGCTCTTCCAAGTCCTTTGCTGTCTCTGACAGAATTACAATGTCATCGGCGAACCTCAAAGTTTTTATTTCTTCTCCCTGGATTTTAATACCTCCTCCAAATTCTTCTTTTGTTTCCTTTACTGCTTGCTCAATATACAAATTGAATAACATCGGGGACAGGCTACAACCCTGTCTCACTCCCTTCCCAACCGCTGCTTCCCTTTCATGCCCCTCAACTCTTATAACTGCCATCTGGTTTCAGTACAAATTGTAAATAGCCTTTCGCTTCCTGTATTTTACCCCTGCCACCTTCAGAATTTGAAAGAGAGTATTCCAGTCAACATTGTCAAAAGCTTTCTCTAAGTCTACAAATGCTAGAAATGTAGGTTTGCCTTTCCTTGATCTATTTTCTAAGATAAGTTGTAGGGTCAGTATTCTCTCACGTGTTCCAACATTTCTGTGGATTCCAAACTGATCTTCCCCAAGGTCGGCTTCTACCAGTTTTTCCATTCGTCTGTAAAGAATTCGCTTTAGTATTTTGCAGTTGTGACTTATTAAACTGATAGTTTGGTAATTTACACATCTGTCAACACCTGCTTTTTTTGGGATTGGAATTATTATATTCTTCTTAAAGTCTGAGGGTATTTCGCCCGTCTCATACATCTTGCTCACCAGATGGTAGAGTTTTGTCAGGACTGGCTCTCCCAAGGCCGTCAGTAGTTCTGGTGGAACGTTGTCTACTCCCGGGGCCTTGTTTCGACTCAGGTCTTTCAGTGCTCTGTCAAACTCTTCACGCAGTATCATATCTCCCATTTCATCTTCATCTACATCCTCTTCCATTTCCATAATATTATCCTCAAGTACATCGCCCTTGTATAGACCCTCTATATACTCCTTCCACCTTTCTGCTTTCCCTTCTTTGCTTAGAACTGGGTTTCCATCTGAGCTCTTGATATTAATACGAGTAGCTCTCTTTTCTCCAAAGGTCTCTTTAATTTTCCTGTAGGCAGTATCTATCTCACCCCTAGTGAGATAAGCCTCTACATCCTTACATTTGTCCTCTAGCCATCCCTGCTTAGCCATTTAGCGCTTCCTGTCGATCTCATTTTTGAGACGTTTGTATTCCTTTTTGCCTGCTTCATTTACTGCGTTTTTATATTTTCTCCTTTCATCAATTAAATGCAATATTTCTTCTGTTACCCAAGGATTTCTGCTAGCCCTCGTCTTTTTACCTACTTGATCCTCTGCTGCCTTCACTACTTCATCGCTCAGAGCTACCCATTCTTCTTCTACTGTATTTCTTTCCCCAATTCTTGTCAATTGTTTCCTTATGCTCTCCCTGAAACTGTACAACCTCTGGTTCTTTCAGTTTATCCAGGTCCCATCTCCTTAAATTCCCACCTTCTTGCAATTTCTTCAGTTTTAATCTACAGTTCATAACCAATAGATTGTGGTCAGAGTCCATATCTGCCCCTGGAAATGTCTTACAATTTAAAACCTGGTTCCTAAATTTCTGTCTTACCATTATGTAATCTAACTGATACGTTCTAGTATCTCCAGGCTTCTTCCTTGTATACAACCTTCTTTTATGATCCTTGAACCATGTGTTAGCTATGATTAAGTTATGCTCTGTGCAAAATTCTACCAGACGGCTTCCTCTTTCATTTCTCTTCCCCAATCCATATTCACCCACTATGTTTCCTTCTCTCCCTTTTCCTACTCTCGAATTCCAGTCACCCAAGACTATTAAATTATCGTCTCCCTTCACTACCTGAATAATTTCTTTTATGTCATCATACATTTCATCAATTTCTTCATCATCTGCAGAGCTAATTGGCATATAAACTTGTACTACTGTAGTAGGCATGGGCTTCGTGTCTATCTTGGCCACAATAATGCGTTCGCTATGCTGTTGGTAGTAGCTTACCCGCACTCCTATTTTTTTATTCATTATTAAACCTACTCCTGCATAACCCCTAATTGATTTTGTATTTATAACCCTGTATTCACCTGACCAAAAGTCTTGTTTCTCCTGCCACCGAACTTCACTAATTCCCACTATATCTAACTTCAACCTATCCATTTCCCTTTTTAAATTTTCTAACCTACCTGCCCGATTACGTGATCTGACACTCCATGCTCCGATCTGTAGAGCGCCAGTTTTCTTTCTCCTGATAACGACATCCTCTTGAGAAGTCCCTCCCCGGAGATCCGAATGGGGGACTATTTTACCTTCAGAATATTTTACCCAAGAGGACGCCATCATCATTTAACCTTACAGTAAAGCTGCCGTCGTGAAAAATTACGGCTGTAGTTTCCCCTTGCTTTCAGCCGCTCGCAGTACCAGGACAGCAAGGGCATTTTGGTTAGTGTTGCAAGGCCAGATCAGTCAATCATCCAGACTGTTGCCCCTGCAACTACTGAAAAGGCTGCTGCCCCTCTTCAGGAACAACATGTTTGTCTGGCCTCTCAACAGATACCCCTCCGTTGTGGTTGCACGTACGGTACGGCCATCTGTATCGCTGAGGCACGCAAGCCTCCCCACCAACGGCAAGGTCCATGGTTCATGGGGGTAGGCATTACCAACGTAAAAACCTAAACAGCCTACTTACAAAATTAAGATCTCTGAATTTAGATAGTAAGATTTTGTGCGATATCTGACGCCTCTAAGTCTTCCTTTGGCACGTACTGCGCATCTCAGTCACGCATTTGCATTGTTAATGAAACTTGTGATAAATTCTACTGCGCTTGTGCGAATCTTATTTCTTCCATTAATTCAACTGGGCGTCCCGCACAGATGAACAATGCTGAAGCTTGTCGAACGAGTATCAGTAGGTGATGATCGTCATGGGTAGTGTTGCACATAATGAGAACACTGCTGATAAATATCGCTCTGGGATCTGATACTCATACCACTAAATGACCACCGTTTACATAGTGAAAATATTTTGAAAAAGTCTAAATATTTACGATCACATTACATTTGTTTATATTGTGGATCCGTTGTCAATCTCTGCTTCAAGCGCTGAGGGTCTTCATGCCATTCTGCAATTTGCTAAAAGTTCTACTTCTGCATCTACATCCATAATCCGCAAACCCCCTGACGGTGTGTATCTTGAGTACCTCTATTGGTTCTCCCTTCTATTCCAGTCTCGTGTTGTTCGTGGAAGGAAAGATTGTCGGTATGCCTCTGTGTGGACTCTAATCTCTCTGATTTTATCCTCATGGTCTCTTCGCGAGATATACGTATGAGGGAGCAATATACTACTTGGCTCTTCGGTGAAGGTATGTTCTCGAAACTTCAACAAAAGCCCGTAGTGAGCTACTGAGCGCCTCTCTTGCAGAGTGTTCCTCTGGAGTTTATCTATCATCTCCATAACGCTTTCGCGATTACTAAATGATCCTGTAACGAAGCGCGCTGCTCTCCGTTGGATCTTCTCTATATCTTCTATCAACCCTATCTGGTACGGATCCCACACTGCTGAGCAGTATTCAAGCAGTGGGCGAACAAGAGTACTGTAACCTACTTCCTTTGTTTTCGGACTGCATTTCCTTAGGATTCGTCCAATGAAATTCAGTCTGGCATCTGCTTTACCGACGTTCAACTTTATATGATCATTCCATTTTAAATCACTCCTAATGTGTACTCCCAGATAATTTATGGAATTAACTGCTTCCAGTTGCTGACCTGCTATATTGTAGCTAAATGATAAGGGATCTTTCCTTCTATGTATTCGCAGCACCTTACACTTGTCTACATTGAGATTCAATTGCCATTCCCAGCACCATGCGTCAATTCGCTGCAGATCCTCCTGCATTTCAGTACAATTTTCCGTTGTTACAACCTCTCGATACACCACAGCATCATCTGCAAAAAGCCTCAGTGAACTTCCGATGTCATCCACAAGGTCATTTATGTATATTGTGAACAGCAACGATCCTATGACACTCTCCTGCGGCACACCTGAAATCACTCTTACTTCGGAAGACTTCTCTCCATAGAGAATGACATGCTGCGTTCTGTTATCTAGGAACTCTTCAATCCAATCACACAATTGGTCTGATAGTCCATATGCTCTTACTTTGTTCATTAAACGACTGTGGGGAACTGTATCGAACGCCTTGCGGAAGTCAAGAAACACGGCATCTACCTGTGAACCCGTGTCTATGGCTCTCTGAGTCTCGTGGACAAATAGCGCGAGCTGGGTTTCACACGACCGCCTTTTTCGAAACCCATGCGGATTCCTACAGAGTAGATTTCTAGTCTCCAGAAAAGTCAGAAAGTCATTATACTCGAACATAATACGTGTTCCAAAATTCTACAACTGATCGACGTTAGAGATATAGGTCTACAGTTCTGCACATCTGTTCGACGTCCCTTCTTGAAAACTGGGATGACCTGCGCTCTTTTCCAATCTTTTGGAACTCTACGCTCTTCTAGAGACCTACGGTACACCGCTGTAAGAAGGGGGGCAAGTTCCTTCGAGTGCTCTGTGTAAAAACGAACAGGTATCTCATTAGGTCCAGCGGCCCTTACTCTTTTGAGCGATTTTAATTGTTTTTCTATCCCTCTGTCATCTATTTCCAAATCTACCATTTTGTCATCTGTGCGGCAATCTAGAGAAGGAACTACAGTGCAGTCTTCCTCTGTGAAACAGCTCTGGAAAAAGACATTTAGTATTTTGGCCTTTAGTCTGTCATCCTCTGTTTCAGTACCATTTTGGTCACAGAGTGTCTGGACATTTTGTTTTTATCCACCTACCGCTTTGACATAAGACCGAAATTTCTTAGGATTTTCTGCCTAGTCAGTGCATAGAACTTTACTTTCGAATTCATTGAACGCCTCTCGCATAGCCCTCCTCACACTACATTTCGCTTCGTGTAATTTTTGTTTGTCTGCAAGGCCTTGGCTATGTTTATGTTTGCTGTGAAGTTCCCTTTGCTTCCGTAGCAGTGTTCTAACTCGGTTGTTGTACCACAGTGGCTCTTTTCCATCTCTTACGATCTTGCTTGGCACATACTCATCTAACGCATATTGTAGTTTTGATCAACGCGAAATCCTTGTACAAAAGTGAATCATCTACCAACAGCCTTGGACGTCTTCTGACACGTCGTACGTAGATGCGTCGTTAGCAGCTGTGCTGGCTAAGATGGTTGTGTTTGACTTTCCACACAGAAGTCCAAGATTCAATGTTCAATTTGTTCTAGAATTTCTTCTGTAACTTAGCGTGTTTATCGCCACTGGAAATTGTTTGATAATGTGACAAATGCCTAGTTGCTCCATGCTGACAAACATTGCTCAACGATTGGCCGCAAGGATTTTATGAGCACCATCCTTCGTAAGTGAGCTGAGCTTTCACAAAAAATTTCTTATAAATTTTTCTAGCGTCTTTAACTGACTGCAGTGACCGGCCACCGGTCATGTAGTGAAATGATATTGTTGCGGCTGCTGTTTGCATTGCGGTATATTACTGTGTATCTTCTGATTTAGATTAAGCTTTCTCTTCCTGGCACAAGACAGCTATGAAGTGTTCTGCCAAGCCGTTTACGTAAGCCATGATTAGTTCTAGGTCTATCGTGTTGCTTGGTGCTTAAGTGAGGCAGTGTCTGACTACAAATCCTCAGGGCTCATGTTTATTCCTCTGCCTTTAACGTAATTTCACGCAACTGTGGCCCAAAACAAACTATTTGTTTTAACTTTTAAAATAAAAAAACTCGGAATTAATTTCTTGTACCAGTGTCCAGAGAAATATCAGCTATTTTATGAAATACTCATAGTCGTTCTATAAGCATTTTGTGCACAATTTTACTAACTTTGGAGCTGCTGTAATTCTATGAAGTCATTAAACTTATTATACTGAATGAATAGGGAACGAACAAATGTGTATAGAAAAGTTTTATTATTGTTATTACTATTTATACATTAACATGGTATACTTGACAATCATAACATTGAAAATGAAACACACTCTTTGCAATATTAAATTAAAAAAGAGCATTAAGTATAGTGAAAGCAATCTCATGTTCCTTACTTATTTTCAAGGCACTGACGATGTAATAAATGAGATTGTTTCGGCAGTGATGACTTTTCTTTCGGTTGTCTCTTCTTAGCTCTTGGAAAATTCTGATAGTTTTAGCTCTCAAAAAGTCCATATTCTGATTTGTTCTGGACGGTATTTGAAGACACTTCAATAGTCCATGCGCCATTCTGAGCTCTATAGTGTACATTGAGATCACCTCTCTAGCATTATACATAGATCGTTGCCTTGGTTGTTTATTGCTTCTCAACATTTTAAGCCACTACTTTTTTAAAGGAAATCATTGCCGTCGTTTGACATTAAGTTTTTATTATTTGTGTATTTTCCTATCGCAATTTTCAAGTGCAACATTGAAGAAAAGACAATTAATATCAGACATGTCATTTAGACACGTACAATACTGACCTTTTTTTTACCATTTGAAAATGACTCTACAGCCGAAATCACGATAGTGAAATAAATAATAAAAATTTACACTCAAATGGTGGAAATGATTTAATTCAAAATATCCCATAACTGCGGTTCCCAACCAAGAGAAAATCATCAGTTTTATGCCTCGTTTTGGAGAGGTTTCTTTATTTGCTTTTCTGCAGAAATCAATTCATCGTAATTTTAAATAGCAACTGGAGGCACATTTGCATTTCGTTATTATATGTGGAGAAGAATGTGGTCATAGACTGTGTATTGTGTATTGAGCTGGGGACCTAGAAACAACGGAGAGCCTTTGTCCCGCCTAGCCCTCAGTGGTTCACAACCCCACAACAGGCCATAAGCAATCCACCCGCTCCACCGCCGTCCCACACCGAACCCAGAGTTATTGTGCGGTTCGGTCTCCAGTGGACCCCCCCTCCCTCCCCCCGGGGAACATCTCATACCAGACGAGAGTAGCCCAAATGTTTGCGTGGTAGAGTAATTATGGTGTATAGTCTGTCGAGCAGCGCTTTTGGTGGGGGAAGTGGCCTTTCCCGGAAGAATGCTGCCACCGGCCTACAGGGGCACCCAAAATCTGTTGCCCGTTATCTGTCTAGCGGTGTAGATCGGCTTGCAGCGATATACGTCGTTTCTGTTCGTGGGATCTTAGTTGCCAGTGTCAGTGAGTTAACTTTGTATACTTACTGATGTACTTCGATATCCGGAAGTGATGGATAATCGTCTAGCATTGCAAGAAAATGTGCAGAATACGAAGAAGTGGAGGTATTTGGGGAGTAACGAGCTTTCGATCGTTTCTAATTTTATTACAGCGTGTATTAAAGAAGCGACCCAAAAAGAATTGTTGGCTAATATTACCAGTCCCAATCAAAGGGCTGCAATTTATGCAAACGTCAGCCCCACCTAATAGGACGCGTAAGTAAGGAATTGAAAAATAGGCCGCATGATTTACTGGAATCGCCACGAAGGAAAAGTAATAATTTTGGGAGGAAACCCATCGTTATAGACAGTTTCAAAACCACGCAAGACCTTTGATGCTTATGGAACACTAAATCTCTATCTCAGTCACTATTCAGCTGATTCTAAGACATATTGCTTAAAACATGTGCGCAATAGCTATTCTAAACACTACTGAAATTTCCTTCGAAACATGTACGCTGATTCTGGACTTTTAAGCAAAAAGCTTGACATACAACGTGCATTCTCATATTAATTTCTATTTTTTGGTAAGAACTTTATTTGTTAATCTACAGCAATGTTATCCTCTTCAAAATATTCCCCATTACATATTATATACTTATGCTAGTGCTTTTTCCAATTCCCGAAACACTTTAGGATTGTTTCTTCGGGATAGTTTATAGGTCTCTTAAATGTGCATTTTTAATGTCATCCATGCTTGTAAAACCACTGTCCTTTAAGGCCTGCTTTGAAATGTTTATACCACTTGTCTGCCCTTGATTTACTCATAACAGCCTCAGCAAAAGCAATATTTACCATTTCTAAAAATATCATACACATTATTTATTCTTACATCAAAATTTAATACAGATTCTCTAATTTACTTTTATACAAAACAAATAGTCGTTGATGCTACCAAAACACATGTAACCTTTCTGACAGCTGATAACAGAGTAAATACCCAATATGCATAATATTGAACACATACTTTTGAGGCATGTTTACGAAGACAGTGACAAAAAAGTAGCGCAAATCGGACTAATACAACACACAAAATTATAAATTTCTACTTCCTTTCTAAAAACTCTTTGTGTTGCAAGAATTCTTAAGTTTCAATGCAGTCCTTCAAAGAAAACTTCTACCTTTTAGTAGAAACACAAGGTAAGAGCAAGCCTTAAATTCTACAGACTGATTGCACTATATGGGGTTCGTTTTACGAATAGCAATAGAGGAACTTACATTCAGATGAACGGGCATTTGGTTCTATGTTTGTAGTAGAATCCTGACTTCCGTCCGTATGTTAATATTATTTACTCTATAATGTTGTGTTTCGGAAAAAGCTATCGTTTTTTGCATTCCTTATGGTCTTAATGCGTTTGTCTAAAAATAAACGCAGCCGAGACGTATCTGTACACGGCTTCGCTACAGATTTGAAGCGCGCGCCGCGGCGGGACCGGTACTACACTCCTGGAAATGGAAAAAAGAACACATTGACACCGGTGTGTCAGACCCACCATACTTGCTCCGGACACTGCGAGAGGGCTGTACAAGCAATGATCACATGCACGGCACAGCGGACACACCAGGGACCGCGGTGTTGGCCGTCGAATGGCGCTAGCTGCGCAGCATTTGTGCACCGCCGCCGTCAGTGTCAGCCAGTTTGCCGTGGCATACGGAGCTCCATCGCAGTCTTTAACACTGGTAGCATGCCGCGACAGCGTGGACGTGAACCGTATGTGCAGTTGACGGACTTTGAGCGAGGGCGTATAGTGGGCATGCGGGAGGCCGGGTGGACGTACCGCCGAATTGCTCAACACGTGGGGCGTGAGGTCTCCACAGTACATCGATGTTGTCGCCAGTGGTCGGCGGAAGGTGCACGTGCCCGTCGACCTGGGACCGGACCGCAGCGACGCACGGATGCACGCCAAGACCGTAGGATCCTACGCAGTGCCGTAGGGGACCGCACCGCCACTTCCCAGCAAATTAGGGACACTGTTGCTCCTGGGGTATCGGCCAGGACCATTCGCAACCGTCTCCATGAAGCTGGGCTACGGTCCCGCACACCGTTAGGCCGTCTTCCGCTCACGCCCCAACATCGTGCAGCCCGCCTCCAGTGGTGTCGCGACAGGCGTGAACGGAGGGACGAATGGAGACGTGTCGTCTTCAGCGATGAGAGTCGCTTCTGCCTTGGTGCCAATGATGGTCGTATGCGTGTTTGGCGCCGTGCAGGTGAGCGCCACAATCAGGACTGCATACGACCGAGGCACACAGGGCCAACACCCGGCATCATGGTGTGGGGAGCGATCTCCTACACTGGCCGTACACCACTGGTGATCGTCGAGGGGACACTGAATAGTGCACGGTACATCCAAACCGTCATCGAACCCATCGTTCTACCATTCCTAGACCGGCAAGGGAACTTGCTGTTCCAACAGGACAATGCACGTCCGCATGTATCCCGTGCCACCCAACGTGCTCTAGAAGGTGTAAGTCAACTACCCTGGCCAGCAAGATCTCCGGATCTGTCCCCCATTGAGCATGTTTGGGACTGGATGAAGCGTCGTCTCACGCGGTCTGCACGTCCAGCACGAATGCTGGTCCAACTGAGGCGCCAGGTGGAAATGGCATGGCAAGCCATTCCACAGGACTACATCCAGCATCTCTACGATCGTCTCCATGGGAGAATAGCAGCCTGCATTGCTGCGAAAGGTGGATATACACTGTACTAGTGCCGACATTGTGCATGCTCTGTTGCCTGTGTCTATGTGCCTGCGGGTCTGTCAGTGTGATCATGTGATGTATCTGACCCCAGGAATGTGTCAATAAAGTTTCCCCTTCCTGGGACAATGAATTCACGGTGTTCTTATTTCAATTTCCAGGAGTGTATGTTGTGAAACAGCCTGTAGAAGGGCCTTGCGACGTAGATGGGTTAGCAGTGGGGACTCGCTCGCTCGCTCTTCAGTTTACCGACAGACTATACGCGTACGTGGAGACAGTAGGTCATAGACTGACATTAAGTATGTACACAGCAGATAAACTGTGGCGATACCAGGAATGACCTAGAACACAAATGACTACTACCTCTACTTCGTACTCACATTCCGTTGTCTTCGATGCTCATAACCAAACTGACACCCTCCAACCGAAAGCAGACATTAGGCTATTTCTTTATCAGACTGGTCTGGCGCTACAAGCAAGATGCTGGGGTGTGGGATGTATTTTTTAATGGTGGTGCTAGGAACCGTACTCAGATTGAATGTTAATGAATAAGACATAGACTTAACAGCAAAGTACACTGTCTTGCAACGTAATCAGTTTCACGTCACACCTCATATTTCGTAAATAAGAGAAGTATCTTAAATTATATCCCCTGTACCAGAAACGTAGTGATTCTCTTCGCTGTATTAGCACGTAGAGGGAAGTAACTGGTTGATAACCATAAACTGTTTTGTCAATACAGAAATTTACCGATGAACAAAATTAACATTCTGGTGAATAATGTATGCTAGTAAACATTGTCAAATGATGTAATGTAGGCGCGCTAATGGTAAACCATGCTTGATCCACAGATCGTTAGTTGCAAGGTTTGCAGATCCATGGTCACTTTTCACGTTACTGCTCACCTTGGTGAATTCCAGTTTGTCGTACAACGTCCGAAACATGTACAGAACAAATCTCTAAAGTTGTGTTTTGTAAACTAGTAGTCAAGTGCCATAACTTCCTGACTCAGATTTCACTTTGATTACTAAGTACGCCATACCGTCACTCAATATGTACAAGATAAAAATAAAAATGTCAATTTGTCAGGCATTTGTCACAGAATCAGTTACTGTTTTTCAGAGTAAGTAGGGTTCGTTATTACTTCGACGAATTAAAACAACAAAATGCCTGCTTCTGTTAAACCGCGAAAAAGTTTGAAAATTCCAAATGTGTTCGGCAGGAACATAAATTTTGAACACCTGAAATCAAACTTCAGGGTTTGTGTAGATAAAAGCTAAACTACGGGCATGACGAAACATTTTGTATCGACTTGAGTGCCTATTAAAATTTTGGCCGTTTTCACTCCAATTTATTCATTCTAAACAACTTTGCTCTGTCATAACATGTAACTGAAAAAAGCTGAATAAATTACAGTAAATTAACTCTCATTAACTTGTTTTCAATAAACACTCCGCATACTGAAAGAATCCGCAGTTATTCATTTCGTTTCCACTTACGAACAACACAGTTAACAACACAAATTCATCTCCCACCTCAGAGAATGGTCACTTTAATTATCAATTTATGTCACTTAGACAGTCGATGTATAGTGACAATTGCATTCTTCGAAAACATACATCTGCTGAGACATAAGGTAAATATTTTTCCCATGTTCTGACCTTCAAACAAATGAAATAAAATCTTTCATAAATGCTTTTTGCTGCAATATTTGGAAAAAGGTTCTTATATTCTCTTATATTCTCTTTGCTACAACATCCGGAAAAAAGGCTTCGAAAATTTATAGTATCTGTCTATATAAATCAGGAAAAACAGATAATGTTATTTTCTCATTTCAACTGATCTTGTATTTTTTTATTATCAATCTTTAAATGTTGCGCTATAACTGCTTCATTCACTTGCAGCTGTGCCGGCCGAAGTGGCCGTGCGGTTCTAGGCGCTACAGTCTGGAACCGGGCGACCACTACGATCGCAGGTTCGAATCCTGCCTCGAGCATGGATGTGTGTGATGTCCTTAGGTTAGTTAGGTTTAATTAGTTCTAGGTTCTAGGCGACTGATGACCTCACAAGTTAAGTAGCATAGTGCTCAGAGCCATTTGAACTTGCAGCTGGTTACGTGACCATGGATAGAACTGCCATCATCTGACGGTTCTCAAGACCAAATAGTTCACACTAAAGACTCCAGGGAGCGGTGTGGTGTCCTCTCCGTGGAGCTACCTGTCCCTGCAGCCGACACAAGGACTGGAACTAATGCAAATGAAGTGAGAATAATGAAAAATATTAGGTGGGATTTTAAGGAGATGGGACCTGGACAAACTGAAAGAACCAGAGGTTGTACAGTTTCAGGGAGAGCATAAGGGAAAAATTGACAGGAATGGGGGAAAGAAATAAAGCAGAAGAAGAATGGGTAGCTTTGAGGGACGAAATAGTGAAGGCAGCAGAGGATCAAGTAGGTAAGATGAGGGCTAGTAGAAATCCTTGGGTAACAGAAGAGATAATGAATTTAGTTGATGAAAGGAGAAAATACAAAAATGCAGTAAATAAAGCAGGCAGAAAGGAATACAAACGTCTCAAATGAGATCGACAGGAAGTGCAAAAGGGCTAAGCAGGGATGGCTAGAGGACAAATGTAAGGATGTAGAGGCTTATCTCACTAGGGGTAAGATAGATACTGCCTACAGGAAAACTAAAGAGACCTTTTGAGAAGAGAGAACCACTTGTATGAATATCAGGAGCTCAGATGGAAACCCAGTTCTAAGCAAAGAAGGGAAAGCAGAAAGGTGGAAGGAGTATATAGAGGGTCTATACAAGGGGGATGTACTTGAGGACAATATTATAGAAATGGAAGAGGATGTAGATGAAGATGAAATGGGAGATATGATACTGCGTGAAGAGTTTGACAGAGCACTGAAAGACCTGAGTCGAAACAAGGCCTTGGGAGAGCCAGTCCTGACAAAACTCTACCATCTGGTGAGCAAGATGTATGAGACAGGCGAAATTCCCTCAGACTTTAAGAAGAATATAATAATTCCAATCCCAAAGAAAGCAGCTATTGACAGATGTGAAAATTATCGAACTATCAGTTTAATAAGTCACAGCTGCAAAATACTAACGCGAATTCTTTACAGACGAATGGAAAAACTGGTAGAAGCCGATCTCGGGGAAGATCAGTTTGGATTCCGTAAAAATGTTGGAACACATGAGGCAGTATTGACCCTACGACTTCTCTTAGAAGAAAGATTAAGGAAAGGCAAACCTAGGTTTCTAGCATTTGTAGATTTAGAGAAAGCTTTTGACAATGTTGACTGGAATACGCTCTTTCAAATTCTGAAGGTGGCAGGGGTAAAATACAGGGAGCGAAAGGCTATTTACAATTTGTACAGAAAGCAGATTGTAGTTATAAGAGTCGAGGGACATGATAGGGAAGCAGTCATTGGGAAGGGAGTGAGACAGGGTTATAGCCTCTCCCTGATGCTATTCAATCTGTATATTGAGCAAGCAGTAAAAGAAACAAAAGAAAAGTTCGGAGCAGGTATTAAAATCCAGGGAGAAGAAATAAAAACTTTGAGGTTCGCCGATGACATTGTAATTATGTCAGAGACAGCAAAGGACTTGGAAGAGCAGTTGAACGGAATGGACAGTGTCTTGAAAGGAGGGTATAAGATGAATATCAACAAAAGCAAAACGAGGATAATGGAATGTGTCGAATTATGTCAGGTGATGGTGAGGGAATTAGATTAGGAAATGAGACACTTAAAATAGTAAAGGAGTTTTGCTATTTGGGGAGCGAAATAAGTGATGATGGTCGAAGTAGAGAGGATATGAAATGTAGACTGGCAATGGCAAGTAAAGCATTTCTGAAGAAGAAAAGTTTGTTAACATCGAGTATAGATTTAAATGTCGGGAAGTTGCGTCTGAAAGTATTTGTATGGAGTGTAGCCATGTATGGAAGTGAAACATGGACGATAAATAGTTTGGACAAGAAGAGAATCGAAGCTTTCGAAATGTGATGCTACAGAAGAATGCTGAAGATTAGATGGGTAGATCACATAACTAATGAGGAGGTAATGAATTGGTAAGAAGAGGAGTTTGTAGCATAAGTTGACTAGAAGAAGGGATCGGTTGCTAGGACATGTTCTGAGGCATCGAGGGATGAACAATTTAGTACTGGAGGGCAGCGTGGAGGGTAAAAATCGTAGAGGGAGACCAAGAGATGAATACACTAAGCAGATTCAGAAGGATGTAGGCTGCAGTAGGTACTGGGAGATGAAGAAGCTTGCACAGGATAGAGTAGCATGGAGAGCTGCATCTAACCAGTCTTAGGACTGAAGACCACAACAACATTAGTAATAGTTCTTACTGTGAGGATATGTCCATGCCTAAGTTAATTTGCCGGCCGGAGTCGCCGAGTGGTTCTGGGCGCTACAGTCCGGAACCGCTCGACCGCTACGGTCGTAGGTTCGAATCCTGCCTCGGGCATGGATGTGTGTGATGTCCTTAGGTTAGTTAGGTTTAAGTAGTTCTAATTTCTAGGGGACTGATGACCACAGCAGTTAAGTCCCATAGTGCTCAGAGCCCATTTGAGCTCTAAGTTAATTTCATTTATTTATATAGTGTGTTGTATAAGTAATTTGTATGAATTGGGTAACAATTACAACGAGCAACACATAAATTGAATTGGGGAACAATCAACAGCAATACTGCAAGTGAACGATAGCACACTTCAATGTAACGAGTCTAGACAAAATTTTGACGTCACAGAGGACATGAGGGAGTGTTACTGTAGCACGATATAAAAAGACAAGTAGACAACAATTTCATTCCGAAATTAAACATATTCACATGAATTCAAAACATACCTCTTGCGCGTTCAACAGCCCCTACAATTCAGGTTAGTGACTGTAAAAGATAAAGGCTTTTATGTACTGGTCTGTCTCTATAGTAATCCTATCACTGAAAAATACACAAGATGTTAGTGGTATAAGTGCAGATATTTCAGCTGGTGACTGAAGACAGTTTACTCAATAAAATACACCAGTAGTTGTTTCATTTGCAGACTAATAATTATTATAGCTATTATAAATAGTATATTTTTAGCTTCGCTAGTACCTCCAAGTATGAATGGCACAATTACACCAATAATGTGTGTTTTTCCCCTGGGCAGCAGGTCAGATTGACGTGTGGTCACATGGACGCTAAACAGATAGTCAATAATGACAGATGTAGCCCACTTTGTGGTGCAGTTACAGCACGAAAACATCAGATAGTAAATTATGTAATGTGTTTGTTGGAATACTGTTCGACACAGAAAAAAAGCACTGTAGTGAGTACATACTAAGTACCAATTATCACAACTTCCGTACCTGTACCTCTGACACCTGCATATGGCCAGGGACATATATTTGTGCCTCTCTAAGTTCCAAGACGTTGAGCATTACAGCATAATGGATAAAATGAAACAAAAAGTAGTTACTGATTTTCTTTAGTGGACAATTTTTTCTCGATCGCTCCGTTTTCAACATCTTTCAATTTTACAAAAACGATAAATAATGGGTCACTTGACCCATGCATATTTGCTGATGTTCATGTAATGGCGGTCTCTCGGAAAAAATTCTCCTGTGGGCAGTGTGAGATAGAACGAACTGAGCTTTCCCATAAAATTTTTCTTTCCTTCAGTGAGTTTGTACTCTAAATTAAACTGGCCACATGTGTACATGGTATGTACACACAGTTATTTTTCAGATGCCTCTTCCTCTACTTACGCTCCCTACGTTTGTTCCTATAGAATCTTTTTATATTTAGGCGGGCGGACAATTCCATGCTAGTGTATAACTCAGCTCTTCACGAAACTGCTGGCCTGGCTGTTTGAGCTGTGAATGGGCGTGACGTCAAAGCCGGGTATCGGTCACAGCTTGTTTACATAGTTGTAAAAAGTGTTTGTGGCCTCTCGTTTGTTTATTATGCTACCCGCACTTGGCCTCCCTTGGTCGTTAAAGGAAACATACGGTGACGTTATAGTTATCAAGTACAGTGATGAATAAGGAAAACACATCGCACTGTGGATGCTTTCAAGACAGTTGTGCATGATCAAAAGATTCCGGAACTTAGTGCACAAAACTTTTTCTACTCTTAACTTTTACGAAACACTCTCCTCCACAATTGCTACACAG